>NC_064618.1:791340899-791965899 GCF_023898315.1 Schistocerca nitens | reverse complement strand
TTCTGATGGTTAGTGCATACATGATATAGTTAGGGGGACGCTACAGTTCTCAACCTTATAACCAAAGTCTAGGAGGTCATAGCCTAGCTTGGCGCAGAACCCTCAGAGTCTCTGGTTCAAGTCTTCCATTCGGCTAAGAACCAGGGAGCACAGTGTATTCTGGGTTCAATGCTGCAGAATCTGAGCTTCGTTGAAACTCTATGAACAAGGCTGGTATTCTCAACCCTTTGTGCTAGTCGCTGGAATCATCCAAGAACGACCTTGGAGCCTAGATAACAGCCATCATTTGTTCCAATGTGTGCCACAACCTGTAGTTGGTTTCACACTGTTCCCTCAATGATTGCCAGTATAGCCTCTCCAACATGCTAAATTAGGCCTTCTGGCATACACACTGAGTGTACATGGTTTGCTTTCCAACCCTTGTTGCCATATGTCTAAGGGGTATCATTATTCGCTGAGATTCATGAGCTGCATATATCATCTGCAGAAAAAGTGGTGCAAGTTTTACTATTTCTCTGAAGCATTTTTCATCGTTTACCACTTTACTTCAGGTGTTACCACTTTTTCGGCGTTTACCACTTCAGAAACTTTCTGAAAGTATGTATCATGAGGATATGCATCTCATTCAAGTTATGTATCTCGATAATACCAAGTTACAGCTTGTATAACAAAGAAAGAGGTCTTCTCTTGGGAATATGTGGATTCGATGGAGAAACTCAATGAAATCACATTGCGTGACGTAACCACATTCTGCACTAAACTTACAGGAAAAGCCATAACGGATAAGGAATACGGGCACACGGTGAGTTTTTAGCAGGAGTTAACATCTCTAATGTAGGGGAGTATGCAAATCCTTATGTGGACACATATGTACACTAACTTTCAAACGTTTTTGATCAACTCCAAAAACGGTTCAAATGGCTCTAAGCACTATGGGACTTAACTTCTGAGGTCATCAGTCCCCTAGACTTAGAACTACTTAAACCTAACTAACCTAAGGACAGCACACACATCCATGCCCGAGGCAGGATTCGGACCTGCGACCATAGCAGTAGCGCGGTTCCGGACTGAAGCGCCGCCTAGAACTGCTCGGCCACAACAGCTCCAAAGTGCATGCATGGAGACATGCACACTGGATCTTGCATTCTACTACATTGCACCAGGGCTTTCGTGGGATGCCAAGCTCGACCGTACAGAAGTCTATGTGGAACCTCTAACAAATGTCAACATGCAGCTGATTTTCTAATGCAGATTCATCGTGGACTTTGCCAGTGCGTCCACGGGCATGCCCAGACAAATAACCCAAGAATGGGTGAAAAGTTCAATAAACCATCTGGCAATTTACAATATATGGGCATGTCATGCAACAGTCTCTGCCTATTGAAGGACTTCGATGGCTGTCTAGCGATGAAATCACAGGGTTAGGTAATTTGTCACCTGTGGCAGCAGATTCTGAAGCAGGATATGTTTTGAAGATCCTCATTGCATCATTTAGATGGATATGTATTTTGCTGACATGACTAATTTTACTCCAGGCAGGAAAACAGTATTCGGTAACAGGATACGCAATTGCTTGTGCTTCAGTTCTTAAGGCGTTTACATTAGATCCCCAGTTAGCACCAGACACTTTCCTTAATAATTTATTTCTTGATTTTAGCTTCTGTCGTGTTATTTCTAGGTGTTTCCTAAGTATCGGAGACGTGATAGAAGGGAGAGGGGAGAGCAGAGATGCCAAGGGCAGGGGAGATAGGGGGAGGAAGGAAGGGAGGAGGGGGGTAGGGGAAGCCCGGGGAAGAGGGGTGGAGGAAAGGGGGATGGAGGGAAAAGGAGAGAGAAGGGAGAGAGGGTGCCCAAAGGAAAAAACACAGGAACTGGGAGGGGAGGATCAAAGTTGGTAGGAGGGGTAGATGGAGGGGAGGAGGGCATCATCAGGGAGGGGGAGCTGGCAGAAGCCACCTTGGGAGAGGGTAAGGAGATACAGGCGTGGCAGCAGGCGGGGATGGGAGAGGATGGGTGAGACAAGCGGGTGAGGAGGATCGAGTTTATGGGAGGTGTAGAGGATCCACATCCATTCAAGGAAAAGGAGGAGGTGGGGGAACAGAATGAGGTCATACAGGATCCGCGTGGGGGAGGGGAGATGGATGCGATAGGCGAGTCAGAGAGCATGGTGTTCAAGGATCTGAAGGGATTTGTAAAAGGTAGGGGGGACGGAGATCCAGGCAGGATGGGAGTAACAGAGGATAGGGCGGATGAGGGATTTACAGGTGTGGAGTGTGGTGGAGGGGTCCAGACCTCATGTACGGCCAGAAAGGTGCTCGAGGAGACGGAGTCGGGAGTGTGCCTCGGGTTGGATTGTCCGGAGATGGGGGGTCCAGGAGAGGCGACGGTCGAGGATGACGCCAAGGTACTTAAGGGTGGGGGTGAGGGCGATAGGACGGTCATAGATGGTTAGATAGAAATCGAGGAGGCGGAAGGAAGGGGTGGTTTTGCCTACAGTGATCGCCTCTAGAGGGGAGAGCAGAGATGCCAAGGGCAGGGGAGATAGGGGGGAGGAAGGAAGGGAGGAGGGGGGTAGGGGAAGCCCAGGGGAAGAGGGGTGGAGGAAGGGGTGGTTTTGCCTACAGTGATCGCCTGGGTTTTGGAGGGATTGACCTTAAGCAACCACTGTTTGCACCAAGCAGTGAACCGGTCAAGATGGGATTGGAGAAGGTGTTGGGAACGCTGCAGGATGGGGGCAAGGGCAAGGAAGGCGGTGTCATCGGCAAACTGGAGAAGGTGGACGGGGGGTGATGGCGGTGGCATGTCCGCCTTATACAAAAAGTACAGAAGGGGGGGAAGGACGGAGCCTTGGGGCACACCGGCGGAGGAAAAAAGGTGTAGGGATCCATGTTATGGATGGTGACGTAGGAAGGACGTTGGGAGAGAAAGGACCGATCAGACGGACGTAGTTAATAGGAAGGGCGAAGGTTTGGAGCTTGAAGAGGAGACCAGAATGCCATACGCGGTCATAGGCACGTTCGAGGTCCAGGGAGAGGAAGATAGCGGAGTGACGGGAATTAAGCTGTTCGGAAAGGAGATGAGTGAGGTGAAGGAGAAGGTCATTGGAAGAGAAGGACGACCGAAAGCCACACTGGGTAATGGGAAGGAGGCGGTGCTGGTGGAGATGCTGGTGGATGCGGCGGGTGGGGATGAATTCCAGTACCTTGCTGAAGACCGAGGTAAGGCTGATGGGACGGTAGGAGGAGACGGCGGACGGCGGTTTACCGGGTATCTTTCAAAATTACCCACGTGTATAAATGGAGCCCCTATACTAAACCACCATATAGCAACAAGACATTTGAGACATAATACATACTCTTTGACACTTAGTGAACATACAACTTTGACAAAGTTGTCAAGTAACGTCAAAAGCGACATAAGGTTTACAATTCCACACAGAAAGATGAGATTTCAGCTAAACGTATGTGGAACTAACAGCCGAGTCTATGTGGCTGGCGGCCGTTCCCACTTTAGAGACAAGTTGGCGCTAGGTGGCGTACGCCCAGTGGCGCTGCCGTCGTGGCTGATACGTCATCACCCAGTTGAGTGCGCGATGCCGACGAGTGAGGACGATGCTCGCGCGGCCGGGGCAGCCGCCTCGGACGCGCCGGTGTCGGCCGCTGGTCGGTCGGTTGGGCCTGGCCCGCCGGACGCCCCAGCGGCCGCTCCACACAGGACGGATCCCAGGTCGACGACCCAGGCTACGGCACCGGTTCATGACAGGATAGAACATCAAAAACGACGATCGACAGGCGCTGTTCGACAGCAGAAGACTACACACCACACGACGAAACCGTATTCGGACGTCGGCCATACGTCACACCACGACGGACGCAGCAATGAAAACCA
Source organism: Schistocerca nitens (assembly GCF_023898315.1). Lineage (NCBI taxonomy): Eukaryota > Metazoa > Arthropoda > Insecta > Orthoptera > Acrididae > Schistocerca > Schistocerca nitens. Next base: position 791,962,011 of record NC_064618.1, on the reverse strand, counting down.
CCGCCAGGGCTACGCCAGAAGACTCGATCGATATATGTCGGGAGGAGGACAAAGAAACGCTGAAGGACATACAACGCCCTATCCGCTATTCACGGGAAACGCAAGAGCAGGATAACGACACCTGTCTGGCACTTCCAGCTATGGACTCAAATGTCGAATCACAGCACTCCCACCAAACGGAGGACGACGCGCAGAAGGCAGCGGCCTTTCCAGCAGAAAACGACAACGACTCCCCACACGCAAAGGGGGATTTTACGCTCGTACACAACAAACGGCGCAGAAGCAACACAATAGCCAAGGACTTAGCCAACCCTGCTAAGAAACGAATAGAGGCCATCGCCACAACGAACCGATTCGCCCCAGTGACACCTCAAGCTGCGCCTCCAGCACAACAAGTCACACGTGTGCACGAACTTCTAGTGCCGCAGAAACCGTGGACAGAGACAAGAATGTGCTTCGCAAAGTGCCCCCAGTCACTATTTATTAGACTAAGGATTACGTTCACCTCAATGAAACGCTCAACGGACTTCTAGAGGGCAAACTTAAAGCTATATTCCAAAAGGACAGCATCAAATACCACTTTGAGTCCTTCGAAGACCAAAGACGTGCAATAAAATTCTTCACGACCTACAGCTTCTCATATTTTACGCACCAAGCACCAGACGACAGAGACTTGAAAGTAGTTGTCAAACGTCTTCCGGCGGACGTTACCGAAGAACAACTTTGCTATGTCCTCAAGGAAAAAGGCTTCAAAGTGTTACAAGTCTACCAATTTAAGGAACGCGACGAGAAGACGAAACAACTGATACCGCAACCTGTGTACCGAGTCACCCTCCCATCCGGAAAAGACAGTGACAAGATATACGATGTCAAGTACCTGCTCTACACACGAGTGATAATAGAAACCTATAATAGTAAAGAAGGACCAGTTCAGTGCCGACATTGTCAACGTTTCGAGCATACGGCGAACTACTGCAGCATGCCAGCCCGCTGCGTCCGCTGCTGGGGCTCCCACAAATCATCGAATTGTGTCAATCCTAGGACGGTGCCCCCAAAGTGCGCCACTTGTGAACAAGAACATCCAGCGACCTACCGTGGCAGCCCCAAATTTCAAGAACTCCTACGGGAATATACTAGAAGGACACCAAAGTTGTCGACCCCACAACGGCCTATAATTGTCAAGAACTCGGCCATGGCGGCGATTCAGACCACCAACAACAAGCGGCATCTCTCCCTGCGGAAACAATCGCCTCTCGACCACAACCGGCACCCAGAGTGACTCCAAGGCAGACAAGACAACAGCGCTCTTACTCCGAAGCAACAAATGCCCATCCACTGACGCCAACACCAGCAGAGACATCACCTGTCTGGTCGACCACCTTTACACCAACGTTAACAGATATTGTTCAATTACTCACCGCCCTCCAGCAGAAGCTGACGTCTATCCTCTCGCTTGTAGAAAGCGTACTGACAGCTTTTCAAACACACTACGTGGATAGACGGTACCACACGAGGAATCTCAACTTCTGCATCTGGAATGCCAACGGCCTGAAACCGAAGAAAACAGAATTAACGGACTTCTTACATCGCCACAGGATAGACATAGCATTTGTCTCCGAAACAAATCTCCGCGAGTCAACCGGCCTCCTCTTGGGGAACATGCACATCTACCGGACGGACAGACGGGACCAGCGGGGTGGAGGGACCGCAGTTCTCGTCAAAAAATGCATTCGTCACCACCAAGAACATTTAAACATTTACCCCAACTCCGGACTTCAGAGGCCACGGCAGTAACAATCCACACGACGCTTGGAAACATTACCTGTATCGCAGCTTACCCTACCCCAAAGAAGCCTCTCCACCCTGGAAATCTTTACGCAGTTACAGAGGGTTACGACAAGTTCCTCCTTGGAGGGGATCTTAATAGTAAACATGTTGCCTGGAATTCCCGTAAGGCCCAAAAGGACATACACTCCTGGAAATTGAAATAAGAACACCGTGAATTCATTGTCCCAGGAAGGGGAAACCTTATTGACACATTCCTGGGGTCAGATACATCACATGATCACACTGACAGAACCACAGGCACATAGACACAGGCAACAGAGCATGCACAATGTCGGCACTAGTACAGTGTATATCCACCTTTCGCAGCAATGCAGGCTGCTATTCTCCCATGGAGACGATCGTAGAGATGCTGGATGTAGTCCTGTGGAACGGCTTGCCATGCCATTTCCACCTGGCGCCTCAGTTGGACCAGCGTTCGTGCTGGACGTGCAGACCGCGTGAGACGACGCTTCATCCAGTCCCAAACATGCTCAATGGGGGACAGATCCGGAGATCTTGCTGGCCAGGGTAGTTGACTTACACCTTCTAGAGCACGTTGGGTGGCACGGGATACATGCGGACGTGCATTGTCCTGTTGAAACAGCAAGTTCCCTTGCCGGTCTAGGAATGGTAGAACGATGGGTTCGATGACGGTTTGGATGTACCGTGCACTATTCAGTGTCCCCTCGACGATCACCAGTGGTGTACGGCCAGTGTAGGAGATCGCTCCCCACACCATGATGCCGGGTGTTGGCCCTGTGTGCCTCGGTCGTATGCAGTCCTGATTGTGGCGCTCACCTGCACGGCGCCAAACACGCATACGACCATCATTGGCACCAAGGCAGAAGCGACTCTCATCGCTGAAGACGACACGTCTCCATTCGTCCCTCCATTTACGCCTGTCGCGATACCACTGGAGGCGGGCTGCACGATGTTGGGGCGTGAGCGGAAGACGGCCTAACGGTGTGCGGGACCGTAGCCCAGCTTCATGGAGACGGTTGCGAATGGTCCTCGCCGATACCCCAGGAGCAACAGTGTCCCTAATTTGCTGGGAAGTGGCGGTGCGGTCCCCTACGGCACTGCATAGGATCCTATGGTCTTGGCGTGCATCCGTGCGTCGCTGCGGTCCGGTCCCAGGTCGACGGGCACGTGCACCTTCCGCCGACCACTGGCGACAACATCGATGTACTGTGGAGACCTCACGCCCCACGTGTTGAGCAATTCGGCGGTACGTCCACCCGGCCTCCCGCATGCCCACTATACGCCCTCGCTCAAAGTCCGTCAACTGCACATACGGTTCACGTCCACGCTGTCGCGGCATGCTACCAGTGTTAAAGACTGCGATGGAGCTCCGTATGCCACGGCAAACTGGCTGACACTGACGGCGGCGGTGCACAAATGCTGCGCAGCTAGCGCCATTCGACGGCCAACACCGCGGTTCCTGGTGTGTCCGCTGTGCCGTGCGTGTGATCATTGCTTGTACAGCCCTCTCGCAGTGTCCGGAGCAAGTATGGTGGGTCTGACACACCGGTGTCAATGTGTTCTTTTTTCCATTTCCAGGAGTGTATGTTGTTTGCACTGGTTGAGGTTCAAATGGCTCTGAGCACTATGGGACTTAATTTCTGAGGTCATTAGTCCCCTAGAACTTAGAACTACTTAAACCTAACTAATCTAAGGACATTACACACATCCATGCCCGAGGCAGGATTCGAACCTGCGACCGTAACGGTCGCGTGGTGCCAGACTGTAGCGCCTAAAACCGCTCGGCCACCCCGGCCGGCGCACTGGTTGAGGATTTACATGTTTCCGTCCATGGCCCACGGGAACCGACGAGAATACCTTACATCAAGGACATCGCCATAATCAAGAACATCAACCCGAATCTCCTTTTGCGGACGCTGGATGATCTTTCGTTGGACTACAGACCGGTGTCAGTTTGCAACATCCACCGCTGACGATAAGAACTTACGACTGGCAACAGTTCCAAACATACCTCAATAACAATGTGCGACCAACCCAGGTTGTTACTACCAGAGAAGCGATTGATGTGCCTGTCAAAGTACTCACGAAGAAGATTAACAGTGCGAAACAATGAGCACTCACTCAGCGCCTGAACCAGAAGTCAATTATGACGAGTTTCCACCACCACTGTAGGACCTTAAGACAAGGCGCAATCGATTTTGGAAACTACGGGTCCGTTACCGCCATCCGGATGATAGACGGGAGACTCACAGACTAACCCGATAACTCCGCCGGAATGTTCAGGACTGGAAGCAACACACATGGGAACCCCGAATGGAGAACTTTCTATTACGCACCAAAGATGAATGGCGAATAGTTAAAAGTCTCAGACATAACAGCCCCCCGAAAGGACAATTCGAGGACCCCATGGCCTATTGTACGACTCAGTGGCACAGGCGGAGCTGTATGCGGATACATACCACCAACAGATGACTACGCCCCCCACATAGGATGGAGATGATGCACTCCACCGTGCAGAGGAGGACACAGCAGCGGAATGGGAAGCTATTCGGGACTTCCCGACTAATACTATGCCCCAGCTGACAGCGCCGGAGGAAATTCGGAGGATTATCAAGTATACCAAACATACCTCACCCGGAACAGATAGAATCGGCAGTACGGAGTTGAAACACCTACCGAGCCTATCGTGCATCTCACCCGGTTAGTGGTCAGCTGCCTCAGGACTGGATACTTCCCCGAGGCATGGAAGATTGCCAGAATAGTGCCAATAGCAAAACCGGGCAAGGATCTCTCACACCCTGACAGCTACAGACCCATAAGTTTACTACCGACACTGGGAAAGGCACTGGAACGCGTCCTACTGAAACGCATACTGGACATCCTTGTGACACACAATATCATCCGACCGGAGCAATTTGGCTTCCAGGCGAAGCTGTCGGCTGAGTTACAACTATTACGCATCATGGAATCTATCCAAGACAATCTCAACAAGAAAAAGCATACCATTGGAGTCTTTCTCGATATAGAGAAGGCTTACGATAAAGTACGGCGACGCAACTTGATCGTCAAGCTCCGGCATACCACTCCCCTGCCGGACTGCTATTTAAAACCTCTACACAATTTTCTCCAGGATCTCAGACTGTACGTCCGCATTGATGACAAGAATTCAACAATACAGCCTGTCCTTGAAGGACTTCCACAAGGATCGGTCATATCTCCACTGCTTTATGCATTAACGACCTCCCGACGGTGCCACATGTTACTGCGAGTTTCTATGCCGACGACACAGCGCTCCTGACTGCAGGCACCAGAATGGACCACCTCGTCACACGGATGCAGCGCCAACTAGATTTAGTGGACCGCTGGACCCATAGGAACAAAATAACGGTCAATGCAGAGAAAACCAAAGTTATTGTCTTCACACGTCGGAGACCCATTGTCAATGAACGCCAACGGATATCAGACCAGCCACACCCCTGGGTAACAACTGTAAAATACCTAGGAGCCAAACTGCTGTATAGTCATCACATTATGGAGAAGAAGTCTGGCCTCAAAATGCTGGGAGCTCTCCTCCCATTTCTGAAGAGCTCGTACCTCAGCCAACGCACGAAACTCCAGCTGTACCACGCCCCAGTCGAACCATCTATTTTGTATGGATCGACCTCCTGGGGTACTAAGTGTGCCACTAACTACAAGAACTTACAGGTTATACAAAGCAGATGCCTACGATGGATCACTAGAACCAATGGTAGATCCGGAATCATGATTTTCATCGAGCCGTAAGTGAATCTCACCTCTCAGACAACGTCAAGGAGAAGGCACGAACCTTATTTCAGAAGCTGGACATGATACGCGACAGTACACCACAACTCACCACAGTAGGTACGGTAGAACCCTCAAGCAATCACAAATATAAGTACCGAAGGCGATAGTATTTGCGCCGCCGTAAATGTTATCCCTACGTAATTCTACCTAATTTATGGACATGATGCCTCTTGGCACTTCTACACACTGTTTTCAAACACACACCAAAAGCAGCGAGTTAAAGGACCCCTCTGTGTGCGCAAACTAAAGCTGATAGAAAAATAAATAAATAAAGCGATAATGTTTATACTTTCCATTCCCTATTGAAGTAAAAATCAACGAAGTTGATCAGACTTCAGCACCACCACAAGATTAAAAAAAATTATACATTAGAAATAGAAATAATATTATCAATCAGAAAATTTATACCATTTTTTCGCAAACAGTAAATTTTTTATGCCAACCTTAGGCGAAGACAGATACTGCCTACAGGAAAATTAAAGAGACCTTTGGAGAAAAGAGAACAACTTGCATGAAAATCAAGAGCTTAGATGCAAACCCAGTTCTAAGCAAAGAAAGGAAAGCGGTAAGGTGGAAGGAGTATATAGAGGGTCTATACAAGGCCGATGTTCTTGAGGACAATATTATGGAAATGGAAGAGGATGTAGATGAAGATGAAATGGGAGATATGATACTGCGTGAACAGTTTGACAGAGCACTGAAAGACCTAAGTCGAAACAAGGCCCCGGTAGTAGACAGCATTCCATTAGAACTACTGACAGCCTTGGGAGAGCCAGCCCTGATAAAACTCTACCATCTGGTGAGCAAGATGTATGACACAGGCGAAATGCCCTCAGATTTCAAAAAGAATATAATAATTCCAATCCCGAAGAAAGCAGGGGTTGACAGATGCAAAATTACCGAACTATCAGTTTAATAAGCCACGGCTGCAAAATACTAACGTGAAGTCTTTACAGACGAATGGAAAAACTGCTAGAAGCCAACCTCGAGGAAGATCAGTTTGGATTCCGTATAAATGTTGGAACACGTGAGGCAATACTGACCTTACGACTTATCTTAGAAAATAGATTAAGGAAAGGCAAACTTACGTTCATAGTATTTGTAGACTTAGAGAAAGCTTTTGACAGTGTTGACTGGACTACTCTGTTTCAAATTCTGAAGGTGGCAGGAGTAAAATACAGGGAGCGAAAGGCTATTTACAATTTGTACAGAAACCTGATGGCAGTTACAAGAGTCGAGGGGCATGAAAGGGAAGCAGTGGTTCAAAATGGCTCTGAGCACTATGGGACTCAACTGCTGAGGTCATAAGTCCCCTAGAACTTAGAACTACTTAAACCTAACTAACCTAAGAACAACACTCACATCCATGCCCGAGGCAGGATTCGAACCTGCGACCGTAGCGGTCGCGCGGTTCCAGACTGTAGCGCCAGAACCGCTCGGCCACCAGCGGCCGGCAGGAAGCAGTGGTTGGGAAGGGAGTGAGACAGGGTTGTAACCTCTCCCTGATGTTATTCAATCTGTATATTGAGCAAGCAGTAAAGGAAACTAAAGAAAAATTCGGAGTAGGAATTAAAATCCATGGAGAAGAAATTAAAACTTTGAGGTTAGCCGATGACATTGTAATTCTGTCAGAGACAGCAAAGGACCTGAAAGAGCAGCTGAACGGAATGGACAGTGTCTTGAAAGGAGGATATAAGATGAACATCAACAAAAGCAAAACGAGGATAATGGAATGTAGTCGATTTAAGTCGGGTGATGCTGAGGGAATTAGATTAGGAAATGAGACACTTAAAGTAGTAAAGGAGTTTTGCTATTTGGGGAGCAAAATAACTGATGATGGTCGAAGTAGAGAGGATAAAAAATGTAGACTAGCAATGGCAAAGAAAGCGTTTCTAAAGAAGAGAAATTTGTTAACATCGAGTATAGATTTAAGTGTCAGGAAGTCGTTTCTGAAAGTATTTGTATGGAGTGTAGCCATGTATGGAAGTGAAATGTGGACGATAAATAGTTTAGACAAAAAAAGAGAATAGAAGCTTTCGAAATGTGGTATTACAGAAGAATGCTGAGGAGGTATTGAGTAGAATTGGAGAGAAGAGAAATTTGTGGCACAACCATACTAGAAGAAGGGATCGGTTGGTAGGACATATTCTGAGGCATCAAGGGATCACCAATTTAGTATTGGAGGGCAGCGCGGAGGGTAAAAATCGTAGAGGGAGGCCAAGAGATGAATACACTAAACAGATCCAGAAGGATGTAGGTTGCAGTAGGTACTGGGAGATGAAGAAGCTTGCACAGGATAGAGTAGCATGGAGAGCTGCATCAAACCAGTCTCTGGCCTGAAGATCTCAACAACAAAACAAGGCGAAGACAAACTTAAGTCATCTAACATTCTGCGTGGTGTCTGTTTGTTCTAAGTCGTGTCTCCCTACCACTTTCGCGTGTTTTTTAGGGAATTGACTGCTGGTTACTGGCAGATACCGTTGGCCCCTGAGTCTTGCCAGTATACAGCTTCTACATATGCTGGTAGGAGTTATCAGTTTACGCTTTTGCCATTCAGGCTTAATGTTTCTGAATTTATTCGAGCACTGGGTAAAATTTTAGTGAGGAGCTGCTTAAGAAAGTCACTGTCTATGTAGATGATGTATTGATTGTGAGTGAAACATGGGAAGAGCATTGGGACAAATTAGATAGCATATTAGGAGCATTTGAGGCAGCAGCAGTGACAGCAAACCAAGATAAGTCAGAGTTTGGGAAATCGCACATAAAATTTTTGAACCACATATTTTCAGAGGATGGTATCGACCCTGACTCAAGCAAATTTGAGGCAATTAGGCAGTTTCCAGTGCCAAGTAGTAAGAAAAAATTGAGAGCATTTTTTGGAGTCTGCGAATTCTATAGGAAATTCATAACAGAGCCAGTACCAAATGCACCAAATTTGAGAAAACTGACTAAGGTGAAGATTTCATGGCACTAGAATGAGGAATGGCAAGAGGAATTTGAGGCGATTAAAGAAACCCTATGCAATGCAGAGATACTTTGCCATCAGGACTTTACTAAAAACTTCTATTTGGGGATAGACAGCCCTGAAACCACGGAAAACCGATGGCCTTTCATCCATTAAGTACACAGTCATATATTCATAATAATTAACTGTTTAGCGGCTTCAGTAAATCACACATAACCTAATAAAGGATATAACAGGGCCTCTGCTGCAAACTATGATATTCCTGAAATGAAGAGTGACTGCTAAAGGAAAATTCTACCTGTAAATATTCCACTTCCACCTTCTGTATCATCAGAGGCTGATGACTCATCAGATATCAAGAAACTCAGGAAGAAGAGAAACCTGACGTGGCCATAAATGAAACAATAAATTCTCATTCAGAGGAAGATGGTGCTCAGAGAAGAGAAAATGAGACAATAAATCCAAGTTGAGAGGAAACTAGGCAATGGGACATACTCCCAAGAAACTTAGTTACTGAAAAGTATTACCTACTTTATTTATTTCCAAACGAAAACTTAACACCATCCCAACAGACCTTGGAAGGCCCAACGGTACCGACCGGCCACCGTGTCATCCTCTCAGCCAGAGGCGCCAGTAGATGCTGATACGGAGCGGCATATGGTCAGCACACCGCTCTCCAGACCGTTGTCAGTTTTCGTGACCGGAGCTGCTACTTCTCAGTCAAGTAGCTCCTCAGTTTGCCTCGCAACGGCTGAATGCAGATTGATCGCTCACCCATCCAAGTAATAGCCGGTGATCTGACGGGAACTAGTGTTACCCTTGCGGCAAGGCCGTTGGCCTTTATTTATTTCGTTTCACATTATTTACCAAATTTATTATTTTGCAGATATCTGGCTTCTGACAACTCTTTCAAATCTTTGGCTCAGTATTTCATTAGAGGGGAGCGAACTATTGATTTCGTAGTAGCTGAGAAAAACGAATGTAATATGGATCCGTTTGCAACCATTGTACATGGGAGTTCCTGGAGAGACTGTGTGAAAGAATAACACACAGCGCTGTCAGTAACTTTGGAATTTACCCCACTGCATCGGTTCAATAGATGGCAAGCATTTCAAAATCAGAATATAAACAGGTTCAGCTTATGCTTGGGCTGGTGGAGATGGCTGTTTTATTTTACAGTCATTGATGTGGGAGATTTTGGAAGAAACAATGATTTTGGGGGGAGGGGGAGTTATATTACGTTCATCACTTTTTAAGTATCTGGTTGGATGAAGGGATTCGAATTTACTACCACAACAGCCGCTACTATCAGACGCAAATTAGGTTCCTGTCCGATATTTCTCCGTTGACAACGAGGCTTTCCCTCTGAACACCTCTCTCATATGGTCATACCCGAAAGCTGTTTCAACAGATGACAAATGAATTTTGAGTCTTCAGTTGAATATATAGATCGCAAGACGTTACGATGCTTATTTGGAACGCTCAAGCCATAATCACAACTGCCTGCTTGTTGCACAATTACATCCAGAAATCAGAAGGTGCTCCATGTACACCTAAAACCCCTCACTTCGCCCGTGAAGCCAGTCATGATAGTCAAGATTTGCGGATTGATGTGTACACAAATTTAAGTTCGGCAAAGGCTACCAGAGAATATCTTACAAAATATTTCTTGACTGAAAGCATAGCAGTTCCATCACAATGGTAGAGGATTTCTGTAAACAGTGACTATGTACTTAAGGCCTATTTCATTTTTATATATTCGTTCACTTTTTTTCATTTTATGTGCAGTTGCCTTGAACGTTGGAAATAATAACATGATGATTGGGTAGTAAGTTATTACATACCTAGGCATTAATACTGTACTTGAGTTCACTTTTTCTATACATACCCATACATGTTCTTACAGTTGATATTACGTTCACCTGCTTCGTTTAAATGTTACATATTTCAGTTTTGTAACTACTTATATATGCTATTTTTAGTTGATACAATATACTAAATGCATAAATACTTTGATCAAACCTCAACTTTCCACTGATTACGCCACTTATCCCTATGCCCTTTGAACTGTTTCCCTGTTGCTGTGGAAATCCCACAAACACAGATGTTTTTCGACAGCTACTGCCTACCTCAGTTGGAAAGAACTGGCTGCCATTTTTTACCTGGGAACGCAAAACAAGTAAATCAATAGGAACAACTGAACACTTGAAACGCGAAACTGAAGCCACAGCAAACCATTTCTACAAGTTTCCAACAAACCTGGTTTCACGAACGGTGAAGCTTGTGTTTCGTGAAACGCACCGTGCACACTGCACGGACCGGTTTAGGTGTGCCACCCGCTCAGTTTTCGGCGGGATTATCCCAGAATTTAAGTACTGTCCAGGATCCCCGGTAAAGGGACCCAGGACTCACTTTTATCTTTCCACGTGCACAATTTGCGAATCATGCGAAGAGAAAGAACGACGTGTGATTTGTCTCCCCCAATCGCTATAAATTGATAAATATACAAGTTCGCCTCTTAAATTAGACATTGTTGGGTAGTTATGTTGTCATTACGTTTCACGTCCAGTCTGAACATTTTAGAATCGGTAAGGATTGGTGATCGGAAAAGATGTTTCGTCTTTCTTCTAATGGTGAAGACTGTTCACCAAATTCGGTGTTCTGGAAAAAAAATTTAAAAGATGTACGGCTTTCAACAACGACTGGTTAGAAAACAAAGTTTTTCCTAAATGGTTCATGGAAGAAAACGACTTTATAGCAAAGTGTGCGATTCGCTATGTCACATTTTAAGTAACATTTGAAGGAAGAAAAGCTGTAGTGGTTTATCAGAAGACATAAAAACGCATTATGGCACAACAGTACGGTCATAAAAATAAAACAATTACAACCTTCTTTGTGAAGAAACATACGTCTGAAGAATATGCAATGATACGTGCTGAAGTTACATTTGTTTATCACAGTGTAAAACACAGTCTTAGCTATAGACCACTGGACTGCTAAGAGAAACTGCATCATTTCTTGTTTCCAGACAGCAATATTGCATATAAAATTTCGTGTAGCAGTGCTAAGGCAACGGCTATTTCAGTAATCTTTCTTGGCCATACAGATAAGATGTAGTCATAGGCGAGCTTCGTAAATCGTCTTATTTTTCTGTGTCCTCAGATGCTTCAAACCTAGGAAATGTAAAAAACTTTTCCTTATGCAGTTCACACCTTGATGTTAACCATGGGATCCGTCAGAGATTGTTAGATTTTTATGAAGACTCCAAAGAAAACCACAAAGATATTTTCCGTGCAACAAAGAACATTACAGAATCTAATAGCTCTCGTCAGAAACATGTTAAGTGCATACAGCGCTGAAAATGATCCAGTAAACTGTGGCAGAGACAATTCCATTTTAGTGCATTCTTTTCACCAATGGCATTCATATGAAGTTGTGGGCTTTCCGAGTGCATTTTCAAACCATTAGCATATACAGGGTGGTCCATTGATAGTGACTCAAATGGCTCAAATGGCTCTGAGCACTATGGGACTTAACATCTATGGTCATCAGTCCCCTAGAACTTAGAACTACTTAAACCTAACTAACCTAAGGACAGCACACAACACCCAGCCATCACGAGGCAGAGAAAATCCCTGACCCCGCCGGGAATCGAACCCGGGAACCCGTGCGTGGGAAGCGAGAACGCTACCGCACGACCACGAGATGTGGGCATTGATAGTGACCGGGCCAAATATCTCACGAAATAAGCAACAAACGAAAAAACTACGAAGAACGAAACTCGTCTGGCTTGAAGGGGAAAACCAGATGGCGATATGGTTGGCCCGCTAGATGACGCTGCCATAGGTCAAACGGATATCAACTGCGTTTTTTTTAATAGGAACCCTCATTTTTTATTACATATTCGTGTAGTACGTAAAGAAATATGAATGTTTTAGTTGGACCACTTTTTTCGCTTTGTGATAGATGGCGCTGTAATAGTCACAAACGTATAAGTACGTGGTATCACATAACATTCCGCCAGCGCGGACGGTATTTGCTTCGTGATACATTACTCGTGTTAAAATGGACCGTTTACCAATTTCGGAAAAGGTCCATATCTTGTTGATGTATGGCTGTTGTGATCAAAATATCCAACGGGCGTGTGCTATGTATGCTGCTCGGTATCCTGAACGACATCATCCAAGTGTCCGGACCGTTCGCCGGATAGTTACGTTATTTAAAGAAACAGGAAGTGTTTAGCCACATGTGAAACGTCAACCACGACCTGCTACAAATGATGATGTCCAAGTGGGTGTTTTAGCTGCTGTCGCGGCTAATCCGCACATCTGTAACAGACAAATTACGCTAGAATCGGGAATCTCAAAAACGTCGGTGGTGAGAATGCTACATCAATATCGATTGCACCCGTACCATATTTCTATGCACCAGGAATTGCATGGCGACGACTTTGAACGTCGTGTACAATTCTGCCACTGGGCACAAGAGAAATTACGGGACGATTACAGATTTTTTGCACTCCTATTTAGCGACGAAGCGTCATTCACCAACGGCGGTAACGTAAACCGGCGAAATATGCACTATTGGGCAACGGAAAATCCACGATTGCTGCGACAAGTGGAACATCAGCGACCTTGGCGGCTTAATATATGGTGCGGCATTATGGGACGAAGGATAATTGGCCCCCATTTTATCGATGGCAATCTAAATGGTGCAATGTATGCTGATTTCCTACGTTATGTTCTCCCTTAGCTCGCGTGCGGTTGAAGCGGTATTGAATAGCATATTTCACGACAGGTGGATTGGTCGTCGAAGCACGTTGATCGGACTGACGTCTCCGGATTTCTTTCTATGGAGAAAGTTGAAGGATATTTGCTATCGTGATCCACCGACAACGCCTGACAACATGCGTCAGCGCATTGACAATGCATGTGCAAACATTGCTGAAGGCGAACTACTCGCTGTTGAGAGGAATGTCGTTACACGTATCGCCAAATGCATTGAGGTTGACGGACATCATTTTGAGCATTTATTGCATTAATGTGGTATTTACAGGTAATAACGCTGTAACAGCATGCGTTCTCAGAAATGATAAGTTCACAAAGGTACATGTATCACATTGGAACAACCGAAATAAAATGTTAGAACGTACCTACGTTCTGTATTTTAATTTAATAAACCTACCTGTTACCAAATTTTCGTGTAAAATTGTGAGCCATATGTTTGTGACTATTACAGCGCCATCTATCACAAAGCGAAAAAAGTGGTCCAACTAAAACATTCATATTTCTTTACGTACTACACGAATATGTAAAAAAATGGGGGTTCCTATTTTTAAAAAACGCAGTTGATATCCGTTTGACCTATGGCAGCGCCATCTAGCGGCCCAACCATAGCGCCATCTGATTTCCCCTTCAAGCTAGACAAGTTTCGCCCTTTGTAGTTTTTTCGTTTGACGCTTATTTCGTGAGATACTTGGCCCGGTCACGATCAATGGACCACCCTGTACATTCCACGAAAAAGACATATTTCGGAAATATGAACGGCCTAAACTGTTTTCATGAGCTAATGTTTTAATTCATCTGCAAAACATTGTTACCTTTGCGTTGGAATGAAAAGGGGCTAGCATGTGGCACATGACCTCTCTCCCTGAAATCTTGGTTGTGGCGACAGACTGATCTGTATCACAGACCGAGTTCTAGGTTATGTTGGAAGGCGATATTTTGGTTATGAGTTGGTGAGAGCAAAGAATGCGAACGCTAAATAAAGGTTGGGGTAACTGATTGATCTATAGCGTAACCTAATGTTTGTTCTATATTCAACACATTTTGTCATTACATTAGTGACGAATCTTTTGTCATAAAAATTAAAATTGTAAGGTAAATTAACAGACCCTATATTAGACAATGGACAAGTCTAAGGCGAGTGTTTTGATGCACATTGTGTAGGCCTACATATACACACTCGGAAATCGCGACGTATTCGGAAATGAACTGCCAATATTTATGACAAGGAAGAATACAAATTTCATTGCTACTCATCTCACATGCAACAATGTAATTTTTCGTTTTTAAACCAGACTGATGTCACAAATCTAACAGCCATTCCTGAGAGAGCTAATTAGCTCCTGTTATGGCATGATGTCTGCATTTGTTGTTTGGTTTCTTTATACTAATTAATACACACACTGTGAAACACATGACAATGGCATTTTGCTGTAAGCACCTTATTGTTGACAATAGTAAATAATGCGATAGAGATAACCTTCTGAAGAAGGGCACTAAGCTCCCCAAAACTGGTAAAGAAATTAGATTTCTTTTATGCAAGTTGTCGCTTATTATTTCGTTATATTATGAACTTTTTTTGGAATTGGTTCTGACGGCACATCTGCCCAGCATTCATGGTTTAAGCAGTTAACACAATGTGTGCAGTTTTCTTCAGAAAAAATTCTTTTATATGTGTGGTGTGAAGCTGTTTTTCTCACAGGCACTGGGGTGTGGCAGACTCGAGTGTTAATATTTTTAAATTATATCTCTGAACTTTGAAACTTCCTGGCAGATTAAAATGTGTGCCAGACCAAGACTCGAACTCGGGATCTTTGCCACAGTTTTAATCTGCCATGAAGTTTCATACCAGCGCACACTCCGCTACAGAGTGAAAATTTCATTCTGGAAACATCCCCCAGGCTGTGGCAAAGCCATGTCTCCGCAATATCCTTTCTTCCAGGAGTGCTAGTTCTGCAAGTTTCGCAGGAGAGCTTCTGTGAAGTCTGGAAGGTAGGAGACGAGGTACTGGCAGAAGTACAGCTGTGAGGAGCGGTCGTGAATCGTGCTTGGGTAGCTCAGATACTGCCGGCCGTTGTGGCCGAGAGGTTCTAGGCGCTTCAGTCCAGAACCGCGCTGCTACTAGGGTCGCAGGTTCGGATCCTGCCTCGGGCATGGATGTGTGGGTTGTCCTTAGGTTAGTTAGGTTTAAGTAGTTCTAAGTCTAGGGGACTGATGACCTCAAATGTTAAGTCCCATAGTGATTAGAGCCATTTGAACCATTTTAAAATGCCGGCACAGTAGCTCAGCGTGTTCGGTCAGAGGTGTAGCTGCCCTCTGTAATAAAAAAATAAAAAATTAAAAAACAAACTGAGTTCATGGATGAACGACGAACTCGAACAAGAATCATGGAACGTCCGCTCTGAACAAATACAAAGAATGCTAACGAACAAAATGAGAACAACAACAAAAAAAGGATGGTAGAGCACTGCTCTGCGGAAGACAAAGGTCCCGAGTTCGAGTCTCGGTCCGGCACACAGTTTTAATCTGCCATGAAGTTTCATATCAGCGCACACTCCGCTGCAGAATGAAAATTTCATTCTGGATATATCTCTGAACATTGTTTACATTCTTGTTACTTAAAAACTGTTATCAAAAATGGTTCAAATGGCTCTGAGCACTATGGGACTTAACATCTATGGTCATCAGTCCCCTAGAACTTAGAACTACTTAAACCTAACTACCCTGAGGACATCACACAACACCCAGTCATCATGACGCAGAGAAAATCCCTGACCCCGCTGGGAATCGAACCCGGGAACCCGGGCGTGGGAAGCGAGAACGCTACCGCACGACCACGAACTGTTGTCATCTCTGTTCTTGTTCACATCTACAATGTTTTCAGTATTCATTAAACGTATAAATACATAATTTCTTGTATTTTATGGAATTTCTACCATCAACGATATTGGTGACCCCGACGTGGTTAATAAGAAGCGGAACGCATTTGTGGTTAGTGAAGTGTAAAAACGATTGGCGACAGCAACGACGCAAATCCAACGCCCGCATCAGTACGGAACGAAGCGGATATTGCTCGTATTTCAGTGAAGATTCCGCCCGACTGGAAGAAAAGCATAAAGGTATGGTTCTTTCAAGTTGAAGCACAGTTTACCACATTGGGTATCTCTAACGAAATCACGAAATTCAATCATGTTGTTCCTTCACTGGAAGCGTATGTTGTAGAATTAATTTCCGACTTTTTGACTGAACCATTATCTAGTACTCCGTTCACAGAGTTTAAAACAAGATTAATTCAGAAATCCGAAGAGTCAGAAAATAGAAAAGTAACGAAATTATTAACAGACGTGGAATTAGGTAATAAGAAGCCAACCCAGCTCTTAACGTGAGATTCGAACTTTAGGTGGTACGCAAGTCAAGGATGATTTTTTGAAAACCATATTTATGCAGCGACTTCCTGTCACCGCACGCTCTATACTGGCTACAAGTAAAGATGATCTTGACACCATAGCCACTATGGCTGACAAGGCTGTCGAATTTTCACAAACGGCGTCGAGTATGTGCCCAAACCTTGCAGGCATCACCCACTATTGCAGTCCGTAAAGTAAATGATACCAGTGGCGATAGAATCTCAAAACGAGAAACGCAGATTGCTAAATTAGCGCTGACAATCGATGAATTGAAAATACTGTGACGTTCAAGAGGCAGCTCGCGTTCATCTTGCTCCTCACCAAGAAGATCGCGAAACAGGTCACGATCAACCTGGCATTTTGAACCTAATGGAGCACTGTGTTGGTATCGCCACAGGGCAAAGAAATGTCAGAGCCCATGCTCGTTTCGACCATCACCAACAAAAAATTCCAAGGTACAATCAAACTCAAACGCTCCACACACTAGCGGCGGCAGGTGATCGGAGCCATCTTTCACGCCGTCTATTTCACACAGACAGAAGTAGCGGAAGTTGTTACCTAATTCACACTGGAGCTGACATAGCAGTGATTCCGCCTTCGAATAGCGATCGCCGAAAGAAAACAGATCGTAAACTCTGTGCTGCAATTGGCACTGGTATTAATATTTACGGAGAGTGTCTATTATTACTCAGTTTTGGTTTACGGCGCAACTTCACATGGAATTTCGTAATTGCAGAAGTGCAATCGCCGATTATCGGAGCTGACTTCATTCACCATTATAATCTTTTAGTAGACCTCAAGAACATACGACTCATTGACCCGGTAACGTCAGCAGCTACATCTGGCACATTGATTAAGGTCTCGGGCATAGAAACAGTTCATGTAATGCCACCAGATCAAAAATATGCTGCCATTCTAAAGAAATTTCCCAACTTGCTCCACGAAAACATCCATTTTGACATCCCAGATACCACTGTTTTTCATGCTACACTACTGGCCATTAAAATTGCTACACCAAGAAGAAATACAGATGATAAACGGGTATTCATTGGACAAATATATTATACTGGAACTGACATGTGATTACATTTTCAAGCAATTTGGATGCATAGATCCTGAGAAATCAGTACCCAGAACAACCACCTCTGGCCGTAATAACGGCCTTGACACGCCTCCGCATTGAGTCAAACAGAGCTTGGATGGCGTGTACAGGTACAGCTGCCCATGCAGTTTCAACACCATACTACAATTCATCAAGAGTAGTGACTAGCGTATTGTGACGAGCCAGTTGCTCGGCCACCATTGAAAAGACGTTTTCAGTTGGTGAGAGATCTGGAGAATGTCCTGGCCAGGGCAGCAGTCGAACATTTTCTGTATCCGGAAAGGCCCGTATAGGACCTGCAACATGCGGACGTGCATTATCCTGCTGAAGTGTAGGGTTTCGCAGGGATTGAATGAAGGCCACGGGTCGTAACACATTTCAAATGTAACGTCCACTGTTCAAAGTGCCGTCAGTGCAAACAAGAGCTGACCGAGACGTGTAACCAATGGGACCTCATACCATCACGCCGGGTGATACGCCAATATGGCGATGACGAATATACGCTTCCAATGTGCGTTCACCGTGATGTCGCCAAACACGAATGCGACCATCATGATGCTGTAAACAGAACCTGGATTCATCCGAAAAAATGACGTTTTGCCAATCGTGAACCTAGGTTCGTCGTTGAGTACACCATCGCAGGCGCTCCTGTCTGTGATGCAGCGTCAAGGGTAACCGCAGCCATGGTCTCCGAGCTGATAGTGCATGCTGCTGCAAACGTCGTCGAACTGTTCGTGCAGATGGTTGTTGTCTTGCAAACGTCCCCATCTATTGACTCAGGGATCGAGACGTGGCTGCACGATCCGTTACAGCCAAGCGGATAAGATGCCTGTCATCTCGACTGCTAGTGATACGAGGCCGTTGGGATCCAGCACGGCGTTCCTTATTACCCTCCTGAACCCACCGATTCCATATTCCGCTAACAGTCATTGGATCTCGACCAACGCGAGCAGCAATGTCGCGATACGATAACCGCAATCGCGATAGGCTACGATCCGACCTTTATCAAAGTCGGAAACGTGATGGTACGCATTTCTCCTCCTTACATGAAGCATCACTACAACGTTTCATCAGGCAACGCCGGACAACTGCTGTTTCTGTATGAGAAATCGGTTGGAAACTTTCCTCATGTCAGCACGTTGTAGGTGTCGCCACCGGCGCCAGCCTTGTGTGAATGCTCTGAAAAGCTAATCATTTGCATATTACAGCATCTTCTTCCTGTCGGTTAAATTTCTTCGTGGTGTAGCAATTTTAATGGCTAGTGGTGTATTGTCACAGAAGGATATCCTGTGGCAGCAAAGGCACGACGACTACCACCAGATAAAGCGGCTAAAGCAGAGTTCCAATAGATGATTAATATGAAAAATCTGCCAGCCGTCAAAGAGCGCCTGGGCAAGCCCCCTCCACCTACTTCCCAAGAAGGACGGATGCTGGAAGCCTTGCGGAGACTACCGTGCTCTCAACAGAATCACCAAGGCTGAAAGGTATCCTGTTCCTAACCTTCAAGATTTTAACAGCCAACTGCATGGAAAACAAATATTTTCAAAGATAGATCTGGTCAGAGCTTTTCATCACATCCCTTTACATCCTGACGATGTACCTAAGGCCGCATTGATAACTCCATTTGGTTTGTTTGAGTTTTTGCGACTTCCGTTTAGACTCCGAAACGCAGCACAAACTTTTTAAAGGTATATCGACAATATACTGAGAGACGTCGATTTCGTGTACTGTTATATAGATGACGTTCTAGTGGCATCACAAGATGATGAAGAGCACAAGAAACATCTTCAATTACTTTTCGACTGCCTCAGTAAATTCGACATCAGAATCAATCTGAACAAATGCATTTTCGGTTCAATAGAAGTTCCTTCCCTAGGACATGTGGTAACTGCAGAGGGAATCAGACCGCTACCAGATTGAGTACAAACCATAATTGACTATCCGCTACCTACAACAATAAAAGAACTGCGCCGATTTCTTGGCGTCATTAATTTTTACCGAAGAGCACTGCCAAATTCAGCCAGTAAACAAGGGACTAAGAAAAATGATAACAGGAAAATTAATTGGACAGAAAATCTTCAACAAGCCTTTAATAACCTAAAAAATAGCTTGGCCGCTTCAGCACTTATGGCTTCAAATTTACCTCTAATTGTAATGCTTGACGCCTCAGATCATGCTATTGGTGCATCTTTAAAACAAATCAAAGACAATAATCTGCAACCATTAGCATTCTTCTCCAATAAACTGACAAATGCAGAGAGGAATTACTCAACCTATGACAGAGAACTCCTCACTGCCTTCTCAGCAATGAAACACTTTCAGCACATGTTTGAAGGACGTGATTTTCCAATTTACACCGACCACCAGCCACTCACCTTCATGTTCAAGCAACGTTTGTACAAAGCTTCTCCATTCAGATCCGACACACTAGTTCCATCGGACATTTCACCACAGACATACGTTACTCTACGGAGAAGAACCTCGCCGCCGACGCTTGTTCACGAATGGCTTCAGTCACTATACCTCCAACTGTTACCATGGAACAAATTGCGGAAAGCCATCGATGTGACGAAGAGCTTTCACACATCAAGAATACGACGTCCCTCACTTAAAACATTAATTTTGCCAAATGGTAAAGAACTTGTTTGTGACACAGCTGGAAAAATGATTCGCCCATATGTCCCACAACGACTACGGCAAGCAATTTTCAACTCGCTACACAATTTACAGAAGAATGCTGAAGATTAGATGGGTAGATCACATAACTAATGAGGAAGTATTGAATAGGATTGGGGAGAAGAGAAGTTTGTGGCACAGCTTGACCAGAAGAAGGGATCGGTTGGTAGGACATGTTCTGAGGCATAAATGGATCACAAATTTAGTATTGGAGGACAGCGTGGAGGGTAAAAATCGTAGAGGGAGACCAAGAGATGAATACACTAAGCAGATTCAGAAGGATGTAGGTTGCAGTAGGTACTGGGAGATGAAGAAGCTTGCACAGGATAGAGTAGCATGGAGAGCTGCATCAAACCAGTCTCAGGACTGAAGACCACAACAAACAAACAACACAATTTAGCTTACCCTGGTGTTCAAGCAACCATTAATTTAGTGAGAAAGCACTTCATTTGGCCATCACTAAAAAAAAAAAAGAAAAGTGAAAGCCTGGATTTCAGCATGTATTCCTTGCCAACGAAGTAAAGTCTGGAGACACACCAACAGCGCAGTGGGACATTATCCTCAAACGACAACAAGATTCAGTCACATTAACGTGGACATAGTTGGGCCCCTATCTCCATCACAAGGATATCGCTATTTACTAACAATTACTGATCTTTTTCCCGAAGATCAGAAGCAGTTCCATTATCTGACATCACAGCAGAAGCAGTTTCATTCGTCATAGTCTCAACATGGCTATCTCGTTTTGGAGTGCCTCATATTATAAATACTGATTGCGGAAGGCAGTTTGAATGTCAACTTTTCAAATGTCTCTCAAGCACACTGGGCATTATCCACATTAAATGGCTCTAAGAATTGGGACTTAACATTTGAGGTCATCAGTCCCCTAGACTTAGAACTACTTAAACCTAACTAACCTGAGTACATCACACACATCCATGCCCGAGGCAGGATTCGAACCTGCGACCATAGCAACAGCGCGGTTCCGGACTGAAGCGCCTAGAACCGCTGGGTCACAACGTCCGGCTCCATATTAAAACTACAGCATATCATCCTGCAGCAAATGGAAAAATTGAATGATGGCATCGTCAGTTAAAATCTGCTTTTAAAAGCACAGATGTCTGGTGATTGGGTTTCGAAGCTTCCTCTGGTCCTGTTAGGGCTTCGCTCCTACATAACCCCGCAAGTCAATACCTCGCCAGTGGAAATGACTTACGGGATCAGCTATTAGCTTACCAGTGTGCAAAGATATATATATATATATATATATATATATATATATATATATATATATATATATATATATATATATATCATAGTAATAATAAAGGGTACATAAATAAAGAGATTAATAGAAATCAATGATTTTCAATTAATGCTCAAATTTTGGATTTTTATAGTTTCTTTCCTTTGAGTCCGTTTTAACGTGAACTTACTTTTGATGACCTTGGTTACATTCATCTTCTTGCGCCATAAATATTTATCTGTTGACCATGTCTACAACAGTTCTTAATCGGGCTTCTTCTTCCGAATGCAGGCCGCTTGTGGACCTGACATTGAGAAGATGCGCGGAAGAAATGAAAACTTTCGTGGTTTTGCACAAAAAATAATTATTATTCAAACAACACAAATGGCTACCACACACATCTTATAAAAATACGTCTTCTCCACTCGATAACTAAAGACAGAGTCTCTCTATTAACAAACAAAAAAAAATTAAATGGGAATTTTTATTATTTGTTATCCGCCTTCCGGCGTAGCAAAATATATCTTTATCGACGCTTACAGCGGCCGCGCTAATACTTATTATCATTAGTTATAAATTTTTGTCGTAGCTTGTTGGGGCTTTCCCTTATGTACCTATACACCAGGAGCATTTCTCAATGAACAGAAATTAGTAACTGACATCCCAGACTTCGTCTTCAATTGAAGGAACAAATGAGGAGCCTAAGACCAGTTCCAACAGAACATCACGATCACAGGAAGATACTTATTCGCCCACTGCAGCCACACCACTTCAGCCAACAGATGACGGGCTATATCTAGTCCTGTCTCACGATGACAAACGCTTCAAGGTGAAGATGTCAACTAGAAAACGAACTATTAGCACTGACTGGTCGCAACCGGCCTTCCTTCTGACAGACTATTCATCGGACAACATGGAAGACACAGCAGGGGCCACCACTCTGGAATTCCATCACATTCCGTTCTAAGGACTGTCAACCTTCAGAAGACAACAGACAGCAATCAAGCCAGTGCACCTTCACCACGGATCACCAGATCAGGTCAACAGGTCAGCTTCCCTCGAAAATACATGGACACTGTCACTGCGGAGGGAGTCTATGGCGGACTCGAGTGTTAATATTTGTAAAGTATATGTGTGAACTTTTTTTACCTTCTTATTAGTTAAAAACTGTTATCATCTCTGATCTTATTCACATCTACAATGTTTTGAGTGTTCATTAAACGTATAAATACATCGCTTCTTGTCTTTTATGGACTTCCTACCATAAACCATAGGGGGAACTGTAAGCACTGTGATCGGATAACGAAGGTCAGTGTTAATTTGAGAACATAGTCTGTGATATGTGATTTATTCGAGTAGGAAATGTAATATGGAGTAATGTGTTAAAACTCTGTAAAATATTCAGAAAATGATCGTTAACTGTGTCATAATAAAGAAGACTTTTGTGAAAATCCCCACTACGAAGCACAGTAGCTTTTTCATTGTATGCAATGTTTGACATCATTTCTAGTTTTGAAATAAATTTCTCCACGTCTCCTCATGGTGACCTATACAAGTCATTATTACTGTTTCCCTTTGCCTGCCATAGAACTCAATAGCAGCTGTTTCAAGATGCTTTTCTACACTTAAGTTTTCAACATCACATCTCATTTTGAATTTTACCCCGTCTTTTTGTATAAATACAGACACCACCAGTTGAGGCATTTTCCCTACACTAAAAGTTATCTAGTCTAAAAAGATGTAAAATGATGTTGTTTAACTCATATTCCCTACTCCAGTGCTCTGAAAGACACAAGAACTGAATGCCAAAGTCATCTAAGGCAACTTCCAGTTCAAGGTATTTATTCCTTAGAGACTGAATATTTAGATTCATAACTTGAAAAGAATTCGGAGTAAGCCTAGATTTAGTTACGCTCACAATTTGTTTTGTCAAGGTGGTCGTAGAGGGGTTGGTTGCCTGCACATTTGTTGAATGTAGTATGATGCAACTTTTGCTGTCCTGGCTTAGAAAAAAAATCCCAGTTCGTTCTTGAAGGTCGGTTTGGTCTTAAGCTCTTTTGTCCGTTATTCGGTGTGTTGGTTGTCCTATAGGTTGCACCGATCTTGCTTTTTCATTATTCTTGCATCTACTTGAAATATTGTTCTTGCTTTCAGACTTCTGTGTGCATGTTCCAGCAGACATAGGCCGTATTGTTATTCCATTGTTTCTTGAAGCTGTTGGAGTACACAATTTGTCTTGTACTGTAGGTACAACTTACAAAGTTAGACAAGATGCTATGGATGTTACTTTAATTTCTGTACACATACGAGGGGCGTTTGAAAAGTCCGTGCAAAAATAAATACTACTTATGTGTTTGGGGTAAACCCTCTTCATTTTCCGACATAGTCTCCTTTAAGACTTATACACTACGTCCGACGCTGTTCTAATTTGTTGATCCCTTCCGAATAATAGGCACTGTCCAAGTCTGCAAAATAGCTATTAGTTGCTGCAATCACCTCCTCGTTTGAATAAAATCTTTCTCCCGCCAGCCATTTCTTCAAATTTGGGAACAAACAGTAGTCTGGGGGAGCCAAGTCTGGAGAATAGGGGGGATGTGAAACGAGTTGGAATCCTATTTCCAATAATTTTGCGACACAGCTGCTGAGGTGTGTGCTGGTGCATTGTCGTGATGGAAAAGGACTTCTTTGCGGTCCAATCGCTGGCGTTTTACTTGCAGATCGGTTTTCAAACGGTCCAGTAACGATAAATAATATGCGCCTGTAATAGTTTTAACCTTTTCCAGATAGTCGATGAGTATCTCAGAAGACAGTCGCCATAACCTTTCCGGCCAAAGGAATGGTCTTCGCCTTTTTTGGTGCAGATTCTCCCTTGGTAATCCATTGTTTAATTTGCTGTTTGGTCTCAGGAGTATAGTAATGTATCCATGTTTCATTCACAGCGACGAAACGACGCTTAAAGTCCTGCGGATTCTTCCTGAACAGCTGCGAACCATCCTTGCAACACTTCACACGATTCTGTGTTTGGTCAAGCGTGAGCAATCGCGCAACCCATCTTGCGGATAGCTTTCTCATGTCCAAATGTTTATGCAAAATATTATGTACCCGTTTATTCGAGATGACCACAGCACTAGCAATCTCACGCACCGTAACTCTTCTGTCATCCATTACCATATCATGGATTTTATCAATGATTTCTGGAGTCGTAACCTCCACAGGCGTCCAGAACGTTCAGCATCACTTGTGCCCATATGGCCATTCCGAAAATTTTGAAACCACTTATAAACTGTTCTAAGCGAAGGTGCAGAGTCACCGTAATGTTTATCAAGCTTCTCTTTAGTCTCCTGAGGCGTTTTGCCTTTCATAAACTAATGTTTAATCACCACACGGAATTCTTTTTCGTCCATTTTTTGACAATCACTCGACTTTCTTGATTCATACGAATGCCAAACACAAAGAATGACTGAAACATGGTGCGTGTTCTTTCCAAAGGCGCTACTAACTAAACATGACCTCGATAAGTGCGGGTGGTGCCATCTCTTAGACTTTGCACAGACTTTTCAAACGCCCCTCGTGAGTGCTTTCATCTACATCTACATTTATACTCCGCAAGCCACCCAACGGTGTGTGACGGAGGGCACTTTACGTGCCACTGTCATTACCTCCCTTTCCTGTTCCAGTCGCGTATGGTTCGCGGGAAGAACGACTGTCTGAAAGCCTCCGCGCGCGCTCTAATCTCTCTAATTTTACATTCGTGATCTCCTCGGGAGGTATAAGTAGGGGGAAGCAATATATTCGATACCTCATCCAGAAAAGCACCCTTTCGAAACCTGGCGAGCAAGCTACACCGCGATGCAGAGCGCCTCTCTTGCAGAGTCTGCCACTTGAGTTTATTAAACATCTCCGTAACGCTATCACGGTTGCCAAATAACCCTGTGACGAAACGCGCCGCTCTTCTTTGGATCTTCTCTATCTCCTCCGTCAACCCGATCTGGTACGGAACCCACACTGATGAACAATACTCAAGTATAGGTCGAACGAGTGTTTTGTAAGCCACCTCCTTTGTTGATGGACTACATTTTCTAAGCACTCTCCCAATGAATCTCAACCTGGTACCCGCCATACCAACAATTAATTTTATATGATCATTCCACTTCAAATCGTTCCGCACGCATACTCCCAGATATTTTACAGAAGTAACTGCTACCAGTGTTTGTTCCGCTATCATATAATCATACAATAAAGGATCCTTCTTTCTATGTATTCGCAATACATTACATTTGTCTATGTTAAGGGACAGTTGCCACTCCCTGCACCAAGTGCCTATCCGCTGCAGATCTTCCTGCATTTCGCTACAATTTTCTAATGCTGCAACTTCTCTGTATACTACAGCATCATCCGCGAAAAGCCGCATGGAACTTCCGACACTATCTACTAGGTCATTTATATATATTGTGAAAAGCAATGGTCCCATAACACTCCCCTGTGGCACGCCAGAGGTTACTTTAACGTTTGTAGACGTCTCTCCATTGATAACAACATGCTGTCTTCTGTTTGCTAAAAACTCTTCAATCCAGCCACACAGTTGGTCTGATATTCCGTAGGCTCTTACTTTGTTTATCAGGCGACAGTGCGGAACTGTATCGAACGCCTTCCGGAAGTCAAGAAAAATAGCATCTACCTGGGAGCCTGTATCTAATATTTTCTGGGTCTCATGAACAAATAATGCGAGTTGGGTCTCACACGATCGCTGTTTCCGGAATCCATGTTGATTCCTACATAGTAGATTCTGGGTTTCCAAAAACGACATGATACTCGAGCAAAAAACATGTTCTAAAATTCTACAACAGATCGACGTCAGAGATATAGGTCTATAGTTTTGCGCATCTGCTCGACGACTCTTCTTGAAGACTGGGACTACCTGTGCTCTTTTCCAATCATTTGGAACCCTCCTTTCCTCTAGAGACTTGCGGTACACGGCTGTTAGAAGGGGGGCAAGTTCTTTCGCGTACTCTGTGTAGAATCGAATTGGTATCCCGTCAGCTCCAGTGGACTTTCCTCTGTTGAGTGATTCCAGTTGCTTTTCTATTCCTTGGACACTTATTTCGATGTCAGCCATTTTTTCGTTTGTGCGAGGATTTAGAGAAGGAACTGCAGTGCGGTCTTCCTCTGTGAAACAGCTTTGGAAAAAGGTGTTTAGTACTTCAGCTTTACGCGTGGCATCCTCTGTTTCAATGCCATCATCATCCCGGAGTGTCTGGATATGCTGTTTCGAGCCACTTACTGATTTAACGTAAGACCAGAACTTCCTAGGATTTTCTGTCAAGTCGGTACATAGAATTTTACTTTCGAATTCACTTACGCTAACTTTGACATCGTTTAGCTTCTGTTTGTCTGAGAGGTTTTGGCTGCGTTTAAACTTGGAGTGAAGCTCTCTTTGCTTTCGCAGTAGTTTCCTAACTTTGTTGTTGTACCACGGTGGGTTTTTCCCGTCCCTCACAGTTTTACTAGGCACGTACCTGTCTAAAACGCATTTTACGATTGCCTTGAACTTTTTCCATAAACACTCAACATTGTCAGTGTCTGAACAGAAATTTTCATTTTGATCTGTTAGGTAGTCTGAAATCTGCCTTCTATTACTCTTGCTAAACAGATAAACCTTCCTCCCTTTTTTTATATTCCTATTAACTTCCATATTCAGGGATGCTGCAACGGCCTTATGATCACTGATTCCCTGTTCTGCACATACAGAGTCGAAAAGTTCGGGTCTGCTTGTTATCAGTAGGTCCAAGATGTTATCTCCACGAGTCGGTTCTCTGTTTAATTGCTCGACGTAATTTTCGGATAGTGCACTCAGTATAATGTCACTCGATGCTCTGTCCCTACCACCCGTCCTAAACATCTGAGTGTCCCAGTCTATATCTGGTAAATTGAAATCTCCACCTAAGACTATAACATGCTGAGAAAATTTATGTGAAATGTATTCCAAATTTTCTCTCAGTTGTTCTGCCACTAATGCTGCTGAGTCGGGAGGTCGGTAAAAGGAGCCAATTATTAACCTAGCTCGGTTGTTGAGTGTAGCCTCCACCCATAATAATTCACAGGAACTATCCACTTCTACTTCACTACAGGATAAACTACTACTAACAGCGACGAACACTCCACCACCGGTTGCATGCAATCTATCCTTTCTAAACACCGTCTGTACCTTTGTAAAAATTTCGGCAGAATTTATCTCTGGCTTCAGCCAGCTTTCTATACCTATAACGATTTCAGCTTCGGTGCTTTCTATCAGCGCTTGAAGTTCTGGTACTTTACCAACGCAGCTTCGACAGTTGACAATTACAATACCGATTGCTGCTTGGTCCCCGCATGTCCTGACTTTGCCCCGCACCCGTTGAGGCTATTGCCCTTTCTGTACTTGCCCAAGGCCATCTAACCTAAAAAAACCGCCCAGCCCACGCCACACAACCCCTGCTACCCGTGTAGCCGCTTGTTGCGTGTAGTGGACTCCTGACCTATCCAGCGGAACCCGAAACCCCACCAACCTTTGGCGCAAGTCGAGGAATCTGCAACCCACATGGTCGCAGAACCGTCTCAGCCTCTGATTCAGACCCTCCACTCGGCTCTGTACCAAACGTCCGCAGTCAGTCCTGTCGACGATGCTGCAGATGGTGAGCTCTGCTTTCATCCCGCTAGCGAGACTGGCAGTCTTCACCAAATCAGATAGCCGCCGGAAGCCAGAGAGGATTTCCTCCGATCCATAGCGACACACATCATTGGTGCCGACATGAGCGACCACCTGCAGATGGGTGCACCCTGTACCCTTCATGGCATCCGGAAGGACCCTTTCCACATCTGGAATGACTCCCCCCGGTATACACGCGGAGTGCACATTGGTTTTCTTCCCCTCTCTTGCTGCCATTTCCCTAAGGGGCCCCATTACACGCCTGACGTTGGAGCTCCCAACTATCAGTAAGCCCACCCTCTGCGACCGCCCGGATCTTGCAGACTGAGGGGCAACCTCTGGAACAGGACAAGCAGTCATGTCAGGCCGAAGATCAGTATCAGCCTGAGACAGAGCCTGAAACCGGTTCGTCAGACAAACTGGAGAGGCCTTCCGTTCAGCCCTCCGGAATGTCTTTCGCCCCCTGCCACACCTTGAGACGACCTCCCACTCTACCACAGGTGAGGGATCAGCCTCAATGTGGGCAGTATCCCGGGTAACCACAGTCATTGTCCGATCGGGGGATGCGTGGGACGAGCTGGCCGTCCCCGACAAACCCCCATCCGGACCCCCACAGTGATGCCCATTGGCAACAGCCTCAAGCTGTGTGACCGAAGCCAACACTGCCTGAAGCTGGGAGCGAAGGGATGCCAACTCAGCCTGCATCCGAACACAGCAGTTGCAGTCCCTATCCATGCTAAAAACTGTTGTGCAAAGAATGTCTGAACTAATCTACAGAGAGCGCAAACAAATCGACAAAATTTAAACGGTTATTAAAATCAAGATTGCCTAGTAAATGCAGTAATGCTGCTACTTGCGCACTGCTGACACACTGCTCGTCGGCGGAAGGAGACTACGCGATTTTACACTATTCAGGTACTAAAACGCGATGCTACAACTCTCAAATACTATAATACGCCCGAAATTTATGAATTAAACAATGCAAGTACCAAAAACACGCAAAGAAATTAAGGATTAAACTATGTAACAAATGAGTGAGCTAGGAGTATACGACTTGCTGCTGCAGCTGGTTATCCAACGGCGGCAGGGAGCTTTGTTGCGTCTTCTGCTTCAATTTGTAATGCAGTAGGCTCATCAGCTTTCTTCTCAGTAAATTTCCAAAGGAGTTTTCTGTATTTCTTTACAAACATATTATTTTCCAGCATTATTCAAATGCATACCATGTCTGGTACAATGCATTCTTCCTCAGCTATTAAGTCCTGAAAACAATGTATTTGGGAAGGCTTTGGTAATTTTTTCCAGTTTTTTGTTCGTGACTTCAATTTCCTTGTTTACACACGAACTCGGAACCAGATCTCTCCGGAATATGCGTAATAACACTACATTTACGTTTTTTTTAAATTATTTAGGGCCCTTCTAGCAGATCTGATAGCTTCTTTGTCATTGGGACACCATTTGCTCCGTCAAATACAGGGTGGGGCAAATAAAAGTGGCCTGGACGAGTGGACGCGATTGGGCGTGAATTTGCGGCATCATTAACCGAGGGGGAAAAGACCTATTCCAACAGGATGGAGCAACTGCCCACACAGGCGGCCGAACCATAGAACACATTTTTTTTATACAGTCTTCACGTCTGCCAGAGTTGTTGGCAGAGGCCAGTTGGTCGCTTCCCTAACTGGCCACCCAGATCACTTGATCTGTCAGTATCCGACTATTTTGTGTGGGGAGACCTCAAGTCTAAGGTTTATCGCAACAACCGTCAAAGAATTCAAGAACTGCAGCGGAACATTTCGGATGAGATTGCAGCAATTCCAGCAGCCCAGTTTCGATCTGCCTTCATGAACTAGCTGACCAGGGCCCAAAAGTGCCAAAAGATGAATGATGGTCACTTTCAACATCTGTGATAGTCAGGTTAATACTGTATTTCCTTTCCTCTGCCGTATTTCTTAATTCCCTGGAACTCTGTTCTCTGGGCCACTTTTATCTGCTCCACCCTACGCTGAACCAACGTCTGTTGTGGTTAGTGGCCCTGCAGCCCCGTGTGACTTCAAATGGTTCAAATGGCTCTGAGCACTATGGGACTCAACTGCTGAGGTCATTAGTCCCCTAGAACTTTGAACTAGTTAAACCTAACTAACCTAAGGACACCACAAATATCCATGCCCGAGGCAGGATTCGAACCTGCGACCGTAGCGGTCATGCGGTTCCAGACTGCAGCGCCTTTAACCGCACGGCCACTTCGGCCGGCCGTGTGACTTCATTCATTGGAGTACCTGGCTTAACTAAACCTGCTGCGTCAGCTTGTAGGTCTTTCAACAATACTGCTGTTTTTCGTCCGTGACCGTCAGCGAGAATTACAATTTTTCTTTGGATTCTGAAGTTTCCATATGTATTGTACTTGTGTTCTGGCCTGTCGCTTGTTTTATAATGGTCACCTGGATTTATATTGTTCCTGTCAAGACCCTACATTACACACACTTGAGTCCATCGCTGTGGTATATCTTGGTTTCTGAACCCTACATTCTGCATTTCTTTTCCACTATTTATATTTTTCATAGGTTTTGTTTCGGGTTTCAGGTAACTTAACAGTTCAGTACTTTTTTTCGGTGTTCCGTTACATCACTCTTTGAAGACTGAACTACTGATTGCATATTTACGATACATTCTTTCAGACACTCAGTATCATCTACACATTTCGTAAATGCTGTATTTTTATCTTCAATGGCTGTATTTTCGTACGGAAGAACGTCGCGCACATTTTGTACAGGAACCATCCTTTTTTTACGCCTAAGTGACACACAGTGTACTTAGGACCACAATAGATCCGGAATTTTTCGCATATCACACTTTTTTGCACACTTAACGTTTGTATTTGCAGACTAATGCACTCGCCATTTTATATTGGGCGCCATCTTTCTTTATTACATAATTTCAAAACAAATTCAATAGGGCGCATCGCAAAAATTGTGTTTGCCTTTCGTCGTGTACGAGAAATCTGGAATTTCGTACCATGTAAAGGTGGCACAAAATAACGCAACTGATAGAAATAACAGGTTACTGATAAGTAACAGTTACTGTGATAACCGCTCATCTGATACTGACAGCTATTTCAATAACTGCCAACGGTGCCTCGTGCCATCTGTTGACCGTAGATCGTACTATGCTTTCGCGTCAACTCATCGGAGATCTGACTACGAAGAAGAGAGATAGACCATTAGGAGGGCGTTCTATAGGTCGGGGAAATAGCTGTGAGACTGCGCGCCATCTGTTGATACAACTGTATACTATTTCGTGCGCCTTCGCTCCTTTCATCACAAACAATGAAATAAAGTTAATGTCAGAGCGGTGGCTGATAGGAGCTGCAGCACAGGCATTGACATGTACGGTCGTTCCCTTGAGCCACCGCCTTATTTGTCAATTTAGTTTTGGTTAGTAATACCAATAGAGTTACAATAAGGAATTCGAGCGACTATGGAAATAACTGTCAGATGTCGGTATTTTTCTGTAATTGTCATTCGCTCACAGTTCTCGTTCTCTGGCAGTTAACGGGCTACCACTACAGGTAACCTGGAAATTTGTGACTGTGTTCCTGACTCCAGTTAAAGGTCGTAGATTCCGGTGATATTTCCAGAGAGGCTAGTTACTGGAGTGAACAAATATTTTCGTACTGCTACGGAAATGCTGCTGGTCATCGGGAAAGAGGGGATGACAAATAACATTTCAGGAAGTATAACATTAAACATTTGAATATAATACTTATTATCATCATCATCTGTCAGGAGATTGTCAAAATATATATTACAGTAAACTGGAGCTGCTAATATTTACACTGCCAGAATAAAACATAGTTATGTACTTTTAATAACTTTATCATACACAGAATACTTGATCTTGACTGTTGTGACGAAGTGTTGTCAAAACTGAAATATAGCAGAACTCTTACTTAAGCTGGTCTAACAGTCCTCTATAGAGTAGGAGTTCCCTATCAAAAAGTCTTTCAAACTCTCTGTAAACCATGCTTTATCTGAAACCAAGTTTTTAATGGTTGCTGACTTGCTGGAAATTTATTGAAAATGTGTGTTCCTAAATATTAGAACCCTTTCTGGACCAAGGTAAGTGATTTTAGGTCTGTATGTATATTCTTGTTCTTATTCCTAGTATTGATATTATGTATTGAGCTATTGGTTGGAAATACTTGCAACAAATTTCATTAAGGAATAAATATACTAGGAAGCAGTGGTTAGAATACGATGTTCCTTGAACAGGTTTCCACAAGATTTTCTTGAATTTATACCACAAATGATTTTTATTGCATGCTTTTACGTGCTAAAAACTCTTGCTCGGTTTGATGACTTACCCCAGAATATAATCTATTGTGACAAACCGGTGATAGAATGGAAGAAAGAACGCTTTTTTATATTTATGTCTCCTACATCTGACATAATTCTCACTGCAAATGCAGACTTAAGATAGGCGCTTCAGCAATACTGTGGTATGCACTTCCCAACTGAATTTATTATCGAGTTGTAACCTTTCGATCTGCATGTCTTCATATGTTATATACATGCTGTAGCTACACAGATCTAGCAGTTTTCCAAATCTCAAATAAAAGTAAGATTATGTCACGATTCATGCAACATTCCTGCCATTTCGCACTACTCGCAGTTCTATTGATAACTAAACTGATGGATACCACCTTCGTCGTTATTTAACTGTAACCCCGTCGGAGTATTCGGTAGTGAACGAAACTTGACAGTTATTTATAACAGTTAAAAATAGCGGCTATAAAAATATCTGGAACCGTGATAACTATTAGTCCAGAATAACCGTTTGGCCCATCTCTAGTGAGATGGAACTACGAAACGTATTGTGCTCAGCTGGCATGTCTCTTTACATTGCACGAAGGCCGCAGTAGATGGCAGCTACATCAAGAGCGTCCTGCGCGCCACCTATCCTCAGACTCGGGTACTCTTTCGACATGTCGATTTCATCCTTGGAGTTCATCCAATTTCTCTCTGGTTAGCTGTCCAAATTATTGCATAGGAAAGAAAAGGCGACGACAAATCAGTAATTTTGTACCTTTTCATGAGAAATGTATACAGAAGGCAACAAGATTTATTCATCCTTAAAATGGGGTACCAGTCAGTATACGCTTTATCTTTTTTATTATTTCACTTCATTGGCCTCAATCGGGTGAGGAAAGCTGGCAGCGCTACAGGATTCTCGCTAATCAACTCCGTGATTAACATACAATAGTTGTAAAAATACTAAAAATGGTACAGGCAATATTTTCTTTACAATAATGCAGATTATTTTGATTTCTGAAGGAAGCTGGCAGCGCTTCAGGACTACCGCTCGCAAACTGCGTGATTAACAGGAATAGTTATAAAACCATTAAAAATTGTAGTTATAATACTTGCTTTGAAACGTTGCAGATTATTTCGATTTTTACGAAGTAATAAGGTGGTTTTCTTCATGATTTTCACTGAAACTAATTGTTAAGTTTGAGTCGTATACAAAATGTGGTCGGATTATGCCCATTCCTCTGATTCCTGTTCAGACCCGTAAATGTCGACTTTATTCAGATAATCCGAAACAAAAAAAAAAGTTTTAAAAATCATCATAAGACCTACACCGTGTGCTACAAGTACTCTTGTTAATAAATTTTGTGGTGGCTGGGAGATTGGCGCCTCCTGTAATCCGATGCGTCTCGGAAGCCGTTGTGCGGGAGATGACTGTGTCCATGGCGCAGTTAGGACTGTCCTGAGGGCCCCAGGGCGTCCGCGGTTCTGGGTTCACCCCATGTGCTGCATCGGGCGGGCGCTCGGCCTGCCCTGGAGGGATGCGCCTAGTATGCGCCGTCAGAAGCATTGCCGGCGAGTGCGAGATGCGGCGACGGGGGCCTCAGTGTGGGTATCGGGCTGCGCTCGCTCCGCGCCCCGGCAGTCGCCAGCGTCACCAGGCCTGTGCCGCTGAGTGAGTGCGGCAGAGGGTTTGCCGGCCGTGCGCGGCCCGAGCTCGCCAGGTGTCCCCTCCCCATAGTCACCCGCCAGCAGCTGCCCTGTAGCGCTGGGTGAAGACGGGGCCCTCGACCGTACAACAATTTTTTTTTCTGTAAACAAATATTACCGGTACGTGACTTGTACTAGTGACGAGCATTTCATTCCTTCGAGAAGAAAAATAGCCGAACTTTCGAGGGTCTCGAAAAGCTTCTCAAGAATTCCCTTGAACGGAGCATTAAAAATGTGATTTGCTTTCGCTCTGCGCCAACAAGAGCGAAAATGCTTGCATAGAACAGGGAATGATTAAAAAAATATCTACTTCGGACGATCTTCATAAGCAGTGCAGTTTAGTATGTTCCACTAAAAAAGTTGTCTTTCCTTATTGTTGAATTTACGTAATACTTATTTTCTATTTATTTAATCTTCGTGTTTACAATGTTACATTAAGAAAAAAAGATGGACAATACACCTCCTGATACTGCATAATGCAGCAGCTCGACGTGGCACGAACTTACAAAGTCTTTGAAAGTCCCGCGTTATCTCTATAGCCGTCCATAATTCCTAAAGTGTTGCCAGTGCAGGATTTTGTGCACAATTATGCCCCATTCATGTCGGGCGATCTGGGTGGCCAAATCATTCGCTCGATTTGTCCAGAATGATCTGACATGGTGCAAAGTCACCTATAAAAATTACATCATTGTTTGGGAACATGAAGTTCACGAATGGCTGCAAATAATCTCCAAGTAGCCGAACATAACCGTTTCCAGCCAGTCCATTCCGTGTATACACAGCCCTTACCATTACGGAGCCACCGCCAGCTTGCACAGCCTTGCTGACAACTTGGGTCCACGGCTATGTGGGGTGTGCACCACACTCGAACCCCACCATCAGCTCTTACCAACACAAATTGGGACTCGTCTGACCAGTGCACGGTTTTCCAGTACTCTAGGGTCCAACGGATATGGTCACAAGCCCAGGAGAGGCGCTGCAGGCAATGTTGTGTCAAATTTTGCTGCACTGTCCTAACAGATCCTCTCGTGATGCATCCCTCATTGATTTCTGCGGCGGTTATTTTACGCATTGTTGCGTGTCTGTTAGCACTGACAACTCTAGGCAAACGCCGCTGCTCACGGTCATTAAGTGAAGACCGTCAGCCACTGCATTGTCCGTGGAGAGAGGAAAGCCTGAAATTTAGTATTCCCGGCACACTAGACACTTTGGAAAGCAGAATACTGAATTCCCTAATGATTTCTGAATTGAATGTCCCATGCACTTACCTGCAGCTACCATTCTGTGTTCAAATTCGTGTTAATTCCCGACGTGCAGCCATAATCACTTTGGACAGCTTTTCACATGAATCATCTGAGTACAAATGACAGCTCCACAATGCGTTGCCACTTTAAAGCTTGCGTTCACTATACTACCGCCATCTGTATACGCGTATATCGCTGCACCGTGACTTTTGTCACCTCATTCTGTGCATATTATTAAATGGCTAACCCAGTTCATGGGACTCATTCCAGTTGCATGTTACCAATCTACAGCTTCCAGGAGCAAGAAAAATTTGATTTTCAGTATTTCATATAATGATTGAGTGAATTTAATTGTTTTTAATCTACAGAAGCTGTGAATCATTACAAAACAGTAATCGAATTTAAAATGCTGTTCATAGTCTCCCCGTTAACAGTTATAATCACGTGCAAGTATTAAGCTGGGTTTACACATGCAACAAGAGTCACCACAACTTGTGGCATTCTTCAGTGGTAAATATATTTTAGTGGTGTCCTGTTCGACACATCCAACAGACAGACACCACTTAAATACATACTTTTCTTAAGATCACGATGGCTCCTTGACTTTTGTTTCAGAGTGGATGCACTAGTATCGTCTGAACTCCTACAAGAATCAATAATTTGCAAGTAAGGGATTAATGGACGAGGGATGCTGCATTGCAGCTTGCAGTACGTTGATAACTTCAGTCAGAAGGAAAGCGTGCCCGGACGGCCACTAAAGGCAAGGGGAGCATCCAAATTCGAGACCTGATCCGACACAAATTTTCAACTTTTGCCATTGCATTACCACAATGACCTGTGCAGCTAGAAGTCACGAATTCCCACACATCCTTTCCCTTTCTTACCCCACCTTCTATTTCATATAAATTCTGCAGTGGCACCGTACACTAACGTTCATACAGGACACCATAAATTCTGCTGCATAGTTGTGCAGTTTGCAATACAGCATTGTCAGTCTCAGCTGAGGTAATTCGGGCGGACGTTAATGTAATAGTGCAGACTGTGAAACTAGAATTGAGCAGAGTTAACTGTAAAGAAAAGGAAGTGCAAATGGATAAGAAAGTGGATATAATGCAGGAATGAAAAGGAGGCTACAGTTTGAAACTATGTAAACATCTTGAGGCAGAATAACTTACCACTTGCAAATACCCAGACTACATTCATGTAGGAGTTGAGAATGAGAGCACTTAGTAACCTCCAACAAACTTCAAACATAATTTCAAACCTTTTCTAAAAATTTTCTCGCCTACATGATTAACGTCACTATTTAACACAGTAGCCCATCTGTAAAGTAATCAGAAGTCTGAAGTAGTTATATACATTGAAGATTGATTCTTTACGGAAAATGGGGATTACTAGTGAAACATGAAGTGAAAACACTGTATGACTACAACAGTGATAGCTCTTTTGTGCAACAGAGGGGATGGATTAGTTATTATAAAAATGCACATTATTACCTGAGTCAACTGAAAAATATTTTCAAGGAGTAGATATGTAGCTGAATGGCCTGAACCACACCACCTTCTGTGTGTAAGGATCTAGGTTCATGTCCCAAAGGGAGGTTGGGAACAGGTTCCACTCAGCCTTGAGAAGCCGAAAGAGAAGCTGCTAGAATAAAAAAGCAGCAATATCACCAGGATTTATTTAGTGGCAAAATGGCTGGAGGGATATTGGGAATATGCTGATAACATCACCCAAAATTGTATCATCTTGTCGACTGCAGATGGAAAAGGCCCAATCCCATGTTTACAAGTATGAAATATAAAAGCTAGGCCTCATGAGAATAGAAATCAGGACTCCTACATTAGTGGGCAGTGGTAGTAACCAATAGCATAAAAATGCTGTTATTTGACAGTTGTTATCTCTCCTGTCATAATCAGTTGTTATCACACTTGGAGGAAATAGCAGCCTTTTTTTTTTTCTTTTCTTTTTTTGATGTGGTGCAATCCTGTAAACTTGTTAGTATACTACCCATTGGAAACTAAACAGCAAGCACTCAAAAGTTTCAAATTTGTTTTGCGTAAGCTATGTAACCATGTACAGAAAACTTCTTATACATGATTACATAGCTCACACAAAACAACTTTGAAACTTATTTGCTCATATTCCTGAGATTCACAGAACTGAGTTACAAGACGATTCGATGGCTAGCTTGGTAGTGTTGGATACCAATATAAAGGCTCAGGTTGCAATTTTCAGTTGGCCCTAGGACTGTCATTTATCACTTCATTCACCTCTGCCAATGATTTGTATTTGTTTAAAAATGTCTGTTTAAACCTTGGTTCAGAGTCTACATTAAGCTGTAGGTCCCCCTACAACTTTCTGAGGAATTCAGTTCACAAAAGGAGGAGGAACAAAAGAAGATATGCCTAGTAAAGCACTTCAATATTCAAGCCAACCTTTGGATCACAGATAGCTTAACTGTTATCACACATTGTGAGAAAAGCGTAAAGTTCTGAAGACAAGCGCTCACTCTTCCCATTCCTAACATCCAGAGCAATTAGCTTGTTATGGATCTATTGTGATGTGTACTTGTAGGGTATGTTTTTAGGTGACTTGACCGGCAGGCCGTATGCAGTTTATTAATGACTGTTACACGACTTTAGAAGGGGTTCATTCTAGCTGCAAAAAGGAGTCACCACTGGTTCTTAATCCAAAACCAAACTCTAAATGGCTACCAGCCACTATGTCAGCTATTCATTCTCCTATGGTGTCATATGGACATCTGCATGAAGGGGCCTCTGGCAAGCCCTGACCTCTCTAGGCTGTTAGTGCGGCTCCTCTAAGCTGCAGCCACTGCCTCTTGTTCAAGTAGCTGCTCAGTTGTCCTCATGAGGCATTCTATCCTCATTGTAAGGAAAGACACTCTGAGGTACTGGGAATCAAAAACTTTTTAATTGTTCAGCTGAGTGGCGTTTCTGAAATGCAGTAGTTCTCAAACTGAATGCGAGTATTTATATTGAGTATTACCAGTATCACAGGTTTACCAGTGCACACTGTTGTCATCTGTGAGTAGTATGGGATCTTTCTGCAAGATATTTCACCCTGCCAGAGGAATAGAACTGCAAAGGCACAGAGCACAAGCAAGATTTTATAGTACTTACTTTGTCCACAATTTCACTAAATATTAATGCAGAGCAACAGTTCCAAGACCACATTGTTTGGCACTTGAAATCTTACACTTTACACACTTTGGCAGAAGCGGTATAAAGTACAGTGTCACCCCTATCTCTACAGAGTCCTTTTGACACCCGAGTTGCTTCCATTTTGTTTAACTACTGTGGCAGGAGCATATGACAGTTGCTCCTATTACTAGCAAGTGACCTTAATACTGAACCTTGACAATGTACTGGGATGCTCTCAGCTCTGCGGTCCTTTGTGCCTTACTCTTTTACACTTAATTTCTGAGGAGGAAAATGGACTGTTAAGTTACTGGTTATGCTAATTGTTCAATTATTCATTTGTTTTGAGAACACAATAAGGTGCATCTACAAAGTACAAGAAGCCATAGTGTTACTCTCATTGACAGGCACAGAATTTTTTTTGCATGCACTGATCTGACTGTAAAGATTGCCTGGAATGTGACTGACAAAGGAGAGCAGTTTAACACTTATCTTTGTAATGAATAACTTATCAGTATGGATAGGAAAATTTCGTGTAAAGAATAAAGCAAGAAATAATGTGAAATCTGAAGTTTTTATGAATTTGCCATTTTTCCCATTCATGTGTAAAGACGATGTAAGTCTGAGAATAGCAGTTTACTAATGCTAAGTGATTGTTAAGTGACAGATTCTGTTATCTTCTCCACACTAAAGCTACGTGCAGTATCACTGTGCTACATAAATGTATTAAAGATTTTATATGTAATGTAAACCTCTAAAATTGTAGCATTTGTTAGTGGCCTTCTACAAGAAATTGTCATATTGCTTTAATGTAAAACTATGCTACTTAACACCAGCAAGATGCAGTGCTTACGCGCATGTATATAGCGTCCACTGCTTTCCCTAATTTTCTTATCGCTTAAGCTTCCGTACTGTTAAGCGGAAGTTTTCTCCTATACTGAGGTTGTTTTAGCTTATATTTGCTTTTCTTTTCCCACTGCATTTGTAACGGTGATCTTTTGTAAACAGAACTCTACCTTCTGCACACTGCATTTATGTACAACATCACTCAGTCAGTAAATGTATTAATAATTTTATATAGAATGTACAGCGGTACATTTTTGTATTTTTAATAGACTTGTAGAGGGATTTCATACTGACTTTATTATAAAATGCTGTTGTTTATCACAACCAAGGTGCAGTTCTTACACGCATGTATTTAGTATTTAGTGCCCTCTGTAGCCCAATTTTTCCTGGTCGCCTGAGTCTGTACATTTGTAGCAGTTGGTCTTAGTCTCTGACATAAGGTATATGTAACTTACACAAATATTTCATCTTGTGATGCCTATTGCATCATGTGATGTAATAAGTGAATGTGTACACTTAACAAATATTTTTCTATTAATATTTTATAATGTTTGTAAAAAAAATAATTATTTTGTAACTGGTATATGCATTTTCAGGGCCAATACTTCTGAAGAAGATATTTTTACAAACATCAAAACCATGGTCAACAGGTAGTAAACCTTTATTTGCAACTTGTTAGCTGATTTTTCAATCTATTCTGAATTACACTATTGCTGTTTCACAGCCATGTTTAAGATTTTTAAAATCAGTTTCAACTGAACTGTGATTTGCAATATTGCAATACAAGACACAAAAAATAATCTCCATGTACATTCTGCATCCATATCTAGGTCTTAGAATCAAGTTTTGTACTCAGATGCAAAAAATATTCAACAAGTTACAGCCTAACATAAAGCAAGAAACCGAGTATTCTTTCCAGTTTCAACGGAAATGAAAACACACTTCAGTAGCCGCTCCTTCTGTAACTTTTATCATTGTCTAGACTGAAGGTTTGAAAATTTATATTAGCCACATGGCAGTGAGCAGTGTTCATTGTAAAGCAGCATCCCGAGTAGCAATGGTGTCTCTTTTTCACGTAGCAATGCAATCAAGCAAATATGAAGACATCCATAGAAGACAAACATTACCTATTTTATGTAACAGAGAAAGCAGAAGCTATTTCTCAATATCAGTTTTCCTTCTAATTTATTAGGTTAAATTTGGTTACTGGAAGCACAAATAGCATTTTGTAGTACAGTGACAGTTTATTTTTAACACACTTTACAGAACAAGTTTCTTGAAGTCGTATCTCTCCTGGTAATGCATATCTTAAATCATTTCACACCCCTGAAGGTAGAAGAAACAGAAGATGAGACACACACTACGGTTCCATCCACCCACATGCTCTATCAGAGAAACGAGTATCTCCACCTAGGCAATAAATAACTTCAAGCAGCGTAGGATATTCATTCATATGCCACACGGTATATTATGCCTTGGACATAGATCCATTCAGACTTATTAATAAAATATCAGGAAATATTTTTAGGACTTAATACTTTAAAATTCATATTTAAAATTATCTCGGTTTTCACTTTAATATCACAGACAATGAACATATGAGACAGGCACATGTTATAAGAACTCTTTTAATAATTAAACAATACAAAATCACTTTCACTGTAACAACTATACATATCAAATAAATATAGTAGTAGTCCTCCTCACAAAAATTGACCAGTATGCGTAATGCAAAATTAAGTAGGACATCTGTACTGAAAACTGCAGGCTTCAGCCATATTGTCACAACACACGACATCACTCAGACTTAATGCTGTTCTTCCTTGAATGGAAGATGTTGCCATAATCCTGACAGTCTTGGCTAACTGTAACAAAAGAAAGGTATTATTACTTCTTGCACATATTTTCTGCTTTTTCATTATACAAGCCAAAGATATTCTATATTTTGACAACTATACAATAGCATCACTTTAATGACATAGATTCTCTAGAAACAATAGCTGTCTCAAAAGTAGGTTTATTCTCAAATAACTCCATTTGTAGGTAAAGAGATATCACATGTACAGAAAGAAAAGACTGTCTAGTTACTAAACTCTGTTCAAAACTACTCAAGAAATGATACTTTGGCAGGAGCATGTGGAGATGGGGAACAGAGTTGCCACTTCCTGCACAGAATACATGCATAATCTTACATTTGATTTAACTCACTCAAACTGCAAAAATGGCAAAAAATGGAACTGGCATTAGTGTGCTCTGGAAGAGCTGCACCATGTTTTTATTTTAGTTTTATTTACAGCAACAGATTGTTAATATGATATATGGAAAGTCTAAAAAAGGGTATTTCCTAATGATGTTATCATATGTTTGACATGTAGGAAACTTTTCTAAATGTAGATAATAGAGTAAGGAAACTGAACTTTAGAATGCACTGTATTTTCATCTGCTCCAAACTTGAACTCTGTCAGAGGTCTCTAACATGAGAGATGATTTGAGGTAAATGCAATGCTTAATTTTTCAAAAACTGATCAGTCACCCATTTGGTTTCATTGTGAGAAACAGATTGCTAAGTTTGTAACAAACTTGTTATGTTTTCTGATCAGTTTTTATACTTATTTTTAACATAACAAAATTTATCCATGTTAACTGAGATGAGGATACTTATTTTATACATGTGGAAGAAAGACGCATTACAATACAAAATATGCCCTCCCAGTATTGCAGCCATTATACAGGGTTATGAAAAAGAATCATCTGACTTTTAAAATCATAACTATTATGTTATTTGAGATATGTGCGTGAACAACATGCTGTTGGAAAGAGCAAACTCTTGAGTTTTACATGGTTCCTACCAGGAAGCAGCAGTGTGTGTCCACTTCAGTTCTATTAGACGATGGCACGAACAATTCCAAGAAACTGAGACATCGTGTAACAGCAGCTGTGGAAGGTGTAACTCAAGACACGCTCACTGCAGTGTGAGAACAATTTGAATACTGCACTGACATGTGCCATGCATCTCAAGCGAAGAAAATTGAACACTTATGAAAAGGTATGAAACAAAAAACTTTGAGTTTCCCATTAATCAAAAAACAGAATTCATTGTATATGTTTATTACTTTCAGAAACATAGATGTGCCAAATCAGATGGTCCCTTCTGATACTCTCTGTACTGCATAACTAGTGAGAAATTTCTTGTATGTATAAGGACTGTGTCCCTGAGATGAACTTTAAATATTCAGCCGAGTTCGCCCACGCATCATTTTCGTGCTGACGAGGGAAAAATTGTGTCATTAATATCTTCTCTATCACAGATGCTTTAAAAGGCACAGCCCTGTCGAGTTTTAATAAAGAGATAATTTTCTCAACTGAATCTTCTAAAATATCTTCATTCTGCCTTGCTTTTCCCATGATGTGCTACATATGGTAAGCAGCTTTCTTCAAGTCTTCAAAGGTACCCATTGTAACACACCTAACAGCTTTGCTGGCAAATGCTTCGATTGCAGAGAGCGTAGTTCTTCCTATTTTTAGGGACATAATCCTTAATTTGGGCCCAATATGAATTTTATTAGCATCCTCA
Organism: Schistocerca nitens; assembly: GCF_023898315.1. Classification (NCBI taxonomy): domain Eukaryota; kingdom Metazoa; phylum Arthropoda; class Insecta; order Orthoptera; family Acrididae; genus Schistocerca; species Schistocerca nitens. The sequence goes on along the minus strand of NC_064618.1, from coordinate 791,918,676 downwards.
TTCAGCTATAGCTTCTCCCTCCAACAGCTTACAGTTACAGAAACATCCATGGTGAAAATCCATGTTACATAGGGATATGCAAATTCCTGGAATACACCTCTTCCTTAGTGATCACCAATAATTTGCCGTGTGTCAGATGTTCCTTTCTGTGATCCTTACCACAAACATGACAAAATATCATGTCCTCAGAAAATGGATCTATCATACCAATTCCCTTATGCATACAACTTTTTCCCGATTTCCCATATTCCTCTTCTTTTCTGCAAATTTTCTTGTCAGTCTTCACAGCAGTGTTTTCGTATACATTCAGACCTGCAGCAGTTACTTTCAATCAACACATTAACAGAGAGAAGTGAGTCACCATAAAGTTCTCCTAACTCAAAAGACTGACCTCATACACTGACCCAAGAGTGCCAACACCAAACGTTGCCAATGAATGACATTTGGTGAATTTGCTCCTGATGTTTTTCAATATCACACAACACACAGCAGTACTAACCACAAAGCTGTGTGAAATGAAGAAATAATAGAGCACAACAAATGATCCCACAGAGCAGCAAGCATGAAAGGTTGTGCTACTGAGGGTTAAATTTTGGTAACTATGGATGGTTGCTGCTGCAACAGTTATTAGATGACTGGCTGAATGCTTGCTGTTCTTCCCATGTGCCTCCCCACTACTTCTGTCTTGGTTGTCACTCTCCAACAAATTTTGAACAGTGTATAGGCATCACAACACAGATACATGAAAGGTTTTTTTTAAAAAAACACAAACTTTCAGGAAATGAATACAGGGGTATGCTGTTAGATTCACAAGAGGAAGGTATATGCCACACAAGAGGTGGAAATCCTTTGAAGAAAGGCAACCAAGTTCTTGTGAAACCTTTCTGGGCAAATTTAGAAAGTTTATACTGAAGAAGAGTGCATGAAAATTATGCTGCCACCAATGTATATCTCTTATAGAGGTCATGAGGAAAAGATTAGTAAGATTAGGATGCATTCAAAGACACACAGTTCATTTTCTCCTCACTCAATAAGCAAACCGAACAGGAAAAGAAATTCATAATATTGGTACGATGTACTCTCCACCATGCATACAGTGGCTTGTGAACTACCTATGTAGATGGAGAACTTAATGGTACATGCACGATATGAATCTTTTGAAACGCTCAGACAAGACTGTCTTCCAGGATCTCCAATTAAGAGAGACATTTCTAGTTAGATAAGAAAGACATAAGTAAATAACTGACTGCAAAACTTCAAATTTGAGAAGCAAAGGGATGTAACTGGCAGGTTAGAATCTGTGTATTGTTGAGGGATGATGGACATGGGAGTGGTGGGGGAATGCAGTGTAATGGCATGTCTGGAAACCACAATATATTGCAAAAAAATGTATAACTGAGGAGAGAAAAATAATTGGCCAGATGTGAGTAGGACTCAAAGACACTGAAGGTTCCACATCAACTTAATCATGTATATAGACAGTTCAGCCATTCCACAAATTGAGGATCTTAATGGTTTTTGCCTGTTATCGATACTGATACTGGGAAGGTATCAGTCTCAGGGATTCCAAGGCTTTCGAGAATGTTTTAACTTCAAGTTTGAAGTTGCATAACAAATGACAAAAGAATTTTTTGTACAATATAATTACAAATTAACAATTTTCTGATTTTTCCCTTTACTTGTACCATGAATCCTTGCTTCTTGCCAAATTTAATGATTCTAGGCCAACAGGAAGAACTCTATCGGTTTTGACAGTTAAGTTGCAAGTATCAAAATATGTGACATACATGGCCATGTCTTTTCACTGCATTGATGCAGAAGCTTCACTTTGTTTGCATCACCAAGGGGCCACAGACCTAAATATGTGACATAAATTTCAACTTGATAAATTTGTGTGTTCTTCAGAAAGAGTGTTTTGAACAGTTGGACAGAAAGAAAGACACATCATCCCTTTAGGGTTCCGTTTCTTTCTGATTGTGATACAGAATTAAGAGTATGTCAGTGAACAATTTGTCCTGGTATCTTGCAGGATATTTTTTATATGTGGAAGTAATGTTAATTTTAGGAATAAGTTATTAATGTAAATACTGAAAGTAAACAGAAGGAAAGTTTTAAAGCAAAATGAGAACTGTTTAAGAAAACAAACTTTTTTGATTCTCTGTAAGACAGTACATGACCAAAAGCCACTCTAACAAATTACCAATCAACTGAACTTGTTAACATTGCACAGAAACCAAAAAGACAAACGTAATGATAAGCATGGCTACAGAGAGAGCAGTGTCTCCGTAACAGTGATGTATTAAGATTTTGGAGGCAGAATTTTTACAGAAATGTAGTATTTTGCCAGTGGCCATGTGTGCAGATAACAGTATGATTGTGAGCTGTGGAATGATTGTTCAACTTCTAACTTCTGTCTGAGAAACTCTGCGCATAGATGGATGTGTCAAAAGACATAATATATTACATATGGACAAAAAGAGAAGTGTGTGTATATACTGAAGCGACAAACAAAAATTTGTAGCAAGGCTGTGTTTCAAACACGGGTCTCCTGCTCACTAGGAAGATGCGCTAACCACTACAGCACCCTGGCACAGCAGCTTTATACAACTACATGGACTACCCTAGCATGCCTCTCTCCTCAGTTCAAATTCCCATTCATGCCTCAGCTGACTTGGTATGGCCAATGAACTCTAACAGCATTACAGAAGTGCTCTAACTGTATTGGAGTAGCACCTCAACATCGAACGAAATGGGGGATCCTGCCTGAAACCCAGGCTTAGGTGCTCTAATAAAATGAAATTATATGGTTCCTGACACTTTTCAAGTCTCGAACATCTATGCAGACAAACGACAAATGAAAATTTGTAGCAAGGCTGGGATTCAAACCCAGGTCTCCTGCTCACAAGGCATATGTGCTAACCTCTAAACCACCCTGGCACAGTGGCTGTGCACAATTGCACAGACTACCCTAGCACGCCTCCCTCCTACATCCAAGTAGTGTGATAGATGAAATGTGATAGAGAAGCTTAATCTGTGCATGTTATCTATTTGAAGTTTTAGAGCTTGACCTCTACACACCTTTTATTTGAGCCTAAAGCAGGTCACAGAGTATACGGTGGGATTTTATCAGTAGGTTGACAACCAACAGTTGGCTATGAATACGTTTTCCATTTTGGAGGACCCCTATGGAGTAGACCCTGTTTTATAGTGAGTTTGGCAGCAGACAGCACTCACAAGTTCTTGAAATATACATTAATTGAAACTCTTCAAAATATAAAAATGAAATAACTTATTTTCCCTTAGCGAATTTAAAAGTCACAAATATTACTAAAGCAAAATTTGAGTACATTATTCAAAATTTATCATGCAATGCACAATCAAATCCTACGGATTATAAGTTTCCGATTTTTTTGTTTAAGAAAAAGCACTTACTTCTATATGGCACAGTATCACGAAGGGTTATCTGGAACAGTGGAAGCAATCGGTGCCCTGCACATGGGGCACTCTGACAACTGCGTACAGCAGCTGGAGCAGAAGCCCTGATGTCCACAAGGCTCCAAGCGCACAGAGGCACGTCTGTCAAAGCAGAGGGAGCACGAGTCCTCTCTCACTGACAGTTTTCTAAGCTCTTCCAAACGTACATGCCTGGGAACAGAAAATGAGAAATTTGAAAGCTTTTATAAATCTTAAAAAGTGACACTCCTGCACTAACGAATATTAATACACAGTAAAAGCCAATGGAATTGGATAGGTAAAACAAAGTACTCACCAAGCGACAGCTGGAGAACAGAAATGTACAGATATTGGTGAGTAGATGTTTCTTACCTATCCAATTAAATTACAGTTTCAAAAATAGATAATTCTCATTGATATAGTAAAATCCAAGCTATTTTACCATTAGATAATGAAATCGGTAAGCAAAGGAAATTTTTTGAAGATCTACTGGACACCCAGGCACAGTTTTTTAAAAAAGATACCCACACATGCTTAACCTGCAATCTCTTCTAACAAGGAGATATCCACCAAAATGGTATATTAGCGAATTAATCAACCACTATACAATATCACAGTGCCCGTGTTACTCCAAATTATGATGCAAAGTTCCTTTGGAATTAAATACTTGTCTGAAGGAACAGACACTGTGGGGACTGTAGCTGTTACGAAATACATTAAATGTATTCGCAATTGCAAACATGGAATACCATCAGCTCTATAATGGAATGACGACAACGAAAATTTGTGCCAGACCAGGACTCTGATGCAGATTTCTTGCTTATCGAGCAGTTGCCTTACCATTTAGCTACCAAACCACGACTCACGCCCAGACCCAAACTTCCGTAAGTCGTCAACCATCCTGCAGTCATGGGAGTTTGGGTCCAGCATTCCATTATACAACTTATGATGGTAAATATTCACGATTGTGAATACCATTCGTTAAAGAAAACGAAAACAAAAAGCTTGGTCTTTGTTTAAATTGCTGCCTTTTTTGAAACAATGTTGTCATTGAGACCATATCTCACCTAAAATTAATTAATGTAGAGTAATGAACTTTTGGAAATACATTTGTATAGGTAACATATTTATGTGACTAACATTGCAAGATCACAGATTAATGTAAGTGCGAGATATGCCATCGCAAATGTGAAATGCCGGTACATTAATAATGGGTGTAACCACAAGAATGTTGAATGCAAGCATGAAAATGTGCATACATTGTGTTGTACAGGTGCCAGTTGTCAGTTTGTGGGATAGAGTTCCATGCCTTTTGCACTTGGTCAGTGAATATAGGGTCAGTTAATGCTGCTTGTGGATGATGCTGGAGTTGTTGTCCGATGATTCCCATATGTACTCAACTGGAGACAGAACTGGTGATTGAGAAGGCCAAGGCAACATGTCAACAATCCATAGTGCATGTTGGTTTACAACAGCTGTATGTGGTAAACACCCCCCTGGAATGCTGTTCATGAGTGGCAGCACAATAGGTTGAATCACCAGATTGACATCCAAATTTGCATTCAGGGTGTGTGAGAAAACCACATGAGTGCTCCTGCTGTCATAGACTCCCAGGTAGATGCTATTTTCCTTGACTTCCGGAAGGCGTTCGATACAGTTCCGCACTGTCACCTGATAAACAAAGTAAGAGCCTACGGAATATCAGACCAGCTGTGTGGCTGGATTGAAGAGTTTTTAGCAAACAGAACACAGCATGTTGTTATCAATGGGGAGACGTCTACAGAAGTTAAAGTAACCTCTGGCGTGCCACAGGGGAGTGTTATGGGACCATTGCTTTTCACAATATATATAAATGACCTAGTAGACAGGCTATAAATGAAGTAGTAGATAGTGTCGGAAGTTCCATGCGGCTTTACGCGGATGATGCTGTAGTATACAGAGAAGTTGCAGCATTAGAAAATTGCAGCGAAATGCAGGAAGATCTGCAGCGGATAGGCACTTGGTGCAGGGAGTGGCAATTGTCCTTTAACATAGACAAATCTAATGTATTGTGAATACATAGAAAGAAGGATCCTTTATTGTATGATTATATGATAGCGGAACAAACACTGGTAGCAGTTGCTTCTGTAAAATATCTGGCAGTATGCGTGCGGAACGATTTGAAGTGGAATGATCATATAAAATTAATTGTTGGTAAGGCGGGTACCAGGTTGAGATTCATTGGGAGAGTCCTTAGAAAATGTAGTCCATCAACAAAGGAGGTGGCTTACAAAACACTCGTTCGACCTATACTTGAGTATTGCTCATCAGTGTGGGATCCGTACCAGATCGGGTTGACGGAGGAGATAGAAAAGATCCAAAGAAGAGCGGCGCGTTTCGTCACAGGGTTATTTGGTAACCGTGATAGCGTTACGGAGATGTTTAGCAAACTCAAGTGGCAGACTCTGCAAGAGAGGCGCTCTGCATCGCGGTGTAGCTTGCTCGCCAGGTTTCGAGAGGGTGCGTTTCTGGATGAAGTATCGAATATATTGCTTCCCCCTACTTATACCTCCCGAGGAGATCACGAATGTAAAATTTGAGAGATTAGAGCACGCACGGAGGCTTTCAGACAGTCTTTCTTCCCGCGAACCATACGTGACTGGAACAGAAAAGGGAGGTAATGACCGTGGCACGTAAAGTGCCCTCCGCCACACACCGTTGGGTGGCTTGCAGAGTATAAATGTAGATGTAGATGTGCAATCGCATCCCAGACCCTAACATCAGAGGTAGACTGCAAGCCCTCAACTGGCTTCCTCCTAACCAAAACACAGCCATCACTGGCACTGAGGCAGAATCAGCTTTCCTCGGAAAACACAGCAGACGTCCACATTGCTCTCACTTCATACCACTGAAGTCCCAGCTTCTCATTCCCCTATTACAAAATTTTGTTCAAACTCACTGAGGTGTTGATAACGATGTCTTTGTCACCTTAAATGCATTCTTGACTAACATCAGCTCACTACACCCGATCTCAAAGGTAACTAATGTTCATGACCACTACAGAATGTTAAAGCAAACCTGATTTGCATCCTCATAGTGGCGCTATGTCGCACAACTCCTTGTTGGTGTTGCGGCATTTTCTTTTCTTTCCCCATCAGTGAATGTCATGACTTACAAATGTCATAGAAGACCATCAGGAACCTTCATCATGAATATGATGAATATTAAGAGAGATCAGGGTTTATTGATTCTGTGAATGTCAAACCCACATGGCTGGCAGTAGAAGTGTTTAATATCAAACCAGTCAGGAGGTAGCAGCAAAGTTAACTCAAGAAAAGTTTTGCTGATTAATGGCACTAGTCACCAGAAGGCAGACCAACTCTGAGAAATGAAGTCAGAAAGCCCAGATTCTGGGGTGCCATTTTCTGTGATACCTATATATATGGCCATACTCTGCAGACCACTGAGAAGTGCAAGGCAGAATGTACTTCCTACTGTATGAGTTCATTATGGCTTCTTCCTGCTTCTCTCAAGTATGGGGCACAGGCACAGAGATTGTTTAATACCTCTGTGCACGCTGTAATTAGTCTAAACCTGTTCTTGTGATCCCTATAGGAGCGACAAATAGGGGTTGTAAGTATATTCCCAGAACCATATATCTTAATATACAGATTCTTTAACTCTGGAAGTAGGTTCCATCAGAATAGTTTGTGTAAATCTTCAAACATCTATCAGTAGAGTTTCTACATCATCTCTATGACACTCCCATGGTTCAAACAAACCTGCATGTCTTCATTTTGTAACTGCACAATTTTACATTTCTGAATATTTAAAGCAAGCCAATCCTTGCACCACTTTGAAATCTTATCAAAATCCAAATAAGTATCTGTGCAGATTTTTCCAGACAGTAATTTCTTATAGCTAATCACAATATCTGCAAAAAGTCTGGGGTTGCTATTAATATTGTCAGCAAGATTATTAATATACAATATGAACAGCAACGGTTGCAACACACCTTACCTGGAGCAAACTTGAAGTTGCTTCTACAACTGTCGATGACTCACAATTTGAAATAACATGCTGTGTCCACCTTAACAAGAAATTCTCAATCCATCTAAATCTACATCGATACTCTGCAAATTACATTTAAGTGGCTGGCAGAGGGTTCATCGAACCACCTTCACAATTCTCTATTATTCCAATCTCGTACAGCACGCAGAAATAATGAACACCTACATCTTTCCGTGCGAGCTCTGATTTCCCTTATTTTATCATGGTGATCATTTCTCCCTATGTAGGACGGCGTCAACAAATTATTTTTGCATTCAGAAGAGAAAGTTGGTGATTGGAATTTCGTGACAAGATTCCTCTGCAGCAAAAAATGCCTTTCTTTTAATGATGTCCATCCATCATCTTGTATCATTTCAGTGACACTCTCTCCCATATTTCGCGCTAATACAAAACGTGGTGCCCTTCTTTGAACTTTTTCGATGCACTCCATCAATCTTATCTGGTAAGGATCCCACACCACGCAGCAGTATTCTAAAGAGGATGGACAAGTGTAGAGCAGACAGTCTCCTTAGTAGATCTGTTACATTTGCTAAGTGTCCTGCCAATAAAATGCAGTCTTTGGTTAGCCTTCCACACAGCATTTTCTGTGTGTCCCTTCCAATTTAAGTTGTTAGTAACTGTAATTCCTAGGTATTTAGTAGAATTTACAGCCTTCAGATTTGACTGATTTATCGGGTAACAGAAGTTTAACCGATTCCTTTGAGCACTCATGTGGCTGACCTCACACTTTTCGTCATTTAGGGTCAATTTCCAATTTTTGCACCATACATATATCTTTTCTAAATTGCTTTGGATTTGTTTTGACCTTCTGATGTCTTTGTCAATAAATGACAGCATCATTTGAAAAAGACAGCTGCTCAGATTATCTTCCAAACATTTATATAGATAAGGAACAGCAAAGGGCCTATAACACTACCTTGGGGAACGCCAGAAATCACTTCTGTTTTACTCAATGACTTTCCATCAATTACTACGAACTGTGACCTCTCTGACAGGAAATCATGAATCCAGTTACAAAACTGATACTATATTCCATAGGCATCCAATTTTGCTACAAGCCACTTGTGTGGTACAGTGTAAAGAGCCTTCTGGAAATCCAGAAACACGGAATCAGTTTGAAATCTCTTGCCAATAGCAGTCAACACTTCGTGCAGCCACAAATTTTGTTTTATACCCTGTGCAACCAAACTTTCAATAATAAGCATAGTTCTGGTATGTAGCCAGATACTTTCCAAAAAATTGAGTAATATTGCATCACCCGACTGCCTTGATCCAACATTTCCAGGATGTCATGTGAGCAAAGTGCAAGTTGGGTTGCACAAGATCGATGTTTTCGGAATCCATCCTAATTGGCATTGCTGAGGTCATTCTCTCTGTGATACCTCAAGTATGTTTGAGCTCAGAATATGTCCAAAGATTCTACAAACCCCACTATCAGGCTCCTTCATCCTCCCATCTCTTTCATGAAGATTAACTGCCCAAATTTACAGTGACAGAACAAAATTGCCAAAAAACAGGTATGCCCATTGCCATGAACTGGTGACACTTTGGACTGTTTTGGAAGCATTAGTATTACTCCACTATGGATACGCAGACTAGCTACAGAGTAAAGGCTGTTTTCATAATGCCTGGAGGCCTCTTACATCAAAGTTATGTCATTTGGCTATAGTGATGAGACACCTTTGAATGCATGATGGGCAAACTGTTTCAGCATCTTACATGGACAACTTGTCTTTGATACCTAGGTGACATTGTCATTTTCTCAAAGACATTTCTAGAGAATCTTAGTCATGTGACAACTGTGCTGAAGTGCGTTCATGATGCAGGTCTTCGTCTGAATCCTAGAAAGTGCCTCGTCAGAAAAAATAATTTACTGTCCATGCAGATTAAGTGATTGCTTGATTTTATTATTTTTTATATTTTAAGTCACAAAGTGCCTCTTTGCTGTTCAAGAAATGAAAAGCCATAACATATTTTCCAACTATTTGGAACATTCATGATTAACAGGCTTCCTGGGAATGTACTCCTACTACAGGTGTTTCATACAAGATTTCAGTTGGAAGCCACAGCCACTACAAGACTTGGAAACAGCCCAGGGGATGGTTTCCAGAACAACTCTTTCAATGATGTGTGTGTGTGTGTGCTGATCTGAAACTTCCTGGGAAATTAAAAGATTCCGCATTCAAATCCTGCTTCATCACAAAATTTTAATCTGCCAGGAATTTTAAAACATTGTACACTTCATTGCAGAATGAAAGATTTATTATGGAATTGTTTGAATCAATTTAGGGAAACACTGAAAATTTAAATCAAGTTGACTGGATGGGGACTGGGAACCTGATCTACCTGAGTTAAGGGTCCAGTATGCTAACCAACGTGCCACCTCACTTTGTAAAATCATGAAAACTTCTCTACAAAATTACATTTTTTAAGTTATTAATTAAGGACCTGCAAATCAAGTTATTAATTTGGAGTCATCTAATACTGATTTCTATCAAATTAGGGAATAAGCTGTTAGTAATTAAACAAGTTTAATGTAATCTTCGTACATCCATATTTAAACTGGATGAAGGTGGGACACAGCTGGTATAATTTTTATTAAAATGAAATTCCTCCAGCTGTACTTAAGATTTTTTATTTGCTTCGCTACTAGTTTCAGCGTTGCATCAATACCATCTACAGGCCTTTACACTTTGATGAAATCAGTTGTGTGTGGCTCAGTCTAGAGGCCCACGGTGAGATCAACACGTGCTCCACATGGGTGGCGGGCAATAACTCACCTTACTGCCCGCTATCAATGTGGAGCACGTGTTGATCTCACCGTGGGCCTCTAGACTGAGCCACACACAACTGATTTCATCAAAGTGTACAGGCCTGATGATGGCGTTGACGCAACGCCGAAACTAGTAGCGAAGTAAATAAAAAATCTTAAGCACATCTGGAGGAATTTGATTTTAATAAAAAAAAAAGTTTAATGTAGGCTGACAGTTATCTTGGCTGCAGTTACAACAGATAAGTTCAGGACTTTTATCAGTGATTTTTTATCTGTATACATCAGCAAATATTACTGCAGCTCAAAAGATTTAACAAGTCTCACTTTTCATTTGTGTTGATCGAAAACAGGAATAAACGAGTGATAAACTTTGTGGGATGCAGCAACTGATTTTCCTGTGCTCTTCCTGTAATGGCATATGTTACTTAGATCCTCCAACACAGAAATATAAGCTGCAGAAACATTTTTGTTAAATTTGTTTGTCCTCCAACACAAATGCTTTCATATGGCCTATCCATTCTTTTCAAGGTGCAACCTGCTTAATACAAAAAATTAGTATTAACAGAACTATTAACGCAAACAGCAATAGAAACTGGATGACAGAACAGCACAGAGTGGATAGTGGGAAAGATAACAGCTCAAGTTCCAAAGCGTCCGCAGGATGATCATCTCCTCCCTTTTATTGTGCCAGTGTCAATCTCCCTCTGTGAAAGTACAGGATTTGTTCATAGCTTATTTAATTGCTAATAACTTTCACATTATATGTGCTCTGGTGTAACCAAAAGTGCTGGAACAAAGAGAACAAACACAAGACCAGAGAAGGCGGTGACGAAATGTCAGTCAATAGCCTGCTGACAAGGACCGCGCCACGCCAGGAGCGACCTCTGGAAGAAGTGAATATAAGCGCCGCTCCTGCAAGCCTCAGCCAAACATTAGCGCTCTGATTGGCTCAGTATACGGAGATTTCTTTTTTTTTCTTTTCCTTCTTTTCTTTTTGTCATCAGTCTTCTGACTGGTCCGATGCGGCCCACCACGAATTCCTCTCCTGTGCTAACCTCTTCATCTCAGAGTAACACTTGCAACCTACATCCTCAATTATTTGCTGGATGTATTTCAATCTCCATCTTCCTCTACAGTTTTAGCCCTCTACAGTTCCCTCTAGTACCATGGGTGTCATTCCCTGATGTATTTCATTCCCTGATGTATTAACAGATGTCCTATCATCCCGTCCCTTCTCCTTATCAGTGTTTTCCACATATTCCTTTCCTCTCCAATTCTAAGCACAAACTCCTCATTCCTTACCTTATCAGTCCATCTAATTTTCAACATTTGTCTGTAGCACCATATCTCAAATGCTTCAATTCTCTTCTGTTCCGGTTTTACCACAGTCCATGTTTGACTCCCATACAATGCTGTACTCCAGATGTACATTCTCAGAAATTTCTTCCTCAAATTAAGGCCGATGTTTGATATTAGTAGACTTATCTTGGCCAAGAATGCCATTGCTAGTCTGCTTTTGATGTCTTCCTTGCTCCGTCTGTCATTGGTTATTTTACTGCCTACGTAGCAGAATTCCTTAACTTCATCTACTTTGTGACCATCAATCCTGATAAGTTTCTCACTGTCCTCATTTCTGCTACTTCTCATTACCTTTGTCTTTCTATGGTTTACTCTCAAAGCATACTCTGTACTCATTAGACTGTTGATTCCATTCAGCAGATCATGTAATTCTTCTTCACTTTCACTCAAGATAGCAATGTCATCAGCGAATCGTATCATTGATATCCTTTCACCTTGAATTTTAATTCCACTCCTGAACCTTTCTTTTATTTCCATCATGGCTTCCTCGATGAACAGATTGAACAGTAGGGGCAAAAGGCTAGATCCTTGTCTTACACCCTGTTTAATATGAGCAATTCGTTCTTGGTCATCCATTCCTATTATTCCATCTTGGCTGTTGTACATATTGTATGTAACCCATCTCTCCCTATAGCTTACCCCCACTTTTTTCAGAATTTCGAACATCTTGCACCATTTTACATTGTTGAACGCTTTTTCCAGGTCGACAAATCGTATGAATGTGCTTTGATTTTTCTTTAGTCTTGCTTCCATTATAAACGGCAATGTCAGAATTACCTCTTTCATGCCTTTACCTTTCCTAAAGCCAAACTGATCGTTATCCAGCACATACTCAATTTTATTTTCCATTCTCCTTTATCTTATTCTTGTAAGCAACTTGGATGCATGAGCTGTAAAGCTGATTGTGCGATAATTCTCGCTCTTGTCAGCTCTTGCCATCTTCGGAATTGTGTGGATGATGCTTTTCCGAACGTCAGATGGTATGTCGCCAGACTCATACATTCTACACACCAACATGAATAGTCATTTTGTTGCCACTTCCTCAATTATTTTAGAAATTCTGATGTAATGTTATCTATCCCTTCTGCCTTATTTGATCTTAAGTCCTCCAAATATCTTTTAAATCTGATTCTAATACTGGATCCCCTGTCTCTTCTAAATCGACCCCTGTTTCTTCTTCTACCACATCAGACAAATCTTCCCCCTCATAGAGGCTTTCTATGTATTCTTTCCACCTATCCACCCTATCTTTTGCATTTAATAGTGGGATTCCTGTTGCACTTTACATACTGTATTACCCTTTAAATATCCTCATACGCTTTCTCTATCTCTTCATCTTCAGCTGGCAATGTCGGCATGTATACCTCAAATATCATTGCCGGTGTTGGTTTGCTGCTGATTCTGATAAGAACAACCCTATCACTGAACTGTTCACAGTAACACACACTGTGCCCTACCTTACTATTCATAACAAAATACGGACATCAGCGGATTGTTATAGACCAGCACTCGAAGAACAGATTGCAGCAATCTGTATCAAGTGCTTACTTGGACTTTGTCTATAGCGAAGATTATTTTGCTGTTTGCATGTCGCCTATCATTTGGGACACTTGTTCTAAATCAGAAGTATTGTAAATCTGCTTTATAGAAATAAAACTATTAATGTTATTTGCTTGAATTGTTATATAGCATTCCAAGAAAGCTGCATCCCTTAGGCACCTTATAAACGACAAGAGGGCAAGATCCGACAATATATATAGGGCAATACATATCAATAATATCCTGGCATTAACATACAGAGTCCACCAGAAAAATGTATACACACTTTAAGGAATGAAAAGTATTACTTGTGTGTTTATTTTACATTCAGTAATTGATCATACATGTTGTAAAACCTTCAGTTTAGCACATGGTTACTTTAAATCTTCCAAATGGTCACCGTTGACGGCTAGACACATAACAGAACGACGAATGGTCACCGCAACTATGCCAGTCAATGATACAGTGGAGATCACTGCACACGTCGCTGTAATCTCCTGGCAAAGTACCTCCAGCGTGTGTGGCTTACATCTGTAGACGTTATCTTTCACAGTTCCCCACAAGTAAAAGTCCATAGGTGTTAGATTTGGTGACCGTGGAGGGAACTCAATGGGCCCTCTCTGTCCAATCCAATACCACAGAAAACGGTCATCCAGGAAAGCTCTTATGGGTAGGTGGTAGTGTGGTGGTGCCCTGTCCTGTTCGTAGAAAACCTCTTCATCAGCTCCATAAAGCGCACATTTACCTGGCAAAATTGATGTGCGTAACATTTCCAGGTACACTTATACAGTGACAGTAGCATCAAAGAAAAAGGGTCCTACTAAGCAAGCCCCTAGATGACAGTCCACACCACATGTGAACCCGTGGTGGCCAGACCGCTTTGTCCACATAAACATGTGGATTTTCAGGTGCCCAGTACACACTGTTATGTCAATACCCAGTTCCATTAAGTTTAAATTGTGTCTTGTCACTTCACACACTACCTTCGTCACAAATTGTTCGTCATCAGTTACCATTTGCTGATACCATTCGCAAAATTGCATTCAGCGATCAGGATCATCGTCATTAATCACAAATGTAAACTGTCCACTTTGCAGGTTTCAGAATTCTTCATACACTTTTACTGCTAACCCCCACTTGATGTGCTCATTGCATAGCAGACGTCTGTGGAGAGTTAACAAAAATTTCCAACACGAGAGCTGACGAAGCACGACTTGTAGCTGTACGCTGTCTTCCTGATCTTCCTTTTTTGACATCACAAATCATTTCATACAATTCAAACTTGTCAATGGTGCATTTAATTGTTAGGTGGGTTGCCGGTTCTGTTTCAAACTCCAGCCTCCAATGACGTTGCACTTCAACGGCATTATCAAACTTGAAACACCAATTCAAAATACATTTTCATTGCTCAAATGTCAAGTGTGCTCCAGCCATCTTGTTTTCTCAATACCGAGATGAAAGTAGTAACATCTGTGGAGCCAAAGACCATACTGCAACACATTTGTAAGTCAAATCGAACGACGATATCGATATCTTGGCAGAGCCTCACAGAGAGTGTATACATTTTTCTGGCGGACTCTGTGTAATGATAATGAAAATTAACATATAACAACAATGGAAAAAAGAAAAAAAATTAGAAAAGGCATCCATTCGCTGATTTCAGATTGATGAGTGGTGCACAGACATAAACAACAGCTTGGAAAATTGTACTTACTTTTAAGCAAGTGAGCCCTCATTTTTTAGTTAGTTAGTTAGTGTGTGTGTGTGTGTGTGTGTGTGTGTGTGTGTGTGTGTGTGTGTGTGTGTGTGTTGGTGTTTGCACACGTGCTGAGCTGGAAAAAACTTCATACATAAGCCTAGGACTGTGTCAGTGCCTGTAAGTTGACTAGTAGCTAAAGCACAGTACGAAAAGTGTAACATCCTTAAGACAACACAATTGGATTGTTTTTCACTCTCATGCCTGACAAAACTGACTGCATAACACGGAACTTGCTATGATGCCATGCTCAGCAATGACAGACTGACAGTTCTTGCTTACATCAATGCCAGTGTGATGCAGAAACTTTAGTTGCTCATCATCAATAAAGCTGCAAATCCCCATTGCTCAAAAACATTGGTAAACTTCCAAATGGGTATATTACTCAGCCATGAGCCTTGATAATAGGAGTAAAACTTGTTAAATGGCTAAAACGGTTTGATCACAAAATCATCAAAGAAAATCACAAAATTCCACTTCTTATACAATCTCCTCAATGTGAATTATTTTAACAGTGTGAGGTGCTGTGGAACCACATATATTCAAACATTCTTTTCAAAAAGGCCAGTTTTTAATGTGAGTTTATCAATATGTTGGAATTTTTGGGTAAATGTTTTTGTACTGCATATAACTGACTGGCCAAATTTGTGCTCATGGACATGAGAAGGGCAAATTCCAATGTTCAAAGAAGGGCGAAAGTTTTGGGTTTAATGCCCACTTGAAGATGAGACCATCAGTGACAAAGTAAAAGTTCATATTGGGAAAGGATGGGGAAGGGTATCAGAAATGTCCTTTTAAAAGGTATCATTCTGGCATCTGCCTTAAGGGGATACGGAATCACCTATCCCCGCAATGTTAATATATGCCTACTATAGGGAACATTTTCTCACAAACTACTGGAGACAGAGAGGTAAAAATTTTACTGTATGTGCATTCATATGTTACAACAATACTGAAACAACAGTTTATTGTCAAAGTATTTTCTTACAGAGATATTGTACATTTATTTTTAAGTAAATTTTTTCCATCGCTTTTTACTAGACTATCACCCCTAAGTCTTTTGTAAATCAAGTAATTAAAAAATCGTTGTTTCAGTATGTAATAGGGACCTATGTCACTACGTCATAAAAATTTCAGACTTCTAGGTTGACCAGTACCTGAGATAATGTTCCTAGATGAAGTAAAAAGTAAACTTACGGGAAACGGAGAAAGAAGATTAAAACATTCCTGATCCGTAGCTAATACCCCCTTCACAGTCTTCATAATCATCTTCAAGTCTTCTTTTGGCACCCCTCTGCACCTGTCTTGCTTTTTTCACTAATGTCTTGATTATATTATCAGCATGCCTTAGTCTGTGCTGATCTAAAAAGAACATAGCACGTACCGTACGGGAACCAACACACATACCCAACTTTTGAAGGACCTGGCATTTAGTTATATTTCCAAGATTGAAGGTTGCCACAGCATCATACACACCAAAATGTAGTGTATTAATTCCGACAAACACTGTTTTTGGGAGACGATGCCATATCACACTATTCAAGCACTCGTTGGGGTTCTGCGTTTTTCCGTGAAGACATTTCATCAGAAGACTTCTGTCAGCCAGATCTCTGAAAATGGGCTTTATTTCTGCCATGATGGCTGATGGTAGACTGTGGTGGTGAATGTATTTCTCTCCTGTTGTTAGTCCCCTATTGTATTTACACCAGCTGTTTTCACCTTTGGGGCACAAACCATGTTGTGGATGCTCATCCGTGGATGCGGTGTGGAAATATAAAGCCCATATAGCTCTCCTCATTTCTTCAAGATTGCCTATATTTTGCCTGATTGCAAGGCCATAGCAGTTCTGAATGTGGTCTATTATGGAATCAGTCAATCTTCCTCTGCCATCCAAGGTTTTCCCATCATCTAGTTTTTTCCCTTTCATAACTGATTTTAACCTTCTCAGCCTGGCACCCATTCTCTTCTGCACATGTCCTATACATTCAAGTTTGCTTATATTTACACTGTTCCCATATGGTTTGCTTTCCAAAACTTCTTTGAATGCTTTAGAGTCACCATCTCCCAGATATTTGACATAGCGAACATTATACCACTGTGAAGAGCGCAATACCCGATCTCACAAATATATAAAAATAAAATAGTTATAATTGTAGTAGAGCTATGTATGATACGTCATTTTAAAGAGGAAACATGGCAGAATATAATACGCCAATAAAAAAAAATTCGATTTTTTAACCCAAAATCCGATTCCGTATCCCCTTAAGAGATTTAAAAGAAACCACAGAAGACCTAAAGCTGAATGAACAGACAGAGATTCCAATCACTGCCCTGTTACCATTGTGTTACCAAGTTTAAGGACATACATGCTTATCCTGTTGAGAATGGTCTTTCAGATCATGGTGCACAGCTAGTTACAGTACATGACATAGCTCCATGCAGTATATCAAATCAGACTTTCAAAGCAGTGCGTTCAATTAACAATATAAATATTGCAAACTTTAGGGAAAGCCTACAGCACCTAGACTGGGATGAAGTGTATAAGGAACCCGATGCAAACTTGAAATATAACTTATTTCACGATACATTTTTAAGGGTATTTGAAAATTGTTTTCCCAAGAAAATAGTTAAACATAATTCCAAGAAAACATATAAAAAACCTTGGCTAACTAAAGGAATAAGAATATCTTGCAACTGTAAAAGAGAACTGCATCTAACAGCAAGAGGGAGTACTGACCCCGAAATTGTTCAATATTATAAAAACTACTGTGCGGTACTAAGAAAAGTTATTAAAAAGTCCAGAAGCATGTGTATCATGTCTGAGATCAGTAACTCTGATAATAAAATTAAAGCAGTTTGGAATATTATTGAAAGGGAAACATGGCAACCAAGAGCACAGGAAGACTTTAATGCCATAAAACTGAATGACAAGTGTACTAACAAACAATCAGAAATTGAAAATATTTTCAATAATCATTTTTTAAATGTTGTGGAGAAAATAGGATCTAGATCTTCACTAGAAGAGGCAAGGCTACTAATAGAAGAAGCCACACCTGTGCAGTTTGAAACAACTGTAATTCCACCAACCTCTCCCTCTGAAATCAGTAAAATAATAAACTCACTGAAAAGTAAAAGCTCTTACAGAATTGATGGCATTTTCAGCAAGGTACTTAAAGCTTGTTCCCCACAGATAAGTAGGATTCTCAGCCACGTATGTAATAGCTCTTTGGAGCAGGGTGTTTGCCCCGATAGACTGAAATATGCCGTTGTAAAACCATTGCATAAAAAGGGGGATACGTCGGATGTCAACAACTACCGCCCAATCTCTCTTCTGACAGCTCTATCAAAAATTTTTGAGAAAGTAATGTATTCAAGAGTAGCCTCCCATATTTGTAAAAGTAAAGTACTAACAAAATGTCAGTTTGGTTTTCAGAATGGCTTTTCAACAGAAAATGCTATATATGCTTTCACTGATCAAATATTAAATGCTCTGAATAACCGGACATCACCATTGGTATTTTTTGTGATCTCTCAAAGGCCTTTGATTGTGTAAATCATGGAATTCTTTTAGATAAGCTAAATCATTATGGTTTGAGTGGGGCAGTGCACAAATGGTTTAATTCATACTTAACTGGAAGAATGCAGAAAGTTGAAATAAGTGGTTCATGTAATGTTAAAACAACAGTTGATTCCTCAAACGGGGGGGGGGGCTATCAAGTACGGGTTCCCACAGGGTTCAGTCTTAGGTCCTTTACTGTTCTTGATATACATTAATGACTTACCATTCCACATTGATGAAGATGCAAAGTTACTTCTTTTTGCTGATGATACAAGTATAGTAATAACATCCAAAAACCAAGAACTAAGCGATGTAATTGTAAATGATTTTTTTCACAAAATTATTAAGTGGTTCTCAGCAAACGGACTCTCTTTAAATTTTTCGATAAAACACAGAATATACAGTTCCATACAGTAAATGGGACAACTCCAGTAATAAATATAGACTTTGAACAGAAGTCTGTAGCTAAGGTAGAATTTTCAAAATTTTTAGGTGTGTCCATTGATGATAGGTTAAACTGGAAGCAACACATTGATGGTCTGCTGAAACGTCTGAGTTCAGCTACGTATGCTATTAGGGTTATTGCAAATTTTGGTGATAAGAATCTCAGTAAATTAGCTTACTATGCCTACTTTCATTCACTGCTTTCATATGGCATCATATTCTGGGGTAATTCATCGTTGAGTAGAAAATATTCATTGCTCAAAAACGTGTAATCAGAATAATTGCTGGAGCCCACCCACGGTCATCCTGCAGACATCTATTTAAGGATCTAGGGATCTTCACAGTAACCTCACAGTATATATATTCACTTATGAAATTTGTTGTTAATAATCCAACCCAGTTCAAAAGTAATAGCAGTGTGCATAGCTATAACACCATGAGAAAGGATGACCTTCACTACGCAGGGTTAAATCTGACTTTGGCACAGAAAGGGGTAAATTATGCTGCCACAAAAGTCTTTGGTCATCTACCAAACAGCATCAAAAGCCTGACAGATAGCCAACTAACATTTAAAAATAAATTAAAAGAATTTCTAGATGACAACTCCTTCTACTCATTGGCTGAATTTTTAGATATAAATTAAGGGGAAAAAAGAAAAAAACCCTTATTAACCTGACACATTCCACATCATTACGAAGTGTCGTATTCATGATCTATGGAACAAGTATTAATCTAATCTAATCTCACCTTATGCAGTGGCAGGTAATCCATGAAAAAGTTGGAGATGTGCACTTTCAAGGCTTTGTTTCAGTTAATAACAACATTACATCATATCAGATTCTGGACACACATAAGATAGATGCTGATGATACAAAAAGTAATGGTGTCAAAAATGAAGCAGAGGTACACTGTAAACCATAATCTGTTCCTTCAAAACACTGATTCACAGACACTATCAGTCTGAAGCAACATACGATTCATTGGCTTTTCAAAAACTTCTAAGTTTTATGCTCACAAAAAGTAATTTATGTGCCACTACATTAATTAAATTTAAGTTACAGTAGCATTTTTAGAACAAAGAACTGACATATTACCCCTGTGCATATTGGTTCTGGAAAGGTTCTCAGACATTAAGTGGAAATAAGGAATTCTGACTGTGGATGGGGGAAGCAGGTCAGGCACTACATATTAGTTAACACTGTGTGTTGCTGACACTGCCATATGAGGCAGTGTAGTGAAAATCTTTACTGGGTTCCAACTTGATTTGGTGGATGTCTATTTTCACCTTATACGCTTTTTTAAATGAATTAAGGTAGACACAACAATTTGCCAATATTAGTGTGATGGCTGCCTTGTCGAGTGTGGCCCCTTTTAGCGAGACAGACACAAAATTAACTCCCCGTAAATCATTCAACAAGCCATATACAAATGGTCCTTCCTCATTACCTATTGAATTCCACAATTTTCTCAATCCAAGCACAGTCTGAACATTTCCAACATTCTTCATCCTCTGACAACCACTTTCAGTGTGAGCAGATATCATGACATCTGCCTTCGACAAGGCAGCCAAGAAAACACTGCCCACTAATGTTCCTTTCTTGAACCGTACCAATCCTCACAACTTTTTAAGGAGCCTAGGACAGTCTGCTACATTCCTTGACCTTTTAAAACTGCATGTGGTATGAAAGAATGTCAAGACACTAGGATGCCTTGGGGAGCAATTCAACCCCAGCCTTCACCATAGCCCAAGTTTTATTAACCATATGATACATGACATCTGGAAATCTCAGATCCTCTGATGAAATCTAGCAAACCGTGGGGGAAGGGCAGAATCACTAATAAACTGGAAGGAGGTAAGAAATTTGGATCAGCAATAAAAGTTTAGATCACTGGCATGACAAGATACCACTTTCGCACAAAGACTCAAAACTGGGGAAAACTGGTAAGACCAGGAGGTACAGAAGATGGAGGCTCAAATAATTAAAAGAGACTGCCCACACAAGAAATAAGCTGACACTGGCATTTATGCCCCATGTGGATACAATTGTATTAGATGTCATCATACAGTGCAGAAAGGCTTACACTGCTGTATGCCTGCAAGCAGTTAGGATTGATAATCGCCATTCCATAAAGTGACAAATAGTCCACATAGCAAGAGAATGGAGGTTCGAGCATGAGCCGTGTCGTATTGGAGCATAAACAATACAGTGATTCCGAGACTTGGTGGCAAATGTATAACACTCTTTATCGATATTAACTGTTCAAATGTTTATACACAACTCCCACTAGACTGTTGACAATATCCACACTGACAGCTTCTTAACCAGAATTTCAGTAACTCCAAAACCACACTTACCTTTTAATTAGAATTGTATTTTGCCAGTCATTGGGTGACTAAACTGATTAATCAGAAACACACCCTGTGTAGCGAGGCACCAAACAATGAAGTTCGCCCACTATCAAAGGCACCATGTATGTGCAGCGGACTGAACATGTTTTCACATAAAAGTGATTTAGTAAGTTGAAAGTGTCTCAGAGAATATTTATATGCAAATATGTGAGTGAGCAATATTAAATTCAAGTAGAAATAATTTTACGAACTTGCAATAGTGCTCAGTAAGAAAGATTAGACTTCATGAACTTATGTTCAAGCATTACCATTAGACGGGCTCTGAAGGTATTTTCCCTTATTTTTTTATTAAAAAAAACAAGAAGGCATCTTCTTATTTTGAGACCTTTATTTAAGTACTGTTTAGATTTGCTCACCTGCCATTTCATCATTCACATTCAATTGTATGCTCATTTGGAGCCATGGGGGCAGAGAAGAAGACCCAATGGGGCAGCAAGACAACTTTAGAATGCATGAAGTAAGTAAACCTCTTAACGGCGAATTAGGGAACCTGCAGATGCACTGGACCTACTCTTTATGAGCTGGTCAATGTAGCCCTTCACATGCAACAATTTGTGAAGGAGAAAATGCACTGTTAGCATGTCTGACACAGCAATGTATCATGGCAGGAACATGTCTTATTTCATCATAATTAATTAATTAGCTAGGCAGTGGGGTCAAAATATAAGACGAGCTGTTATGCAATGTCACTCATGGCTGATCCGCACATCGTCTGATACGGCTACATGCATCATCACCCACTGATGATCATTTGCTGACTTACTTTCTGCCTCACTCCCTGGATATGCATCTCACTGAAACTGAGCTGTCAGTGCATCCACCTCCCCCTGCTAAGGAACTCTCAGCTTTCACTGGGAGCAAAACCGATATAGATGTTCAAAGAAATGTTTGTAGTATGTGAAGATTGCATTTAGAGGCCCACATGAAATATTAATGTACAATAAACCTTCTGCCCTGAATAAGCAATCCTCTTGGTTCATGATACAATTACATACTTTTATTTTTTTTCCCTTGGGAGATACAAAGTAATAATTTACTAGTTTGTTGCCATGTAATTGTTTTGTATTTGTAGCTTTTCCTTCAAGTCACTTGCTTCCAGCTTAATGACTTCTTATTGATTAATCTTCAACACTCTGCATTTACGTAAACACTCCACAAGCCACTCTGTACAGTTTGGCTGAAGGTACATCTTACCAATATTATCGATTTTCTTTCCTACACCATTTGTCAAGCAAGCAGAAAAAGACAATTTACAGGCTATTTGGTCAAAAGTATCCTGATGCCTCTTAGTGATATCAATATGGGGTGTGTTCACACTTCACCTTCATGATGGCTTAAACTTTGCTGGGAGCACTTTCAATGAGGTATCCGAGTATCTGTGGAGGAATGGTGGCCCATACTTCCTCAAGAGCTGAAACCAGGCAAAGTAGTCATGTTGGACACAGGGGTCTGAAGTGAAATCAATATTCTAACTCATCCCACAGGTGTTCCATTGTGTTCAGACTGTTACTCCGGGTAAGCTAGTCCCTTTCAGGAATATTATTGCCCACAAACCAATGCATCATAGATGCTGCTTTATGACTGTCTGAACTGTCATGCTGATACAATCATCAGGTCCAAACTGTTGCTCTCAAAAATGGCTCTGAGCACTATGGGACTTAACATCTGAGGTCATCAGTCCCCTAGAACTTAGAACTACTTAAACCTAACTAACAACCTAAGGACATCACACACATCCATGCCCAAGGCAGGATTCAAACCTGTGACCGTAGTGCATGGTTTCAGACTGAAGCGCCTAGAACCGCTCGGCCACAACGGCCGCAATTGGCGATCCACTTGATGACAGGTAATGTTCTCCACGTGTTCTTCAAATCCAAACCCTTCCATTGGATTGCCACATGGTACAATGTGATTCATCACACCAACTCATTCATTTCCAGTCATTGATTGCCCAGTGGCGTCGCTCTTTTCACCACTCGAAGTACTGCTTAGTACTGACTACAGAAATGTGTGGCTTATGAAGAGCTGTTCGACCACTGATCCCATTCTTTGCACAGTCATTGTGCTAGATGGACTGCTGATAGCACTTTGGAACTCACAAGTGATTCCTTACGCTGGTTTGATACAATTTTTACAACTACAACCATCTTCCACAATGCTGCACAGTCCCTTTACGTAAGTACATGAGCTCTGCCTGTTCTTTGTGTAGCTATGATTGTTGTTGTTCTTTCACATTTCCATTTCACAATCACATCACTAACAGCCAACCTAGGAAGCTTTAGAAAGATTTAAATGTCCCTAATGTATCTGTTACTCAGGTGACATTCAGTGACTAATCAATGTTTGTATTTAGTTCATATTCGTTGAAGTCGCTGAACTCTCCTGACAAACACAATGTGCTTTAACTGCTTCTCTACTGACAGCAAAATATGTACAATTAAATTTTTGCTCTACAGCTGAGTGTGCACTGATATGAAACTTCCTGTCAGACTGAAACTGTATGCCAGACCGAAACTCTAACTCAGGACCTTTGCCTTTCATTGGCAAGTGCTCTACCGACTGAGCTGCCCAGGCGTGACTCACGACCCGTCCTCACAGCTTCAATTCTGCCAGTACCTTGTCTCCTACCTTCCAAACTTCATAGAAGCTCTCCTGGAAGGTCGTGCTTGGGTACCTCAGTCGGTAAAGCATTTGCCCATCATGAAAGGTAAAGGTCCCAAGTTTGAGTCTCGGTCCTGCACACAATTTTAATTTGCCAGGTAGTTTCACATCAGCACACACTCCTCTGCAGAGTGAAAATTTCATTCTGGAAACATCCCCCACACTGTGGCTAAGTCATGTCTCTGCAATATCCTTTCTTCCGCGAGTGCTAGTTCTGCAAGGTTCACAGGAAAGCTCCTGTGAGGTTTGGAAGGTACGAGATGAAGTATTCGCAGAACTGAAACTGTAAGGATGGGTCATGAGTTGTGCTTGGGTGCCTCAGTTGGTAGAGCACTTACCAGTGAAAGGTAAAGGTCCCGAGTTTGGGTCTCAGTCCAGCACACAGTTAAGCTGCCAGCGAGTTTCAAAAGATGTATTCCTTCCCTCCTCCTTATAAAGGGCAGTCAAATGAAAACTCAATACCTGCCACAGCAGTCCAGTAAATCGTAATCACACACACCTTAAGACATTTATCCCACTGAGAGACAAGATTTTCTATTAAACTGCCAGTACCTCGTCTCTTACCTTCCAAACTTTACAGAAGCTCTTCTGCAAACCCTGCAGAACTAGCACTCCTGAAAGAAAGGATATTGCAAAGACATGGCTTAGCCACAGCCTGGGGATGTTTCCAGAATGAGATTTTCACTCTGCAGTGGAGTGTGCGCTGATATGAAACTTTGTGACAGATTAAAACTGTGTGCCGGACCGAGACTCAAACTCGGGGCCTTTGCCTTTCGCGGGCAAGTTTGGAAGGTAGGAGATGAGGTACTGGCAGAAGTAAAGCTGTGAGGACGGGACGTGAGTCGTGCTTGGGTAGCTCAGTTGGTAGAGCACTTGCCCGCAAAAGGCAAAGGTCCTGAGTTCGAGTCTCGGTCCGGCACACAGTTTTAATCTGTCAGGAAGTTTCATATCAGCGCACACTCCGCTGCAGAGTGAAAATCTCATTCTGAAGATTTTCTATTCCTGTTTTTTAGAATGTGGTCAGTTACTGAGAGATCCATAACTGCAGTGACTCTTGCACTTCCTTGTCTGACTGCGACCGATGTCGATGCGTGTTTTTCTTCAGATCACAGAAGATGTGAAAATCACACGGTGAATTATCCGGGCTGTATGGAGGATGCTGCAGGGTTTCCCAAATTGCTGAAGTGTAGCCTTTGTCCGATTGGCAGTGTGGGGAGGAGGACATTATCATGCAACAGGATGATTCTGTCCGATAGCATTCCTGCGTATTCTGACTTTTTTTTTGAGTCTGAGGGCAAACCGCAAACCCAACAGTGGAAAGATCATGCATCTCCTCCACCAAATAAATCCAAAACCATGCACACAAATTCCAGTAAGGTCATGATGACCTCCAACTATAGGGAGCCTGTGCTGGTCGAGTTCTATGACTACGGAACCACAATCAATATGCACCATTATGAATACACTTTTCAGAAACTGTGATGCATCATCAAAACACCCTGGAATGTTGTTAGAAGGAATCATCCTAAGGCCAACAACGCCCACGCCGACACTGCTTATCGGAGAAGACTGTGCTTCAGCAATTTGGTCGGGAAACACTACAACATCCTCGTACACCCCAGATCTTTCACCAAGTGATTTTCACATTTTTTGGCAACCTGAAGGAAAAGATTCGTTGATGCCGATCGCAGTCAGATGTGGAAGTGCAAGACTGGGCATGATTGTGGTTCCATCAATGGCCAATTACATTCTTCGCCCAGTGGTATAAATGTCTTATCACATGTGGTGACTAGTTTTGAATGGAACTCTTCCACGTACCCGTTATAGCACGTGTTCAGTTTTCATTTGACAGCCCCTCACATATACTGATAGGTACACCTCTTGTGACATTTAGTGGTCAATTCTGCATTACATAGGGGTTTTCCATATTAATTTTCATATAGTGTGTGCCTCTGTATGCACCCTAATCTCACTTATCTTTCTCCATGACCTCTATGTGAAATATTCTGTGGTGGCAGCATAGTGTTTGCACAGCCTTCTTCAATTACAGGTTATTTGAATCTGCCCAATAGGGTTCCGTGAGATACAATGAGTCCCACTTCCGTTATACTTTCATATGGGCTATATCGAGCTGTTATGATCTAGTAGCATGGTTCTGAATTTTTTGTCATGCCTACTTGATAAGCACTCCAAGTGCTGGAACAATCAGTTGTACTAGTGTCTTATATGCTATTTCCTCCTACAGATGAATGTTGGAAATTACGTGGTCTGATAAGGGTGCTAGAGGGAACTGTAGAGGATAAAAACTGTATAGGAAAACAGACACTGGAATACACCCAGCAAATAATTGAGGATGTAGGTTGCAAGTGCTACTCTGAGATGGAGAGACCGGCACAGGAGAGGAATTCGTGGCGGGCTGCATCAAACCAATCAGAAGACCGATGACTCAAAAACATGTTATTTCCTTTAGAGATGCATTGCATTTTCTCAGAATCCTTCCAACAAATCTATGACTTCACTTTCTCCAATACTGAGTTCACATGATTGTCCCATTTTACACTGCTTCTTATTATTACCCATAAATACTTGAGAACGTAACATGGTTAGTATGTTCACCACTAATCTTGTAATAAAATACTATTGGTTCTTCCTTCTGGTTATAAGTATTTTCTTACATTTATTCATATCTGAAAAAGCTGCCATTCATGACACCAAGTGGAAATTTTGCCCAAGTCTTTCTGCATTTTCTTACAGTCAACTGACAACAATACTTTCCTGTACAAAATTGCATCATCAGCAAATGATCGTATAGCACTTCTAATCCAATTCAATAAATCATCTATGGTTACCAAGAACATTAGAGGACCTGTTGCAGATTTTAGGGGCACACCTGAAGCTACTTTTTTTTTTTTTTTTTGTGGAACATCTGCACTCCAGTTGAACATATTGAATTCTATTAATAAAGTACTCTTCAGGGTAACCTATTTGCGAAGATACTCCATAAGGCAGTAACTTGGTTGATGGTTGATTATGTGATACAGTGTTGAACACCTTTGGGAATCTACCTACCTGCTCATCTGTATCTATTGATTGCACTATGTCATGAATGAATAAATAGCAAGCTGAGTTCCACACGAGTCTTGCGCTTGTGAATCCATGCTGATTCTTTGAAAGAAGCTAGATTTCCTCAGGAACACCATAATCACTGAGCTTACAATAACCTCTGGGATTCTGGAATGGGCAGAATTTAGTGATATCTACCTATAATTAACCATGGACCTCGCCGTTCATGGGGAGGCCTGTGTGCCTAAGCGATACAGATAGCCGTAACGTAGGTGCAACCACAACGGAGGGGTATCTGTTGAGAGGCCAGACAAACTTGTGGTTCCTGAAGAGGGGCAGCAGCCATTCCAGTAGTTGCAAGGGCAACAGTCTGGATGATTGACTGATCTGGCCTTGTAACACTAACCAAACAGCCATGCTGTGTTGGTACTGCGAACGGCTGAAAGCAAGGGGAAACTGCGGCCGTGATTTTTCCGAAGAGCATGCAGCTTCACTGTATGGTTAAATGATGATGGCGTCCTCTTGGGTAAAATATTCTGGAGGTAAAATAGTCCCCCATTCGGATCTCCAGGCGGGTACTACTCAGGAGGACGTCGTTATCAGGAGAAAGAAAACTGGCGTTCTACGGATCGAAGCGTGGAATGTCAGATCCCTTAATCGGGAAGGTAGGTTAGAAAATTTAAAAAGAGAAATGTATAGGCTACAGTTAGATATAGTGGGAATTAGTGAAGTTCGGTGGCAGGAGGAACAAGACTTCTGGTCAGGTGAATAAAGGGTTATAAATACAAAAACAAACAGGGGTAATGCAGGAGTAGGTTTAATAATGAATAAAAAAAATAGGAGAGTGGGTAAGCTACTACAAACAGCACAGTGAACGCATTATTGTGGCCAAGATAGACACGAATCCCACACCTGCCACAGTAGTACAAGTTTATATGCCCACTAGTTCCGCAGATGACGAAGAGACAGATGAAATGCATGATGAGATAAAGAAATTATTCAGATAGTGAAGAAAGATGAAAATTTAATAGTCATGGGTGACGATTTCAACAGTAGGAAAAGGAAGAGAAGGAAACATAGTAGGTGAATATGGAATGAGAGTAAGAAATGAAAGAGGAAGCCGCCTGGTAGAATTTTGCACAGAGCATAACATAATCACAACTAACACTTGGTTCACGAATTATGAAAGAGGCCTGGAGATACTGGAAGGATTCAGATAGATTATGTAATGGTAAGACAGATTAAGAACCAGGTTTTAAATTGTAAGACATTTCCAGGAGCAGATTTGGACTCTGACCACAACCTATTGATTATGGACTCTAGATTAAAACTGAAGAAACTGCAGAAACTGCAAAAAGGTGGGAATTTAAGTAGATGGGACCTGGATAAACCGAGAGAACCAGAGGTTGTAGAGTGTTTCAGGGAGAGCATTAGGGAACGACTGACACGAATGGGGGAAAGAAATACAGTAGAAGAAGAATGGGTAGCTTTGAGAGATGAAATAGTGAAGGTAGCACAGGATCAAGTAGGTAAAAAGACGAGGGCTAATAGAAATCCTTGGGTAACAGAAGATATATTGAATTTAATTGATGAAAGGAGAAAATATAAAAATGCAGTAAATGAAGCAGGCAAAAAGGAATACAAACGTCTCAAAAACGAGATCGACAGGAAGTGCAAAATGGCTAAGCAGGGATGGCTAGAGGACAAAGGTAAGGATGCAGAGGCGTATCTCACTAGGGGTAAGATAGATACTGCCTACAGGAAAATTAAAGTGAACTATGGAGAAAAGAGAACCACTTGTATGAATATCAAGAGCTCAGATGGAAACCCAGTTCTAAGCAAAGAAGAGAAAGCAGAAAGGTGGAAGGAGTATGTAGAGGGTCTATAGACGGATGATGTACTTGAGGGCAATAGTATGGAAATGGAAGAGGATTTAGATGAAGATGAAATGGGAGATATTATACTGCGTGAAGAGTGTGACGGAGCACTGAAAGACCTAAGTAGAAACGAGGCCCCGGGAGTAGACAACATTCCATTAGAGCTACTGACAGTCTTGGGAGAACCATCCATGACAAAACTCTACCACGTGGTGAGCAAGATGTATGAGACAGGTGAAATACCCTCAGACTTCAAGAAGAATATAATAATTCCAATCCCAAAGAAAGCAGGTGTTGACAGATGTGAAAATTACCGAACTATCTGTTTAATAAGTCATGGCTGCAAAATACTAACGTGAATTCTTTACAGACGAATGGAAAAACTGGTAGAAGCCGATCTTGGGGAAGACCAGTTTGGGTTCTGTAGAAATGTTGGAACACTTGAGGCAATACCGACCCTACAATTTATCTGAGAAGATAGATTAAGGAAAGGCAAACGGGGTTGTAGAATATCCCTGATATTATTCAATCTGTATATTGACCAAACAGTAAAGAAAACAAAAGAAAATATCGGAGTAGGAATTAAAATCCATGGGGAAGAAATAAAAACTGCAAGGTTCGCCGATGACATTATAATTCTATCAGAGACAGCAAAGGACCTGAAAGTGCAGTTGAACAGAATGGACAGTGTCTTGAAAGGAGGATATAAGATGAACATCAACAAAAGCAAAACATGGATAATGGAATTTAGTCTAACTAAATCAGGTGAAGCTGAGGGAATTAGATTAGGAAATGAGACACTTAAAGCAGTAGATGAATTTTGCTATTTGGGGAGCAAAATAACTGATGATGGTCGAAGTAGAGAGGATATAAAATGTAGACTGGCAATGGCAAGGAAAGTGTTTCTGAAGAAGAGAAATTTGTTAACATCGAGTATAGATTTAAGTGTCAGGAAGTCTTTTCTGAAAGTACTTGTATGGAGTGTAGCCATGTATGGAAGTGAAACGTGGACAATAAATAGTTTGGACAAGAAGAGAATAGAAGTTTTCGAAATGTGGTGCTACAGAAGAATGCTGAAGATTAGATGGGTAGATCACATAACTAATGAGGAGGTACTGAACAGAATTACGGAAAAGAGAAATTTATTGCACAACTTGAATAGAAGAAGGGATCGGTTGGTAGGACATGTTCCGAGGCATCAAGGTATCACCAATTTAGTATTGGATGGTAGCATGGAGGGTAAAAATCGTAGAGGGAGACCAAGAGATGAATACCCTAAGCAGATTCAGAAGGATGTAGGTTGCAGTAGGTACTGGGAGATGAAGAAGCTTGCACAGGATAGAGTAGCATGGAGAACTGCATCAAACCAGTCTCTGGACTGAAGACCACAACAACAACAACAACAACAACAACAACATGCTGTGCATCATCTAAACTATTACCCATTTTGTAAATGATAATGACCTGCAATTGTTTTTAGTCACATCGCACCATTCAATGTGTAAGCAATTCTTAATGAACATGTGCTAGAAAAGGAATTAATTCCATGACATATCAATGTGAAGTTTAATTGGAAACTGTCGGGGTCTGGTGCCACGTTCACTTTAAGTACATTAATTGATTTTCAGTACTAGATGTGCTGACATTAGTGTATTTAATTTGTGATTTTGTGCAGCTGTTGAACATTTGCACAGTAGTATTCGTTCATGTAAATATATTTTTGCATGCAGAGTTTAAAATTTATGCTTTCTGTCTGGGTCTTCAGTTTTGACGCTAGAGAATTGTACAAGTGTATTGAATGGAAGGTTTGGATTAGTTTGTTGATTAAGTATGATCAGAACTTCCTAAGACGTTCTGACAAATGTTTTGCCAAGACCTGACTATGAAAATTATTCCAAGCATCAACTATGGCCCTTCTTTACTGATGCGGGAGTTATCATTAACTTTTGTCTATTAGTTATGTGTGCAATCTCTTCTGTACCAAGATTATGCTGGTCTCCATTTTTTTCACTATTCATAAATGGTGCCATTACACCAGCATGAATCTTTGTCATCTTTTGTTATTTTACTTGGAATGTACTTTTAGGACTGCAGCTTACATCATCTTTCTGACTTCACAATACTCTCCCAGCTTTCTTGATTAGCTTTATGCCATTGATGACCACAGTTGGCAGCATTTGCACATGATGAAGAGGTTGAAAATTCGCAGATGTGTACCTCAGGTTCCCATTGGGAAAAAATACTTCTATTGCAACTGAATGTACACAATTGTAGCCAGAGGGTCTGAAAGGGTTAAAGAAACACAGATAGTCTGTCACTTCCAAGATTACAGTCCCTTTCTCTTTATGGTCATTTTCTTCAATTACGTTGCACATTTTTTTAATCAAATATTTTCAGTCTAACAGTGCAACAGGGTGTTTCTTGTACCAGCATTATGGTCACTAAGCCCTCTCTGACTGATCTGACTACATGCCATCATTGAAATAGCTGATAGGACTGCAAAGTTCCTCTATATAATCTGACACCCATTGTTGGGGCTGCTGAGGTAACCACTACATAATGACTACTTATGAACTGTGGAGACCAACTTAAACAAAAACTGAGGAAGAAATAATTCACACAGTAACAATATGCCAAAGTGTTTAAGTAGTTATTAGAGCAGGCTATTTTAATTTCTTGCAAAACTGTATTTCTATAAAGTAATTACAAAACGGGTATACATAATGTTACTGAACATCTTACGAAACAGTCTTAAAGTAGCAACTATGCAACATTATGTTAGGATTATGAAGAATGGCATTTTTTATTATGACATTTGTTAAAAATTGAATATTTGTGGCAATTTACCACTTCCGAAAGAAGTCTGATATTTCAGTAGTTTGAGGGCTTTCTTTGAAGATATTTCAAGAAAAGCAAGTACCTCACTAAATGCTATTTTCTTTAATACGCATAAAATGAGGGGAAGGCAACCACTTACCTACAGATGATTGGTATGTGGCACACAGAGAGACACAGTAGGAAACAGCTAACACTAGCTTCTGTGAACACACAATCACACAGATACCTTTACACATGCTCACAGTAGCAGCATGAGTCTCTCAGCTAGTGTGTGTGTGTGTGTGTGTGTGTGTGTGTGGTGGTGGGGGGGGGGGGGGGTAGTGGCAGAGCATGATTGTACTCTTACCAGAAAAAGATCAAGAGTTCAAAGGCTAGAGTTAACTTTTTCTACTACATGTTTCTGTGCACCATCCAGCAATCCTCTACATAGTAAGTGATTGCCCTTCCCTTATTGTATGTTATTTTTCCATCCTGGAATTTACATTATGCCGCAAAATTTATAAAAGGTATATAATATTATGTAAAGGACAGTTGCTACTAACATACAGCGAAGAAGCTGAGTCGCAGATAGGCACAACAAAAAGACTGTCATCACTCTCACACCATGCAGCTGTACGATAATGCTTGTGCGTGGGCCCGGATAGCTCAGTCGGTAGAGCGTTTTTGGTCAACAAGCCCTTTGTCAAAAACAGACAACAGGCGCGCGCGTGCGTGCGTACACACACACACACACACACACACACACACACACACACACACACACACACACACGACCAGTCTGTGGCAGCTGTGGCTGAAGCCACACTCATCTTTGTGGCAGTCTTTTTGTTGTGCTTATCTGTGAATCAACATTTCCACTATATGGTGAGTAGCAACTATCCTTTTCATAATATTGTTACATTCCATCCAGGATTTTCCATTGTTTTATAAAAGGTATAATGTTTCGTGCACTACTTCATTTAAAAATATGAACTAAAATAGAGAAACATTTGAAATGCCCCTGAATTATGCTCAAAATCATGTACAGCAAATGAGGGGCATCAAATGTTTCTTTAAGCTACCTTATTTCTTACTTTCGGCAAACAATTTCACAATTTTTTTTGTTTTGTTCAGATATCATGAAATATATTATACATAAAATATCTATTATAACAACAAAAATAATAAATTTTTTACAATATGATGTAATTGAATAGATAAAAAATCTTCTCACTAAGTGGCAGCAGGATAACAAACATAAAAAAAAAGGTTTTACATATGCAAGTTTTTGGAGCGAGTGGCTGCTTCTTCCAGCAGAAGTGTTGAAGGGGAAGGAGAGGAGTAAAGGAAAAAAAAAAACAAGAGAAGTCTACGAAAAGGGGTAAGTTTAGGAAATTTGCCCAGAACCTCAGTCAGGGGAAACTTACCAGATGGTAAGTCTTCCATGACCTGGGGTTCTGGGTGGCATTTCTAAATTCTACCCTCCTTTTCCTTCGCCCCTCTTCCTTCCCCCTTCCCCTTCAACCCTGGAGCCACTGGCTCCAAAAGCTTGTGTATGTAAAACATTTTTTATATGTATGTTTTCCTGCTGCCGCTTAAAATACTGTAGGTGGTCTTCTTCTACTACTATTACCACCACCACCACCACCACCACCACCACCACCACCACCAACACCACCACCAATTTATAGCCTAACTATACATATATATACACCCAGCAACCTCAAAGCTACTGGATTTACCATTTCTTTCAATCCACTGCTGATTTGCATCTTTTCTCTTTATTTGGACATTATGAAAAAGAATCATAACTGAAATGAATTATTTACTTTCTATATAACACCATTAATGGCTTAATATACCTGGGCAGGACAACCTTGTCTGCAGGATCAAGAGTGGCATGCATGTTAAAACTCTGAAAGTTGCGATCCTTTGGTGGGAAGCGGTATGGAGTTGCACCAAAATTGAAACGGCATTGCTGGAACGACATGAAACTCGCTGCTGCAAAAAATCCTGACCTGTGAACATACAAATATATAAGATTTACTGAAAAACAAAATGACTATGAGCAACATCTGATCACGCTGATCAATTGTAGCAACACCAGTTTAATAAGTACCACAGCACAGCATGTTAAGGCCCTTGACAATCGGCAAAATTTTCAATGGGAATAAATCAAAGTAAATGGATCCCTCACCTCTTAATTACCAAGATCTATGAAAAACTAGTACAGGTATAAAGACTTAAAAGTGTAGAGAACCTGGTGATTGGCAGCAAGCAAAAAATTAATACCTAAAACATCATCTTATCATATAAAGAAAAAAGGAGAATGTAACATTAATATGACAATCAAAATTTCTGGGTGGATACAAACAATGGAATGAGTAAAGCTAACATACTTTTAGCTGTGTGGTGTCTCTTCTTTTGGATGTGTTCAAAAGAAAATACACAGGTATGTGTGTTGTTCATTCAAATACACAAAAACCCAATGCTGTGGAAAAGGTCGGATAGTGCCCTAAGCAGTCTACCATTGTCAGAAAACTTCAATTTTTAAATTGGACCCAATATCATTTATATGCCAAAACTATCCAAGCTTTTGCATGTTGTTGTTGTTGTTGTTGTTGTGGTCTTCAGTCCTGAGACTGGATTGATGCAGCTCTCCATGCTACTCTATCCTCTGCAAGCTTCTTCATCTCCCAGTACCTACTGCAACCTACATCCTTCTGAATCTGCTTAGTGTATTCATCTCTTGGTCTCCCCCTATGATTTGTACCCTCCACGCTGCCCTCCAATGCTAAATTGGTGATCCCTTGATGCCTCAGAACATGTCCTACCAACTGATCCCTTCTTCTAGTCAAGTTGTGCCACAAACTTCTCTTCTCCCCAATCCTATTCAATACCTCCTCATTAGTTACGTGATCTACCCATCTAATCTTCAGCATTCTTCTGTAGCACCACATTTCGAAAGCTTCTATTCTCTTCTTGTCCAAACTATTTACCGTCCATGTTTCACTTCCATACATGGCTACACTCCATACAAATACTTTCAGAAATGACTTCCTCACACTTAAATCTATACTCGATGTTAACAAATTTCTCTTCTTCAGAAACGCTTTCCTTGCCATTGCCAGTCTACATTTTATATCCTCTCTACTTCGACCATCATCAATTATTTTGCTCCCCAAGTAGCAAAACTCCTTTACTACTTTAAGTGTCTCATTTCCTAATCTAATACCCTCTACATCACCCGACTTAATTCGACTACATTCCATTATCCTCGTTTTGTTTTTGTTGATGTTCATCTTATATCCTCCCTTCAAGACAACATCCATTCCGTTCAACTGCTCTTCCAAGTCCTTTGCTGTCTCTGACAGAATTACAATGTCATCGGCGAACCTCAAATGTTTTTATTTCTTCTCCATGGATTTTAATACCTACTCCAAATTTTTCTTTTGTTATCTTTACTGTTTGCTCAATATACAGATTGAATAACATCGGGGAGAGGCTACAACCGTCTTACTCCCTTCCCAACCACTGCTTCCCTTTCATGTCCCTCGACTCTTATAACTGCCATCTGGTTTCTGTACAAATTGTAAATAGCCTTTCGCTCCCTGTATTTTACCCCTGCCACCTTTAGAATTTGAAAGAGAGTATTCCAGTCAACATTGTCAAAAGCTTTCTCTAAGTCTACAAGTGCTACAAACGTAGGTTTGCCTTTCCTTAATCTTTCTTCTAAGATAAGTCGTAAGGTCAGTATTGCCTCACGTGTTCCAGTATTTCTACGGAATCCAAACTGATCTTCCCCGACGTCGGCTTCTACTAGTTTTTCCATTCGTCTGTAAAGAATACGTGTTGGTATTTTGCAGCTGTGGCTTATTAAACTGATAGTTCGGTAATTTTCACATCTGTCAACACCTGCTTTCTTTGGGATTGGAATTCTTATATTCTTCATGAAGTCTGAGGGTATTTCGCCTGTTTTATACATCTTGCTCACCAGATGGTAGAGTTTTGTCATGACTGGCTCTCCCAAGGCCGTCAGTAGTTCCAATGGAATGTTGTCTACTCCGGGGGCCTTGTTTCGACTCAGGTCTTTCAGTGCTCTGTCAAACTCTTCACGCAGTATCGTATCTCCCATTTCATCTTCATCTACATCCTCTTCCATTTCCATAATATTGTCCTCAAGTGCATCGCCCTTGTATAGACCCTCTATATACTCCTTCCACCTTTCTGCTTTCCCTTCTTTGCTTAGAACTGGGTTTCCATCTGAGCTCTTGATATTCATACAAGTGGTTCTCTTATCTCCAAAGGTCTCTTTAATTTTCCTGTAGGCAGTATCTATCTTACCCCTAATGAGATAAGCCTCTACATCCTTACATTTCTCCTCTTGCCATCCCTGCTTAGCTATTTTGCACTTCCTGTCGATCTCATTTTTGAGACGTTTGCATTCCTTTTTGCCTGCTTCATTTACTGCATTTTTATATTTTCTCCTCTCATCAATTAAATTCAATATTTCTTCTGTTACCCAAGGATTTCTACTAGCCCTCGTATTTTTACCTATTTGATCCTCTGCTGCCTTCACTACTTCATCCCTCAAAGCTACCCATTCTTCTTCTACTGTATTTCTTTCCCCCATTCCTCTCAATTGTTCCCTTATGCTCTCCCTGAAACTCTGTACAACCTCTGGTTCTTTCAGTTTATCCAGGTCCCATCTCCTTAAATTCCCACCTTTTTGCAGTTTCTTCAGTTTTAATCTACATGTCATAACCAACAGATTGTGGTCAGAGTCCACATCTGCCCATGGAAATGTCTTACAATTTAAAACCTGGTTCCTAAATGTCTGTCTTACCATTATATAATCTATCTGATACCTTTTAGTATCTCCAGGGTTCTTCCATGTATACAACCTTCTATCATGATTCTTAAACCAAGTGTTAGCTATGACTAAGTTGTGCTCTGTGCAAAATTCAACCAGACGGCTTCCTCTTTCATTTCTTAGCCCCAATCCATATTCACCTACTACGTTTCCTTCTCTCCCTTTTCCTACACTCGAATTCCAGTCACCCATGACTATTAAATTTTCGTCTCCCTTCACTATCTGAATAATTTCTTTTATTTCAACATACATTTCTTCAATTTCTTCGTCATCTGCAGAGCTAGTTGGCATATAAACTTGTACTACTGTAGTAGGTGTGGGCTTCGTATCTATCTTGGCCACAATAATGCGTTCACTATGCTGTTTGTAGTAGCTTACCCGCATTCCTATTTTCCTATTCATTATTAAACCTACTCCTGCATTACCCCTATTTGACTTTGTGTTTATAAGCCTGTAGTCACCTGACCAGAAGTCTTGTCCCTCCTGCCACCGAACTTCACTAATTCCCACTATATCTAACTTTAACTTATCCATTTCCCTTTTTAAATTTTCTAACCTACCTGCCCGATTAAGAGATCTGACATTCCACGCTCTGATCCGTAGAACGCCAGTTTTCTTTCTCCTGATAACGACATCCTCTTGAGTAGTCCCCGCCCGGAGATCCGAATGGGGGACTATTTTACCTCCGGAATATTTTACCCAAGAGGACGCCATCATCATTTAATCATACAGTAAAGCTGCATGCCCTCGGGAAAAATTACGGCCGTAGTTTCCCCTTGCTTTCAGCCGTTTGCAGTACCAACACAGCAAGGCCGTTTTGGTTATTGTTACAAGGCCAGATCAGTCAATCATCCAGACTGTTGCCCTTGCAACTACTGAAAAGGCTGCTGCCCCTCTTCAGGAAACACACGTTTGTCTGGCCTCTCAACAGATACCCCTCCGTTGTGGTTGTACCTACGGTAAGGCTATCTGTATCGCTGAGGCACGCAAGCCTCCCCACCAACGGCAAGGTCCGTGGTTCATGGGGGGGGGGGGGGGGGTTTGCATGTTATGATATGTAATTTTACTGGACTAGTTCTCAAGCAAAATGTATCTTCTTGCAGAAACACTGATCTAACTAAATATAATGTTTCTCATCAAAAGGGAAGTAAATGACAGCAAGAAGAAGATGCAGCACTGATGGCCACAATAACGGACAATTTTCAGCAACTCTCAGAGATAGAGGACACCCTGTTGCACTGTTAGACTGAAAATATTTGATTAAAAAAATGTGCAACATAATTGAAGAAAATGACCATAAAGAGAAAGGGACCGTAATCTTGGAAGTGACAGACTATCTGTGTTTCTTTAACCCTTTCAGACCCTCTGGCTACAATTGTGTACATTCAGTTGCAATAGAAGTATTTTTTCCCAATGGGAACCTGAGGTACACATCTGCGAATTTTCAACCTCTTCATCATGTG
Organism: Schistocerca nitens; assembly: GCF_023898315.1. NCBI lineage: Eukaryota > Metazoa > Arthropoda > Insecta > Orthoptera > Acrididae > Schistocerca > Schistocerca nitens. Next base: position 791,880,579 of record NC_064618.1, on the reverse strand, counting down.
CAAATGCTGCCAACTGTGGAGCATTATCATGAAAATATCAGAAGTCAGTGTGGCAGTGGGCAGCTGCTCGTGACCACCAGGATACGTGGTTTGCTGTATTCCACTGTATAACTGGAAATTGTCATTGTTCTTTTGCATGGTAATTGTTGAATGATCATTTTACTATTTATTACAATAGACAATATTTTGTAATTAGTTATTTTAGTCAATAAAATTAAACCACGTGTACAAAGTATGTTTTGAGAATGGGTACATATTTTTGTTTAAGTCTTGCATTAAAATCATAAAAAAATTACCTAAGGGCATTCCCATATAGAGAAAAATTTTCCTTTCTTTAGAAAAAATTCAGGTCTGAAAGGGTCAATGACTAATATTTGGGCTTCACTGAACCGCAAGGCATATGTTGAGTAACTGGTCATTTCATTAACAGTAACTGGTGCCTGAAAGCTTTAGCTCTTGAGATATACTGTTTCCCAGAAAAGCATACAGCTCTAATATTAGTGAGGCTTTAGACAACATGGTTTTAGAACGGAACATAAAAAACAAAGCTGTAAGCATCATAACTGACACTGTCAGCAAAAGGATGGTCACCATACAGCTTATTCAAAGTGGCAGACCAGGTGTCTTCTTTAGCCCACACTATCCATTTAGTTGTGAGAAGTTCTTTTAACAGCAACTGTGATCCATGTGTTACACAGAAAAAGATAAGAAAAATGATCAGTTACTTTGAAACAAGTTGCACTGATAATGAAGAACGCCATGCAATCTTGTATCTAATGAAAAACTTTTAAATAAAGTAACTTAGGGAACAAAAACCTGATGGGGGGAACAGTCCATTTTATACGCTACAACACCTACTAGAGAAAAAGGAATGCTTTGGAACCTCTTTATCACCTTAGTGTTCAGGTGTTCACAACCTCACACTTGAGGAATGGCAAATTTTGAACAAATGTGCACTGGAGCCATTTGAATTGCTATCACGCAATATTTTAAAGCTATATTTCTCTTTCAAAAGCTATTCTAGAACTCTGACAGCTACTCCTAACCCTATGCAAAGGAAAGGGAGCTACCTTAACAGCACAAAAGTTACAGAAATATCTGCACCACTCACTAATAAATACATTAGGATTAACAGAAACAAACTGAGTAAATGCAGTTACTACTGTACTCAAGATAAGATTCAAAATGTTATCATTTATGAATCCAACTCATTCAAAAAATGCTGTTGTAAGCCTCATTCCAGAGCACACACACAATAGGTACCTCAGGATCTACTCATTCACCCACTAACGACACTAGGCACAAGTAACATTTCCAATCAAATGCCAGGGCTTCTTTCAATGAAGACATTTCCAATAAAAACCTAATGAAAAGCAGCCATGATAGTGCTGACCTGGACATCCAACAATATTTGGAAGAACCATACCTACAACGCATGAAGAATCCTATACAGTGCTGGATGAAAAATAAGAATTGTTACCCAGGTCTAGCTGTCATGGCAGAACAGTATCCCGCAATACCTGCAGCTTCTGCTCCCAGTGAGAGAATACTATCTGTAACAGGACTATTTATAAACAAAGAAGCAGCCTAAAGCGCCAAATGGTTAATAAAATCATATTTCTAAACAAAAATCAATGATAATGCAGTAAGGGGGAGTAAAAATGCATTCAGATAATTTTTTTCTTTCTACAATAAGTAAATGTATGTAAGTAGTTTCTGGGTATAGCAGGTTATAGCATTTCTCTTTTCGTCTTCTGAGAAATCTTCTACTACTACTAATACTACTACTACTACTACAGTAAAAATTAATAAAGGTAGTGCATTTGACACCAATGTAGAAAGGACAATTTCAAATCCTTCCTTACATGTACATAAGAAAACGATTTTGACTGCTGCGGCTCAACGCCTCGTTGTACAGTATTTCTGCGCAGTCACTCAGAGCACAGCATCACTGACAACTTCTCAAGAGTAGCCACGAAATTGTTGAGAAATTGCCTTAGCGTTAAACATTTCTCAAGCGTGATCATAGTTCACCACTTCCTTGGTATCTAATACCAGTGGCGTAGCGCGGTTGAAAAGGTTGGCGAGACTCTGCAGTGATTATAGGGAGATAAAATGGTACAATAAACAATAATTTAAACAAATGAAACAAAATGTATCCAATAAAACAACAACAACTACTACTACTACTACTACCACCGCCACTAATAATGATAATAATAACTCGTTCAAGAAACGATGACAAATATGTAGAGCTCCAGCAGCAAGAGAAGAATAACTTATATTTTCTTGTACATAAGTGCAATGCGCCTGTCTTTTCTTTCCACGAATAAGTGTATAACTCAGTCTACAAAGATCTGATCACTGGAGAGCTCTCCAAGTAGTGTGTTTTCTATTGCTAACGTGCTCAAACACGACAGCTGGATGTTGGACATTGAATTCCTTAAATAATTCTTCACTCATTTAAGAGTACTCATTCTTCGTTCACTGCTTGCTGTAGTTGCGGGTAGGGTCAAAACCAAACACAGGAACTTTGTTGTTTCTTCATAAACGGAGTCTAGATCATTGTTGACAATGCACTTTAAGAGGATTCTTGGAGGTAGTGTTTTTTCTCATCAGCGTATACTTTCCACAGTTCATTTTCAAGTTGTTCTTGTTTGAAAAAAAGGGTAGTGTTCTAATAATTGAAGCAGTTTCAACTTTGGGAATTCTTTTTGATAGTTCGGGAAACACTTTTCATTCAAAAGTTTAATAAACTGAATTTGGGGAAAGTCTTAAAACCTTCTTTCCATCTGAACAGTTTGCAAATCCAGTATCTCATAAGATAGTGTCCTGAGAGATGTCTTTTGACTGTCACAGAATGGTAAGTTGCCATTCAAACACAAGCTGCATTTAATGCATTCATCAACGAATGTTTCCGTTCTTAATTGTCGTAAATCTCTCAAAACAATTCTTATTTCGTCGTGGAAAGCAATTATACTGACAGATTTTGACTGAAGAACATTAAAGAGATGATCAACATGAACAAAGCACCCTCAGTAGAAGCAAAGCAAGTAGACAAACGTAGGATCATCCATCCGTCGTTTCATTCCCACAGCACAGCTCAAAGATTCTGGGTCCCACTGAGAGTCTGTATCAGCAAATATATCATTAAAAACACTGTATAGCCCTGAGAAATGACTAGATGTTATTGAAACTTTCCTGGAATGAAAGTATGATTTTGGAAGAATGTAACAGTACCAAATTCAGTTGGTGTGCATAACAATGAATAAACAGTGCATAGGGACAGAACTGCTTCACCAATTGTTGTAGTCCTCTTTCTCTGCCCACCGTTACTGAAGCGCCATCATATGTTTGACTAACCACTTTTCCTTCCACATTCCATTCTTTCAATATTGCATGAATAATGTTTGACAAACCTTCAGCAGTTTTATCTCCAGAAACATCGTAAAATCCAACGAATCTTTCCTCAATTTTGTCTGCAATACAGTACCTGAATATTATACTCATTTGACTCTTGCATGACACGTCTGATGTTTCATCAGCCTGAATCGAAATTGCAATTCTGAATTTCAGATTTTATTTTCTCATTAACTGCCAGAGTTATCATTTCTATTACATCATTCTGTATATCTGGAGAAGTTCCTTTAAAGGTTGAAGATGATGACAGATGGTCTCGTATTAACTGCTCTCCTTCAGCTAGTAAATCCAACAATTCCAGACAGTTACCTTTGTTGCTGGAGGATTCGTCTTCTCGATGGCCTCGAAAGGATAGTTCTTGTTTACAAAGAAATACAATTGCCTGAATAAGACAAGCAAATACTCTCCTGCTGGATACAACTTGTTTGTTGTATTTTATTGCTGTCAGACGAGCGGCTTCAGAAAGGGCGTGCTCAATTCTACTGTGCCTAATAACTGAAATGATTCTTTGTTCTGATGAATTTGTGCTTTCCTGTCAAAGTTCTTTATTGTACAAATGCCCTCATTGCATCATTCCTTTTCACCACCACACAGAAGACATATATAACAATATAATATGTAATTGACTGCATTCGCAGTCAGCCAAGCATACTTTTCGTACCAGGCTGTCTGAAAATTGCGTTTTTGTTTGGCTTCACTTAAAACTACACTGAGTATAGGAGTAGGTTGTTTGTCCTTCCATTCTCACTTTTTTCGTACGTTAATGCAGAAAAAGGTGTTTTTAACAAAAATTCTATAAGGTGTTCAGTTGCTGGCTCACTTATGTTGGCGACACAACGAAAATATGCACTAAAATCACACCAGAATAACTATGAACACAAACCGCGCGACTTCACTTCCGTGTTAAAAGCCAGCATGGAAGCGGCAGAGACTAGTCTCGATACCTGCTAGCAAGTGCAGCGCACCGGCCTTCGTGGAAGAGGGGAAGTGGAGGGGGTGCAGGCGCACACAGCCAGGTAAGGGAAGGGAGGCGGAGACTGAGAGCAGTTGAGTCTCAAGCAGGCAGGCAGACACACCAGTCCAATACTCAGGGTGCGGCGGCGCGGGCTACAAAGCTGATGTCTTCGCACATTTAGTGCTCTTAGTAGAAAGCTACTACAAACAGCATAGTGAATGCATTATTGTGGCCAAGATAGATACGAAGCCGACACCTACTACAGTAGTACAAGTTTATATACCAACTAGCTCTGCAGATGACGAAGAAATTGAAGAAATGTATGATGAAATAAAAGAAATTATTCAGATAGTGAAGGGAGACGAAAATTTAATAGTCATGGGTGACTGGAATTCGAGTGTAGGAAAAGGTAGACAAGGAAACATAGTAGGTGAATATGGATTGGGGCTAAGAAATGAAAGAGGAAGCCGCTTGGTAGAATTTTGCACAGAGCACAACATAATCATAGCTAACACTTGGTTTAAGAACGATGAAAGAAGGTTGTACACATGGAAGAACCCTGGAGATACTAAAAGGTATCAGATAGATTATATAATGGTAAGACAGACATTTAGGAACCAGGTTTTAAATTGTAAAACATTTCCAGGGGCAGATGTGGACTCTGACCACAATCTATTGGTTATGACCTGTAGATTAAAACTGAAGAAACTGCAAAAAGGTGGGAATTTAAGAAGATGGGACCTGGATAAACTGAAAGAACCAGAGGTTGTACAGAGTTTCAGGGAGAGCATAAGGGAACAATTGACAGGAATGGGGGAAAGAAATACAGTAGAAGAAGAATGGGTAGCTTTGAGGGATGAAGTAGTGAAGGCAGCAGAGGATCAAGTAGGTAAAAAGACGAGGACTAGTAGAAATCCTTGGGTAACAGAAGAAATATTGAATTTAATTGATGAAAGGAGAAAATATAAAAATGCAGTAAATGAAGCAGGCAAAAAGGAATACAAACGTCTCAAAAATGAGATCGACAGGAAGTGCAAAATGGCTAAGCAGGGATGGCAAGAGGAGAAATGTAAGGATGTAGAGGCTTTATCTCACTAGGGGTAAGATAGATACTGCCTACAGGAAAATTAAAGAGACCTTTGGAGAAAAGAGAACCACTTGTATGAATATCAAGAGCTCAGATGGAAACCCAGTTCTAAGCAAAGAAGGGAAAGCAGAAAGGTGGAAGGAGTATATAGAGGGTCTATACAAGGGCGATGTACTTGAGGACAATATTACGGAAATGGAAGAGGATGTAGATGAAGATGAAATGGGAGATACGATACTGTGTGAAGAGTTTGACAGAGCTCTGAAAGACACAAGTCGAAACAAGGCCCCAGGAGTAGACAACATTCCATTGGAACTACTGACGGCCTTGGGAGAGCCAGTCATGACAAAACTCTACCATCTGGTGAGCAAGATGTATGAAACAGGCGAAATACCCTCAGACTTCAAGAAGAAGAATATAATAATTCCAATCCCAAAGAAAGCAGGTGTTGACAGATGTGAAAATTACCGAACAATCAGTTTAATAAGCCACAGCTGCAAAATACTAACACGAATTCTTTACAGACGAATGGAAAAACTAGTAGAAGCCGACGTCGGGGAAGATCAGTTTGGATTCCGTAGAAACACTGGAACACGTGAGGCAATACTGACCTTACGACTTACCTTAGAAGAAAGATTAAGGAAAGGCAAACCTACGTTCCTAGCATTTGTAGACTTAGAGAAAGCTTTTGACAATGTTGACTGGAATACTCTCTTTCAAACTCTAAAGGTGGCAGGGGAAACATACAGGGAGCGAAAGGCTATTTACAATTTGTACAGAAACCAGATGGCAGTTATGAGAGTCGAGGGACATGAAAGGGAAGCAGTGGTTGGGAAGGGAGTAAGACAGGGTTGTAGCCTCTCCCCGATGTTATTCAATCTGTATATTGAGCAAGCAGTAAAGGAAACAAAAGAAAAATTCGGAGTAGGTATTAAAATCCGCGGAGGAAATAAAAACTTTGAGGTTTGCCGATGACATTGTAATTCTGTCAGAGACAGCAAAGGACTTGGAAGAGCAGTTGAATGGAATGGACAGTGTCTTGAAAGGAGGATATAAGATGAACATCAACTAAAGCAAAATGAGGATAATGGAATGTAGTCAAATTAAGTCGGGTGATGCTGAGGGAATTAGATTAGGAAATGAGACACTTAAAGTAGTAAAGGAGTTTTGCTATTTGGGGAGCAAAATAACTGATGATGGTAGAAGTAGAGAGGATATAAAATGTAGACTGGCAATGGCAAGGAAAGCGTTTCTGAAGAAGAGAAATTTGTTAACATCGAATATAGATTTAAGTGTCAATAAGTCATTTCTGAAAGTATTTGTATGGAGTGTAGCCATGTATGGAAGTGAAACATGGACGATAAATAGTTTGGACAAGAAGAGAATAGAAGCTTTCGAAATGTGGTGCTACAGAAGAATGTTGAAGATTAGATGGGTAGTTCACATAACTAATGAGGAAGTATTGAATAGAATTGGGGAGAAGAGAAGTTTGTGGGACAACTTGACCAGAAGAAGGGATCAGTGGGTAGGACATGTTCTGAGGCATCAAGGGATCACCAATTTAGTATTGGAGGGCAGCGTGGAGGGTAAAAATCGTAGAGGGAGACCAAGAGATGAATACACTGAGCAGATTCAGAAGGATGTAGGTTGCAGTAGGTACTGGGAGATGAAGAGGCTTGCACAGGATAGAGTAGCATGGAGAGCTGCATCAAACCAGTCTCAGGACTGAAGACCACAATAAATAAATAATAGTAGAAAGTTGTTTATATTTTTGTTATGAATTACTAGTATTTTATAGAGTGGAGCTAGAAAGATTATTAACAAAGTCTATGAGTGTTGTAAGGAGGAGATAAAAGAAGTAAGAGTTGCTCCAACCTCTCTCTCAGCCGACGAGTCAAAAAGTACACATACAAGACCAAGTTTCGGCTCTGTGAAATGAACTTGGAATTTTTGCAAAGTTAATCCTGGGAAATAACCAGAAACTCCTGACAATGTGAGGTAAATTTCAATTCAAATGTGTTTTGAAACAGAGCTTTGAAAGACTTTTTATCAAAAAAGGCAGAAGGAATAGCAAATATTCCTTCATAATTTCTGAAATCATATAGGAATGTGGCAACCAATCAATCATTCAAGTTGGTGTGTAGAATATATGGGACTGGAGACATGCCATCAGACTTCCAAGAAAAATATAATCTAGCCAATCCTGAAGAAAGCAAGGGCAGATAAGTGCGAGAACTATTACACAACCAGCTTAATGGTTCAGGCCTTCAAGTTGCTGACAATAATAATAAGCAAAAGAAATTTGAGGATATGTTAGAAGACAATCAGTCCGGCTTTCCAAAATCGAAGAGCATCAATCAGAGACGCAGTTCTGACATTGCAATTGATAATGTAAGCAAGACTTTGGAGGAGGAGGAGGGGGGAGGGGGGGGGGATCAAGGTACATTCATATGATTTGTCAGCCTGGAAAAAGTGACTGACAATGTTAATTGATGCAAGATGTTCGAAATTCTGAGAAAAATCTGAGTAAGTTATAAGGAAAGATATAACAGACAATATGTACAAGAACCAATAGGGAACAAACAGATTAGAAGACAAGAATGAACTGCTTGGATTACAAAGAGTACAAGATACGATTGTAGTCTTTAACCCCTACTGCTCAATTTATACTTTGAAGAAGCAATGATAAAAAGAAAAGAAGGGTTCAACAGGGGAATTAAATTTTGCAGAGAAAGCTCATCAATGATACGTTTCACTGATGTCATTGCTGTTCTCAGTGAAAATGAACAAGAGTTACGGCACATCTCAGCTCATTCGACCAGTGAGTCACACCAGTCTCCTACTGAAAAGGAAATCTTAACATCACATCACATCACATCACATCACATCACATCACGTGTCTCCTTCTGACTAATTCCTCTTACCAAAACTGAAAATACTGTACAAGAGCTCAAGATCAGACTCAACTAAGATGATCTAGAATGCCATCACTATTTAACAAAGAAAATTTCAGAAGGATATGAAAGTAAATGAAAACTTATGCCGAACAATGAATCTCATCAAATGGATCTTTTTGAAGCTGACTGCAGAATGATTTTCTGCCATCAACATACATTCTGTGTAAGGATCATGAATAAGAGGGAAATTATGGCAAGTACAAAGGCATACAGACAGTCGTTTTTCCCTTGTTCTGTCTGCATGTGGGACAGGAAAGGATGATTAGTAGTGCTACAAGTTACCCCCCAGCACGCACGACACAGTGGCTGGTGGAGTATGTATATAGATATAGCGCTTATATTTGATTCAGTATTTGGAAGACTGATTCTGAAACTGCCTCAATCTGGGAACTTTTTGAATACATTTTTTTATGAAGAGGCTACATATAAAATAGAATCCTTTGAAATGTGGGAAACAACTGGCAGACATGTGGAGGGGAGTGACGGATGGGAGGGGGGAATGTTGTTACCAGCAAATCTAGCACACTGTAATCACATTTCAATTCATGAACAATGAATAACAACAAAATAGGGATCTAAATATTTTATGAGTTACTGAATTAGCACTTTTCACAAGATGCTTGAAGTGCAGATGACTAATATCTCACTCTTCCACTGCCGATGGCACAGGAGGGTACTCTTACCATTCCTTCATTTATTGTCCTCTCGCAATATGTACGAAATCTGTACCTGAGGAGTCTATTCCACGGATCTACTCATTGTTTATGAATTAAATATGAAAGAGGACATCACGTATTTGTCTGCTGCCATTTAAAGTAAAATTTTTTATTAGATTTTGCAAGATTTTTCAATAATATACTTTAATAATAATAATAATAATAATAATAATAATATTTTATTATTATTGTTAGTAAGTGGCAATCTGGAATTGGAATAACGAAATCAGATGTTAAGAAACAGCAATCAAGAGAGCAATTTCAAAAAGAGCCTTTAGGATTTCATGTGCAGACCCCACAACCATGTTGTTGTGGTCTTCAGTCATATGAAAATCATTAAATGCGACGTGAAACTTATAGAGGATGCTGAGACTACACATGAGCCCATAACCCCACTATTCAAGACATTCCTTACTGGGATTTGCATCAATAGCTTACTGACAGATGGAGGCAATCACGGTGTCATTTTCCACATACTAAAGTCAAGCATGTTATTTACTATCATCTGACGATTCCCATCCTGAAGTGGGAGTTAAACAACCAAGATTTAGGACAGTTTCAGAAAATGAACTGTTTGAAGCTGACTGCCAAACGATTCTACTGCAGCCAACATACATTGTACATAAGGGCCACGAAGATAAACTATGAGTAATTAGGGCTCATACGGAGGCATATAGACAGTCGTTTCTCCCTCGCTCCATTTGTGAGTGGAACGGAACAGGAAATGACAAGTAATGGTACAGGGCTTGGGGAGTATCTATGTAGACGTAGATATCACTTCTAGATCTGAAGTTTTAGTACCATTTTAGTTGTAAAATTAACAATACATGTTTTCTGATAAAGCACATCATACAGTGGAGCTTTTACAGCAACAATAATTCCACTTACTGTTTGCAATTAATAACAACATTTGCATCACACCTAACACATAAAAGTAAAATTCCTAGAGTTTAGGTATCCTATTAAGGTCCCTTTAAAACAGGAAACAATAGGTGAGGACGTAATTTTGAAGATTAATGTTTGTCAAAAACATTATAACTTTCCAGTATTTTTTTTTAGTTTAAAACAATGGAAAATCCAGGATGGAAGGGAAGGGAAGTTGCTACTCACCATATAGCAGAGATGCTGAGTAACAGATATGTACAACAAAGAGATTGTCAAACAAGTAAGCTTTCTATCAAATAGGTCTTCATTGCACTTAGACCAGTGCGCGCGCGCGCGCGCGCACACACGCGCGCACACACACACACACACACACACACACACACACACACACACACACACACACACACACACACACACACACACACACACACACAATCTCTGGCTGCCGAAGCCTTTTTGGCTGAAAGCTTATTTGTTTGACAGTCTTTTTGCTGTGCCCATCTGTGACTCAACATCTCCACTATATGGTGAGTAGCAATCTATCCTTTTCATAATATTGTCAATAGTTAATATATTCAGGTAATAACAAATGTCACCAAAATTTGTGAAACCATGAAATTTTATTTAAGATGTTCCATACTACAATTTACCATTCATTCTTTAACTGTAAAAAAAAAAAAAAATTCTTTCATGTAAGAGCAAAATGTAAACTAATCCTCATAGGAATCCCATTTTGGAACATTGTATCTATAAACAGGGTGTATACATGGACAAGAAGAAAAAAATCCCGGATTTTCACCCAATTTTCCAGTTAAAAATACACTTTTTCTGTGTTGCCTGACAGTGTACTTTCCCTCAGAGCTGTTAATTTATCAATCCTTTCAATGGTAATGGTTTTATACACTGGCACAGAACTTCCCAGCACTTTAGGAAATGAAACATGGCAAAAAAACAATGTGTTCTGGAAAGATGTTTATTGCGCAGCAACATCCGCACCGTGTATTTCCTTATTACAGAAGTATAAATACGAGTTCCATCAAATACAGCATTAGTATCTGAACCACTGAAATAAAGACTGTGACATGCTTTTGTCAGCCAATCACAGCTCATGATGTCATGCAATCTTGCCAGCCAATGATAGTAGATATTCAGAGCATATGACACATGATGTTGTCAGCCGACAGCAACGTCACTGTTAAATAGCACAAACACACAAATCAGGAAAGTTAATGATTTAAATTAATATACATATAGTATGCCAACGGCCTTGGCGCAGTGGTAACACCGGTTCCCGTCAGTTCACAGAAGTTGAGCGCTGTCGGGCTGGGCCAGCACTTAGATGGGTGACCATCCGGTCTGCCTAGTGCTGTTGGCAAGCGGGGTGCACTCAGCCCTTGTGAGGCAAACTGAGGAGCTACTTGATTGAGAAGTAGTGGCTCCGGTCTCATAAACTGACATATGGTCAGGAGAGTGGTGTGCTGACTGCATGCCCCTCCATATCCACATCCCGTGACGCCTCTAAGCTGAGGATGACAAGGCGGTTGGTCAGTACTGCTGGGCCTTCATGGCCTGTCTGGATGGAGTTCAGTTTTTATTTTTTTTTACATATAGTATTGCTACAAGTAAAGCTAAGCTTTCACAAATAATACTAGTCCTTTTCTACATGTGTACCCTTCAAATACATCAAAAGAAAGTTTGCCAGTAAAATTTTAAATAATGACATAAATGGCTGGTCTTCAGGGTCCAAAATTTTTGTAAATGGCGGTCCTCAAGTATTAAGTTCTGAATGAGAGTCAAACGCTCTGCAATTTAAGAAATTCACCACATATTCTCACATGAAACATAAATCATCTTGCATAAAATTAAATTTATTTGAAAGTAACACTTCTCAAACTACCATTTACAATATTTTCCCACAACGTAGAAATAGGTTCATTTGAGTTTTGCCAAAGAGTGTCAGGAAGCAAGCATTACTGCACATGTGCAGTTACAATGACTGTGGAAGCCTGTCCTAGATATTTGCTCTGCTCATATGGTTTTTGTAACCTGTCTGTCTGAAATTTCGTGTGTACTGGAGCATCACGTGCCTCTGTGCAGCTCAGCAGCATGTTGTTCAGAGGGGACAAATGGAGTTATTGTAATTACACATTTTAATTTCAAAACTAGACTCTACAGAAGTAAGAAGGAATACAAAACTCTTACTCAAATTTAAAAAAAACAGTTCCTTGTATACTCCAAAACTAAGGACAATAAGTTTCTCACAACTTTTTCAAATGGTATAAAAAATTAACAAGGTTATCTGTGAAGCCAAGAAATTGTATAACTGGCAGTTTACAGTCTACTTCAGGAATAAATATAAAGCCTCATGGGGAGTTACAATGATAAAAACACTGTATGTTGCCAGTCTTTAATTTACCAAAGAATGGCATACTTTAAATTTAAGACATAAACAACACAAATTACGAAATACCATCAAGCCTAGAGGAGGTACAAGACAAGTTATGAAACATGTCTTGTGATAAAAAAATATTGTTTCTCAAGGAAAGCAGATTTGTGAAATTCTGCTTATGCTGTCAATATATTTGAAACAAAACTCAATGTGGTTTGGACTCAAGTCAATGCACATCCTGTGCAGAAATACTGAGCCATGCTTTCTCTATAGCCGTCGATAACTAAGAAAGTGTTGCCGGTGCAGGATTTTGCGCACGAACTGACCTATCAATTGCCGGCCGGAGTGGCCGTGTGGTTCTAGGCGCTACAGTCTGGAACTGAGCGACCGCTACGGTCGCAGGTTCGAATCCTGCCTCGGGCATGGATGTGTGTGCTGTCCTTAGGTTAGTTAGGTTTAATTAGTTCTAAGTTCTAGGTGACTGGTGACCTCTGAAGTTAAGTCGCATAGTGCTCAGAGCCATTTGAACCATTTTGACCTCTCAATTACATCCCATAAATGTTTGATGGGATTCATGTCAAGTGATCTGGATGGCCATATCGTTCACTGGAATTGTACAGAATGTTCTTCAAACCAATCACGAACAATTGTGGCTTGGTGACATCACGCATTGTCATTCATAAAAATTCCATCTTTCTTTGGGACCATGAAGTTCATGAATGGCTGCAAATGGTCTCTAAATAGCTGAACATAGCCATTTCCAGTCAACAACTGGTTCAGTTAGACCAGAGGACCCAGTCCATTCCATGTAAACACAGCCCACACCATTATGGAGCCACCATCAGCTTGCACAGTGCCCTGTTGACATCTTGGGTCCATGGCTTTGTGGGGTCTGTGCCATACTAGAGCCCTACCATCAGCTCCTAGCTGCTGAAACTGGGACTCATCCGACCAGGCCACAATTTTCCATTCATTTATAGTCCAACCAACATGGTCATGAGCCCAGGAGACACACTGCAGCTGATGTGTTGTTAGCAAAGGCTGCCATAGCCCATGCCCATTAATGCCAAATTTTGCTGCACTGTCTAACAGATACATTCGTTGTATGTCCCACATGATTTCTGTTGTTATTTCACACAGTGTAGTTTGTCTGTTAGCACTGCAATCTCTACGCAAACACCGCTGTTCTCAGTCATTAAGTGAAGGCCGTTGGCCACTGAATTGTCTGTGATGAGAGATAATACCTGAAATTTGGTATTATCGGCATACTCTTGACACTGTGGATCTCAGAATACTGAATTCCCCATCGAATTCCGAAATGGAATGCCCCATGCATCTAAATCCAACTACCATCCTGCATTCAAAGTATGTTAATTCTCGTCATGCAGCTACATCCACATCAGAGACCTTTTCACATGAATCATCTGATTACAAATGGCAGCTCCGCTAATGAACTGCCCTTTTGTACCTCATGCATGCCATGCTACCACCATCTGTACATGTGAATAACACTATCCCATAACTTTTTTCACCTTAGTGTAATGTGTGGTAAAAAGAGAATAACACTTCATTGGCTAAAGCTCTACACTTTCATTTCTGGTCATCTCCTTTAATAGCTTTTCAGTGCATACTTGTCTACTGGGAAATCAAAAAGCAAAACATCATAATTGAGTTACCATACTGATTCCAATACAAAACAAAGATAGAAACAACTTTTGTTTGGCTGGTGGTAAAAAAAAAAAGCTGCTAAATTTTGTTTCAGAATCAATGATATCTTTATTTCACAACAAGAGAGGCAAGGGGCTGGACTTAACACTATTACTCAAGGATAGGCAGGGAGGTTCTAGAACACTAGGTCAAGGGAAACAGAATGCAGGGTGAAGCAAGCAATAATCAGCAATGAAATGATGGAAACAGACAAGAAACACAATGCTGGATGTTACAAGTGGCAATGAGGGCATCAGGAATGTGTGACGTAAATCAGGAATAGATAAAATGTAGATGAACAGCAATGAAATGATGGCAACAGACAAGAAACACAATGTTGTATGTTACAAGTGGCAATGAGGGCATCAGGGATGTGTGACGTATAATCAAGGAATAGATAAAATGTTGATGAAAGTAACAAGAGTAAAAATAATGCAGAAATGAGCAGTTCCAGGTCTCTTTCTCTAATGTACTACTCAGCTATTTCCACTTATCTTACTATATTCAAACTGAAGTGTGTTATCAACTGAAGAGGAATGACAGAGCTCTATTACCTTGCAATGCCAAACACATCAGTACAGGGTGCGAGGGCCTCCCCATTGAGGTAGAAGATGGCCTCGGGCACAGTCAAATCAAGAAGGCACCCCAAGATGTCACCTGCTTTCCAAGCTGACTGGCCTTGAGCTCGATTGTGGGCATCGTGCCATATAAGTCGTCGACATCCATCATATGCGACAGAAAAAGCATCATCTCCAATTCCGTAACCTTCCTGAAAGTGCATAGTAGAACGATTGAGCTCTTGACATAATACTACTGTGTTGTGAGCAACATGAAAAGATCTTGGCTACTTTTAGCTCATACAGAATACAATTCTGCCTGAAAAATTATTCATAATTTGGTGGTCACGTTTAAAATTCACACAGTTGATTCAAATCAGGACAAAGAAACTGTACTAGGGAAACTGCACATTTTACCTCATCCAATCAACATTCAATGGTGTAAATTGCACTACATGCAGTTTTTCTTATTTTTTATTTTATTTTTTTATTTTCATATTATGTCAGAGAACTTGCAAAAGTATAAGAAATGAGAGAACAAAACTCCTAACACCAAAAAAAGAAAAACTTCAAAAAGTCACTGCATATGAATATCACTATGCTAACATTATACCGAAAACAAGGATTCATATTACTAAATGGCTAACCTTATTCATTGTTCATTGTGCACGGTGCCAGTTGCAGGTTGCCTATCTGATGGCTTCCAGGGGGAAACAAATATGTGATTTAAAAAATTTCATACAATTACTGAGCGAATTTAAAAATTTCATATGCTGTCGTAATCTACTCATTAAGAGTTATAATCTTATGTCAAATGTTTAATACATTAAGATAAGTACCCTATATTACAGTTACAAAATTGCATAAATGTCATGAGACACTATAACTCAACGCACACAAATTTCCCAAGCTATATTCGCCTAGTATTTGAGAGTGAAAGCACTTAGTAGCTTCCAAGAAATTTTAAAAATAATATCAAACCTTTTCTAAAGTTTTCTTGTGTACATGCCTGACTCCAAATGCTTAACATGTTAACTCATCATTCTTAAAGTGATAAGAAGTTCAAAGATGTTTTATACTTGGGAGTTCATTTTCTTACACAACTGGATGTTTACCGCT
The DNA here is from genome assembly GCF_023898315.1 of Schistocerca nitens. Taxonomy (NCBI): domain Eukaryota; kingdom Metazoa; phylum Arthropoda; class Insecta; order Orthoptera; family Acrididae; genus Schistocerca; species Schistocerca nitens. The sequence goes on along the minus strand of NC_064618.1, from coordinate 791,864,787 downwards.
AGACCACTGATTATACCATCATGGTGAAATTTGAGAAGAAGTAGGTAGATAGTCATGTTGAAAAATGGAAAGTTTTGTGGTTTTTGGACAGAAACCTCTGTCAAAAATATTTGCTCCCCCCCCCCCTTTTTTTGCTGTCACACACACACACACACACACACACACACACACACACACACACACACACACGTATCTACATCATATATCCCCAACTTCAAAATAGTATGGCTTAAGAAAAAAGGAAAAATCATCTATGACCCATTTCTGCTCACATCTGGCGCACTGAGTCTCCTGGCTTGAAGTTCTAGATTGCTTTTTGTTTGTCCTTAAGCCAGTTAATTTCTTTTCATGCTATCATTTCTGCACTCTTATCAGAACAAGGAGACACTGTATCAGAAAAAATCTATTTTATATACTTTGTTCATTCCATTTGCTGTTGATTGGTATGTAGATTTTCTTGATTATTTGTCTTCTTCTTCTTCTTCTTCTTCTTCCTCTTCTTCAGTCCAGAGACCACTCTGATTCAGCTCTCCATGCTACTCTATCTTGTGCAAGCTTCTTCATTTCCAAGTAACTACTGCACCCTACATCCTTCTGAATCTGCTTAATGTATTCATCTCTTGGTCTCCCAGAACGGAGTCCTGCTAACCAATCCCTTCTTTTAGTCAGGCTGTGCCACAAATTCCTATTCTCCCCAATTCTATTCAGTACCTCCTCATTAGTTATGTGATCTACCCATCTAATCTTCAACATTCTTCTGTGGCACCACATTTCGAAAGCTTCTATTCTCTTCTTGTCTAAACTATTTATTGTCCACGTTTCATATCCATACATGGCTACACTCCACACAAATACTTTGAGAAAAGATCTCCCGACACAAATCTATACCTGATGTTAACCAATTTCTCTTCTTCAGAAACGCTTTCCTCGCCATTGCCAGTCTACATTTTATATCCTCTCTACTTTGACCATCATCAGTTATTTTGCTCCCCAAATTGCAAAACTCCTTTACTACTTTAAGTGTCTCATTTCTTAATCTAATTCCTTTAGCATCACCTGATTTAGTTAGACTAAATTCCATTATCCTTGTTTTGCTTTTGTTGATGCTCATCTTATATCCTCCTTTCAAGACACTGTCCATTCCGCTCAACAGCTCTTCCAGGTCCTTTGCTGTCTGTGACAGAATTACAATGTGATGGGCGAACCTCAAAGTTTTTATTTCTTCTCCGTGGATTTTAATTCCTACTCTGAATTTTTCTTTCGTTTCCTTTACTGCTTGCTCAATATACAGATTGAATAACATCAGGGATAGGCTACAACCCTGTCTCACTCCCTTCCCAACCACTGCTTCCCTTTCATGTCCCTCGACACTTAACTGCCATCTGGTTTCTGTACAAATTGTAAATAGCCTTTCACTCCCTGTATTTCACTCCTGCCACCTTCAGAATTTTAAAAAGAGTATTCCAGTCTACACTGTCAAAAGCTTTCTCTGAGTTTACAAACGCTAGAAATGTAGGTTTGCCTTTCCTTAATCTATCTTCTAAGATAAGTTGTAGGGTCAGTACTGCCTCACGTGTTCCAACATTTCCACGGAATCCAAACTGATCTTCCCCAAGGTTGGCTTCTACCAGTTTTTCCATTCGTCTGTAAAGAATTCGTGTCAGTATTTTGCAGCCGTGACTTATTAAACCGATGGTTCAGTAATTTTCACATCTGTCAACACCTGCTTTCTTTGGGATTGGAATTATTATATTCTGCTTGAAGTCTGAGGGTATTCTGCCTGTCTCATACATTTTGCTCACCAGATGGTAGAGTTCTGTCAGGCCAAGGCTAACAGTAGTTCTAATGGAATGTTGTCTCCTCCCAGGGCCTTCTTTCAACTCAGGTCTTTCAAAGCTCTATCAAATTCTTAACGCAGTATAGTATCTCCTATTTCATCTTCACCTACTTCAGTATTTCATCTCTCAAATCTACCCAGTCTTCTTCTACTGTATTTCTTTCCCCTGTTCTTGTCAATCATTCCCTAATGGTGTCTCTGAAACACTCTACAACCTCTGGTTCTTTCAGTTTATCCAAGTCCCATCTCCTAAAATTCCCACCTTTTTTCAGTTTCTTCAGTTTTAATCTACAGTTTTATATTACACATATTTTCAATTTATTTGATAACTTCTACAGATATAATGAAACCTGTAATAATAATCAAAATAAAAACTGAAAGTAACAAAAATAGTAATAATAATAATAATAATAATAATAATAATAATAATAGTAAAGAAGTTTAAGAATGATACAAATTAGTTTAGCAACATCAAGCTGCAGACAGGCACGATTAAAAGACACTCATATGTAGCTTTCAGCCTCAGCCTTTATCAGTAGAGAGGGGGAGGGGGGGGGGGGGAGGGACACACACACACACACACACACACACACACACACACACACACACACACACAGCAAGCAAACCTCAAGCGTGCGCGTGCTGAGTTTTTGATCTTGCCCATCTGCAACTGGACATGTCTTTTTTACATTAAGTAGCAATCAATCTTGTTAATATTTCTACCCGGAATTTCCGTTGTTTGACAGAAGAGTTTAGTGCATATGAATAATTCTTTGTCCTCTTCCTGGCCCTACAGCCCTAGAAGGGCCTTGCCTGCTCTAGAACATCATTCCATTTGTCCCTGTCTTTTGTCTCCATCCTCAGACACCAATAATTTTTAAACCTTCTTTTATGTCATCCAAGTATTGAAGTCTTTGTCTTCCCCTGCTTCTTTGGCCTCCGCAGTTCTGCAGCAGTGCTATTTTTGTTGGGTTCTCATGCTCCATGCAAAAAACATGGATGACCATTTCAGGCAGTTTATGATTTCAAGATCTTGACTAATGTCATGCCATAGATTTTGCGTAACACTTTTTGTTCAAAACATTCTATTAGCTCTTCACATTGTTGCATCAGTGTCCAAGTTTCTGAGCCATACTACTGGATGTATTAAAGTTTTATACAGCTCATACTTTGTTCTTCTGGACTTAAGTTGCGGGGCCAGCCCATAATAGCATTTATTATCTATATGGTGTGCCACTTTATTTCCACACTAATATCATTCTGTGATGTTACCAATGTTCCAAGATAAACAAATTCACGAACAGATTCTATTTGCACCTTTGTCAGTTTCTAACATTGTATTTAGTTCTGGTCGTTACTATTCACATGTATTTACCTTTATTGATAGTCACTTCCAGCCCCATTTTGTATTCCTGCTGCCAACAGTGCCCTGTGTGTTTCTTCAGCAGCTAGTTCTGTTCTTGCAATAATATCCATATCACCCACATAGGCCAGAACCTGCACCATTCTATTGTATACTGCACCTGTTGTGTTGTTTGAGCTGTGCATATTACCTTCTACAGTGCTATGTTAAACAGCACACATGAAAATGAATCTCCTTGCCTCAGTCCACAGTTAGTTTCAAAACTTGGTGTTAAATTTCTTTATATCTGTACTTTATATACTACTTTTCCCACAGGCAAACTTATGAGGTGTACTAAATGCTGTGGTATGCCCAGTTTATTCATGGCTTCAACAAGCTTATTTCTTTTTATGGTGGCATATGCTGCTTTAAAATCAACAAATATATGATGAGTTTCTATATCGTATTCCTTGTTTTTTTTTCTCCAATAACTGCCTCGGGGTGGATATTTGTTCATCAGCTGGTTTGTCAGATCTAAAGCCTACCTGATGTCTCCTTACCACTTTTTTCTGCAAAAGCTTTTAAACAGGCAGAAAGCAAGCAGGAGAATATTTTACATGTGGTGTTCAGTAATGTAATACCTGTATAGTGTGTACATTCCAAAATGACCCATTTCTTATGTGCAGCACATATTAGACCAGTACTCTAATCATCTGGAAGACTTTGCGTCCATATGTCTGAGATCAGAGCTGGCATGCATTGAATTAGATGTTCTCCACCACACTTAATAAGCTCAGCTGGCAAGTTGTCTTTGCCAGGTTATTTATTGTTGGCTAGTTTCTTTATTGTTAGTCGAATCTCTTACATCGAAGGCATCCCACTTTCTCTTTCTTGGTTTCCAGTTAGTTCCCATGCTTCAGTATTCTATGAGTATAATGAATCCTTAAAGTACTCTGCCCAATGATGTAACACTCCTCCTTGTGATGCTGTAAGTTCACCATTTTTTCCACCTACATTTTTTTTTTTGCTGAAATTCCGTTCTAAGGTTATTCACCTTTCTGTAAAATGTCCTCCTTTCATTGGTGTCATTCAGTGATTCAAGGTCCTGCAACTTTATTTTGAAAAGGCTTCTGTTCTTTGCTTTCGGAATCCACTTTTCTGTGCACCTTTTTTGTCTATAGTCGTCCACTAGCGTTCCTGTTCTTCTGATCTGCATCTTTTTATATGCTTCATTCTTCATTCTTGTTGCCTCCTCACTCTCTTCATCATACCATCCATTCCTTCTGGTCTGTTCTTGTTCCATATCAATCACCACCTCTGTGGCAGCCTGTATTTCATTTCTAATTTTATTTCACTACTCATTTATGTTATGAGTATAGTTCTCCAGAATTCCTGTAAATCTATTTTCCGAATTAATAGCTTCAGTCTTCCTCAAGTTCTTAAGGTATGAGACATTATATTTATTCTGTCTTTCTCCTTTAGCTTTATGTGCATTTGAAATTCTCCTTTTAATTCTTGCTATGAAGAGGTAATGATCACAGTCCATATTAGCACCTCTGAAACTACAGCCGTCTAGTACATCAGAGCCATGCATCATCTCTATTAATATATGATCAATTCAGTTCCTAGTATTGTTGTTTGGTGACACACACATCATTTTATCTATAATCTTATTCTGGAACCATGTGCTAGAAACTGTCATGTTAAGTGATGCTGCAAAATTTATCAGGCAGTGTCCATTGTTATTACTCTCTTTGTGGAGGCTGTATTTACTGATGATAGGGGACAAGCCTGCTCCTGCCCTATCTTAGCATTCTTATCCCCCCATCACTATTTTCATGTCTCTTTTGAACACTTTCGATAAGCTTGCTCAATTTCCTCATAGAAGGTCTCCTCCACTTCTGCTGTCTTCTCCTCAGTAGTAGCATGTGCATTTAGGAGACTGTAGTTAAAGAATTTCCCCTTTATTCACATGTATCATATACTTTGGCTTATTGCTTTAAATAGTATCACTATTTGTTCAGTGCTTTGATTGACTATTAATCCCATACCAAACATGTGTTCACTATTGTGGCCACAGTAGTACACAGTACAGTGCTGTTTCTGGACCATATCCTGTACAGTTCATCTTATCTCTTTCAGGGCCATGATGTCCACCTTGTACAATTTTCACTATTCCAATAATGCTTCCAAGGGCTCCAAGACTATATAATGTCTGTACATTCCACGATCCAGTTCTCATATTATTTTTACTTTGCCATATCTTTGCCTTAGGGTCCGTCTGGCTGTATTTTCTTCAGATTTCGTAATATGACTTTTTTACAGGTATGGATTGTCAGTCCATAACCCAACCTCCTATTCTTCAGAGGGCCATTTCTCTCGCTCTTGCCCGCCCTGGAGTTGGGTACCCTATCTTCCACATGGTTGCTCTGGTTCCCATAATTTCTTACATCTATTAATTTCTTTTCATGCTATTCTTTCTGCACTCTTGTTAGAAAAAGGAGACACTGTGTCAGAAATCTACAGATTTTACATGCTTTGTCCATTCCATTTGCTACTGATTGGTAAGTAGATTTTCTCCATTTGTATTACACAGATTTTCAATTTCTGCAATAACTTCTGCGGGTGTAATGAAACCCATGTATATGTATGCACCAAACTACCTACAATGATATTTTAGTTTGGTTGCTGACACCAGCTCCAGGCAATTTATTTACTGCTTATTAAGCCTGACCACATTAGGACCTTAAGGTCTTCTCTTACCTCTGACTGGAAGCAACACACACCAAAGATATTACAAAAACATTCACAGGAATACAACAACAACAACAACAACAACATACTACTACTACTACTAATAATAATAATAATATCAATATAATAGAAGGAAACATTCCACGTGGGAAAAGTTATATATAAAAACAAAGATGAGGTGACTTACCGAACGAAAGCGCTGGCAGGTCGATAGACACACAAACAAACACAAACATACACACAAAATTCAAGCTTTCGCAACAAACTGTTGCAACATCAGGAAAGAGGGAAGGAGAGGGGAAGACGAAAGGAAGTGGGTTTTAAGGGAGAGGGTAAGGAGTCATTCCAACCCCGGGAGCGGAAAGACTTACCTTAGGGGGAAAAAAGGTCTTTAAATATGTCTGCTTGTGTCTGTATGTGTGGATGGATATGTGCGTGTGTGCGAGTCGTACCTGTCCTTTTTTCCCCCTAAGGTAAGTCTTTCCACTCCCGGGATTGGAATGACTCCTTACCCTCTCCCTAAAACCCACTTCCTTTCGTCTTCCCCCTCCTTCCCTCTTTCCTGATGAGGCAACAGTTTGTTGCGAAAGCTTGAATTTTGTGTGTATGTTTGTGTTTGTTTGTGTGTCTATCGACCTGCCAGCGCTTTCGTTCGGTAAGTCACCTCATCTTTGTTTTTATATATAATAATAATAATAACAATAGTAATAATAATAGTAAAGAGCATTGAGAATGATACATATTAGTTTAGCACATTTGAATCCATGTTTAGTATTAAAGAAGTGGAAGGGATAAGAAAATGGGAGAATACTGAAACAATAGTGACAGTGGCTGTAAGGAAAGAATAGAATTTAACTAAAGGACTCTGACAACATGGAGGAGGAAAAAGTTATAGTGGAGGGGTGATTGACAAAAGTGATCTGTAAATTAGAATATGGGAAAGATGGTTATTGTGGTGGAAGGTACTCCATTAGCTGTCTTTTGAAGTTTGGAAGGAATTTAGTTTCTGCAATTTTTGAGGAAGATTGTTCCAAAGTCAGGTTCCTGATAGGAAAAATGATTTAGAGAACATGGCAGTGTTATGTAACGGTACAGAGAGGATTTTACTTTGTTGAGAACAAGTACTTCTCCTATGCCATTCAGACAGAAGTGTAAAAGTTGAAGAAGAGTAAGAGGGAGCACAAAGATTGGGAAGACAATAGCACAACATAAAATATGACAGTATCTATGCCTATAGGCAAGTAGCCCTGACAATTGTTCACAGGCAGGAGTGATCAAGTCAAAATAGCATATGTCAAATGTATTGCATTGCATACAAGCATTCATTGCCAATTCCAGCCTGTGTGAGTGTACTAAAGTCCTTGGAAAACAGAATCACCACAGTCCAGTATGGGGAGTATTAGTGACTCTACAAGCTTCTTTTTAAGCTTGAAAGGAAATACTGTTTTATATTTCTATAGTGAATGAAGTGACACTACACCTTCTTACAGACTGCAGTTGTGTGTTCAGTCCAGTCTAAGTGATGGTCTAGAATTATCCCCTAGTTCTTTGCAAAAAAAAGAAAAGATTATTTCTGTGCTGTTTAGGATTAAGAGTGAAAGAAATTCTCTGAACTGAAGGGTACTAAGATATCTGTGAATGAGTTATGATTGCTTGCATTAAAAGATAAGTCAACTTTCAAACCTATGTTCTGTGCCCACTTAGCTAAGACAACTAAATCACAATTTACATGATAGATGGCTGTGCCCAAGTTTGTAGGACTTGCACTTAGATATAACTGAAAGTCATCATCATATAGGTGATATTTGCAGTGGGAGAGAGAAGTTAATGATATCAACACATAATGAGGTAAGTGATGGGCCCAATACCGATCCTTGTGGACTCCTGGATTGTGACCTTTTAGTTACAATCATTAAACGTTATTGGTGGGATGTAAGCTATGAGTAGAACTATCGTAAGGCACGCTAAGAAAAAAAAATTATTTGTGAGTTAAGCAAGTAGAATTTCAAAGTCAACAGTGTCAAAAGCTTTGCTGAAATCCGAAAAGCACATAATAGTCTCCTGTTGACTGGCCGTAGCTTGTTTCAGTTCATCAGTCAGCAGTGATCATGCTCCGATTTTGCCAGAAACGAGACTAGTATTTATCTAAAAGGTTACCTAATGTTAAATAATTAGTAAGCTGTTGGCGGAATAAGTATTCTAAAGCCTTGGGTGATGCTATCAGAATGCAAATGAGCCTGTGGTCAGATTTGTTTGGCATATTCCTTCTTGGTAAATGATTTTAAGAGACCCTACTTCCAGGTTGTTCGGAAGATGCTGGAGGTAAGAGAATGGTTAAAAATATCTATCATTTTGGGCAGTACTGGGTTGGTTGGAGGGGTTTGTGGGATTGAAAGGACCAGACTACTAGGGCCATCGGTCCCCTTTTCCAAGAACTTTAAAACACCCACAAAGAATAAGAACAAACAATGGAGATGACAAGAGACAACACAGGACAAGAAAGACGCAGACAGAGACCAGAAAAAAGGAATTAAAATCACACCGAGTGTGACAGTGGTTGGCTGACGATAGAAACAAAAAAGGAAATGCCAACAACCAAGAAACGCACTAAAAACCCCAGTCTAAAATTGTAGGCCAAAGGCCAGACTCAATAAAAAAAAAGGACAAACACCTAGATCAAGTGATAAAAACCCCCCGCATGAATAAAACTCTAAACTAAATCTGTCATCGCAATGTCATCTGATAAAAGTGCTGGAAGCATATCAGGCAACACAAACATCTGCCTTATGGGTAGTCCAACAAGATGTCGACCACCGTCAAAGCTGACCTGCAGGAACATATAGGCGGGTCCTTGCGGCGCAATAAATAGCTGTGTGTTATCCGGGTGTGGCCAATGCGCAGCCGTCAGAGAACAGAGGCCTTGCGAGAGAGCCGCAAGGAGGAGTGCCACACACTGGTAGCCTCCTTGATGGCCCAAAGTTTGTTGGGTGAAAGAAGGGTGCGCCATTCTTCACCCCAGGTGTGAAGTACCTTCTGCCGCAAAACTGACCTGAGGTCACTCTCCGAAAGGCCAATCTCCAAATCTCGAAAGGCCCGGAAAAGAGGTGGAAGAGGGAAAACCTCAAGCCCAGAGAGAAGAGTTCTGTGATCGTACACCCTGACCGGGGCCGCCGTTCCGTTAGATGGACGACCCGACTGAGGGAACAGGAGACGACAATTGGGATGCCCAGGCGAGCTACAAACTTGTGTAGCATAAGCAGCCAGTAATCATTGGCACCGGAACCACAATGGAGGGACACCTGCCTCAACAAGTATGCTGTTGACAGGGCTTGTCCAGAAAGCTCCAGTGGCGAGTCGGATCCCGCTGTGAAGGATGGGGTCAAGCAACTGCAATGCGGAAGGTGATGCTGAACCATAAGCCAGATTCCCATAATCTAAACGGGACTGAATTAACGCCTGGTACAGCTGTGGAAGGGAAGACCAATTGGCACCCCAGCTGGTGTGACTCAAGAGCATTAAGATGCCGCCAGCACGTCTGTTTAAGCTGCCGAATATGAGGGAGCCAAGTCAACCGGGTATCAAAAATCATTCCCAAAAACTGATGTGTCTCCACCACAGCAAGAGGTTCACCGTCAAGATAAAGCTGTGGCTCAGGGTGAACAGTGCATCACCAGCAGAAATGCATAACGCAGGTCCTGACATCCGAAAACTGGAAGCCATGCACTACAGCCCAAGACTGCACCTTGCGGATAGTGCCCTGCAGTTGCCGTTCAGCAGCTGCAATGGCAGTGGAGCTAAAGTATAGGCAGAAGTCGTCAGCATACAAGGAAGCTGAGACAGACATCCCCACCGCCGCAGTGAGCCCATTAATTTCAATTAAAATGAGGCAACATTTAAGATAGATCCTTGGGGTACCCCATTCCCCTAAACTTGGGAGGAACTATGAGAGGCCGCAACTTGCAAGGGGAGGGAATGAAGCGACAGAACAATTATGTATGTAAATCAGGAGCGGATCCTGAAGACCCCAACCATGAAGTGCAGAGAGGATGTGATGTCGCCATGTCGTATTGTATGCCTTCCGCACGTCAAAAAAAAACTGTGACCAGATGCTGACAGCGGGCAAAGGCCATCGGATGGCAGACTCCAGGCACACCAGATTATTGGCAGCAGAGCGGCCCTTACGGAACCCAGCCTGAGACAAGAGCCAGAAGGCCCCGAGACTCAAGCAGCCAACTCAACCTCCGGCTCACCACGCGTTCCAGCAACTTGCAAAGAACACTAGTGAGGCTAATGGGGCGGTAGCTGTCCACCTCCAGTGGGTTCTTGCCAGGTTTCAACATGGGAATTACGATGCTTTCCCGCCATTCGATGGGAACTCACCCTCAACTGAGATACAGTTGAAAAGGTCTAGGAGGCATTGCTGGCAGTCCACCAAGAGGTGTTTGAGCATCTGACAGTGGATGCGATCTGGCCCAGGAGCTGTATCAGGGCAAGCGGCTAGGGCACTTCAGAATTCCCACTCACTGAACAGAGCATTGTACGATTCAGGGTAGCAGGTGTGAAATGAAAGGCTCTGACATTCCAACTGCTCTTTCAGGGAGCGGAAGGCCAATGGGTAATTCGCAGAAGTGGAACTCTGAGCAAAATGCTCCGCTAAGTGGTTTGCAATTGTGTCGGAGTCAGTACAGACTGCTCCACTCAGTGAAAGCGCAGGTATGCTGATAGCCATAGAGTCATCTAATCTTAGCCCAAACCTGCGATGGAGAGGTACAGAGGCCAATGGTGGAGACATATCTTTCCCAGCACTCCTGCTTGCATTGGCGAATGAGGCAGCAGGCTCGTGCACGGAGCCGTTTAAAGGTGATGAGGTGTGCCACTGAGGGATGCCGCTTGTGTCGCTGGAGTGCCTGCTTGCGATCTTTAATTGCCTCAGCGATCTCTGGCAACCACCAAGGCACAATCCTCCGCCAAGGGGAACCAGAAGAACAGGGAATGGCAGATTCTGCGGCAGTAACGATGCCGGTGGTGACCAAGTGAACCACCACATCAATGGCGTCATTGGAAAGAGGCTCAATAGTGGCAATGGAGGTGAACAAGTCCCAGTCAGCTTTATTCATAGCCCACCAGCAGGGGCACCCAGAAGAATGACGCTGTAGCAGTGACAGAAAGATCGGAAAGTGGTCACTACCACACAAGTAGTCATGCACACTCCATTGGACAGATGGTAATAGGCTAGGGCTGCAGATCGAAAGGTCGATGGCTGAGCACATGCCATGCGCCACACTGAAATATGTGAAGGCACCAGTATTTAAAAGAGAAAGGTCGAGCTGTGCCAATACTTGCACAACGATGCTGCCTTGGCCTGTTGCCACTGATCCACCGCACAGAGGGTTATGGGCGGTGAAGTCACACAGTAACAGAGAAGGTGGCGGCAATTGGGCTATCAGCGCAGCCAGGACATGCTGCGGGACATCACCATCTGGTGGAAGATAGAGACTGCAGACAGTAACAGCCTGAGGCGTCCACACCTGAACAGCGACAGCCTCTAAAGGTGTTTGTAGAGGGACAGACTCGCTGTAAAGAGAGTGGACGACGTAGATGCAGACAGATGAGATACCCTCTCATAAGCTGCCCGGTTCTTATAATAACCGCGACAGCCATGGAGGGTGGGGGTTCGCATTGCCGGAAACCAAGTTTCCTGAAGAGCAATGCAGAGAAAAGGGTGAAGGCTGAGAAGTTGTCGGAGCTCAGCTAGATGGTGGAAAAAACCGCTGCAGTTCCACTGGAGGATGACATTGTCCATGGGCGAGAAAGGCGGGAAGGGACCGAAGAGGCAGATTACGTCGCTGGGTCACCTGCTGCCACCGATTGAGTACTGATGGGAGCGACATCCATCATGTCTAAGGGACCGGCGAGATCTAGGTCCTCAGCGGAAGCCAGAATATCCAACGCATCCTCAGACACAGAGCTTGTAGGTAGCAGTGGAGTGGGTGCTACCGCAATTTCCTTTGTCTCGGAGGTCTTCATTTTAGATTTCTCACACTGTTCCTTTGGTTGCCCTTGCTGGGAGGGCTTCTTTGATTCAGTCTCTGGGACTGAAGAGGACTGCGAAGCCCTACGACCAGCTACCTGAGGCTTCTTCAGTCCCTGGTGGGTGTCTGGTTTGCCACTGGTAGGAACCTGGGAAGGGAGTGGCCTAAGGGATCCCTTCCTAGCGAGAGAAGCCGAAAGACTTACGCCTCTCCAGCTTAGAAGTGTTGCTCTCGAGGTAGGTGGTGCAGGATCAACAGGGAGGGAAGTGCCCCCCCAGCATCAAGGGGAGAGGTGTGGTCCTTCCACTCTGAGAGGAGACTGTATGTGATGCAATGGATGGAGCTGTAACAGGAGTGACAGTGGCGGCATAAGATGATGTCATGCACAAGGGATGAAGCCGTTCAGATTTCCATTTAGCCTCAGTGTACGTCAGTCAGTCCAGGGTCTTATATTCCATTATTTTCTGTTCCTTCTGTAGAATCTTACAGTCTGACGAGCAAGGGGGATGGTGCTCTCCACAGTTGACACAGATGGGAGGCGGGGCACATGGAGTATCGGGGTGGTATGGACGACCACAATCGCGACATATGAGGCTGGAAGCATAGCGGGAAGACATATAGCTGAACTTCCAACACTTTAAGCACTGCATCGGGGAGGAATATATGGCTTGTAATCACAGCGGTAGACCATCACCTCCACCTCCTTGGGTAATGTGTCACCCTCGAAGGCCAAGATGAAGGCACCAGTGGCAACGTGATTATCCCTTGGGCCCCGGTGGACGCACCGGCTGAAATGGACACCTTGTCGCTCTACATTGGTGCACAGCACATCATCAGACTGTAAAAGAAGGTCCCTGTGGAAGACAATGCCCTGGACCATATTTAAGCTTTCATGGGGAGTGATAGTAACAGAAATATCCCCCAGCTTCTTACAAGTGAGTAATGCCCGTGACTGGGCAGAAAATGCTGTTTTTATGAAGACTGACCCGGACCACATTTTTGACAAGCCCTCCACCTCCCCAAACTTGTCCTCTAAATGCTCTACGAAGAACTGAGGCTTCATGGACACACAGGATTCCCCATCAGCTCTCGTACAGACTAGATACCGTGGCCAATACGCCTCACTGTCATTCATAGTCTTTTGTTCCTCCCATGGTGCGGCCAGGGAAGGAACGATTTGGGGTCATACATGTTTGCATTAAAGTGAGCCCTCAAATGCTTAGAGACTGCTGGTGGTTGGCCACCAGCAAGAGAAGATGTGCCGTGCTTCATTGCATGTCATCCACCCTGATGCCACCTACTCTGACCAAGGGCCCTCCCCACAGGCGCCACCCAGCCACAGCAAGAGCCACTTGGCAGGATGGCCATTGCCGGGAGTCCCGATACCCCAGGGAGATAGGCATCTACTCCTTGGCATATGTGGGGAGTTAACGGCACAGGCATCAGTAGAGCAATCCCTGTGTTGTCAAGGGCTACAATCAACAGGGTACATGGCGGCCCCACCACAACGGACTGGCTACCGTGCTGGATATTAGGTGGCAAGTGGTCCATGGTCGTCGTCAGCGCAGAAAGCGACACTGCGGAGTGTATGGCGGAAATCGCACCCAGGAATGTATCCTCGCCCAAGACATGGAGAGCAATCAGGACTGCAATGCAACCACGAATAAGCTGGCTAAAGGTCTCAATGCACGATGGACACAATGCACCTTTTAGTCACCTCTTACAACAGGCAGGAATACCGTGGGCCTATTCTTACCCCCGAACCCACAGGGGGTGGCAGTAGTGGGTTTATTAGAAAACTGATCATATGTTCTGTTATAATATTGAGTTCTGTACCTGTCAAACGTACTAGTGCAACAGACTTTCCGCCCGTCTTAAGTCATACCAACTAAGGAATTTTTTTTTCATTTGTACCAACCATTGATACTTTAAGGGAGTATATGGTATGCACCACTGCGTGTTGGTCAAGTAAAGATGTCCTCATAAATTATACTAAGTAAGTAAAAATCTCCTCAAACTCAAAGTTTCACTAAAGTAAAGTCAGCGAAAGAAGAATGCTGCCTGCTGCAATGTCTTGGCTTGGCTGCTTCCTGCATATACCTTATCACTTAACACAATTTTGCAAATGTTTCTACGACAACACCTCAGTGTTGTTGCACGCCTACAGATGGCAATTGTTTTTAACTGCCGTTGTTCGCACTTGGCAGCTTTCAGGGGATCTGCAACTGTCTGGCATGTAATCCAATCCTCATTATCTCTATTCCTCTACACCATACGCTCACATTCAAAAACGAATGATTCATTTCAGTTATGTGAAACACACCATTAAAGAAATTTAAATTTCATTTGTCACTGAAAGATTCAAACAGGCACAAAAACCTTGTTTATCAATTCCTATCACAATTACAGCAACATCACTAGAGTTTATTGAAAAAATTTAAATTATATTTGTGTAACTTTTGTTGAAGCGTTTGAGAATAGAGAAAGTTAATGTACAAAATTATCCATATGACACAGCAATTTGTAATGTGAATTAAAATATGTACAAGAAATCAGATGTATTACATACTTACATGGTTAAGGAACGTAGAATCTTTGGTAGCCCATCCTATCTGCATCACACCAGGTGTGATTACCTGTGTCTCATAATACCATACACCTTCATCAACTTGGAATGTGCAGCGAACACTCTCAAATGAGTAAGCATCACATCGTGCCTAGCAGTAGTAAAATAAGAACTATGAAAGTCACCAGTTAATACACAAGATCCTGTTGAAACATTTGCAACACATTAACAGTTTAAGTCAGATAACTGGATAAGATACTGAACCTGGCAGATCTGCATAAATTGACTATAAATTAATACTCTTTCTAGACTTATGAACTGTAAAAAGCATCATTCAAATGATCTGACTATATTTTTGTCTAAAATGAATTTGCATTCTTTTAAATTTGTGATTTCTCCAAACCTGAAGGAAACTTGAATCAAAAAAAGACAATATACACTGCCTGGAGAAAAAAAAAAAAAAAAAAAAAACTAAGCACCCATAAGACATAGTTACATGCCAATGTGACTTCTAACACACACACACACACACACACACACACACACACACACACACCCCAATGGGTCTGTAAATGACTAGAATTGCAATCCTTTGCACGAGGTAGAATAGCCATTAGAATGCATTAGCGTAGTTTATGGTTAATGTTGTTACAAGCCTTGTGGGGTATATATGGGACATGAGCAGCATCTGACGCTGATTGACCACCATGAAAAACTCAGAGAGGGTGCTTACTAGTGTGAGACAGCATAGTCAGCACCAGCCAATTTGAAAACTGCCTCATTGTCGATTTCCAATTGGCTGGTTGAATCATGCAATTATCCAGATTTGTGGGGTACTCAGATGTGACAGTGGCCTGAAGCCGGACTGCAATGAAACATGAGGGCAGGAATATTATTTTCTGTTACAGTCCATGTCTACCACATCTGATCACCACAATAGAGGATCACCACATTGTGCATCAGGCATATTGTAACATCACATCTGTGCCCACCATCTGAAAACAAAATGGACACTCTGCAACATTCTGTGTTGTCCTGCACCATTAAGTGTAGACTAGCAGTAACTTGACTATGGCACTCCTGACCAGAAGGCAACCATTAACACAGCAACACAAATGATGCATTTGATGTGGTGCTGTGATTGGGAAGCATGAACTGATGCTGAATAGTGTCACATGGTGTTTCAGGGTTGCC
This sequence comes from Schistocerca nitens, assembly GCF_023898315.1. Lineage (NCBI taxonomy): Eukaryota > Metazoa > Arthropoda > Insecta > Orthoptera > Acrididae > Schistocerca > Schistocerca nitens. The sequence goes on along the minus strand of NC_064618.1, from coordinate 791,849,062 downwards.
TCATGTTTCCCCAAGTGAAATTCCCTGATATTTCCCTGCTTTTCAGACAAGTTTTAGCATTTTTCCCTGACAAATTTTGAGATCTCAAGGGCAAGTAAAGACATAATTTGACAAAAAAATGTAAGGACTTCTGTATTTTTAAACATCTGAGCAAAAATGTAAAGTACTAACAGTAACATCTTTAAAATGAACTGTTCTAGATGGAGAAATCAAGCCAACTGGTATATATGTTTCATTAAGACCACTGATGTTATTTTCTTTCAATAAAGCAAAACACATTTGATGACAAAAAGTACATTTTGTTGGAGTCGCAAGACAGGTTTAAAATACCTTCACTGCTTTCAGAAATAACCTCAGAAAAAAGTAGGCCTCTTAAAAGAAACGTATAAGGTGAGGAAGAGTTGTGTAAACCAACACTATAGGTGACCACCAATAAAATGTTGCTTCTACTACATTTGTTATTCTCGGTTATTACCCAATGTCTTATGTCTATTATTCTACAGGTATTGTGCGATTTTTCCTTCAAGAAATACACGAGTACACAATGTACAAACTGCCAGCGATGCCACAATTTTCTTCTTCTTATCGTCCATACTTTCTAATATACAGGGTGATTCAAAAAGAATACCACAACTTTAAAAATGTGTATTTAATGAAAGAAACATAATATAACCTTCTGTTATACATCATTACAAAGAGTATTTAAAAAGGTTTTTTGTCACTCAATAACAAGTTCAGAGATGTTCAATATGGCCCCCTCCAGACAAACAAGCAATATCAACCCGATACTCCAACTCGTTCCACACTCTCTGTAGCATATCAGGCGTAACAGTTTGGATAGCTGCTGTTATTTCTCGTTTCAAATCATCAATGGTGGCTGGGAGAGATGGCCGAAACACCATATCCTTAACATACCCCCATAAGAAAAAATCGCAGGGGGTAAGATCAGGGCTTCTTGGAGGCCAGTGATGAAGTGCTCTGTCACGGGCTGCCTGGCGGCCGATCCATCGCCTCGGGTAGTTGACGTTCAGGTTTCATAACTAACCTTTTTCGTAGGACTCTCCATACAGTTGATTGTGGAATTTGCAGCTCTCTGCTAGCTCTGCGAGTCGATTTTCCTGGGCTGCGAACAAATGCCTGCTGGATGCGTGCTACATTTTCATCACTCGTTCTCAGCCGTCCAGAACTTTTCCCTTTGCACAAACACCCATTCTCTGTAAACTGTTTATACCAACGTTCAATACACCACCTATCAGGAGGTGTAACACCATACTTCGTTCGAAATGCACGCTGAACAACTGTCGTCGATTCACTTCTGCCGTACTCAATAACACAAAAAGCTTTCTGTTGAGCGGTCGCCACCTTAGCATCAACTGACGCTGACGCCTAGTCAACAGCGCCTCAAGCGAACAAATGTACAACTAAATGAAACTTTATAGCTCCCTTAATTCGCCGACAGATAGTGCTTAGCTCTGCCTTTTGTCGTTGCAGAGTTTTAAATTCCTAAAGTTGCGGTATTCTTTTTGAATCACCCTGTATAAACTACTATCGAAGTGCCAAAATGTACTAGAATTAATAAAGTGTCTATAAAATGCTGCACTTTACAATGCACTTGAAGTGAGACAGTTGCAGTTCCTGAAATCCATCGCCCATGGCCTCTGGCCTGTTGAGGAGCACCTCAGTCCTGGGCCCAGGATAAACCATGAAAAGCCGCCGCATTATGCCACACACAGACAGACCCAGCGGGCGGGCAGATGGGGAGGCAAAGTGACTGAAATCTTAAGCACCCAAGCCATAAATTAAAAAGAATCTGCTTCTGAGCAAAGCCCTTGATGGTTCTTGAAATTAAGAAACACGTAGGAGCCTGATCAATGTTAGTAGGTGTGTAAAATTATAAGGATTATGACAGTGAAGCTGATACATTAGTTAAAAACCAACAAACAGAGGAGAACTGAAATGAACAAGAGGCCACTTGGTAAAAATTTCTAAATCATCTGGCACACACAGTCAATAATGTTGTTACTCTGAGTAAATAATAAAACACATAGTACTGCCTGTGCTGTATATGCTAGAACCTATGATAGATAATAGTCAACACTGATACGCAAGGGCTTAAGAAGCTGATACCTGTTTAGAAAGTGGCATACCACCAGTTTTTCATTACAATCAGTGTAAAATGGCACAGGGTCATAGCTTAGCAGAGGATGTTACCTGAAAAGACAGTGCCCACTATGCAGTGTAACAAAAATTCTCTCTGTGATGAGACTGATCAGAATTATTAGCCCAAGCTGTAGGGCAAAGTTTAAGCTCCATAAGTTTGCTCCTATGACGCTGTTCATGTCAGCGCAGTAGTATATTTCTATGTATAGCAATACTGAGATTATCTAAAAGGACAAAATAGCTAAAAGGTCTGGGTAGTAGAACTGCAGCCTTAGCAGCAACATCAGCAGCCTCATTCCAAAATGACGACTTGCCAATGAACCCATACATGCAACATTTTTGTCCCAGCATTATCAATCAAGGCAATCCTGCATCTGCTGTACTAAAGAGTGGTATGTGAACCACATGCACGTGTTCTGGAGAGCACTGAGGGAACCTGGAGTACACAAAGGATTCAGAAAATATGAATCGCCAGAAGCACCGTTTGGCAACCATTAGGTGAAAAAATTTGCATTTTGTACATCTTACAGTCCGATATCTTTATTCAATAAAGAACTGAATTTTCTTTTCATTATCCATCACATTTAGTGCACTCCATCCAATTAAGAAAAATGAAAATAGTACATTTTTGACAATATAATGTAATCAGATAGATAAAAATCTACTCACCAATTGACAGCAGAAAACACACACACACACACACACACACACACACACACACACACACAAGGAGGTTATACTAATGCAAGCTTTCAGAGCCAGTGGCTCTTCCTTCCTGCAGAAGGGTTGAAGGGGAAGCAAGTGGGTTGAAGCAAAAGGACTGTAGAGGTTTAGGAAATGGCGTGGACTTTGGAAAAGTCACACAGAACCATGGATCAGGGGAGGCTTACCAGACAGGATGAGGGGGAAAGACTGATTGTTGGGGACTGCACCAGATGAGATTTGAAAACCTGAGAGCTTAAAGGTGGGAGACAGGATGATACACAAGACAGAGATTACTGCAAAACCGTTATGCACGAGGTAATAAGAGTGAAAAGCTAAGTGCGTAACAGAGGTGGGAGGAGGGCAGCAAAAAACAGACAGGTCAGAAAATGAAAGATAAATAAAGCTAAAATGGAGTGAAGAAAGGAGCAGTTACTGTGAAGATATGCTGAGGTGGAAGAAATTAATGTAAATTGAGGCCATGTGGGTGGCTAGAACCAAGGACACGCTGTACTGCTAGTTCTCACCTGCGGAGTTCTGATTGGTTGGTTTGAGGATTAAAGGGACCAAACTGCAGAGGTCATCGGTCCCTTGTTTCATAAACACACAGAGCACAGGGAAACCATCCATTAGTCATTCGAAGCACAAGATAAAAAGTCCAGGGGAAGAAAATCCCCAAGGTCAATAATAAAGAAACATGGAAAACAGAGCACAGCAACAAAAACAACACAGAGAAGAAAGGCAGAAGGAATTAAAACTGCACAGCAGAGGACTGTGGCTGGCTGATCACGAAAATAATAGGATGAGCCAGCCATTCTGCAACACGTTAAAACCTCCAGCCTAAAAGATTAGGATGGAGTCGAATTACAACACAAAACAAAGTAAAAGATACAGCACAAAAGAGAGTGACGCAATAAAATTAGAGGGACCTATAAAAGCCACTTGCTCGAAGAAAACCTAAAACACGATCTGCCATAGAGACATCGTCAGCTAAAAGACACGATAAATCACCCAGGAGGTTAGAAGTTCGCCTGAGGGCGGTTAAAAGAGGACATTCCAACAATATATGGGCCACCGTCATGGTTTCACCACAGCGACAATGAGTGGGGTCCTCTCGACGCAGCAGATGACCAGCCAAGAGTGACCAATGCGGAGCCGACAGAGAGTAACAGAATCCCTGCGAGAGGCCCGCATGGAGGAACCCCACACAGTCGTGCTCTCCTTTACACGCCGCAGCTTTTTGGGTACAGACAGAGTGCGCCATTCGTCTGCCCACATCCCAAGGACCCGACGGCGTAACACCGATCGGAGATCAGTTGCCGGGAGGCCGATCTCCAACGGCAGTTTGCGGGTGGCTTCTTTAGCTAACTTGTCGGCGTGTTCGTTTCCCGCTATCCCAACGTGTCCCGGGGTCCATATGAACACCACTGAACGTCCACGCTGTTCAAGAGCATGAACAGACTCCTGGATGGCAACAACAATGGGATGGCGTGGGTAGCACTGGTCAAGAGCCTGTAGACTACTGAGAGAGTCACTGCAAATGACAAAAGACTCGCCAGTGCTGGTACGAATACGCTCAAGGGCACGAAAAATGGCTGTTAGCTCTGCGGTGGAAACACTGCAGCCTTCCGGCAAGGAGCGCTGGTCTACATAGTCTGCATGAGCATAAGCATACCCCACACGGCCATCAACCATCGAGCCATCTGTATAGAGAACCTCCGAGTCATGGAATGCGCCTAGGAGAGCAATGAATTGGCGGCGCAAGACTGCAGGAGGAACTGAATCTTTTGGCCATCGGGAAAGTTCCAGCCGAAGCTGCGGCCGACGAAGACACCAAGGTGGTGTATGTGGGCGGACATGAAAAGCAGATGGAAGAGTCAAACACTCGAGGTCACTAAGGAGTGACCAAACACGGATCCCAATTGCGTGGCCTGATCGCGGCCGCCGGTGTGGGATATGGACTGCCGCATCGGCGAAAAGGAGACGGTAGTTAGGGTGACGGGGAGAACAACGGACGTGGGCAGCATAGTTGGCTAACAATTGTTGACGCCGAATACGAAGCGGAGGAACCCCAGCTTCAGCAAGGAGGCTATTAACAGGGCTGGTGTGGAATGCTCCTGTCGCCTGTCGAACCCCACAGTGGTGAACGGGGTCCAGCAGTTGCAACGCCGAGGGCAATGCTGAGCCATACGCCACACTCCCATAATCAAGCCGGGACAGCACAAGGGCTTTGTAGAGCTGCGGAGTTCTGAAAACTTATATGTGGGAGAAGAATCCAGATGGCACATGTGGTGAAATAGGTATTGAGGTCATGACTGTCATGTTGTAGAGCATGCTCTGCAATATTATACTGGTTTTCAAACCATGTCCGGTGCAGTCCTCAACAATCAGGCTTCTCCCCCCATCCCGTCAGGAAGCCTCCCCTGACCCACAGTTGTGTGTGACTTTTCCGAAATCTACCCCATTTCCTAAACCTTTCCAGTTGTTTAGCTTCACTCCTCTTTCTTTCCTTTCAATCTTTATGCTGGAAGGAGGAGCCACTGGCTCCAAGAGCTTGCATTAGTATAACCTTCTTTTATGTGTGTGTCTTTCTGCCACCGCTTCGTGAATAGATTTTCATCTCTCCTATTACATTCCGTTAAGTAAAACATTGCACAAATTTTAAAGAGCTCGCAGAGATAAAAACGAGGTCCATAAACTTTGCATATGGTTGATTTTAGTTCTTACACTGCAGTGAATGAAATGTAGATCAGACATCGAAATTTTATTTAAAATTGAGAGCAGACTGATATTTCATTCTAGAGTTACTTGGTTTTGTATCCTTGCACATCATGAATCACGTGGTCATAACAATAGTCATTTCTCAGAAACAATTCAAGATACTAAAACTAAGTTTTTCGCAAATGATAGCATGCAATGAGGCACATATGTTTTTCATTTATCAAGATATGGAAGTAACTTGTCCACAGCAGTGAGAGGTCTGCAGCTCAGGACGCATTCAGACACCCATAGCACTGTTGGAAAATCCAACTGGCATGCATAAACACTTCCGCAGCGCCTGGGGAAGGGCATAGTAGGATGTGGATGCATGCCGGGGGGAGAGGGAGAGGGAGCGAGAGAGGGGAGGGAGATTTCTATTGTATTAGTTGTTTTGGAGGGTCGGGTCTTATATGCTTTAGACCACAGAGTTCAGAAGCAGGAGTATTTTGCTTCGACATTTTTTGAGAGGTATGGTTTTCCTCTCCAGGTCAATCAGCCGTCTCTCAAGGTAATAGAGTGGTTGTCAATTTGTACTAATGAAATGGAGGCTGGCCAGGTAATGTTTTTGTGTGCAGCTGCTGTTGAGAAGCATCCATCCATTCAGAAAAGGAAATAACATTTATTTTTATCTTCTTACTTCCTTCACATTTGTTGAATGAGGATCTGGACATCTGCTGGCTAGAAGTAAGCAAATAATAGTCTCAAGTACTCCCCTCAAATTTTCATTCTGCTGTATGATACATGAGAGAATAACGTGTGGGTGAAGTGGTGAAGGTTTCATAGGATGTTGTGCAGGCAGCATAATAGTTATAGACAAGGATACTTCTTTAGCCTTCTGAGATTTTACAATTCTGGCACTAAACTGGAGATGGATGGTAAATGTGGACATATCCTTCATGCTTTTGGCATAGCAACAATAGCACTAGTAACAGCCAGATGATAGTACAGAAAATTTTCAGATAGCAAATGCACTGACCAAACACTTCAGTTTCTTAAAAAAATAAATTTTTTATTTTCAATTCTAGTCACTTTTATGACAATGACTTACTATCTTACGATAAATTATTATGGTACAGTTCCATCTATGTGACTAACAATGAAAAGGAAAAAAAGAAAGATTATAAAAATGTTTTTAAAAAAGCTGCAGAAGTAACACAAGTAGATTCACACTTTAAGCAACTTTTTAGGAAGCTCATGAAGGTAATGCACCTTTGTTTTCGTTTTCCTACACTTCACTTCACTTCACTTCACTTCACTGACCATTCCACGCACTTTCAAAAACTTGTGTTATCTCCTCTTCACAATTTATAGGCTGACCTTTCAGGCATGCTCCTAATTAATGTTGCAATAGCCTCTTGAGGAATTATCATTATTTCAGAATGGCCTCCTGTAGATCCTGCAGAATCTCTGTATAGTGCTGATCGACTTTTCTCCCCCTGCTTGTCTTACACACACTCAACAGGACACAAATCAGGGTTTTGAGTAGGCCAAGCCAAAGCATCAATTTCTATTTCAAACAAGAACTCCTGTGCAATTCTTACAACATGTGGGTGTGCACTGTCGTGCATCAGTATAAAACCATCACCTATAAATGGAGAAAAAGGCAAAACACGCTCTCCAAAAGGATCTCTTCCACATATTGATATGATATAAGGCTCTATGTTTCGTGGAAATCCAATCTGTCCTTGGAGTCGCACTGATTTGAGCACAAAACTTCAGAGAACCATCATGGAAAGATGTCCTGGATGAGTATGTGCGAAGCAAATATCTTTCCCCTGGCCTGCTCCTGACGCCCTCTCTACCATCAGATGATCACAGGCCAAATTGTTACTTATTGGTGAACAACATTTGCTTTCACTGTTGCAGTCTCCAGCAATGATATTAACTTGTGAAATTTCGCACAGCTGTGCAATGTTCTCTGGGGAGTTCTGGGCCTGTAGCAGGTTGTAAGGATTGAACAGTGCTTTCTTCCAGTCTTCTTCAGATGGTTCTCTCACTAGCACTTATGCTAACCCTGACCCCTCAAATTTTGTACAGTTGATTTCGTGCATCCATAGCAATGGTGTGATGATTGCTGAGAACTTTAAGTTGTAAGAAGTGATCATCTCTTGTTGCCATTGCTCTTCTAGGATTTGATCTTGGTTTCCTTGCATAGCCTCCAGTTTCTTATGGTTCTCAACAGCTTTTGCAGAACCTTCAGGGATTAAAAGCACGTTTATTCCAGAAATCTGGGTACAATAATCACAGAAAGTTCCTATAAACATGTTTCACTGAAAGGAGAACAGTACGAGATACAACAATAAGTGTTACAAAAGTGTAGAAAACTATTATTGCTCACATCCAGGGAAAGGACAATAAACTATCAACACTTCATTGTTTGCTTTTAAAGCAATGCCAATAACTTAACTATAAAAAATATAGGATGAAGTGCTACATTTTGATTAAATATATAATTACACAAGACTTATGTCTTATGTTTTTCATTTCAGTTAATCTATTTTCCAAGCAACAGTGAGACCATTTTCCCTCAACTAGATCTCATGTACAGCTCACTAACTGAGGTACACACAGCATTTTCGGGGTTAAGAGGCATGGTTGCCAGTACAATTAAGGTTGAAGTGGGGGAGGAAGGGGGGGGGGGAGTGGAAGTCTCTCTTGTAAGTCTTTGCAACAAGATAAACTTTTTGCTGCATTTTTACAGGACATACAGGTATGATTACAATGTTGACACTGGTAGTAATGCATCATGTTCAGTGTGTAGTCTCTTACATGGAAGTCACAGTCCACCCCGAACTTCAATGGGAGCTCCATCCAATCAAATGTAAGGAATAGAATACGGGTAGATGCTTATTCATTATCTGTTTTCTTCACAACTTAATGGACTGCTTCTACAGCTTGATTGGAAAACTTATCTTGGATTTCCCCCTTTGTCAGACCATCACACAGTTGAGTAGTTATAAATCAATGAGAGCAATTCAGTGTGCAATGGGCTTCTACATGAATAGGGGATCAATGGAGGAACATAACACTCTAAGTTTTCGTAGCTGAATCAGTAAGGTTTCATTATATATATGAGAGCAGAAATTCACTGGGCATGCAACTGTGTAAAATCCTTGCTGAATGACGAGTGGATTTACTTTACCAAACCTCTGACCTCCTTCCATGTGTGAAACGATTAGGTAGGGAGGTAAAAGCACATGATTTGCTATTTCCTTTGGTTCATTTCATTTCCTCTTGCTAGATGGAGGCTGAGTAGATCAGTTTGGTGTTACTCAATGCGGTTTGATATCTCATGTCTGAAGAAATTCACGCCGTAAATGCGTACCACGCTGAGACGACCGTCTAAGAAAGAGCCAGAATAAGGGCCAAAACAGATGGCGGAACAGAACTGCTGTTGGTGCGCAGTATGGTTGCCATGTGTATATATACCTGCACTGCCAACACAACCAGTTACTTTCTACATTAGTGATACAAATAAACATGCTTTCCTGTCCTATGTTAAGATTGTGGAGCTTACACTACATATCATACAACCTGCAACTGAAATAATCAGTTACAACTCACTGACTTGATCGTTTATTTCAGACAGAACTTCATTTGTGCTGTAATATAATCAGATAATTTATATGAGAAGTCACCAGTAAGGTATTTATTTAAAATCTATTTTTTGTCTTATGATCAGAATCCTTTGCAGAAGCACAAAAGAGAGCCAGTGAAGATGTCTTTTGTCTGAAGGCTTATATATTTAGCAGTCTTTTTTATTGTGTCTGTTTGCAACTCAAAGCCTCCCCTTTGTGGTGAGCAGCAAACTATCATTTTCATATTGTTCAAACAATGGAAACTCCAGATAGGGTGGAAAATGGAGTTGACTTCACTTCATAAGAAGCTAACATATGCTACAGTGCACAGAGATTAGGTTGGACACTATAAATCGCTGGACTGGTGTGATAAGGAACATGTTCATACAAGTTGATGACTGAGTACGAGTATTTTTAAGTCACATGAGGCAATAGATCCTTCTTGTTAATAAGGCACATTGAGGCAGATGGTGGAGGTACAGTATTCCTGTAATAGGGATGTTTACAGGGATGAAATAAAACCCAAGGTGCCTGCCATCATGTCTCATCACTGAATGACATATTTGCCCACTACCCAATCACATGCATCCATTTGTTCATCTACTGCTCCCCTCAGCACAAATGCCTGGTACCTTCAGCAAGGTACTGCACCACCTCCATAGCTAACAAACTGTATGATATCAGACTGAGGAACAATGCACAGACAAGAGGGCTTGTGTACCTCCCCCCACACCACCTGAGGTCAATCCCATTGAGCACAACCAAGACACCACTGAGTGAGGCCTGCAAACACTGGACCCAACTGTAACCAATCTCTGAGTGTGGTGCACAACAGATTCATCATGGATCAAGATTACACCCAAACAGTTGTCATGCCTCAGCATGCTTCACCACCAGCATAAGGGTGAAAGAGGGTGCTACATGCATCTAGGTAGGTGTGTCTTATACCGGTACTCATGAGTGTAATCTGATCCCAGATAGTATTCCTTTTTCTCCATATTTCTGCTCAATTTAGTCTTCCACCCCAAACAGAATTCAAAGCACCATAGGGGAAAAATTCTCATTTACTCTGTTTACTTCGCAGGTCCACTCCCACAGTTCTTCCTGTAAACCCTCTCAGAACATAACAGCTTTCTTCATTATATCATGCAATGTCACCTTTTATTGTATGAATGTAAGTGAATGAGATGTTTTATTAAGTTTTACTGTGAACATTAAGCCATCACATTCATAAGTCAATATTAAATGACAAGTTTTTTTGCATGGTCATCATCTGTGGCAAGGGCAATAATATTTATTTTGTAAATAAAACCTCCTTTTTATTGTTGCATATAGTGCAGCAAGAAAAAGGCAGTTTTATTTACAAAACAATATTAAATGATTTTATATTTAAAGTGATCAAGAAAGAATGTCCTATAAAGAAGCAGACAATGGAAGTTTGTTACTCTAACCTCCTCTTGTATGCTTATGCTTTTAATACGCTCACCCCAACAGAAAATCAACACTAAAGAATCCATGAACAATAATTTGCTATTTAACTATGCATAATATACTGCACCATTTCCTTTGTTATTTTCTACATATTAAAAATTGTTGCCACCTTTGTTTCTGATCCAGAACTCTTCACTTTAATAGCCAATGTCATGTCAACCAAGTTTTCAAGTCACGTTTTATACAACTGTACTGAAATTTTTATCTTTCATGTAAAATTCTTTGCTGTTAAAACATTATGTGAATACAGTATGACAATAAATTAGAGAAAGATTTTATTACCTCCAGTCCATCAGGTGAGATCTTGAGGTATTCACTAACATCCTTTGTGTTAAGCATGACATTTATCCCAGTAGTATCAACACATTCATAAGAGAATTTACGTCCCTCTATCAGAACTGTAAAATAAAGAACCACATGAATATATACAACTTACGTTACCAGCAGAAAATACCAAACATATTTAATGACACATAATTTAGGAGTAAAGGAGTAGAAGTGAAAAAAAGGCGGACAAAAACTTTGCTAACTTTCAGGCGAATTGTATGACAAGCTTTTTTATTTTCTACTTCAGTACCAGTATCATGAACAAATAACAACTTGGGTTGATTTTCATGCACTAATAGAGCTTATATCAAAATGAAAGTAATTAGAGTTTTGTGAGAATTTGGTAGATAGGATTCTGCTTTCAAATTTAGTGAACACTTCTTGCATAACTATTCTTACATTTATTTCACGTTTGTTCCATTTTTTGTGTTTGTTTTGAATACATTCAGAGAGAGTCCCTTTAGTCAGCCATAGTGCCAGTAGTGCTAGGGTTTGTTTTGAATACAGTCCAGAGACAGATAGAGACTACGAAGTGATATTGAGGCATTAAAAACCGAACTTTTGACCATCAAGAAAGAAAACGATACATTAATACAAGAAAAGAAGTCCTGTGTGTGTAAAATCCATCAAACGGAAAAGCAAGAAGATCGCGCAAAATACAAGCGACTGATCGGATTTTAAAAACAACAACATTTCAAGTGTTCCCATTGATGTCTCGGTAAACTCAGTAAGCCAAAAACCGGAAGATAAATACAAATGGAAGGTGGTGACATACAGCAAAAGGAAAAACAAGGCGACAGATATGCAACAAAAGGAAAATGACTTTTTAATAATTGGCGATTCGTTGCTGAAGAATATTGCTGTTCCCAATTGCAAGATCGCCGTACGACTTGGAATTAGGACGCAACAGCTCGGTAAACATTTTAAAAATATGGTAAATGCAAGACAAGATACTACAGAACCAGATTCTGAAACCAGACATAACTATAAAGGGGTGTTTGTACATGTTGGAACGAATTCGTTAAGGAGCAGTAGAGAGGAAGAAATGGTAAACGAAACAAGAAACATGATTCTTTCTGCAAGAAATATGTATGCAGGATCTCGGCTGATACTTAGCGGAATCATAAACAGAAGGTCGGTGAGTGAAAAATATATCGCCAAAATAAACTGTGCTCTTAAAGAACAATGTGATCGACTTGGGGCAATTTTTATAGACCCAAACAAATTCCTATGTGAAAACTCACTAGTGAAGGATGGCTTGCATTTAAATAGACTGGGATCTGTAACTTTCAGCAGAATGTTTGCAGATTTCTGCAAAATCATTAGGAGCAAGGGAAACTAATATGACCTGAAGGGGGTGAAAAATCATACACTCTAACTGGAAAAGAAAAATATAAGCACCATACAAAAAAAGACGATACTAAAGAATTTGCGCCAGAATACAGCTCACAACATGTAAATCAACAAAAGAAAAATTACATAAAAGTACTTCATCAAAATATTCAATACTTTGGTAACAAAAAATTAGAAGCAGAAGTAATCCTGAGTGAAGTAAGACCAGACATATTATGCATAAGTGAACATGGACTAACTGAAAGTAAAATAAATAATGTTTCAGTAAAGGACTACAAACTAGCTAGTTACTTTTGCAGATCTAAATATAAGGGTGGTGGCATTTGTATATATATTAAAACAGGTACTCTATCAAAGAATGTAAACAGTGAAGCTGCTACATTGCCCATAGCTAGAGAAAAAGACTTTGAAGTTTCAGGTATAGTGGCAGAGGATTTTAGAGTGTTTTGTGTGTACAGGTCACCATGTGGCAATATTAGCATCTTTCTGAAAAAAAATTGCTAGCTTACTGAGAATGAATATGAAGAGAAATCTTATTATATGTGGAGACTTCAACATTGACATGGGAAAAAGACACAAAAATAAGGCAGGATTTTGAAGAATTGTTAATACAGCATAACATGAAAGTAACAATAACGGCACCAACAAGAGTGACTTCACAAAGTGAGACAGTTATTGACAACATAATTACTAATATGTGTAACTATGAGTCACATGTAGTTCGTACAGAAATATCTGATCATCATGGACAACTAATCAGCTTTTTGCAGAAGTAATGACACAGTATCAGAACCAAAACAAACAACCAAAGAAATTAGGATCATCAGTAAACAAAATATCAACATCTTTAGAACAATGTTAAGTAAGGAAACCTGGAATGAAACCCTACAGGCCCAGAGTATAAATGAAAAATATGATGCATTTATTTCAACAATTGAGTACCATTTTAATGTAGCATTTCCCAAAATAAAGAGACAAGAAAGGCAGCAAGATCAAACACAGTGGATTACCAGTGAAATACTAGAACAGCGAAGGAAGCTTCAGGATGTGAGACAGATGGGCGAAGCTGAAAACAATAAAATGTTAAAAAGGAAGTATAGAAAAACAATAAGAGAAGCCAAAGCAAGAGCAATTGACACCACCATAGCGAACTCAAAAAGCAAGGCAAAGGCAGCTTGGAATGCCATCAATGCTGAAAGAAAGGAAAAAGATGGGTCAAACAAAGAAGAAGGTATTACGTCAATTAAAATAGACAACACAGTAGTCACAGATGGTATGCAAATAGCAAACATACTGAATAATAACTATATCAGTGTAGTGGCAAACTTAAAATTGGAAAGAAATAGTAAAAAACAGAATGGTATTGTCGTTGTTGTTGTGGTCTTCAGTCCTGAGACTGGTTTGATGCAGCTCTCCATGCTACTCTATCCTGTGCAAGGTTCTTCATCTCCCAGTACCTACTGCAACCTACATCCTTCTGAATCTGCTTAGTGTATTCATCTCTTGGTCTCCCCCTACGATTTTTACCCTCCACGATGCCCTCCAATACTAAATTGGTGATCCCTTGATGCCTCAGAACATGTCCTACCAACCGATCCCTTCTTCTGGTCAAGTTGTGCCACAAACTCCTCTTCTCCCCAATCCTATTCAGTACCTCCTCATTAGTTATGTGATCTACCCATCTAATCTTCAGCATTCTTCTGTAGCACCACATTTCGAAAGCTTCTATTCTCTTCTTGTCCAAACTATTTACCGTCCATGTTTCACTTCCATACATGGCTACACTCCATACAAATACTTTCAGAAACGACTTCCTCACACTTAAATCTATACTCGATGTTAACAAATTTCTCTTCTTCAGAAACGCTTTCCTTGCCATTGCCAGTCTACATTTTATATCCTCTCACCTTCGACCATCATCGGTTATTTTGCTCCCCAAATAGCAAAACTCCTTTACTACTTTAAGTGTCCCATTTCCTAATCTAATACCCTCAACATCACCCGACTTAATTCGACTACATTCCATTATCCTCATTTTGCTTTTGTTGATGTTCATCTTATATCCTCCCGTCAAGACACCATCCATTCCGTTCAACTGCTCTTCCAAGTCCTTTGCTGTCTCCGACAGAATTACAATGTCATCGGCGAACCTCAAAGTTTTTATTTCTTCTCCATGGATTTTAATACCTACTCCGAATTTTTCTTTTGTTTCCTTTACTGCTTGCTCAATATACAGATTGAATAACATCGGGGAGAGGCTACAACCCTGTCTTACTCCCTTCCCAACCGCTGCTTCTCTTTCATGTCCCTCGACTCTTATAAACTGCCATCTGGTTTCTGTACAAATTGTAAATAGCCTTTTCCTCCCTATATTTTACCCCTGCCACCTTTAGAATTTGAAACAGAGTATTCCAGTCAACATTGTCAAAAGCTTTCTCTAAGTCTACAAATGCTAGAAACGTAGGTTTGCCGTTCCTTAATCTTTCTTCTAAGGTAAGTCGTAAGGTACGTCGTAAGGTCAGTATTGCCTCACGTGTTCCAGTATTTCTACGGAATCCAAACTGATCTTCCCCGACGTCGGCTTCTACTAGTTTTTCCATTCGTCTGTAAAGAATTCGTGTTAGTATTTTGCAGCTGTGGCTTATTAAACTGATTGTCCGGTAATTTTCACATCTGTCAACACCTGCTTTCTTTGGGATTGGAATTATTATATTCTTCTTGAAGTCTGAGGGTATTTTACCTGTTTCATACATCTTGCTCACCAGATGGTAGAGTTTTGTCAGGACTGGCTCTCCCAAGGCCGTCAGTAGTTCCAATGGAATGTTGTCTACTCCGGGGGCCTTGTTTCGACTCAGGTCTTTCAGTGCTCTGTCAAACTCTTCACGCAGTATCGTATCTCCCATTTCATCTTCATCTACATCCTCTTCCATTTCCACAATATTGTCCTCAAGTGCATCGCCCTTGTATAGACCCTCTATATACTCCTTCCACCTTTCTGCTTTCCCTTCTTTGCTTAGAACTGGGTTTCCATCTGAGCTCTTGATATTCATACAAGTGGTTCTCTTATCTCCAAAGGTCTCTTTAATTTTCCTGTAGGCAGTATCTATCTTACCCCTAGTGAGAAAAGCCTCTACATCCTTACATTTGTCCTCTAGCCATCCCTGCTTAGCCATTTTGCACTTCCTGTCGATCTCATTTTTGAGACGTATGTATTCCTTTTTGCCTGCTTCATTTACTGCATTTTTATATTTTCTCCTTTCATCAATTAAATTCAATATTTCTTCTGTTACCCAAGAATTTCTACTAGCCCTCGTATTTTTACCTATTTGATCCTCTGCTGCCTTCACTACTTCATCCCTCAAAGCTACCCATTCCTCTTCTACTGTATTTCTTTCCCCCATTCCTGTCAATTGTTCCCTTATGCTCTCCCTGAAATTCTGTACAACCTCTGGTTCTTTCAGTTTATCCAGGTCCCATCTCCTTAAATTCCCACCTTTTTGCAGTTTCTTCAGTTTCAATCTGCAGTTCATAACCAATAAATTATGGTCAGAATCCACATCTGCCCCTGGAAATGTCTTACAATTTAAAACCTGGTTCCTAAATCTCTGTCTTACCATTATATAATCTATCTGATACCTTTTAGTATCTCCAGGATTCTTCCAGGTATACAACCTTCGTTTATGATTCTTGAACCAAGTGTTAGCTATGATTAAGTTATGCTCTGTGCAAAATTCTACAAGGCGGCTTCCTCTTTCATTTCTTCCCCCCAATCCATATTCACCTACTATGTTTCCTTCTCTCCCTTTTCCTACACTCGAATTCCAGTCACCCATGACTATTAAATTTTCGTCTCCCTTCACTATCTGAATAATTTCTTTTATTTCAACATACATTTCTTCAATTTCTTCGTCATCTGCAGAGCTAGTTGGCATATAAACTTTTACTACTGTAGTAGGTGTGGGCTTCGTATCTATCTTGGCCACAATAATGCGTTCACTATGCTGTTTGTAGTAGCTTACCCGCATTCCTATTTTCCTATTCATTATTAAACCTACTCCTGCATTATCCCTATTTGACTTTGTGTTGATAACCATGTAGTCACCTGACCAGAAGTCTTGTTTCTCCTGCCACCGAACTTCACTAGTTCCACTATATCTAACTTTAACCTATCCATGTCCCTTTTTAAATTTTCTAACCTACCTGCCCGATTAAGGGATCTGACATTCCACGCTCCGATCCGTAGAATGCCAGTTTTCTTTCTCCTGATAACGACATCCTCTTGAGTAGTCCCCACCCGGAGATCCGAATGGGGGACTATTTTACCTCCGGAATATTTTACCCAAGAGGACGCCATCATCATTTAATCATACAGTAAAGCTGCATGCCCTCGGGAAAAATTACGGCCGTAGTTTCCCCTTGCTTTCAGCCGTTCGCAGTACCAGCACAGCAAGGCCGTTTTGGTTATTGTTACAAGGCCAGATCAGTCAATCATCCAGACTGTTGCCCTTGCAACTACTGAAAAGGCTGCTGCCCCTCTTCAGGAACCACACGTTTGTCTGGCCTCTCAACAGATACCCCTCCGTTGTGGTTGTACCTACGGTACGGCTATCTGTATCTCTGAGGCACGCAAGCCTCCCCACCAACGGCAAGGTCCATGGTTCATGGGGGGAGAATGGTATGATCTTTTTGGTGTCAGAATGGTATTAAGACACCAAAAAGATCATGCAGTACTATGTTCTTAAGACCAGTCACGGAAGATGAATTGCGGAAAACTATACAGAAACTGAAGTCCAAGAAATCAGCTGGTGATGATGAAATATCAAATCATGTAATAAAGCTGGTATGTGAGGAGCTAATAACACCACTGCTGAACATAGCAAACTGTTCTTTCAGAGATGCAATTTTTCCAGAAAAATTGAAGATAACGAAGGTAGTGCCAGTGTACAAGAAAGGGTATAAGGATGATCCCAACAACTACAGACCAGTTTCACTGATATCAGGTTTCTCAAAAATCCTAGAAATACTTATGTATACCAGATTAGTTAACTATTTGGACTAACATAACATTCTCATGCCCTCACAACATGGTTTCAGAAAGGGTAAATCAACAGAATCAGCAATTACCAGTCTAACAGAATACATTTTACAGTCCTTACATGAGAAAAAGGTTGTCTCTGCAATGTTTCTGGATCTTTCAAAGGCATTTGACACCACTGACCATGAAATGCTGATACAAAAATTAAGCAACTATGGCATTCGGGGGCAACCAGGTGAATGGATAAAATCATACTTGTGCAACCGCAAGCAGTATGTATCATTAGGAAACTCATACCAATCAGAAACCAAACCCATCAAATATGGAGTGCCGCAGGGTTCGGTAATGGGGCCATTGTTATTTAATGTGTTTGTTAATGATATAGGTGTTGAGGAGGAAGAAAACAAAATATTGTATGCTGATGACATGACAATACTAAATAGTGACCAAAATATGGAACAGCTTGAGAGAAGAGCATACATATCTGCAAATGTCACAGCTCAATGGCTGTTGGAAAATGAACTGGTTATAAATCTAAAAAAGACTATGTATGCAGTGTTTAAAAACAAGGAAAAGGCTGTAGACATGGATTTAGATGTTGATGGAACAAGGCTGGAAGAAGTAGAATCTGCTAGATTCTTAGGTATTCTTGTGGATAATGAACTGAAATGGAAAAAACATATTAATAATGTCTGTAAGAAACTGAGCTCTGTCATATTCTTAATGATGCAGCTATCACAGTATTCAGACAAGAACCTTCTGTGTACAGTGTATCGTGGACTTTTCGAACCATACTTACAGTATGGAGTGACTGTGTGGGGAAACTCAAACAAACAAGAGACAAAACGAGTTTTCACATTACAAAAAAAAAATTAGGACCATTTTAAGAAGAAAGACCTCTGAAACGTGCAGAAACTGTTTCAAGAATTTAGGTATCTTAACTTTTTCATTGTTGTATACATACAAAACAATAATGTACATCACAAAAGGTAGTGAGGACTGGATTACAAATGCTGGTGTACACACCCACAATACAAGAAGGAAGAATGAAGTACGGAGCATACCCCAACAATTGGCAATGCTAGAAAAAGGACCCCAGTACTCTGGTATCAGACTACTAAGAAGTCTGCCCAAAAACCTGCAAGATAGTGTACTTCACAATGATTTTCCAAAGAAACTTAAAGAATATCTCATCGAAAAAGAGTTTTACAGTGTTGCAGAATACTTATGCCATTACATTTGTATGTATTGTTATTCATTAGCAGTGATGTAAGAATTTAAGCTAAAGGTGTAGAAAAATAAGTGATAATGAATGTTAATACTTTGACATGTCCTATATTACATGTACATTTACTGTACAAAATGTAATCTTACAGGATCAAATAAAATTCAATGCAATTCAATTCAATTCATTCTTTTCTACAAGAAGTGTCTAGTAACCACAGTTTAGTCAACTATCAGCCGCCTTTAGTGAATTAGCAGTCTAGTTAAAAGTTGATTAACTCTCTACAGTAAATTGTGTTCTTAGGATGGATAGGATGTGTGACTGCTGTGTATAGACACAGGAGGAGCTGGCCAATGTTCGCGAACAGCTGAACGTGTTGATGGCCGCGGTCAGCCGTCTTCAGGCTGCTGCCTCGGAGTGTAGCGGCAGTGGGGAGTCTGGTGCGTCGCATGGTACACCCCAGGTGTTACATGCTTCACCCACTGTCCCTGTTGTCGAGACATCTTCGCGTGTACCGGGCGCGGTTGGGCCACCCTCTCCCCAAGGGGAGTGGCGGGTTCAGCAGCGTTCGTGGCACACGAGGCGGAGGGTCAATGTGGAGGCTGGCCGTGTGGCATCGCCCGCTCTGCCTGTGAGTGGACATGTGGCCGCTCCTTCAGCAAGGTCCGAGCAGGCACACGGGGGGAGGGGTTTATTAGTGATTAGGAGCTCCAACGTTAGGCGGGTGATGGAGCCCCTTAGGGAAATAGCGGCCGGGGAAGAAGGCCAGGGTTCACTCTGTCTGCTTGCCAGGGGGTCTCATCCGAGATGTGGAGGAGGCCCTGCCGGCAGCGATAGAGAGCACTGGGTGCACCGGACTGCAAATTGTTGCTCATGTCGGCACCAATGACTCCTGCCGTCTGGGTTCAGACGTCATTCTCAGTTCATACAGGCGGTTGGCGGAGTTGGTGAAGGCGGAAAGCCTCGCTCGCAGGGTGGAATATGAGCTAACTATTTGTAGTATCATTCCCAGAACCGATGCGGTCCTCTGATTTGGAGCCGAGTGGAAGGCTTAAACCAGAGGCTCAGATGATTCTGCGGAGATCTGGGGTGCAAATTTCTTGACCTCCGCTATTGGGTGGAGAAATGTAGGGTCCCTCTGAATAGGTCAGGCGTGCACTACACGCAGGAAGCAGCTACAAGGGTAGCGGAGTACGTGTGGAGTGCACATGTGGGTTTTTCAGGTTAGAGAATTCTCTCCCTAGGCCCGACAAGACACCTCCTGAGACGCGGCAAGGTAGGAGTAGGCAAAATGCAACAGGGAATAACAATATTAATCTGCTAATAGTAAACTGCAGGAGCGTCTATAGAAAGGTCCCAGAACTGCTCTCATTAATAAACGGTCACAATGCCCACATAGTAATAGGGACAGAAAGCTGGCTGAAACCAGATGTAAACAGTAATGAAATTCTAAACTCAGATTGGAATGTATATCGCAGAGACAGGCTGGACAGTGAAGGGGGAGGCGTGTTTATAGTGATACGAAGTGCAATAGTATCGAAAGAAATTGACGGAGATCCGAAATGTGAAATAATTTGGGTGAAGGTCACGGTTAAAGCAGTTTCAGACATGGTAATTGGATGTCTCTAAAGCCCCCCTGGCTCAGCAGCTGTTGTGGCTGAGCACCTGAAGAGTAATTTGGAAAATATTTCGAGTAGATTTCCCCCCATGTTATATTTCTGGGTGGAGATTTTTATTTGCCGGATATAGACTGGGAGACTCAAACGTTCATAACGGGTGGCAGGGACAAACAATCCAGTGAAATTTTTTTAAGTGCTTTATCTGAAAACTACCTTGAGCAGTTAAACAGAGAACCGACTCGTGGCAATAACATATTAGACCCTCTGGTGACAAACAGACCTGAACTATTTGAAACAGTTAATGCAGAACAGGGAATCGGCAATCATAAAGCGGTTATTGCATCGATTTCAGCCGTGAATAGAAATATTAAAAAAGGTAGGAAGATTTTTCTGTTTAGCAAAAGTGACAAAAAGGAGATTTCAGAGTACCTGATGGCTTAACACAAAAGTTTTGTCTCAAGTACAGATAGTGTTGAGGATCATGCAATACGCGTTAGATGAGTATGTGCCAAGCAAGATCGTAAGAGAAGGAAAAGAGCCACTGTGGTACAACAACTGAGTTAGAAAACTGCTGCGGAAGCAAAGGGAACTTCACAGCAAACATATACATAGCCAAAGCCTTGCAGACAAACAAAAATTACGCGAAGTGAAATGTAGTGTGAGGAGGGCTATGCGAGAGGTGCATCTGGATTGTGTTCAACAGAATGTGAAATGATGACAGAAGAACTGTTTCTGCTGCAGTTAGATCCTTAACAGTATATTTTCAGAAAATATTATTTACGGATTCAGTTGGAGCTGAAATTTCAGTGATAACATCTACATCTACATCCACATCCATACTCCGCAAGCCACCTGACAGTGTGTGGCGGAGGGTACCTCGAGTACCTCTATCGGTTCTCCCTTCTATTCCAGTCTCGTATTGTTCGTGGAAAGGAGGATTGTTGGTATGCCTCTGTGTGGGCTCTAATCTCTCTGATTTTATTCTCATGGTCTCTTCGCGAGATATACGTAGGAGGGAGCAATATACTGCTTGACTCCTCGGTGAAGGTATGTTCTCGAAACTTCAACAAAAGCCCATACCGAGCTAATGAGCATCTCTCCTGCAGAGTCTTCCACTGGAGTTTATCTCCGTAACGCTTTTGCGATTACTAAATGATCCTGTAACAAAGCGCGCTGCTCTCTGTTGGATCTTCTCTATCTCTTCTATCAACCCTATCTGGTACGGATCCCACACTGCTGAGCAGTATTCAAGCAGTGGGCGAACAATCGTACTGTAACCTACTTCCTTTGTTTTCGGATTGCGTTTCCTTAGGCTCCTTCCAATGAATCTCAGTCTGGCATCTTATCAACTTTATATGATCATTCCATTTTAAATAACTCCTAATGCATACTCCCAGATAATTTATGGAATTAACTGCTTCCAGTTGCTGACCTGCTATATTGTAGCTAAATGATAAGGGATCTTTCTTTCTATGTATTCACAGCACATTACACTTGTCTACATTGAGATTCAATTGCCATTCCCTGCACCATGCATCAATTCGCTGCAGATCCTCCTGCATTTCAGTACAATTTTCCATTGTTACAACCTCTCGATATACCATAGCATCATCCGCAAAAAGCCTCAGTGAACTTCCGATGTCATCCACAATACAAAACACTCATATGCAATCTGTAACTTGGAAAAGGACTCATCCAAATGTTGATAGCAAAGTTTTAAGTTTTTTTTTAATATGCCTTTTAATGATTCCACACCTCTACTATTCAGTAACTTCATACCTTCTACTCCATTCAAGCCTAGAGCCTTGTTTGCTAGCAAAATGTTTACACTCTACAGAACAGTTATTCTGGCTGATGTCCTAAAAGAACAACAGATACAGCAGGAAGCGGTTAATAGTCTATGGTGATTTCAGTGCAGCTTTTCTAAAAGATTGCGACCGGAAAAATGATCTAGAATCCTTGTTTGGATCCTACAATTTCAATTTACTCTCAGTAATTAAGTTTCCAACAAGGGTACATAAACAGGGTGTATACATGGACAAGGAAAAAAAATTCCTGGATTTTTCCCAGTTTCCTGGTTAAAAATACAGTTTCTCCCAGGTGAAAACACATTTTTCCATGTTAAATGACATTAGATTTTCCGTCGGAATTGTAAAACTTATCAATCCCTTGAATGGTTATATTTTTATACACGAGCGTAGAATTTCCTGGCACTTTAGAAAATGAAACCCAGGAAAAAAAAAAAACATGTTTTGGAAAGATATTTGATAGGCAGCAACATGTACTTTGCATATTTTCATATTACGAAAGTATAAATTCGAATTCCACTAAACACCACATTACTTTCCGAACCACTGAAATCAAGATTGGGATGTGTTTTTGTAAGCCAGTCATAGATCATGTCACGTAATATCACCAGTCGATGACAGCAGATATTCAGACCATAGGGCACGCAATGAACTCGGCCAATAGCAACATTATTGTTAAGTAGTGCGAATACACAAACTGGAAAAGTTAATGTTTTAAAATAATATACAAAGTGTTGCAACTAGAATAGCAAAGATTTCACATACTGCAAGAGAAATTAAGCTTTCATATATAATGCTGAGATTTTTGAGCATGTTACCCTTTAGGATATATCACACAAATATGCCAGCAAAATTTTTAGCAGAGTCTAGTGACTTGTCCTCAAAGTTTTCCACAAATAAATTAGTTACCAGAGAGGAGAGAGGGCTTCCCATAGTGCTACATCAATTTGCTCATAATAACGGCACAGATGTCTGATCTTCTGGGCTCGAAATTTCACTAAATGGCTCGTCACCAAAGAGTTGATTTAAAATGAGAGTCAAACGTTCTGTGATTTAAGAAATTCATCGTACATTCTCGCACATAGTCCAACTTCCATAAAAGGAAATTTACTTTGAAAGTAACGCTTTTCAAACCACCATGCGCAATATTTTCCCACGACATGTTAGAAACAGGTTCATTTCAGTAGTTGCCAGAAAGCACCAGCGCAGCTAAGGTGACGCAGGTCCAGATTCCCAATGAAGTAGGCCTCAACCTGACATTAAGCTTTTCAGTATGGTTTTCGGGATGTAAATTTTCTTGGAGTACCAGTACTGTATGGCCTCATGTTATGTTCTTTATTATGGCATAATGCCATATGTGCTAGAAGATGAAAACAAGCACTTGAAAAGCAGGGAGCGGTTGAAACTAGCCAATAGTGTGGAATTAAACACTTCTTCATTTCAAATACATTGACTGCCTCGGTGGGAAAGATTAATAAAAGCCAAATTTATTTAGAAAACTGACAAAAATAACTTCATTGTTCTGCAAGGTGATTAATGCTCGATTGTTGAAAAGGCTACAGCTTTATGGCGTGCTTTCCTTTCTGCGAAAGGATCTATTACCTCAACAAAATTCGTCAAACGTTTTGCTACATGACAAACCGAAATGTCGTTGTCTAATACTGCAGAAGCTGTTAATACAAATAGTAATCAAGACTGGTGTGGCTTTCCGATCTGATTACATCTATTTTGTCACTGTCTGCTGGATAAAGCAAAATGGGTCTTTCTAATATTGCAGCAATTGTAACACACACCAAATAAACCAAGCTGTTTTGAACAAATGGTCATTTTCACACCACAACAGAATATAATTCACGAAGTACCAACATCAAATGCCTAATAGGTCTACTACAAGCAAAAAGCTTCATGTTAGTTTCACATTTCATTCATACACTCCAGTTTCTCAAGCACGAGATCGAAACGTAGTAGTACGAAATTCTTATATAAATTTGGAATCGTCATTTTCTTACATAACTTGGGTGATGTACCTGTTTCTTCTCCTTCCTCATTCTAACAAACAATCTTGTCATCACTAATTCCCAAACTATTCCTGCCACTGTCAAAACATACTCATCGGTTAACTTCACTAACCCTGCCAGAATCACTGGTTTAGTTATCGCGTGATTATTCTCCGGTTAGGCGTTTTTACATGTTCGTACAACGCGTCTTCCATGTTACTTCCAGAATAGAACTTAGGCGGCTCTTAACCGGGGTCTGTGCAACTGGCCCTAGTGCAGCGATCTGACCAAAAATTTGTCAAAATTTCATTTTCTTGGATACACTGAGGAGATAATATGTAATCATTCTTACCTGTTATTCATATTAGTTGAATATTTCCACTCTGGTAGTCTGAATCTATGGATTTCGCTAGTAATTACAACAACGTTGGTCATTCACAAACCCAATCAACAACATAATCAGACAGCGATTGGCATTCACCCGTTTGGCTTTACTCCACTCAGCTCGTATAGCCCCATCCCCTTTTGCCTGCAGGAAAGTTTATTTCTAGATACGACGAGGATTCCCCTGACAGACATCATTTACACTATGCACGCATTCAAAAATCAACTTATGATTCATTCAGAAATCAGCTTAGAATATGTTCAAAAACCAAATGGGATGCAATTTCAAAATAATGAGTAATCGATTGAATAACGTGTGCTGGATGCTAGGCGCTTTGTGAAACAAGGTTGTTTCTTTTCCCCCTCAAGAATATGAATTGCTGCCGCCCCCCCCTCCCTATTCCTCAATCCCATAGATCCGGGCCTGATGCGCATGCATGAATCTGGCAGGTTGGGGGCGGGAGTAAAATTTTTCCCCATTGCATCTAGCTGCTGGCTGCGACTGCTTACACAGCCAACAACCAAATTTCTGTAGCCAGAAGCGGGAGAAGGTACTGCTCATCAGCGACTCGACTGCGCATGCACATGATCACGAGACCGTTCGTAACTGCTAAAACGAATCTAAATGTAAATAGTTGTGATGTCACGCTCATCAGAGGCAATTTGTTGTTATGAAGCATTGCATAGTCTCCCCAAAGCCTTTGACACATTTTGCTGTTGACAGGCACATTGTGTTTTGTTGTTGTGTAAGGCACATTTCCTTTGCAATTTAAGTTTTACTTTAGTTTTTTTTCCTCTAGTTCATGTTTTATTGCTGCAATATTATTCTACAGTAATGGAATACAGTAACATCTTTTGTTAGAGTATCGGTTCTTACGAGTCAAAATTACAAAAAATTAACTGAAAACAATGAAAAATTCCCGGAATCCTAAAAAATTCCCAAATTTTTCCTGGTTTTCTCCTTGATGAAAAAATTCCCTGGTTTTCCCAGATCTCCCAGGTCATATACACCCTGATAAAGACAGTAGGAACCTTAACAGAAATTTTTTATCTTTGAGAGAGTGTCTTACAGTATAGATATTCCTCAGTGGAAATTAGTATAAATAATGACTCCAGAACAAATGTTTTTAAGGAGGGTTTACAAGAGATGACCTGGGATGAAATTCATAATGAATAAAGTGCTGACATAAAATTTAATGTATTCCATGATAAACTCCTATTATTTGAAAACAGCTTTCCATATAAGCTAATCAAAAAGGACATTAAATGGCCACATAAAATACCATGGATCATTAGAGGTATGAAATTATCATGTGCACGAAGGGAATTATACACTCCTGGAAATGGAAAAAAGAACACATTGACACCGGTGTGTCAGACCCACCATACTTGCTCCGGACACTTCGAGAGGGCTGTACAAGCAATGATCACACGCACGGCACAGCGGACACACCAGGAACCGCGGTGTTGGCCGTCGAATGGCGCTAGCTGCGCAGCATTTGTGCACCGCCGCCGTCAGTGTCAGCCAGTTTGCCATGGCATACGGAGCTCCATCGCAGTCTTTAACACTGGTAGCATGCCACGACAGCGTGGACGTGAACCGTATGTGCAGTTGACGGACTTTGAGCGAGGGCGTATAGTGGGCATGCGGGAGGCCGGGTGGACGTACCGCCGAATTGCTCAACACGTGGGGCGTGAGGTCTCCACAGTACATCGATGTTGTCCCCAGTGGTCGGCGGAAGGTGCACGTGCCAGTCGACCTGGGACTGGACCACAGCGATGCCGGATGCACGCCAAGACCGTAGGATCCTACGCAGTGCCGTAGGGGACCGCACCGCCACTTCCCAGCAAATTAGGGACACTGTTGCTCCTGGGGTATCGGTGAGGACCATTCGCAACCGTCTCCATGAAGCTGGGCTACGGTCCCGCACACCGTTAGGCCGTCTTCCGCTCACGCCCCAACATCGTGCAGCCCGCCTCCAGTGGTGTCGCGACAGGCGTGAATGGAGGGACGAATGGAGACGTGTCGTCTTCAGCGATGAGAGTCGCTTCTGCCTTGGTGCCAATGATGGTCGTATGCGTGTTTGGCGCCGTGCAGGTGAGCGCCACAATCAGGACTGCATACGACTGAGGCACACAGGGCCAACACCCGGCATCATGGTGTGGGGAGCGATCTCCTACACTGGCCGTACACCACTGGTGATCGTCGAGGGGACACTGAATAGTGCACGGTACATCCAAACCGTCATCGAACCCATCGTTCTACCATTCCTAGACCGGCAAGGGAACTTGCTGTTCCAACAGGACAATGCACGTCTGCATGTATCCCGTGCCACCCAACGTGCTCTAGAAGGTGTAAGTCAACTACCCTGGCCAGCAAGATCTCCGGATCTGTCCCCCATTGAGCATGTTTGGGACTGGATGAAGCGTCGTCTCACGCGGTCTGCACGTCCAGCACGAACGCTGGTCCAACTGAGGCGCCAGGTGGAAATGGCATGGCAAGCCGTTCCACAGGACTACATCCAGCATCTCTACGATCGTCTCCATGGGAGAATAGCAGCCTGCATTGCTGCGAAAGGTGGATATACACTGTACTAGTGCCGACATTGTGCATGCTCTGTTGCCTGTGTCTATGTGCCTGTGGTTCTGTCAGTGTGATCATGTGATGTATCTGACCCCAGGAATGTGTCAATCAAGTTTCCCCTTCCTGGGACAATGAATTCACGGTGTTCTTATTTCAATTTCCAGGAGTGTATCTTTTGGCAAGAACAAGTAAAGATTCAACAGTAGCTGCACACTAACAAAATACCCAAAAATACTGAGAAAAGTTGTTAAAAATATTAAGAAACATGCATAGTACATCAGATATCAGTAATTTCAACAACAGACTTAAGGCTACATGGAATGTAGCAAAACAAGAGAGAGGATAGTAGCCAAAGAACGAGATAAGATCACTGCTGACTTAAATAGAAGGGATGTAAATAGTGAGTTACAGGTAGCAAGTGTGTTTAATAATCATTTCTTAAATATACTAGAAAATATAGGGGCAACAGAGAAAAATCAGAGCAGTATGCTAAAAAAGCAAAAAAGTAACTCTTAAAATTCAATCATGTGAATGTTTCACAAACTTATCCCTCTAAGATTAATAAAATTATGTATTCCCTCAAAAATAAAAGCTCAATTGGGTTTGATGGAGTTTCAAACAGAATACTAAATATTTGTTCCCATATAAGCCCTGTCTTATTTGGAATTTGTAATGCACTGCTTGCTCAAGGCATTTTTCCAGAGAGATTGAAACATGCCATTGTTTAATACCTCTATAAGAAAGCTGATAGGAGTGATGTCAATAACTACCAACCTGTTTCACTATTGACACCATGTTCCAAAATTTTTGAGGTCATGTATTCCCCCTATTCCCTCATTAAATCACAGTTTTGATTTCAGAAGAGTTGCTAACCAAATTTTTCAACCATAAAATAATGAAGCAGCACCTATTCTTATTTTCTGTGATGTGCCTAAGGTATTTGATTGTGTGAAATAAAATATTCTCCTAGATAAATTGAGGTTTTATGGAGCTGATGGCATAAGCCGACCAATGGTTAATGTCATACCTAACCAACATAATGCACAAAGTTGTACTGAGTAATTCAACCAGTGTAAGCATAGGGGATTATACCTCTGACTGGGGAGAAACCACATATGGAGCTCCCCAAGAATTAATTTTAGGTCCACAATTGTTTCTCATCTATGTACACAGCCATCTAATAAGCAACAAGCAGAATTATTTCCTTTTGCAGATGACACTAGTGCTATAATCCCTCCAAGCATACATACAGCAGCAGAAGAAATGGTAAACAATGTTCTTAACAGTGTCATTGACTGGTTTTCTGTGAATGGTCTCATTTTCAATTTTAAAACGACATGACATTCAGTTCTGCACATCTAGTGGTACTACACCAATAATAACACATGGAGATGAAATAATAAGCAGGTGGAAGCTTCAGAATATTGAGATGTCCATATTGGTGAGAATTGAAATAGGAAAAGGCGCATTTTAGAACTTTTAAAACCACTTCAGCCACATTTGCAATTAGTATCATTGTAGATCTTAGGGAGAGACAAATCAGTTAAGTCAACATATTTTGCATTTTTTTCATTCATAATGAATAATGTTCTATAGTTACATGTCTTTAAGAAATAATTTCTTCATTGCTAGAAAACATGCTGTAACAATAACAAATGGTGTTCACTCATTATGATCTTGTGGACATCTGTTTATGGAGTTGGGCTTTCTGACTACCACTTTATAGTATATCTACTCCCTCAAGAAGTTTAAGCAATGGAATGTTCAGTTTGGAATACTGACATTATTATGAAAAGAAGAGCATCTCTCCACCTAACTGCATCCTGCTATCCATCCCCCTCAATGACTCCTTCTGTATCACTAAGATTTATCATGCAAATGATCCATGCAACATGAAATGAACCTAACAATGGAAAATCCAGGATGACATATACCAATATATGTTAAAAAAGATACTTGAGAGGGAAAAAAAAGAAAAAAAGGGGGCAGAAGATAGATACTACCTACAAATAGTAGACAATACTGAGAAAGTACTGAATCTCACGGCGGACATCAGAAAAAAGACTAAAATTTTATGGGCATATCCACAGACTCCCAAAAACAATGCTCACTCAAAAAATGGTGACATACATAGAAAAACTCAAAACCATATCCTGTCTCCAGCAGATCAAACTGGATTTAGAAAAAACTCATGACAGTCCTCCAGATATTTTCAACAGAAACTCAAAGACAAAAAATTAGCGAATGGGAAGTACTGATGGAAATATAGTCACAGTAACACCAGGGACAAATGGGACTCAGAAAGAAAAAGAATTCACACAGAAAAATGAGAGCTGTTCCAAAGAGTGAAACATAATAGCATTGTGTGATATGATGAAATCCAAACAATGTAATTATATAGTCCATGAAACATTTGAAAAGCTTGGTACAGACATCTGGTCACGAACAGTGTAACTAACAGTACAGTACTTGAAAGACAGCCTCTCAAAGTCTTTCTATAATATTTACAGATGTCCTACATGTACACCTTTTCACACAGCACACATCTAAATGTCTGTTCAATTCTGCCTGTATCTGACCTAAAATGACAGTAGTTTCTAAGAACATCTGCTGCAACGTGGTATTGCATGTCTTTGAGGATCTGTGGTAGAAGGATCACAAGTGCTATCCTTGACATCAACCTACAAGAAAGACATCACTAAATGTTAAGTCCAGTGACCATGGTTGTCACTCCAATAGCAACAGGTCAGTGGCCGCAACTTGCCCTATCTATTGAAATGACAACGGTTCACTCAGGGGCGTCATCTCAGTAACAATGAAATCCCTGCTATCACTTTAGACTTGTGGCATGACACATAACTGCAGCATGTTGAAATAGATGATACCACTGATAGTTCTCTGAGCGAACAAGAAGGAGCCATACACTGTCTTGTTTGATCCCGCGTACAACACGTTATCTATCTCGTATGTGTTCGACTGTTGCATTTGCACACTCTGTCCCCTATATGCATATGTTGTAATGGATGATCTTTCCTGAAAAAAGTGGCTTTGTCATTGAAGATTAATTTTCTTGCAAAGTCATCATTTTCTGGATGGTTCTGCATATCAATACACAACTGCAGGTGGCACAATTTGCTGCGTTGGTTTACGTCTTTCAGGGGCTGCAATTTGTATGGCTTCATTGTTAATCACTTATAAGAATTGTTCCCACTGTCAGCAAAGGGATGTTCAACTCTGCATTAGTGCAATTGAGCACACTTTGTACAACACAACATAAATTCCCTCACATATTCCGCTGTCTGTTCAGACACAATCAGATGGCCTGAATGTTTTGAGTTGCACAAACAACCGCCCTGTTTGAATTTCTTATTTCACTTCACTACACTGTTGCAAACTGTTGATGTCTCACGAAACTTGCCATGAAAAGCCCTTTGCACACTCACTACCAACTGGCAAGAGGCTAGCTCTAGCACACCAAATGCTTGCTCTATCTGGATCGCTGCCAGTCTCAGCTACCAGCGTCAGTGGCAGCCCGTCAGCAGTTTTCCAAACTAACTTGTCAGCACAATAAGCTGAAAAGAAGAACAACTTGGCTACTTTGTCTGCCACATATTGTATCATCTGTCACATTGTAGCCTTTTACCTATCAAACAACGGAAAATCCGGAATGGAAAAATAACAATATTATGAAAAGGATATATTGCTACTCACCATACAGTGGAAATATTGAGTCACAGACAGGCACAACAAAACGACTACTAAACAAATAAGCTTTTTGCCAAAAAGCCTTGGCAGGCATAGACAGTGATCACGTGTGTGTGTGTGTGTGTGTGTGTGTGTGTGTGTGTGTGTGTGTGTGTGTGTGAGAGAGAGAGAGAGAGAGAGAGAGTGAGTGTGAACAGTTTAAGATATGGAGTGATCATTGTCATGGACACAGAGATGCTGTGTACTCATGTGAGAACATGTTAACATCCGACAGAGTTCGAAAGGAGTCACATTGTGGGTTTCCATTTGTCCAGCTTGTCAAATTGTGCAATATCCAAATTTCGGGGCACACAGATGTTACAGTGGCCCGATGTTGGGCAACATGGGACACGTGGGCTAGCATACTTGTTGCCAAAGTTTCTGATGATCAGAGGGGGAGGGGGAGGGGGAGGGGGGGGGAAGATTGTCGTCCACATGTGTTCCATCTCATTCAACAGCATCACGGTGACATTTTTCAATAGGACAATGCTCATCCACACAAGGCATGTGTCTCGAGCAACTATCATGTGAAGTTGAGGCAATCACATAGCCAGGAAGACACCTAGACCTATCTCAAATACAACTTGTGTGGGAGCAGCTCAGATGTCAATTATGTCCCAATGCCAGTATCTAGGGTGTCAAGGACCAGTTACAACAGTTATAGGACAGTATGTCTTGGTGCAGGATACCATAGCATTATGACACCATTCCCCAGTGAATCAGCACATGCATCCAGACCACAGGGGGTGCAACATTGTACTCTAAGTGGTCTGATACTGCCGAGTTCTCTGTAAATTTGACTCTATATTACAATTACTGAAATAACATCATATACCCTCTCAACTCATCAAGTTTTATTTTGTTTCATTTCTTTTCTTCCCCTTATTCTAGGTGCTTCATTTTTTTTGTGAGGCAGTGCATATTTTATTTTTAGTTTATGAGTTTAAAGTACAGTAATGCCTGAAAAGCATATCTCAGCTATCTATGTTGTCTTGAAGGAATGTGAAATCTGTACACCCAGTAAACACTGAATCCTTAAAGAATCAAATCTCCTTAAGTAAACAGATTCTAACTTCTGATTACTTTACAAATGAGTCAATGTATTAAATATTTGATGTTAAGCAAGTAAGCAAAAAGAAATTTACAAAAGGTTTGAAATTCTCTTTAAAATTTGTTATTAATCACTAAGTGATAGTCTGGATAATTTGCAACCCACTGTAAGCAAAAGCTAGCTACTTTTTCACACATTTCAATGTTTATGACATCATATCTCCTAAATGATGTGTCATACAATGATATTTTGCTGGTGAATTCGTGTATGTGGACAGTGTCAGCAAAATCTGTTTCTAATACAACTAGTAGCCAAGAAATAATAAACTAAAACTTTAAGCACAATCCAACAATTTTACTGTACGAGCAGGGAAAAATGTGCTAAGTGATAAACATTTTTCCTTTCATCACTTTCTGGGGGTGTAAGTGAGAAAAATTTTGTAAAGCACTGAAATTATGTTTAAAGTCTGTGGAAGTTGCTCAGTGCTCTAATCAAATACTGGATGAATATAGTCCAGGTATTTGTGCATGGTGAGTTATGCTGCCTCAAGACATACATACACTGTTTCTAACTGTGGTACTTGTCTTACTGTGTTAAAACCTTCAAGGGACATAGTACTCTTTGAAAATTTCAAGAAGTCATTTTTTCCTTAAAATTTTCTCAGGGATGTCTACTTTATTGTGGTGTTCATTCCAAGTTCATCAGAAACTCCAGTATCAAACTGAAAAGGCAATTTGTAACAAAGCACCCCACACACCATTCACAGTGGGAAAAATAGTTGACTTTGCAGCAAATGTGGCAGCATGTAATTTCAATGATGGCCTAATTATAGAATTATTGAAGTCAGCATGCATGCGACAACATGTGTACCCAATATGTTCTAAAATGCTGTACATAAAAGTGGGATATTCTGGTGCTCATACCTCAGGTTCTACTGGTGATAAAAAGATAGGGTGAAAAGTTTTGGACAGCCCTTGGGCTAGAGACCATTTGTATACCCAACAGATGGATCATCTTAGCGTCACTATCCTACAGTACAGGGTCAAAGTGTGAATACTACACACTTCCTCCTGCTTAGGTAAATGGAGCCAATCGGTTAGTTCTTTTTGCATTTTATGTGGTCTATGGTAGGCTTGATGGGACTTACAGAGGCACCATTAGTTCAAGGGCAAGTCCTTGGAAAACTCCAAGAAACGTGTTTTTCTTTTACTACATTTTCGCCATCACCAATGGACCAAAATCCACCTGAAGATTCCAAGACGGCTATGCATATAATTTTTACGATACATTCCGAAGATACCAATCTTGAACAATTTTCAGAATTTTCTTCTTCATATCTTTATCTGTTTCCGAGCTACAGAGGTTCAAAGTTACCCCACTTGTACATGTAAAATCCAGTGTCAGACAAAAATGTAGTTTATAATGTGATTTAGCTTGGACAAATATACTTTATAGTGTTTCCGTTATCATTTGGGAATCCAATTTTTAATACTGAAGAACATTATTTTTTTATTTATTTTATTTTATTTATTTTGCACATAAAATCTAGTTCCAGGTCTAACATTAGTTTTGTGTTACTTCAGTTTCACATAAGTAACCTATCTAAATTTTACTGACTAATACATTTATTTTCATACGGGATGCCCTGCTGCATCAGGGAAAAGAAGGGAACCAGTGGAAAAATGCTCCTATCGGAGCCCAGAAAATGTGAATTGTTCCTGTCTACTTAAAAGACAGACTGAAAGGGGGGGGGGGCGAGGCCACCAGCTGCGTCATTTTACCTTCCACAGCACCTTTTGGCATTCAAACACATCCCTGTGTTTTTCCGCTGAGGGAGACGGAAAAGTAATATATGTTGGGAGACAGGAGACAGTGGTTCTATTATAGAAAGAGAAACAGCAACAATGGCAGTGTGAGATAAAGAGATGCACAAGTGGAACTGGAACATAGTTGACAGTAACATGACAGTGCCAGGAAAGAGTGAAGGTGACTGTGCCAGGGAGGAGGAATAAAGAGAATGAGAAAGTGGAAGTGGGCGAGAGCTAGCAATAATGAGACAGAGTACACTGATGTGACAAGTCATGGGGCAGTTATATGCACACATACAGATGTTGGCAGTATTGCATACAAGGTATATAAGGGCAGTGAATTGGCAGAGCTGTCATTTGTACTCAGGTGACTCATGTGAAAAGGTTTCTAACATCATTATGGCCACACATCGGGAATTAACAGACTTTGAATGCAGAATGGTAGTTGTAGCTAGACACGTGGGACCTTCATTTTGGAAATCATTTGAAAATTCAATATTCTGAGATCCAGTGTCAAGAGTGGGCCAAGAATTACCTCTCACCACGGACAATGCAGTGGCCGATGGCCTTTACTTAATGACAGAGCAGCAGCAGTTTCGTAGAGCTGTCAGTGCTAACAGACAAGTAACACTGTGTGAAATAACCACAGAAATGAAAGTGGGATGTAAGACGAATGTATCAATCATGACAGTGCTGTGAAATTTGGCATTACTGTGCTATGGCAGCAGACGACCAATCCGAGTGCCTTCACTAACAGCATGACATCGCCTACAGTGTGTCTCCTGAGCTCACGGCCATATTGCTTGGACCCCAGATGACTGAAAAACCGTGGTCTGGTCAGATGAATCCCAATTTCAGTTGGTAAATGCCAATGATAGGGTTCGAATGTGGAGCAGACCTCAGGAAGCCATGGACCAAAGTTGTCACCAAGGTACAGAGCAAGCTGATGGTGGCTTAATGGGATGTTTACGGATGTTAAAGAGCCATTTCAATGGGTCACAATTCTTTGGGATTGGTTTGAAGAAAATTCTCGACAGTTCGAGAGAACGATTTGGCCACCCAGATTGCCTGACGTAAATCCTATCAAACATTTATGGGGTGTAATCGAGAGATCAGTTCGTGCACAAAATCCTGTGCTGACAAAACTTTCACAACTGTGGAAAGTTATGAGACAGCATGGCTCAATATTTCTGAAGGACACTTCCAACAACTTGTTGAGTCCATGCCTTGTTGAGTTGCTGCACTATGATGTGCAAAAGGAGGTCTGGCACAATATTAGGAAGTATCCCATAACCTTTGTCATCTCAGTGTACATGACAATGACAACAAGGAAGAGAGAGACAGTGACACTGAGAAAAGAGCAATGTTAGGAAGGAAGGAAGGAAGGAGATTTTAGCATTAAGAGAGCAGCAACAGTGAGAGGAGACTAGTAGTCTGACAGAACTATGAGGACTGTGGGTGTGACAGAGCAGACAATGACAGAGAGGCACAAAGAACAACAATGAGTTGGAGTGAGTGAGTGAGTGAGGCAGTCAGTCAGAAAGCACAACTGGGAGCGGAAGGGTATGAGCGACTTACGGTGATGGCCTAATGGGTGTGACAATGAGTTAGGGGAGTTTGTAGGAGTCTGAGGTGAGCTGCATACTAAAAAAAGTGTGAATATGTTACCATGCCAAAATTTTGGGAACAATGTTTAAAGACGCTGAGGAATGTAGAATGAGGTAGCTCCTACCCCACTTTTCAGTCAAAGTATTTTAAATAAAGAGGAACATATTCAAATTTTTTGTGCTCCGGTAGGAGCACTTTTCCACTGGTTATGAACGTGTCTGAATCTGGAATCATACCAGTGTGTTGCAACTTCTGCACAAAGGCAGACAGAAAGTGTGCCAAGTAAGCAGAGCAGCAGATGACAGAAGTTGTTAAACAGGCCTGCAGGAACACGAAGGCCTAAAAGAAAATAGAGGAGTTTAACTTAACTACAAAAGATGTAACCCAAAACTTTAATCATTTTTTCTAGAAACTGAATTTTTCAAATTGCCGGGAAACATAACTTGAGAAAAATACATACGATTTTGATGCAGACATTCTAAATTGAATTCTGTATCAGCATACATAGCTGTTTTGCAATATTTTCTACGCACATTTTTTGCTCTATTTTATGGGCAAAGAAAAATGACATTTGTTTCAACATGTCACAATTTTGTTAGAACATAATATATTTTTATTTCTCCTACATATAACAAGAGAAAATATACTGAAAATGACTTATATAAAACTCTTTTGTCACAGGTCCAACTGGAGGGCTACGGAGACTCCTGCTGATAACCATTCTGGCTGCAAGGGGTTTTTGCACTTGGTGCAGTGGTTACAGAGAACGTTTAATGTGGACACAAAAATGATTCCTTAAAAACAGAAGAGTAACAAACAAAACTGTTCCATCAGAATTAGCATTACTTTTTTACTTTGGAAAATAAAATCATGAAAATCAACAATTTTTCAAGAATTCAAAGAGGCCTACACCCTTAAAATAATATTTCTCTTAATGAGTCGATTATGGCACCATTTTAAATATAGTAAATAATTATATGAAATACTAAACTCAAATTTTTGTTGCTCATGCAAGCTGCAACTGGTAACCTGCATCTGGGAGCCTGCACCTTGAACCAAGTTATCTACTTACACACATCAAAAAAAGTTTTTCATCACCCCAGTTCACAAAATTCCTGAAGATAGATGTTGACTGTGCATATTGTATCACACACACAGTCCCTTTGACTGTTCAGAGAAGTCACTAAACCCGCCCAAAGTTGTAAACAACCACGCATGAACAGCGCCTATTAGACGCAGGGGGTCCGACAGCTGATCAGTTGCAGACATTCCACCAGGAAGGAGGTACACGGCTTGTGTTGTCTGTAGTTCAACTATGCCTAGACGGTCAATACCGTGGTTCTATTATGGCCGCATTGTTATTTTGTGCCAGGAAGGGCTCTCAGCAAGGGAAGTGTCCAGGTGTCTATGAGTGAACCAAAGCGATTTTATTCGGACACGGAGGAGATAGAGACAAGAACTGTCGATGACATGACTCGCTCAGGCCGCCCAAGGGCTACTACAGCAGTGGATGACCACTACCTATGGATTATGGCTCAGAGGAACGCTGAAAGCAACGCCACATTGTTGAGTAATGCTTTTCGTGCAGCCACAGAATGTCATCTTATGACTCAAACTGTGCGCAATAGGCTGCATGATGCACAACTTCACTCCCGACGTCCATGGCGAGGTCCATCTTTGCAACCACGACACCATGCAATGAAGTACAGATGGGCCCAACAACATGCCAAATGGACCGCTCCGGATTGGCATCATGTTCTCTTCACCGATGACTGTCGAATATGCCTTCAACCAGACAATCGTTGGAGACATGTTTGAAGGCAACCCGGTCAGGCTGCACACCTTAGACACACTTTCCAGCGAATGCAGCAAGGTGGAGGTTCCCTGCTGTTTTGGGATGGAATTATGTGGGGCCGACATACGCCGCTGGTGGTCATGGAAGGCACCGTAATGGCTGTCCGATACATGAATGGCATCCTCCGACTTATAGTGCAACCATATTGGCAGCATACTGGCAGGGCATTCATCTTCATGGATGACAATTTACATCCCCATCGTGCACATGTTGTGAATGACTTCCTTCAGGATAACGACATCGCTCGACTTGAGTCGCCAGCACGTTCTCCATACATGAACCCTATTGAACATGCCTGGTATAGATTGAAAAGGGCTGTTTGTGGACGATATGACACACCAACCACTCGGAGGGATCTACGGCGAATCGCCATTGAAAAGTGGGTCAATCTGCACCAACAGTGCCTTGATGAACTTGTGGATAGTATGCCACGATGAGTACAGGCATGCACCAATGCAAGGCGATCTGCTAATTGGTATCAGAGGTACCGGTGCGTACAGCAATCTGGACCACCACCTCTGAACGTCTCACTGTAAGGCGGTACAACATACAATGTGTGGTTTTCATGAGCAATAGAAAGGGCAGGAATGATGTTTATGTTGATCTCTATTCCAGTTTTCTGTACAGGTTCTGGAACACTCTAAACCGAGGTGATGCAAAACTTTTTTTGATGTATGTAGTAAAATAGATAAGTTTTCATGCTGTTAAATAATTAAAATATGCAGTAAAATAAAAACCACAGCCTTTTGTAACTGAATAAAACTTTAATATCAAGAAGAGAGGATGGGTCAAAGTCCAAACAAGCAAGATGCTTTCATAAAAATACAGGTTGTCCCAATCAAACCTCCCTGATTTCAAGGACCCAGGAGAGAAAACCCACAGTAGATACGACAATGAAAAATGCACCACATTGTAGAGGATCTCAAAGAATTTATATTCCCATGTCAGAAGTGCCATGTATCGTCGTCCGAGTGCAGCATGGTTGCATGAAGTGAAAGTGTTAACTCCACGGCACCGCACGCAAGCACTAGCGTGGTTTGCAGAAACAAAATCACCGATTACTAGGCAAAGAAATTATTGTCGTGCGTATGAATGTGATCCACCTGATGTGAAAACAATTAAGGAATGGTATAGTAAGTTTCTGGCAAAAGGAAGTGTTCTGAAGCATTCTGCCGGGGTACGTTACGGAGTTTCAGAAGAGACAGTGGAGGACATCGGACAAATGTTTCTCAGAAGCCCTCTTAAGTCCATTCGTCAAGCATCTAGGCAATTTGATGTACCTCGATCAACATTGCATCGTGTAGTTCACCAGCGTCTTCATGTGTGTGCTTACAAAGTGCAAATTCTGTAACATCTGATGCCGAACAACAAACCACACCGACAACAATTTGCTGCAGATATGCTGCAGTGTATTGATATGGACGCCAGCTTCCTGGAAAGATGTTTATTCTCAGATGAGGCAACCTTTCATCTATCAGGAGGGGTTAATAGGCATAACGTTCGGATTTGGAGTTCGCAAAATCTGCACGTTGTCATTGAACGTGTTCGTTATAGCCCTAAATTAAATGTCTGGTGCAGGCTAATGCACGACATGATTGTTGGACCATTCTTCTTTGCAGAACAAAGAGTGAATGAGTCAGTGTATTTGGACACGTTTATGTACCCTCAGGTACAAGACTTGCAACCCAACATCATTTTTCAACAAGATGGAGCTCAGCCACATTGGTCAACGGCTGTTCGCAAGTTCCCGGATAGGAAATTTCCCAGTCGTTGGATCAGACACAGAGGACCCATTGCCTGGCCACCACATTCACCCGACATTACGCCGCTTGATTTCTTCATGTGGGGATTCGTAAAGGACAGCATGTATGCGACCAAAGTGGGTGATGTTCCTACACTGCGACATCGTGTCACTAATGCGATTGCAACAATAACTGAGGAAATGTTAAAAAGAACTTAGCAAGAAATAGAATATAGACTCGAAATTCTTCATGCTACAAATGGTTCACATGTAGAGGTGTATTGATGATAAATAAATTCTTTGAGATGCTCTACAATGTGATGCACTTTTCATTGTCGTATCTACTGTGGGTTTTTTTCTTTTTTTTTTTTTCTTTTTCTTTTTCCTGGGTCTTTGAAATCAGGGAGGTTTGAGTGGGACACCCTGTATTATACCACACACAAAATCTAATTAGTCACTGCTGAAATGCTTGAAGTCCAACACTAACAAATTTTCTGCATATGCACTTAGGATGGACACAT
Source organism: Schistocerca nitens (assembly GCF_023898315.1). Lineage (NCBI taxonomy): Eukaryota > Metazoa > Arthropoda > Insecta > Orthoptera > Acrididae > Schistocerca > Schistocerca nitens. Next base: position 791,809,711 of record NC_064618.1, on the reverse strand, counting down.
TGGAGGAGCTTACATAATTTTTTCTGCTATATCGCTCCACCTACCACACTTCCAATGATGTTCTCTGGACAGTACAGCACAAAAGATACTTAAGACTTACTGTCTATGTATAACACACTATAAGTGACTTGATTAGGTACAAAACTTACAAAGATTGTCTAGACACCACTGAGCACAAAAGCCCACTTGCCTCTTGACAAAGTGCTCACAGCCTACCCAAGTTTCCAAAGAAGTAAGTGGATTTTTAACTTCTGCCTTCAGACGTTTCTTTATAGTCACCTTGTTTTCACCTGTTGGAGATAAATCACATGGTTAGATACTAAAACCAATTTATCAGTTTTCTGTAATAAATTTTACATGGAACATCTTACAGCAATCAATTTTTATACTCACTTGTTTGTGCAAACTTCTCCAGTGCAATTAATGAAAATAGTATTACAGATGGGTTGATATTTTCATTCTGGAAAAAAAAAGTGACCAAAATTGGCATTTTTCTGCATTTTAATATCTTTTAATGTTTCATTAGGATGACATCTAATTAATTCCTTTCCTCAAGAAAAAATGGAAACAGTTATTTCTGAGAGAGAGAGAGAGAGAGAGTGAGAGAGAGAGAGAGAGAGAGAGAGAGGTGGGGGCCAGGCAAAAAGTGCTCCATAACTTTATCTCCAATGACAGCCATAGGATAGTTAAAGAAAAGAAAAAAAAAAAAAATTGGATTGTGAGCCAGAAGTCACACACACAGATTATACTACCTTTGTGAAATGTTCAATAGTTTAATTTGAAAGGTGAACTTATATAACACCATAGTGAAGTTATACAACACCATAGTGAAATTACCATCTAATTCAACGTATTTATTTCTATCCTGTTTCTTGGCAATATGCTTCCTGTGTGTGACCAATACAAATTACAGTACAACCACACAAGCATATTGGTAAATCATTCCTTTGAATTCAAAAGTAGACCAACACCTTCCTTGCAGATAAACCATAACTGATAACATAATTTTTTGTGTTTTAGAGAACAGCAATTTCAAAATGTGGTGTATAGACTTCCTTAGTGTCGGAATGATGCAGCTGACTAGTGATACCTTATTCCAGAGGAGTACTCCCTCCATAATATGAGCAATGTAGTTACTCACTGCACGTATCCATTCACACAGCCTTACGTTCAGAATTAAACAGGATGATACAAACAAAAGCCACAGGTTGCTCAGGTTTGATTAAATCTCAGAGGCTGAAATTTTAAGCCAATCTTGACATTAACAATTCTATGAACCATGTAAAAACTAACATCTTCACTATATGCTTGCCTTATCCACATATTTTCTGAGAATGAATGCAGATCCTCAATAACCAGCAAAATGAGGTTAAGGACTGTAACATGAAGCACTACTCCCAACCAAATTGTACAACAGTAGTTTTGTCTATAGCTGTATATTGTAATAAACTATTATTTTCAAAATTACGGGGTCTTTAAAAACACTCTGTCATTCACCATCAGCTATCTCTGTACAGTCACAATGTATGTGATATAACAAGGAGATGCCTAATGAAATTATAGCCTTTATAACAAAGTAAACTCATACAAAATTGTTAAGGCTTTCGTAGCCACTTGTTGACGAACTGCCTATTGGCTTCTGTCTCGGGTTCTTCGGCCGACGTTCATCTAATGATTTTTCTGACGTTTCGCCAGCACGAGTGGCTGGCATTGTCAAAGCTTCACCCTCCATTGCCGGTGGTGAACTGGAGGCGAGCTCGCGACCGCAGACTATATGTACCTGGCGCGCCAACGTCCGAGGGCTTCTCCGCAGTCATTTCCGGTGCGGTTATCTTCTTGCTACCTGCGACGGTCATTCACTGCAGTACGGGCAGCCAGGATCCGTTTACCTTAAGACTTTCCTCTTTCTTGTTGAAACTGTTCGCTTGTTTTTGGATTTCTACAGCTTCTCTGAACAAGCGCGTGTGATAGTGCTTCTCTACAGCCAGAATTTCCGTGTCGGCGAATTTTATTACGTGGTCGGTCTCATTCAGTGTGTGCTCTGCCACGGCCGATTTCTCCACCTGCCCCAACCCGCAATGTCGCTTATGCTCTTTGATCCTGGTGTTAATTGATTGCCGGAATGACTGGACGATCAATTAACACCAGGATCAAAGAGCATAAGTGACATTGCAGGTTGGGGCAGGTGGAGAAATCGGCCGTGGCAGAGCACGCACTGAATGAGACCGACCACGTAATAAAATTCACTGACACGGAAATTCTGGCTGTAGAGAAGCACTATCACACGCGCTTGTTCAGAGAAGCTGTAGAAATCCAAAAACACGTGAACAGTTTCAACAAGAAAGAGGAAAGCCTTAAGGTAAACGGATCCTGGCTGCCCGTACTGCAGCGAACGACCGTCGCAGGTAGCAAGAGGAGAACTGCACCGGAAATGACCGCGGAGAAGCCCTCGGATGTTGGCGCGCCAGGTACATATAGTCTGCGGCCGCGAGCTCGCCTCCAGTTCACCACCGGCAATGGAGGGTGAAGCTTTGACAATGCCAGCCACTCGTGCTGGCGAAACGTCAGAAAAATCATTAGATGAACGTCGGCCGAAGAACCCGAGACAGAAGCCAATAGGCAGTTTGTCAAAGTAAACTCATGCTTGAACAGGTATAAATGTACTATGTTGTACATATCCCAGTCATGATCAGGAGATGGCAATACCTGTTTTGCTGAAAATGCAGTGCAGTGAGACGAGCAAACAGAAAACATTTTGTTTGTGTGGAAAAGCGATATCTAGATATACCTCTTTGGAAAAACTGAATTAGAGGAACAAAGACCAGACAAGGTCTTTTTTGTAAACAGATAACACATTTTAATTCATTACAGATTAATGAAGTGATAATCTTTAACCCAGATGCCCACAAAAGTAAGTTTACAGATATCTTTGCATCAGTTTCTTCTGTACAGCCAATGTCATAAAAATATGCAGTTTTCTCATTTCATTTCCCACTGACTGGTTTCAGTCCCCAGGCAAAGAATTATGTATCAAGGCAAGAGCCTCAAAAAATAGTTTCAAATGCATTCTACAGAAGGAACTCACAAACAAAACAAGGGATAGGTGGTAGGTCACTCTCAAAATAAATCCAGATCTTACTGAGACCGAAATTACCCTCCCAACCTTGTACAAAAACATATCTTCCGTGCATATCTACACAACTCCTGCTCCCAACCTCTTGCATCATTGCTCATATCCCTCTAACAGACCTAGATGCAAGATACATCCTCCCACCACCACCACCACCACCACCACCACCTATTCCAGTCCAGTCACAAGCATCACCTATTCCATCAAAGGCAGGGCTACCTCAGAAACCAGTCTTATGATCTAAAGGCTAAGCTGCAACCACTGTGCTGCATTCTACGTGGGCATGACAACCAACAAGCTGTTTGTCTGCATGAATGGCACCACCATCAGCTTATCTGAATTGCACAGATGGGAACTGCCCGGCAACAATCCTACATTCCCGTAATCCTCCTGGCCTCAAACTTCATTAGTCTTTGTCCTTACCCTCTAGCTCCTTCCCTATTCCCATTACAGCACTACATAGTCCTCTATTCCACCAATGCAACCACCTCTCACCTTTTCTGCTAACACTCCCCCTCCCCCCCCCCCCTCCATATAACCTCCTGACTGCACCAAGCTGCCCAACCCTCTCTCCACCTCATCCCTGTATGCTCCCGCAAGCAGCACTTTACTGTCTCCCACCCCTACCTTTATATCCCCCCCTCCCTGCCCCAAACTCCTCCTTACCCACCACCCGGCTGTGTCTTTCATCATGCACTGCTGCTCGCAGTGTGGCCTCAGCAGCCAGACTGTGGTCGTGTGTGTGTGTGTGTGTGTGTGTGTGTGTGTGTGTGTGTGTGTGTGTGGGCGCGCGCACTCAGGCGTGCTCTAGCAAACACGCTCAAGCGCGCGCTTCTCCGACGAAGGCCTTGTTGCCCAAAAGCTCATTTTCTGACAGTCTTTTTGTTGTGCCTATCTGTGACTCAGCATCTCTAATATGTGGTGAGTAGCAACCCCAGTACTATCATAAAATAAACAATATAAAACTGATATTACACCCAATTACTACGTTCTACAAAGCATCCACAGCTAATTCATCAAACTGAGTATTTCATATCACACATTTTAAATACACAAGCAATGGGTATAACCAATGCTTGATATGTGAAAAACAAAACGAGGTTCAAACACCGTAACCTTGCAGGGGTGTTTTTGAAATTTACACTTTTTAAACCGTTATTTTAATGCTTTTCCTGGGCATTTTAAAAGTGTGAACACAACATCTGTAGTTGTAAAATATAAAGTTCTATCATATCACATTTCAAAGTTCGTAGTTCTGAATTTTTTTCCTCCGAAGTACCGCTATGGGGTATCAGCGCATACCATCACAATTCAAGCACTGATTGTACCATCCAAAATGGAACAATGAACTCTTAAAATTGTGGACTCAATTTCGTTTTCAGTGATTGAGGGCTTCTGGAAAAACAATAGCTGGACTATCAGCCACATTCATAAGCTGATGATAATGATAATATACAGACTCTTTCCTGTTTTACAACCTGCTATTCTTAATAGCACCTCAGTTTTCTTCTGTGTATCTGCTGCGATGGTGTCCATACATTTCCTGCATGTGAAAAAACCCTTATGGTTGTGAATGGTTTTGTGCACTGTAATCTAGTACTGTTTCAAACACTTGCATTTCATAGAATTTGTCGCTTGATTGAAGAAGTTTTCAATTAGAAAGAATATTTACAGATTTTATAGTTCCAACCCGTCCTCTTAAACCTTTCCATGAATAAAAGGGTGACACCTTTTCAAATGTCCCGATGTGCTGCTTTATCACACTTACGCTACTCTGAGAGCATTTTTAGCAGTAAAACTTCTTGAAGGCTCTCGCAAAACATTGGGGCTCAGCTGTCTTATTACTAGGATCCATGTTCATCTCATGAAATGCAATAGAAGTAAGGGTCAGCGCAAAAACAGCTTTGAATGTCTGGGCAAGCCTAAAACAACTTTGGTGTGTTAGGTGTTCCATTCATCTCACTGACACGCTCTTCATCTCAATCTTGAGGAAATGTTTTTAGGTTTGTAATATCCTCATTATTTGGGTTAAGTTGTGATGCCCCAGCTCCACAACGCACTATTGTATCCAACAGTGGTTAAAAGATGACATGCAGAGTTGAAGGCCACTGAAGATAGGTGGTGCTGACATGAACATGGTAGGAGAAGAAGATGTATAGCAGAAAATAAATACATCTGCAAGTGAAACAAAACAGTGTGACAAATAGGGGAAAAACTGAGGTGAAAAACAAAGAAAGGCACAGAAATATGGACAAAATGTGGCAGATAGGTTGGAGTGTCACGACATTTGGCCTTCTGGGTCCTTAAAATATTTTAATTGTATTCACGTGAGAATAACTGATTACAGAGTTAGCTTCTTTCATGATTCCAACCACCACTGCACTCTTGAGGTTGACACACAAACTGGCTGAATTCTCATGAGAGGTATCTGTTTCACACACCGTTGAGCGACAAAACCCCTCCCCACACAGAGGTAAGAGCTGCTTGTGAATGTAACAGTTGTAGAATGTGATTTTTCTGTGCAGAAGTATGGAAGTGTAGCTACTGCAAGTAAAAACAGGTAGCCACAGCACAAAAGATCCAATTCATAGCTTACTGAAACATCCTTATGTGGCATACTGTTATTAGTCAAACAATTGTGTAAAATAATTTAACTGCTTATAGAACAGTTAAGTAATAAATTTAGTCACTGAAAAAATTAACTGCTTTGTCTACAATGAACGATTATTTGAAACTGACAATCAAACCTGGTCCAGCATAACGGTGGCTCTGTGTGGAGCGCACACGCTCACACATGTGCACAAACATGTGCAAACAAACACAGACACACTGTAGAACTGATGTTTGTTGGTACACTTGTCAACACTGTTCAAATTGGTTTCTCTTGCTCCGCAAACTGAACCACTCTGACCAAGCACATAATAACACAATGACCATCTTGCAAATTTTTTCATTATACATTATGTTGTGCCAATTGTGTGACCTGGGGTTGCAAGATATAACTAAAAAATTAAAACATTTCCCTATAATGTTATTCATCTCCAACCTTTCTCCCTTATTTTTTCACTGTTACTTTTTACCTTTATAACTTTTCTATAAAAAGATTGCTTATTTATTTGATTTTTTCAATTATCTCTCCAGATCCGGCATTCTACTTTCCAAGATGTCTGCAAGTAGGAGAGATGTCCATAAAAACCAGAGCAGACCACTATTAAAAGCAGCAATAAAACACATTCTCATATATAGCATGTTAATCTTCTATATTTCCACCTGCTCAAATGGTTCAAATGGCTCTGAGCACTATGGGACTCAACTGCTGAGGTCATTAGTCCCCTAGAACTTAGAACTAGTTAAACCTAACTAACCTAAGGACATCACAAACATCCAGGCCCGAGGCAGGATTCGAACCTGCGACCGTAGCGGTCTTGCGGTTCCAGACTGCAGCGCCTTTAACCGCACAGCCACTTCGGCCGGCTCCACCTGCTCAGAAGTTTTTACGGAGGGGGGGGGGGGGGGATATCATCATTTAAATCTGAAGGTTTCACTGCAAATGAAAATAAAGTCCAGCATAATAAAAATTGTAAGAATATCTAGTGCAGCACAAATCTAACCAAATTGGCAATGAGGTAATCCAGAGTGCCAGGTGTTAGTATTGCAATACTCGATGGGCCAGCAAGTTTTTCTGCCAGGCAGCCTAATACGACACACACATTCCTCTGTTCTGTGGGAGACACTCGCCCTCGGTGTGAAACAGCTGCAGACAGTGAAAGCATGTTTGACAATCGCACCACCGACTCCTGGAACAGAACATTTTTATTATACTGAAGTGAAACTAGTTTTAAATGCACACAAAAGTTAAGCAAGTAGTTGTAAAATTAATTTACATCTTTAAACATGTCAAGTTAATGTACCACTATTAAATTATACATAGACAGAATGAAGTTTCAGTACCTACCCCCCTCAGGTGGAAAAATTCTTAATACTCTGTGTGTGTGTGTGTGTGTGTGTGTGTGTGTGTGTGTGTGTGTGTGTTCGGGGGTGGGGGATTTTTCTAGCATTTGGGGCTAGAACCCTCAGGCTAGAAAGACAGATTTATTGTGGCAGTGTCTTTCACCAAATTACTGTAATATGGATACTGTTTTAGAGTCATAAGAGTCACAATAGACAGTTTTATCAAGAATTGCACTTGTAAAACAGAGAGAAATTATGGAATGTGTTAAAGTAGCTTTTAGTTAGTTGAAAGTTATCAGGCATAAGAGCTATAATTTGTTTATAACTAAGTTCACAAAAATTATTGACCAAGATTACTAACCCTAAGTATAATATTTGTCATAATACAAGTTTACTGAATGAAAGTGGGGGAATGTGACAAGAGACAGTTATGAGAACAGAGGCCAGATAACACGGTGTTACAGACAGGAGTCACAAACACTGCAAAAATATAACCAATTTTGAAAGAAATTTAAAAAACAATCTTAAATATAAAAGGACGACGAGTGCACAGCTGAAAAAACAACAGATACAAAATGGTGCTGTCACCTTTAGCTTGCATCTAGAAGCTTTGATATTAAACAGCATTTTACCTTTGTTGGAAGAGGACAGTCATCCAATAACAATGTGATTACAGCTGGTCCAAGAGGATCATTCATGGGAATCACATGCACCATTGAGCTCACCACTTGAATCCAGCCATCCTCTCTATCTGCTATAGAATGCAGTCTCAACATGGCAGGTGGTGGCTCCTGTTCACTGAAAAAGGAAAATTTGAACCACATGATAACACACAGTTGTATAACATACTTTTTGGTGTAAAAACAATCTGCTACATTGCACACATCCATTCTGAAGAAGTAAGTGTTACTGATCTATTAAACTTTGAATGTGCACTTTGAAACACCCTATTTCTTCTCCTAATACTTTGGCCATATACTTCTCGTCCATCTTCAGAGTGAACCGACGGGTTGGAGTTACAGCATTCGCTCTGCTCTTCTAAACCCTTAGTGTACACCGTATAAAGCTCTTTACCATTAATGTTTCATTATGCTATATCAGATTTTATTTAATAATGAATCATCTGGATTTGACTGTTAGAATTTAGTGACAAACATGTTGTTGGGATATGATAGAGATAAAGAACAAGTGAAATACTGCTGCTATCATGAACATCTTTAGTGTTCTTGGTTACACTGAAGCACCAAAGAAACTGGTATAGGCATGCATATTCAAATACAGAGATATGTGAAGAAGCAGAACACAGCACAGCAGTCAGCAATGCCTATGTAAGACAAAAAGTATCTGGTGCAGTTGTTAGATCTGTTACTGCTGCTACAATGACAGGTTATCAAACTTTAAGTGAGTTTGAATGTCGTGTTCTAAATGGCACAGGAGCAATGGAACACAGCATCTCCAAGGTAACAATATCAGGAATCCGGTAAACCCCAAATCAGTGACATCACTGAGGCCAGAAAAAGATCCTGCACAAACAAGGTCAACAACAACTGAAGACAATCATTCTACACGACAGAAGTGCAAACCTTCCACAAATTGCTGCAGATTTCAAAGCTGGGCCATCAGGATGTGTCATCGAGCAAACCATTCAACAAAACATCATCGATATGGGCTTTCGAAGCCGAAGGCCCACTCGTGTAATCTTGATGACTGCACGACACAAAGCTTTATGCCTCCCATGGGCCCATCAACACCAACATTGGACTTTTGACGACTGGAAACATGTTGCCCGGTCGGATGTCTCTCGTTTCAAATTGTATCGGGTGGACGGAAGTGGATGGGTATGGAGACAACCTCATGAATCCATGGACCCTGTATGTCAGCAGATGACTGTTCAAGCTGGTGGAGGCTCTGTAATGGTGTGGGGCATGTGCAGTTTGAGTGATACGGGGCCACTGATAAGTTTAGATACGACAGACAGGTAAAACATTCATAAGCATCCTGTCCTATCATCTGCATTCATTCATGTCCATTGTGCAATCCGATGGACTTCGGCAATTCCAGCACAACACTGCGACACTCCACACATCCAGAATTTCCACCAAGTGGCTCAAAGAACACTCTTCTTCAGTTGAAACACTTCCGCTGGCCACCAGACTCCCCAGATGTTAACATTGAGCATATCTGGGATGCCTTGCAACACGCTGTTCAGAAGAGATCTCAATCCCCTCACACTCTTACGGATCTATGGACAGCCCTGCAGGTTTCATGTATCACTTCCCTACAGCACTACTTCAGACATCAGTTGAGTCCATGCAAAGTTGTGTTGCGGTACTTCTGCATGCTCGTGGTGTACCTATATGATATTAGGCAGGTGTACCAGTTTCTTTGGCCCTTCGGTGTACATTTCTTCTAAACTCTGAAATAAATCAAAATTCTTCTCCTTCCTCCCTCATACAAATAGGACAGTTTTAAAGGATTTTCTGCTTTAAAATTATATAGTATAAAACATGGTAGAACTTGGTAAATATATGTTTCTGCACTACAGGCGTGATCTTTGGGTAGCAGTACGAAATACTTTTACAGAGGTTTAGTTGTCAAATGTCATATCCAGTGCTCACACTGTGATAAATACAAGTGAAGTATTGACATAAAATCAATAAAAATTACTACAGTAAACAATGAGTTTGTATTAATTAACTTCAACCTTAAACACCTAGCTGGCAAAGTTTTCGTTTTAATGAAGCCCTACATCACTTTATAAAGATAATGAAGAAACCTGTTTTCTATGGGTACAACATGAAATATGAGGACATAATCTGGCTTTCATAAAAAAGTTTTGAAGACAAAAAGCACAAGTAAAATTGAACTAGCTTTTCAGCCACTATACATTGTTACAGCTATTACATGAGCAAGACATAACAGCCAAAACTGTACTCATAAATAAATAAATGTAATAACAATTCAGGCAGAAAATTTTATCATTTCGAGCAAAAAATACTATCCTTGTAATTTCATTTGTCTCAGTGTGTCGAAAAAAATGGTTACAAGGCATAAAGATGTGTGACATAAAATTAAATAATGATGTTGACTCCAGTCTAAAAACCAATTTGATGCAGCTCTCCACACTAATCTATTCTGGGCACGTGTCAATTTTTGCACAACTACTTCAGCCTACATCTATTTCAACCTACTTATCATAGTTAAACTTTTGTCTCTTGGTACAATTTTTAGCCCCCCCACCCATTTCCTTGCACTACCAAACTGACCATTTATTAATGCCTCAGGATCCCATTAACCAATCCCTTCTTTTAATCAAGTAGTGCCTTAAATTTCTTTCCTCCACAGTTCAGTTCAGTTCCTCCTTATTAATTATTCATTTTAACCATTTAATCATCAGCATTCTTCTGCAGTACCACATTACAAAAGTTCCAGTTCTCTTTTTGCCACCAAGTAGGGTAGCACAGTGGTTTGCACATTGGACTTGCATTTGGGAGGACGACAGTTCAAACCGACATCCAGCCATCCTGAATTAGATTTTCTGTAATTTACCTAAATTCCTTAAGGTGAATGCTGGGATGGTTCCTTTGTAAGGGCATGGCTGCTTTCCTTCACCACCCCTCCCTAATATGAGCTTGTGCTCCATCTCTAGTGACCTCATTTCGACAGGATGTTAAACAATAATCTCCTCCTCCTCTTCTTCTTATCTGAACAGTTTATTGTCAGAGTCTCTGCCATATAAGACAAATTCCTACAAAAACGAAGTCTTAACATTTTAAGTTATATATAATAATAAAAATTTCTCTAGGTCACAAATGCTTTTCTTGCTACTTGCAATCTGCATTTTATATTCCTCAGACTTCAGCCATCATCACTTATCTAATTCCCTCAACATCATTTAATTTCATTTGACTATGTTCCATTAGCCTCGTTTTACTTTTGTCAACATTCATCTTAAAACCTGTTTTCAAGACCGAATCCATATCTTTCAACTGCTCTTCCAAATTCTTTGCCACCTCTGATGGAATTAATGCCACTGAAAAACTTAGAATTTATAACTTCTTTTCGATGAATACTCCTAATTTCGCCTTGATTTCCTTCTCAACTTGCAAATAAATTTCAGAAAATACTTATTTTTACAAGTGTAACTGTCACAAAACTTTCTTTACACAAATTACAGTTTCATATGATTGTTGGTAAAATGGCAAGATAGCACTTGTCATCTCATGAAATTCTTTCCAAGGCTTACTGGAGCGAATATGTAAACTATGACTCCACTCCAGTCTTTTACATGATAAGATACTGAAGATTACACAAGGTTAGGTACATAGGACATCCGCAACTGAGAGGCATGATAATTAATGAAGAGATATCTGCTTCAGCTGTACTAGAGTTCTTGTAGTTCGTCTCATGGTCCCCATGTCAGATATACACCGATGGCAGCACAATATCTGCACCTCCCACAAACTCATTTTCTGTCACCTTTCTGAGGAAATCTAAGGAGCTACTTGACTGAGAAGTAGTGGCTCTGGTCTTGTAAACGACATACGGCCAGGAGAGCAGTATGCTGACCCCATGTCCCTCCATAGCCGTGTGACACCTGTGGGCTGAGGATGATATGGCGGCCGGTCAGTACCATTGGGCCTTCACGACCTGTCCGGGTGGAGTTCAGTTTATTTCTGATGCACATGGTGAGTCATTAGTAACTAATATTTTTCCTCTCATAATTGTTAACACAACACTTTCAAATGAACCTTACTAAAGATTGAATTTGTGACCTCGCACTCAAGGCGTTCCGTTTTAGCATTACCCCTAAAGACTTAATCCAATATAATCTGCACAATATGGTCAGTGCTTATCAGGGAATCAAGTAGTATGTTCTTCTTCCTCTTCGTTACAGCCACTATCATACATCCATTCACCTTTTCAAAAGTGGCCATTCATTGCACCAAAAGGAAGTTCTGTATGGGTCTTCCTACAATTCCTTATGCGATCACTTGAAGATGACACTTTCATAAACACAACAGCAGTGTTGCTGATCTTATCTGATTAGTCATTCACGTGCACTGAACACAGAGGTCCTATTACAATTTCTTTCATTTGTGTTGAATATTCATTAACCAGTATAACACAATGAGATATATTAGTCAAATATTCCTCGAGTCAACTATATATCTGTAACGATAATGCATATGATTGCACCCCGGTTTGTAGTCAATGACATGGTACAGTGTCAAATGCCTCTTGCAAAGTTAGGAAGACGGAATTATCAATTCACATATCTATTGTTTGCAGGACACTGTGTGTGAAGAAACACATTTCACACAAGCACTCTTTTTTTTTTCTGAATCTATGTTTAGGTTGCAGTAGTTACTCGGTGATGCGGCTTGCACAGGATTGAGTAGTGGGGAGAGCTGCATCAAACCAGTCTTTGGACTGAAGATCACAACATCACATGCTTATTCTTTGACAGAAGATGTTTCCCCCCCCCCCCCAGCAGCACCATAACGTTTGAGTCTCCATTACACTCTAGAACAATGCAACAGACAGATATCGGCAATATAATACCATAGTTCAGCACATCCAATATATTACCATTTCTGTAAACAGAAGTGACCTGTAATCTTCGCCAGTCACATGGGAGCAGCCACTACAAAAGACCTTCTCAATAAATAAGCTAGAAAGACATAATTCTGTGGTGTATTCAACATAACATCAAACTGGAATTCCTTAAGGACCTGGGGCCTTTTTCTTTTTTAAAAAAATCCACCACTTGACGGTAAATTACTGTTCATTTATTTCACATGATCACGACTTTAGCTTTACAGCCATTCTGAAGTGCACACTGAAATGTTACAAAATATCTCACCTGTCTGCGTGAAATGTCATTGCTGAAAAAAACATATTTCTTGTCTTACAGAACAGTTGCCATATTACAGGATCTGAGTACACATCGAAGATACATAATATGGTTGACAATGTGCACAGTGAATAACCTTTAATGCACAATATGGTGTGTTTAGCAGCCAGTATCTTGTTGTGACCCGCATTCCTCACATCCGTGTATCAACCCATGCATCCGTGCTCAAATCAACATGGCAGGTCATTGGCACCAGGGATGCTAACATCGATGCATCTCGTGTGTGTGTGTGGCATTAAACATTGATAAAGTAGTATTCCCTTACATGAAGTCCTTTTCAAATGCAAAGCATAGAATTCCTTTTTTCTGTCTCCTGCCTTCAGTTTTAGACAACAGAAGGATCCACAAAAAGACATAATGCACATTTCAGATGCATTCATATACTTTAATTATGGCCAGAACTTCCTAGAATTCTCTTATAAATCTTTCATCAGGATCTAACAGCAAAACATGCTGTCGACTTCACCCCTTATTGTCAGCTTCAGCCCTTTCTGTGATGCATGAGTTGCTTTTCCTTATCAGGATCCCTGTAGTGGTCTCCATTTTCCTAACATTCTAATATTAATATATTGCTAAACTGTCATGGGTCTCCGCCCTCTTCTATAATTTGACTATCTGTTACCAGCAGTTACACTTGCATATCAGAAGCTTTGTTATGATATGCGATTATGAGTAAGTAACCAGTAATCTATAAATATCTGAGTACATAGTGGTGTAAATATGACGTCTGTATAAAACATTCCGGAACTTGGTCCACAAAATTTTTCTGTGCTTACCTTTTACTTATTGTGCATGGTCTCCTCCGAAATACTCTCCTCCACAATTGATATGCCTCTAGCTGGATCATGCGAAGCAAGTTTTCTTTCATCTCATCTATCATTGCAAATCTTTGTCCTTTCAACAGTGTTTTAAACTCTGAAAATAAAAGTCCACAAGAGCCAGGTCTGGAGAGTACAGGGGATGAGGAAGCACAGTGATACTGCTTCTTGTGCAATAGTCACACACCAACAGGGATGAATGTGCAAGTATGTTATCGTGATGCAAGAGCCATGAATTGTCTCGCCGCATTTCAGGACATTTCCTTCTCACATTTTCTTGCAGGCGTCACAACACATTCCTATAGTACCATCGATTAACAGTTTGTCCCTATGGCACAAATTCATGATGAACTAATCATTCAAAGTCAAAGAGAACTATCAGCATGGCTACTCATCACCAATTATGTTTCTCTTAAGGAACATCTCGTTCTCATTTGTGCAATCCAGAAGCTCTTCAGAGATTATGAGGTGAAGGTTTTTCTTGTCTTGACTCATGAGCCATGGGACAAATTTGGTGGAAACATTATTCATTCTGAGATGCTGTGTCAGGATTTCATGACATGATCCAGCTGAAATGTTACATTCTTCTGCAATCTCTTGGAAAGTCAGTCTTCAATTGGCACGCACAATTTCATTGCAATTCCTAACATGAGCGTTGTCGGTAGATGTCAAAAGACGTCTTGAACGAGGGACACCTTCAACTTCCATTTGGTCTTTTTAAACCATGTGAAACAATCATAACACCTAGTACAGCTTAAGCACTTATCACCGTAGGCTTCCTGCATCATTTGGTTTTTCTCTGTAAAGGTTTTGTTGAGTTTCACACAAAATTTAAAGCAAAGCTCCACTAACTCTGCAATCTCGAAATTCAAAACTGTGCAACAATGTTCTACTCAATACAGCACTGAACAATAACTTACACAGACATACAACAATAAAACTTTTGGCAGTTAAACATTAAACACAGGCCATGTGCAACCTTAAAAGTTATAAATATTAAAAACCACACTTTTTTTCTTATCAGTTATTTATTACACCACCTTAACACATTTACATAAATAATGTTTTCGCTCTTCCCTTCTTTTGCAAGGATGTAAGGATTTCGTGGGTTGGACACACGTGAGCACACCATAAAGTTGCGTACAAGACATACACGATTTTCCTTAATGGACACTGGAATATTTGAGTGTGTATTCTTGGCCTTTATTTATAGTCACTTCTGCATTTGTAATATTAGTATGGATTTGCTATGTACTTATCCAGATGGCATTTAATAAAATTTTTCAGATTTATTTATAATTGTTCAATGTACGCCAGATCAAAATGTTGGCATTTGATTTTTTGACTGTGACTAACAGACTGACCAAAAACAAATACTATCCTAACTTTCCTGTCAACCTTTTTGTTGCCTTTGGCAATTGCTGTCACTGAAAAAGCATTATGGTCACTAATCCCTCTGCAACTGGTGACACTGAAAAAGATTAGGTCTCTCTGTAACTAGCAGGTCAAGAATATTTCTTTCACAGTCAAATTGGATGGATGGATGGATATGGTGTTATGGGCACTCAACAGTGTAGTCTTTAGCGCCCGAACGGAAACAACAACGGACGAGTGTCACTAAAAGGCAGCAAGTGCAGAAATAGGATTAAAATTATAGGTGAAAGTCTACAGAGGCAGTTTGCACGTCAACAGTAGCAAAGAGGAAAGCAGCACAATGAGGAGAACTGCAAGAGAACGGAGGGGAAGGGGTAAAATGAAAGACATAGCACATGTTTGGAACTGGCCTACTACAAGAATAAAAAAGGAGTGGTAAGCCACTCGGCAACACACTAAAAATTCCAACCTAAAATTCTACGCTGAAGCCCAGAAACATCACAGTACCTTAAAACTTTCTTGACACTCGCCTCGTCATAGGCTAAAATCGAGGGCAGATCCCCACTAATATTAACTTCCGCCCTGACAAAACGATATAAATCACACTCAACTAAAATGTGGCGTACAGTGATTCGTACGCCACAGGCATCACACAGAGGGGGTTCCTCTCGCCGTAATAAGAAGGCATGCGTAAGAGGACAGTGCCCTATGCGAAGACGTCTAAGGGTCACTTCGTCACGCCTCGGTGACCGGCAGGAGGAACACCACGGCTGGACGGTGGGTTTCACCAACCGCAGCTTATTTTCCCTCACCGGCAGCCATTCCTCCTCCCACAATTGCAGATACTTCCGCCGTAGCACAGAAACGACACCTTGCAAAGGAATAGAACATTGTGTCACATCCGGTAACCTGCAGGCGTCCTTGGCAGCTCTGTCAGCTTGTTCATTTCCCCGTATGCCCACATGCCCTGGCACCCAGCTAAAGGACACTTGCTTGCCCTGTCGTTGGAGGATGTACAGTTGGTCTTAAATTAGCTGCTCCAACTTCTCCGCAGGGTACAGGTTCTGCAGTGACTGTAACGCGCTCAGTGAGTCAGAGCAAATTAGGAAGTGTTTGCCCCGAGTAAACCGTATCTGCTCCAATGCCTTCAGGACCGCGTGAAGTTCTGCGGAAAAAACAGTGTATTACTGGGGAAGGCGAATCCTGATGACACGGTCGGGGAACACGACTGAGCAGCCAAGAAGATCCCCCTGTTGGGATCCATCAGTGTAGACTACTGTAAAATCATGATGCCTGTCTAAAATGTTAAAAAACAAAGATTTGAAAGTAAAATCTGATGTACTGTCTTTCTTAAAATTTGCCAAATCTAAAATCAGTGTGGGTCTCTGGAGGAGCCAAGGTGGATATCTGCTCCAACCTCGACGTGAAACATTAAAACCGGCCACACCCATCTCTAAAAGGCAATCCTTTGCACGAATCCCATAGGGCCTTGTTGCTCGGTGCCGGTTGCGAAAAAGCCTTTCCAGTGGAGGCCGAGCAACAGTGTGGTATGCAGGTGTGTATGGTGTGGATAATGTTTGATAGGCCTGGCGCACCATTAGTAGACGCCGCCGGAGGTGAAGTGGCGGTTCACCTGCCTCTGCACAGAGGCTCGGTATGGGGCTGGTTCTGAACGCCCCAGTGGCCAACCGAATCCCCTCATGGTGCACCACATCCAACAGCTTCAAATAAGTGGGTCTTGCAGACCCATACACCATGCATCCATAATCAAGCCGGGACTGCACGAAGGCTCTGTAAAACCGGAGCAGACAAGTCCTGTCTGCTCCCCATGTGTGGTGACTAAGACATTTTAAAATAGACAGCGCCTTAACAGACCGTTTTTTCAGTTCCTTAATGTGTGGCAGCCACGTAAGCTTAGAATCAAAAGTGAGGCCCAGAAACTTCACCGTGTCTTTAAAATTCAGAACGGTGTCCCTCATCCTCAACTCAGGCAAGTCAAAAATGGAACGAGAACGGTTAAAAAGAACACACACCGACTTATCAGTTGAAAACTTAAAACCACTCTTCTGTGCCCATTCATCCAAACGTCGCAGAGTGAGTTGCAATTGACGAGTCGTCGTTGCAAGGCTTGAAGAAGAGCAAAATACAGAGAAATCGTCCACAAACAAGGAACACTGCACAGGACTTTTCACAACAGACGTAATACTGTTAATAGCAATAGCAAAGACCGTCACACTTAAAACACTACCTTGAGGGACACCGTTCTCTTGTTCAAAGCGACTAGACAGTACGTCTCCGACTCGGTACCGAAAATAACGTGGCGACAGGAAGGACCGAATAAAATTGGGAAGACATCCGCGAAAACCCCATTCGTGGAGCTGCCTGATGATAAGATGCCTCCAAGTAGTGTCGTATGCCTTTTCAATGTCAAAAAATATTCCCAACAGGTGATGCTGGCGCAGGAAAGCCTGTTGTATAGCCGCCTCCAGGAGGGCCAGGTTATCAAAGGTGGAGCGATACCTCCTGAACCCACACTGAAAGCGACTAAGGAGTTGTCTGGATTCTAACATCCAGACAAGGCGGCGGTTGACCATCCGCTCCAAGGTCTTCCCCACGCAGCTAGTGAGGGCAACACTACGGTAACTACCCGGGCACGTGCGGTCTTTCCCAGGTTTTAAAAGAGGAATTAAAATTGCTTCACGCCACGCGTCGAGGAAGTGACCAGACATCCAAACTAGATTAAAAAGTCGGAGGAGGATTTCTTTATTTCTCCCTGTGAGGTGCCGCAGCATGCTATAGTGCATTCTATCCTGACCAGGGGATGTATCACGAGCCCCACACAATGCAGAATCCAGTTCCCACATGGAAAATGGGCAGTTGTACTCTTCTGTATTGGGTGAGCGGAAGTCAAAACTGCTCCTCTCAGCATCCACTCTGTGGGGCTGGAAAGCTGGATTCTGACTGGCGGTTGCAGTAATAGCTGCAAAATGAGCCGCCATAGACTGGGCAATATCTTTTGGGGTCGTTTGGAAAGTACCATTCCACATTACAGCAGCCATAGGGCACCTCCCACCTCTCCCAGAAATCCTCCTTATGGTCTCCCATACAATGGAACTTCGTGTAGAACGATTAATGGTGTTCAGGAACTGCTGCCACGACCTCTTCTTGCTCTCACGAATAATTCGGCGACATCTTGCCCTCGCCACCCGAAAGGCTGCAAGATTCTCAGCAGTCGGCCGACACTTGAACCGACGCAGAGCCGCACGCCTGGTCCTGATTGCAGAGCGGCATTCGGCACTCCACCAAGGCACAGGTGGCCTCTTCCGGTGGACTGTGGAATGGATGCTGCAGCGGCATGGTGGACAGTTTTGGTAATATGATCCACCCACACCTCAACATTCGCACAGTGTTCGAATTGGGCCAACTGGCTATAAAGTGTCCAGTCAGCTCCACTGAGCACCCATCGTGGTGGTCTCCTTTCGGGCCCCACGCCATCTGGCAGGTGAATCCAGATTGGGAAATGATCACTGCCGTGCAAGTCAGCAACCACTTCCCAGTGAGCACTGGCGGCAAGAGCTGGAGAGCAAAGCGAGAGATCAATGGCAGAGAACGACCCAGTCGCCGTGCAGAAATGAGTACTCTGTCCTCCATTGAGCAAGTAGGCACAGGATGACAGGAGAAGACTCTCAATTGCTCTACCCCTGGGGCAGGTAATTGCAGAGCCCCAAAGCACATTGGGGGCATTAAAATCACCACAAATAATGAATGGCTGGGGGAGCTGTGTAAGAAGGTCGGTGAGGGCCGCTTCATCAAGAGCATCATGTGGGGGCAAGTAAAGTGAACATACAGTCAATGGATGACGCACGTGCACGGACACAGCGACGGCCTGTAAAGTCGTCGTAAGTGAGAGAGGCGAGGAGTGGTAGTCCGTCCTGACGAAAATACCTACGCCTCCTCTAGCTCTCTCTCCACGCAGGTCGTCCTTTTTGTGGAGTGTATAGCCTCGTATCTCAGGGGAGTATGATGGATGGAAATAAGTCTCCTGGAGACATAGACACAGTGGTCTATCCTGAGATAGTAGACGAAGTTCTTCCACATGCGTCCTGAACCCTTGCAAGTTCCACTGAAGTACGGGAGCCATCTAGGATGGGGGTAGCACCTTCATCCTGTCTCTCCGACGAGGCGGGGAGACCGAAGCAGGTGGAGGAGCAGGCATGGGGCGAGATGATTGCCCCACACATACATCATATTCCATCAACTCCGGGGAAGAGTCAGAGGAAGCCTCTCGTAAAACAACATCCGCATGGTCAGATGGTTTACCACGGGATTTGACCCGCTGTGGCTGCTGTACAGGAGCTTTCTGTGGTTTGGTGGGCTTTGGGGGAGCGGATGTGGGAGTGATAATCGGCGCACTGGGCTTGGGAACAGCCGCAGCTGTTGGAGGTGCCAGAGGCTGGCCCAAGTTCGCCACTGTACCTGTGTCTGCCAGTCGAGTAGGGGCGACTGGCTCTGAAACACTGGCTGCGTTGAAAGTGCACTGACAGCTGCAGGTGTTAGTGCCAACACTCACCACCTCAGTCTGCGTGGAGGCATCGACTTTTGGAGTAGGCTTCTGAACCAGGGATGCAAAAGATGTAACAAATGTGGGAGGTTGCATCGACTTACAGATCTTCTTGGCCTCACCATAGGGGATATGCTTGGTTGTTTTTAGTTCCTGGACTTTGCGTTCCTCTAAAAATATTCGGCAGTCCCTACTCCACACAGGGTGGTTGCCAGAGCAATTGATACATCTAGGTGGAGACGAGCAACCAACTCCTTCATGAGCAGCCTTACCACAGTTGCCACAAGTCGCGTCGCCTTTACACCCGAAGGTGGTATGCCCAAAACGCTGGCATTTAAAACAGCGCATTGGAGACGGGAAATAAGGCCGCACACTAAGGCGAAGGAAGCCAGCTTTAATATGGTCTGGAAGTTTCGTGCTACTGAAGGTCAGAATAAAAGAGTCGGATTTCACAAGATTGCCATCAACCCTCTTCATGATATGTTGAACATCAACGATACCTGCCGGAGCCCACTCACGTTGCAGTTCGTCTTTGGGAATGTCGACTAGATCCCGGCATGTCACAACACCTTTGCTAAAATTCAAGGTGCTGTGCAGTTCAGTGTCTATGGCATACTCCCCAAGGCATTTAGCAGCTTGCAGGTTAGTGGTTTGCTGGGAAGTGGAAGTTTCCACGAGCAAGGTCCCATTACGCAAATGCTTCACTGATTTTAAGGAGCCACAGAGGCCCTCCAGACCCTTTTGTATATAGAAGAGCGAAACCTTCTCAAAACTACCCTCCTTCCATTTTACAATGAGAAACACATTCTGATTACCAGAATGCATTCTGTTACTAAGGACTTGATTTGTCAAAGATGTGCTGCAGTCAGGGGGACTGACTGCACGAGCCCTCTTCAGAGACTGGGTGTTGGAACCTTCCAGCGGCCCACCCTTTCCGCTGGGAGGAGGAAAAGAGGAATTCGAAGGATCCATCTCGGTCCCACGAGCAGCTAGGGAACTAGAAGTCCACCTAGACAGAGCCCCGCGTGCCTAGGTAAGCCTTATACAACTGGGGTGCGGCAAGTGCCCCAGAGGTTGCCCGCTTGCGACTGTTCCACCCCAACAGCCATGCATCTTATAGGCGCGCAGCACACCGTAAGATTGAGGGGTTTTTATAGAGGTTTACCGTCCTCGCAATCCAGGCGGTCAAGCCAAGATAACCATTCCCCGCAGCACACAACATTCCACCGCCACGCCATACGGTGGTCGCTGAAGCATGTCCGGGGGTTACGGTGACAGGAGACTGGCGGCGCTGACCAGACCCCAGCTCAGGACCCCGGGGTCGTCAAGCCCGTACTCAGCAAATGAATGCTGAGCCCCTGGGGGCCACAGTCAAATTGTCAGACTAGTTGTTCAAGGCAGTTGTAAGACAAAGTATACTATATGTCTTTATTGCAAGTAATATAAGCATAGTTTTCTCAGTTGATAATGAGCAGTCTGCAGTCATCATCTATTACTATTCCAGGTCTTTCTGTGCTACCAAGTTTAGGCTACTATCGAATGACTATGACGGATGTGTCTGAATCTGCTGGTGAGACTGATCCTTGATACTCTTTACCATATTTTGCAGGGATTCATTTTAGACACTTCTAGATCCAGAATACCGCTTGTCGCTGTAAACACTCTTCCTAGTGTAGAATTTAATTAAACTGTCTAATATATATCCCATGTGTTGTAGAAAATTGCCCTACTTTGTACTTCAGGCGTCAACAAAACGGCCAGGGCTCACGTCCTTTGTAGAAAGCAGTCACCCAATCATCATACTAGGAATTGATCCTAGTGTGATGTGCCGGCAACTGTTTTCTACAAGAGTCATGAGATCTAGAACATTACTGCAAATACACTGGCAGTTAACAAGCAATGTTACGAGATTCTCACTCTCTGCAATTCCTATGCAGTTTGCTGGAATAACTGGTTCATGAGAAAGGCAATAATCTAACTTTCAACTTCTTCTTAGTCTTTTGAGATAACAATTGTGGATTTTAAAGTTAAAATTTTGTGTTTCACACCTCAACTACACTGGAATTATAGCTTCCAATTTTATACTACATATCCATATATTTTCTATTTGTTACTGGCAATGACTCTAAAAAAGAAATTGGCAGAAAATGTAAGAATAAGCCAATATTGTAGCAAGTCTAAAAAGGCAAAGCTATCACCAATTAGAAGTTTGGTTAGAACATCACAGTGTTTTATCAAGCATGGTCCTGCTCAAGTTGACGATGACAATATGGGGGTGCTCAACAGCATGGTCATCGGTACCTTTACAAAGTATCAGCATGCTATAATGATGGCTGTCCCCACAGGCAGAGTTGCTTACAGTACATGAAATTCCACCAATCAATTAAAAAAAACACTGTCATAATTCACTAAACTATGACGTATAAAATTGATTAACAAAAACTGCCCCAAAAAGCTATCCATTCAGAGCAAGCTGATCTCCCCCTCACCAACACTTTAACAGTCCACAAAATTTAAAAATTCATGTTCTTTATTACAATGGTGTCAGTGTCTGCAAGAATGGTGGATAGATCTCAAGCCAAAATAAGGATTGCCATTATGTCTATATATAAACACACATAGCCAAAACATCTTCCCCCATGAACCATGGACCTTGCCGTTGGTGGGGAGGCTTGCGTGCCTCAGCGATACAGATGGCCGTACCGTAGGTGCAACCACAACGGAGGGGTATCTGTTGAGAGGCCAGACAAACATGTGGTTCCTGAAGAGGGGCAGCAGCCTTTTCAGTAGTTGCAGGGGCAACAGTCTGGATGATTGTCTGATCTGGCCTTGTAACATTAACCAAAACTGCCTTGCTGTGCTGGTACTGCGAACGGCTGAAAGCAAGGGGAAACTACAGCCATAATTTTTCCCGAGGACATGCAGCTTTACTGTATGATTAAATGATGATGGTGTCCTCTTGGGTAAAAAATTCAGGAGGTAATATAGTCCCCCATTCGGATCTCCGGGCGGGGACTACTCAAGAGGACGTCGTTATCAGGAGAAAGAAAACTGGCATTCTACGGAACGGAGCATGGAATGTCAAATCCCTTAATCGGGCAGGTAGGTTAGAAAATTTAAAAAGGGAAACGGATAGGTTAAAGTTAGATATAGTGGGAATTAGTGAAGTTCGGTGGCAGGAGGAACAAGACTTTTGGTCAGGTGATTACAGGGTTATAAATACAAAATCAAATAGGGGTAATGCAGGAGTAGGTTTAATAATGAATAAAAAAAATAGGAGTGCGGGATAGCTACTACAAACAGCATAGTGAACGCATTATTGTGGCCAAGATAGACACAAAGCCCATGCCTACTACAGTAGTACAGGTATATATGCCAACTAGCTCTGCAGATGATGACGAAATTGATGAAATGTATCACGAGATAAAAGAAATTATTCAGGTAGTGAAGGGAGACGAAAATTTAAGTCATGGGTGACTGGAATTCGTCAGTAGGAAAAGGGAGAGAAGGAAACATAGTAGGTGAATATGGATTGGGGGGAAGAAATGAAAGAGGAAGCCGCCTTGTAGAATTTTGCACAGAGCATAACTTAATCATAGCTAACACTTGGTTCAAGAATCATAAAAGAAGGTTGTATACCTGGAAGAATCCTGGAGATACTAAAAGGTATCAGATAGATTATATAATGGTAAGACAGAGATTTAGGAACCAGGTTTTAAATTGTAAGACATTTCCAGGGGCAGATGTGGATTCTGACCATAATTTATTGGTTATGAACTGCAGATTGAAACTGAAGAAACTGCAAAAAGGTGGGAATTTAAGGAGATGGGACCTGGATAAACTGAAAGAACCAGAGGTTGTACAGAGTTTCAGGGAGAGCATAAGGGAACAATTGACAGGAATGGGGGAAAGAAATACAGTACAAGAAGAATGGGTAGCTCTGAGGGATGAAGTAGTGAAGGCAGCAGAGGATCAAGTAGGTAAAAAGACGAGGGCTAATAGAAATCCTTGGGTAACAGAAGAAATATTGAATTTAATTGATGAAAGGAGAAAATATAAAAATGCAGTAAATGAAGCAGGCAAAAAGGAATACATACGTCTCAAAAATGAGATCGACAGGAAGTGCAAAATGGCTAAGCAGGGATGGCTAGAGGACAAATGTAAGGATGTAGAGGCTTGTATCACTAGGGGTAAGATAGATACTGCCTACAGGAAAATTAAAGAGACCTTTGGAGAGAAGAGAACCACTTGTATGAATATCAAGAGCTCAGATGGCAACCCAGTTCTAAGCAAAGAAGGGAAGGCAGAACGGTGGAAGGAGTATATAGAGGGTTTATACAAGGGCGATGCACTTGAGGACAATATTATGGAAATGGAAGAGGATGTAGATGAAGATGAAATGGGAGATAAGATACTGCATGAAGAGTTTGACAGAGCACTGAAAGACCTGAGTCGAAACAAGGCCCCGGGAGTAGACAACATTCCATTAGAACTACTGATGGCCTTGGGAGAGCCAGTCATGACAAAACTCTACCATCTGGTGAGCAAGATGTATGAGACAGGCGAAATACCCACAGACTTCAAGAAGAATATAATAATTCCAATCCCAAAGAAAGCGGGTGTTGACAGATGTGAAAATTACCGAACTATCAGTTTAATAAGTCACAGCTGCAAAATACTAACGCGAATTCTTTACAGACGAATGGAAAAACTGGTAGAAGCGGACCTCGGGGAAGATCAGTTTGGATTCCGTAGAAATGTTGGAACACGTGAGGCAATACTAACCTTACGACTTATCTTAGAAGAAAGATTAAGAAAAGGCAAACCTACGTTTCTAGCATTTGTAGACTTAGAGAAAGCTTTTGACAACGTTAACTGGAATACCCTCTTTCAAATTCTGAAGGTGGCAGGGGTAAAATACAAGGAGCGAAAGGCTATTTACAATTTGTACAGAAACCAGATGGCAGTTATAAGAGTCGAGGGGCATGAAAGGGAAGCAGTGGTTGGGAAAGGAGTGAGACAGGGTTGTAGCCTCTCCCCGGTGTTATTCAATCTGTATATTGAGCAAGCAGTAAAGGAAACAAAAGAAAAATTCGGAGTAGGTATTAAAATTCATGGAGAAGAAGTAAAAACTTTGAGGTTCGCCGATGACATTGTAATTCTGTCAGAGACAGCAAAGGACTTGGAAGAGCAGTTGAACGGAATGGACAGTGTCTTGAAAGGAGGATATAAGATGAACATCAACAAAAGCAAAACGAGGATAATGGAATGTAGTCAAATTAAATCGGGTGATGCTGAGGGGCTTAGATTAGGAAATGAGACACTTAAAGTAGTAAAGGAGTTTTGCTATTTAGGGAGTAAAATAACTGATGATGGTCGAAGTAGAGAGGATATAAAATGTAGACTGGCAATGGCAAGGAAATCGTTTCTGAAGAAGAGAAATTTGTTAACATCGAGTACAGATTTAAGTGTCAGGAAGTCGTTTCTGAAAGTATTTGTATGGAGTGTAGCCATGTATGGAAGTGAAACATGGACGATAAATAGTTTGGACAAGAAGAGAATAGAAGCTTTCGAAATGTGGTGCTACAGAAGAATGCTGAAGATAAGGTGGGTAGATCACGTAACTAATGAGGAGGCATTGAATAGGATTGGGGAGAAGAGAAGTTTGTGGCACAACTTGACTAGAAGAAGGGATCGGTTGGTAGGACATATTTTGAGGCATCAAGGGATCACAAATTTAGCATTGGAGGGCAGCGTGGAGGGTAAAAATCGTAGAGGGAGACCAAGAGATCAATACACTAAGCAGATTCAGAAGGATGTAGGTTGCAGTAGGTACTGGGAGATGAAGAGGCTTGCACAGGATAGAGTGGCATGGAGAGCTGCATCAAACCAGTCTCAGGACTGAAGACCACAACAACAACAACAACAACAACAACAACAACAGCCAAAACATATTGAACCTCAAGTGGCACACCAGAAATTCCAGAGAGTGACGGATCTCCAAGCAGGATGAGGAAACTGTATGTTAGTAGGCACTATTTGCAGTCTGCTGGGCAGCATGTTCTTCCATCAGTGTGTTTAGCATGAAGTCCGCCTTACTTGCATGGTCAGTTTTGAGTGACTGCTGCTGTTTGCCACTCCCAGCCATTCGGTTTACCACTGATACACAATTTTCCTATCAGACAATATGATGGCACACACGGGAAGGGCACATCCATACACACCACCATCTCTGCACACCTCTTTGGCTGCTTTGAAAGCTGTAGCATTTCTCTGTATCCTGATGTACAAAGTACCCAACAAAACACCACCTACTTGGCTCAGATTTAGATCCACTGTAAGGTGTCATGGATGATCTGAATCAGCTGATCTACTGGATACATGCAATGGAACGCTTGTAGCACACTAAGCATGTCAGAGTAGTTGAGAAACTTTGTATTTTGATACCTCTGAATGTACTCCAACACCATCATACTGCCATATAACTCTGCATCATTTGTAAAATGTTCCGAAAAGTATACTTGGTAAATCCTATCAGTAGAAACAGCTGAACAACTAAATGCCTTCTCTTTCTGGAAGCCATCCGTACATACAATGATAAAACCATGGATTGTACTTAAAGCTGAAGAAAACCAATTTGTAAAACCAAACTGAAGTACAAGCATGGGTAAAACTGACTTAAGTAGTCTTCTCTGGTGAGAACCTACAACCAGTTTTATTGGTCCAAGCTTCCAGCTGACAGCCAACTGTAGATGCTTCGCTGTTGTTTTAAGATTGGAGGAAGATTAGAAGAAAATGAAGTCACCTACAAACAGAGAGCATTTAACAGGATTTCTGACTGCACAGGAGAAGTCATTGATAGTGACAGCAAACAGTGTGACACTGAGTACCCTGCCTTGGAGGAAGTGGGGAAGGGGGGGAGGACAAGGAGGGGGGAGTGGTGGAGGGGGGGGAGTGGTGGAGGGGGGGGGCAGCAGGGAGAGGACAAGATAAGAAGCGTCAGATATCCACATAGTCTCAATTCATGAACTTGCCAAAGGATGTTGTATCTCGAAGTGGTGGCGTATGTTTTTTCAGTCACCTGGTTTTGATGTAAGAATGACTTCTATAGTGTAATCTCCAGTAGAATTAAGTCATCAACGGTAGAACAGTAGTGCCTGAAACAACTACACTGGGACTGGCAAACATGACCTGTCATTCGACAAGCCAGAGGAGGCAGTGGTTGACTGTGTGCTTGAGCTTTACCCGACTACAGGTAGGGCTACAATCCAGTAACTATTAAGAGTTTGTACAATCCTTGCCTGGTTATCTTAAAGGAATTAATATAGCCTCCTTCCAAGTGGCAGGGTACTGTCCATCAAGCCAGATCTGACAAACCAGATAGGAGCTTGCCCTTGGCTCCAGGGCACAAATGACAGATTGTGGTGTAATGAATCTGATGCGATCCTGGAACAGTGTATCTGGCTGCTAACTGATGATGATGATTAAATGTTTAAAAGGACT
The DNA here is from genome assembly GCF_023898315.1 of Schistocerca nitens. NCBI lineage: Eukaryota > Metazoa > Arthropoda > Insecta > Orthoptera > Acrididae > Schistocerca > Schistocerca nitens. The sequence continues at coordinate 791,782,457 of NC_064618.1, read as the reverse complement.
AAACTTCTGTATCGTTAGTCCCTCCCTACCATGAGAGAAACATGTAAAAAAAGGGGGGGGGGTGGACTTGGTTGCTCAAACTATATAAGCAAGTCAAAGAGTTTAAAAGGGCATGACAGTAGTTGTAACACAATAGGTAAAAGAAAATAGAGATAACCCAGGCAGCACCTTAAACAAGAGGGTCTATAGGCACAACAAGATGAGAGGGGAAGAAAGTAACGTGTGGTCGCTTCCTGGGTAACTACCACAGGAGGAAGCTCTCGCCCCCACAAACACCCTAAACACTAGAAGGTGAAGAGTATAATAGGTTAAAGGAAAATTCACTCTCCCTCAGAAAATGCAACACTTCGGTAGTGGCTGTCATCTCATCCACAAGCATCTGAGGTAGTGAGGTACGTGAGCTGAGAGTGTGCGCTGCAGGTCGGCCAGCAAAGTGCACTCAATAAGAGCATGTGCTATCATCAGTAGACTGCCATAGATGCAGTGAGAATGAGCCTCCTGATGCAGAAGGAACTCATGAGTGACTCTTGTGTGGGTGATGTGTTGTCAGCACAACACAATGGCATCCTTGCAAGAGCCCTGGAGACTTTGGTGCCAACGACGAATGCACACCCAACACCACAGTCAGTCCGAGAGCTATCAGTGTACGCAATGGTACTATCGCAAAGTTTTGTGTGAAGGCCATGGCGATGGAGCAAGGCTGGAGTAGTGTCCTTAGGAAGCAAATGGAGGCCAAGGTGAATACGGGCCACCGCATGAAGCCAATGTAGTGAAGGGTTCATACCCATCAGGAAATTGGCAGGTAAAGTGAAGTTAACCTGCTGCCAGAGCAAAAGTTGAAAGCGAACTCCAGAAGGTAACAGAGAAGAGGGACGCGCTCCATACTGGCAATCAAAGAAGTCATCGAAGAAGAAGAAGGCCTAGGATAGGTGGCCAAGCATGGCACACAAGGGCATGCATAGTTGCTGAGGAGAAAGTCACGGCGGTAGGACAGTGGTAGTTCAGCAGCTTCTGCATAGACACTCAACCGGGCTAGTGTAAAAGGTGCCAGTGGCCAAACGGATGCCAAGGTGATTGACAATAATGAGATGGCATAAGACGGACGGATGTGCAGGTGCGTAAATGAAACACCCACAGTCTACTTTCGAATGAACAAGGGAGCAGCATAAAACGAGGAGGGTGCTTCGATCTGCTCCCGAGGAAGTACCACTGAGGACAAGTAGGACACTGAGGGACCACATCCAGTGGGCCACCAGGTAAGACATGTAGGAAGACCAAGAAAGGTTCCCGTCAAACAAGAGCCCCAGGAATTTTGTAGTTTCAACACATGGAAGAGCAACATGCCCAAGATGTAAAGATGATGGAAGAAACCAATTGCACTGCCATAAATTCATACAAATGGTTTTGTCAGTGGAAAAATGAAACCCATTGTTGATGCACCATGAATAAAGACGATAGAGACATCGCTGAAGATGCTGTTCAATGAGACAGGTCCATGGAGAAATGCAATAGATGGCAAAACCATAAATGAGAAGGGAGCAGGAGATGCCCAGCAGGAGACAGGCCATTATAGGGTTAATGACGCTCAAGACAGCACCCTGAGGCACACCGTTTTCCTGAATAAAGATGTCCGACAAGGCGGAACCCACACATACTTTGGCAACTCGGTCTTTTAAATCTTCTTGAAGGAAATATGCATGTGTCCACGGAAGCCCCACATGTGGAGAGTACGAAGGATACCAGTCCTCCAGCAAGTATCGTAGGCTTTCTCCAAATTGATAAGCATGGCCAAAGTCTGGAATTTCTGCAGAAAACCATTCATGACATGGTTGGACAAATTGATGAGATGGACAACTGCAGAATGGTGCGCTCTAAATCCACACTGTGCAGTGGTTAGTAAATTGCGAGTCGGGCATGAATCATACATTCCCTCACCTTGCAAACACAGGTGGTGAGAGAAATGGGGCAGTAGCTAGAAGGAAGGTGTTTGTCCTTACCAGGCTTAGGTATGGGTATAACAGTGGCTTCAGGCCAGCATCTGGGAAATGTGCTCTCTGCCCGGTTGTACGTAGGAAGGACAAAGTGCTTGCCCACAAAAGAAAGGTGCTGCAACATCTGAATGTTAACACTGTCTGGCCCTGAGGAGGAGGATCACAAAGTGGGAGCATGATCTAGCTCCCTCATAGTAAAGGCAGCACTCGCTATTCTGAGAAGAGAAGGGTATTGCCCAGGTCTCCTCTGCTCGTTTCCAATGGCGGAAGGCAGGGCGATAGTGGGAGGATCTCGAAATATCTGCAAAATAATAGCCCAAGGTGTTGGAGACAGCTATAGATTCCACTATAACATCATCTGCTTCAGTCAGGCCGGAAATTGAGGAATGGACCTTGGTCCCAGAGAGTCATTGGAGGTCGGACCACAAGACAGAAGAGAGATTGGAACTGTTAAAAGAACTAGTAAAGGAAATCCAGCTGGTTTTTTTATTACCCCAAAGAATGCAACACCACCATGCACGCAACCATTTATAATGAATGCAGTGTGCCATCACAGGATGATGGTCAAAAACACAGAGCACGTCTCTGCACGCAAACAGTGTAACAGCACGCCTCAGCCCACCAAGGGACCGGGACACTGCACGGTAAAGAAGTGCAAGGAATGGAATGTTCTGCAGTGGTAAGGATAATGTTTGTAAGATACTCTCCCTGTCATCGCAACTGGGGAAATGTTGTTCTTCGAAGGTCACCAGGGAGGAGTAAAGCCTCCAGTTGGCCTTAGAAAGCTGCTACTTGGGTGTGCACGTAGGTGGGGTAGGTGTCAGCAATCGGATGGCACATGGGAAATGGTCGTTCGAGTACATGTCACAGGGAACGGACCACTCGAGATGAGGGGCAAGATGGACAGTGCAGAAGGAGAGGTCCAAATGGGACTAGGCATGAGTGGAGTTTGAAAGGAATATGGGTGTTCCCGTGTTAAGGAACATGAGGTTAAGGTGACTGAGAAGATCAGCAAAGACGGCACCTCTGACAGGTTCTGGGAAAGCCCCAAAGGGGAGGTGCACATTAAAGTCACCGAGCAGCAGAAAGGGGTGAGGGAATTGCCCAATAAGCTGGAAGAAGTCTGCCCTGGTGACACCAAATGATGGAGGGATGCAAACGGTACAAAGGGAAAAAGGTCAAGTGAGGAGGCAAAATGCGGACTGCGACAGCTTTGAGCTGGGTAGTCAAGGAGGTCGGTTGACTATGCTCATCATCCTGGATGAGCAGCATGGCTCTCCCATGAGGTGGAATGCCATCCTCAGGGGGCAGGTTGAAGCAGACCAGGAAGAAATGCGAGAGCTCGAAGCAGTTGTGAGGACACAATTTTGTTTCCTGGAGGCAGAGTACAAGTGGACGCTGCAATTCTAAGAGCAGCCGAAGCCTTCTTTGTTGGATCAAAGACTGTGAATGTTCCATTGGAGGAGAGTCATGACCAAGGAAAAGTGAAGGGGTGTCACCTCAGCAGCTGCACAGTGCCAACCTTCAAAGACTTGCTGATACAGGGCAGAGAGGCAAGAGAATCCTGGTCTACAGAGGAGTCAGCACTCTCCTCCTATCGTTCTGCAGAATCCTGGGTAGAGAAACAATTGTTGGTGCGCACCGGCAACACATAGGCCGAACGGGCGAGGGTATCATGTGGCGGCACCACCGAAGAGGATTTCCGAGTCAGCAAAGGAGAAGACTGTTTCCCTTTGTTTGACTTCTTGGAGACTTTCTGGTTGACAAGAGGAAGACTCAGATGTTTGTTGGCTGGAATATTCTATCTGCCCTTTCCAGCCTGCCAGTTGTGCAGCAGGTGACTTTGCCCCCTGAGGTGAAAATTTGGTGGCTTCTTGCACAGCTGGAGAAGAAGACAGGGACACGACCATGATGCTGGGCGATTTCACAACCATGGTGCTAAATCTGAAGTCCCATGTCTGTGTTGCCATGTCCTTCATGGAGTGAGATGAAGCAAGAACAGTACAGTAAATGCCAGATTGTAGAATACACGGTTTCCGACTAGCCAACAACTTGCGAGCGACTAGGCAAGACACTTTTTTCTTCACCCAGATCTCCTGGATAGCCCACTCGTTAGGATACCTGGGACAATCGTGGGAGGAGGCAGCATGGTCGCCACTGCAGTTGATACAGTGGGGAGGAGGAGGCGGACAATCACCCTCATGATCATAACAGGTTACACATGCGGCCGGGTGTCGACAGGACTCTTGAGTGTGGTTGTAACAATGATACTGGTAGCAGTGCATCAGGTTCGGAATGTACGGTTGTACTGCGATAACTTCATAGCCTGCTTTGATCTTTGACTGAAGAACCACTCTACCAAAAATGAGAAAAAGAGTGCACTTGGGCACTACGGATGCCTCTACTTTTTTCATCACCTGATGGACTGCAATGACACCCTGATCAGAGGTACATTTGGATTTCTGCCTCAGCCAGACCATTGAGCAGCCTAGTGTAAATAACGCCATGGGAAGTAGTCAGCATTTGACAGGCCTCGACATGAACAGAATAGCTGTGGAGGAGCAAAGCTGCTAACAGTTGGGCTCGACAATCAGAAGTAGTCTCCAAAAGCAAAGTGCCATTTCGTAAACAAAAGCAGGATTTCACAGGGCCAGCAACTGCATCAACACCTTTCTGAATAATAAACAGATTTACCGCAGAGAAGGACTGACCGTCTTCAGTATATGAAATCATGAGGAATCATGGTGCAGCTGGGAGGGTCTTTCGATCATTAGTCTCATTCCATTTACAATTATCAAATGTAGACTGAGAATATGATGTTTGGCTCATTGCAAGAAAATGCCCCTTGACTGCCAATGTCCCCAATGGCGCACTCCTAACTGTGATCCACCCTCAGAAGGGGGAGAGACTGTTCTGATATCAGTGACTGAATATGCAGAACACATTTCCAACAACATCCCAGCCATGTTCCACAAGGGAGGTGAAAATGAATAACAAGAGGATCGACATGCAGCACAGAAGGGAAAAGATGCTGCAAAGGCTGGGGCCCCAAGTTAGCCAAGCACGAACTTGCCAAAGAACGGCACGTCTGCTGGGGGCACCGCCATCAGTGCGGGAACAAACCAAGAACTCAGCAAACTGGCAACTTCCATTTCTCCTTAACTGGCTATCGTCTTGAGGCACGGTCAATGACAAAAATGCTGTAGGATTGTAAACTTCTGCAGTAAAATCACTGTTCCCGACTCACAAAACGGCTGTGTTAACACAGCCACCATTAAGTTTGATCCATTTTACTGTGGATCATCCACCCTGATGCCAGTCACTCCAATTGGAAGCTCTGCTTGTGGGCACCACTTCGCCAAGGCAAAGGTCACCTGGTACAGACCCCGTTGTCCGGATTCCCAGTACAGGGAAAGTGGACAGGCACCTACTCTTTGGCTGACATAGGGAGGTTACAGCTCAGGCATCAGCAATGCGATGCCTGTTTTGTCAGGGGGCTACCACTGAGACGGTACACAGCAACCCCACCATGATAGGCTGGCTACCACACTGGATATCGGGTGCAGAGGTACATCAAATTGATTGGTAGGTGCAAAAGATAACAGCGCACAGTGGAGAGGTAATGCACTACAGTAAGGTGCCCTTCCCCTAATGGCCTACATTTTGGTAAAATTTGGAAAGTGGAGGTCAAACCCAACAAGGGGACCAGAATTTAAAAAGCCAAAATATGTGAGGGAAAAGTGTTAAAAAAAGTGGAAAGTGCAAAAACCTTCAAAAGTCCACAGAACAGTCCCGAGACCATGGTAAAAAACTTGACCCAATAAATAAGACTCCTATTAGTCACCTCTTATGACAGGCAAGGAAAGGCCACGAGTCTATTCTAGTCCTGACACCACAGGAGAAGGGGGGGAGGGACTGGGCTGTCATCTGAGCTGATTACAATTCCCACATAGAGTGGGTCATTTTAGACCACCTCATCACACAAGAAGCAGAGCCATGTCATCTCCATAGTCCTATGAACACCTGGAATTCAGGAGTTCGCCCATATGTCACAGTGAAAGTAAATAAGTGTTCTGCTAAAACTAACAAGGTCCATAAAAAAAGTTCCACTGAAGTGTGGTTAGAAAAAATAATAGATCTTACTAATGTGAGAAGTTTTAGATATAATTGTTATATTCCGACTGAAGATAACAAAGAAAGCTTGAAAAGAATGAATGGAATCTTTGATGGATATGAATTGACTTCATCCTACCTGATGAAAGAAAGAATCATTGTGTCTCCCGTCATTGTTGATTAAACAAATCACAGATGAAAAACAACCAACTGAAATTAAACTTAATGCAAGAGGGAAAAAGAAGAATTAACTCGAGTATGTGAAGAAAACCAGATGCCAAATGATTCACTCCGTAATGTGTCTGAAGATCGCAGCATATCGTCTTATTACGCACTGATAACTCAAAACAAGAGTCTCACAACTAAAACTATATGAGAATGAAGTCTTTCATGATGGCACTGATATGTAAAACATTCTCAGTTTTCCAGTAAAATAGGGAGAGACTTGGGTAGAAGGGGTATAAGACCGATTTTTCATCCTCCTAAGAAAATTAAGGAGATGATGCACCCTCTTAAGGTCAGTCTCGGCCTCAGGGTCCCTGGAATTTATAATATCCCCTGTGAGTGTGGAAGCAATTATAAAGGTCCTCCACATGCCTCCACATACTGGGATTCTGTGAGAATAATTTTAACCACGGTAGTGGATATTATGTGAACAGTGTATGGAAACGAGCGCTCGATGCAGAAAATCAGCAGGGACGTTCATTGCAGTGTTTAGGTTCCCACGGAAGCAGTGGTGCCGCCTGTGCAGACATTGACACCATCTGCAACAGCAGTAAGTAATTGCTGACCAATCACAAGCTGACCAATCAGAAGCCATCCGCGGGCTGTATAAGGCCACCACAGCAGAAGTGAAGATAGTTGCTCCTGATGACGACGATGGGGACTATCGTCGAAAGCTTGAGATTTTATCCCACATTGATGCAGCAAGAAAAGCGAGAGTGTTTTATATAAGTAAAACTATGTTATCAAAAAAAACTTAATGAAACTGTCAGTCACAAACTATGAATTTGATTTTTACAACACAGCAATAATGCAAACTTTGTTGTGATGGGAGTTTAAGACGCTTATTTTAGAAGCCTGAAATATAAAAACTAGCATAAAGCGATGTCTAATGAATACAAATCCCTAATAAAATTAAAAACTTGAATCTTGTATGACTACCAAAACATGTACAGTAACACCTATAATTTGGCACTGGGTACTGCATCAAAAGCAAAATAGACATTATGAAGCAAGACTAGTTACCGAGTGGGTGAAAATACTTGACTATTCAGCTTTTAGTCCTGTGGCATGCTACACATCGATTAGCTTGCTTCTTAATCTAACACCCACAAAGAAACTGAATACAAATTTTAATATTTTCTTAGTGATCATAAAGAAGATAAAAAATTTTAGGGTGAAGAATACTTTTTATGTCCTTAAGGAAGTTTCAAGGTATTGGGACAATAAATTCTCAGACTTCCTGAAGACACTGGGATTTGTGCAGCTTAAGCATCACTGTTTGTTGGTGGTGGTCTAGTTGCTTGAAAAAAAGACAGACAGCATTACTGAAGTATTACATACAATGAACCAAATATGATTTGATAGGATAAGCAAATCTAGTGAATAATACAAGCCACCTTAGTAGAGTGACATTCTTATGCAGTTTATTTTGTTCTTTCACAGTTGATATCTGTGGTGTTTTCATCTATATATTTTCCAGTCATAATTTCGTTCATTTACATCATTTAGTTATTGTAGGTTGTAACCTTGACAGTGACTGTACTCTAGACCTATACAGATCGAATAGGTGTAGTGAAGATAGCAATTGTATTGATATTGCAAACTGTCTTCCTGCTGTTCTGCTTTGCACTTTTTTTCTTTTTTTTAATGGTGGGGGTGGTGACACATTGATATGTGCTGTTGCCTGCAGTTGAGGTTAGTCAGAAAGGTGACAGCGAGTTAGTTAGCCCAACGGAAGAGTCATGACAGATCTTGTTATAGAGTGCATATTCCATCGTTACAATTACGTTCTTTGTTTTTCCATTGTACTCTGATATTTTCAAATGTTAATAAGAAGAAAATCTCCATCCATATTTCCAAAGTGGTGTCGTCAGTTTGTAAGTTTTTGTTTTGCTATGTTATTGTACTGCTTCCAACTTCATACTTAAATCATTCCTCGAGACTTAATCACTGCCTTATTAATGTCATCAGTCTGTCAACGCAGTAGCTTCTTTTTTATTAAAGCATCCAAGTCCTACTACTTGGCAAGACAAACTTCACCTGTAGAGGACACAACATCTCTGTTTCAGCCAAATTTATTTCTCTTCTTATACTAAATAATTAAAACTGTAAGGTGGATTAAGTAAAGCTGTACTGTGTAATTTACAAATCATCAATGGATATTTTGATATATATATAAAAACAAAGATGATGTGACTTACCAAACAAAAGCGCTGGCAGGTCGATAGACACACAAACAAACACAAACATACACACAGAATTCAAGCTTTCGCAACCAACGGTTGCTTCATCAGGAAAGAGGGAAGGAGAGGGAAAGATGAAAGGATGTGGGTTTTAAGGGAGAGGGTAAGGAGTCATTCCAATCCCGGGAGCGGAAAGACTTACCTTAAGGGGAAAAAAGGACAGGTATACAATCGCGCGCCCACACACACACACACACACACACACACACACACACATATACAGACACAAGCAGACATATTTAAAGGCCTTTAAAGTCTTTCCGCTCCCGGGATTGGAATGACTCCTTACCCTCTCCCTTAAAACCCACAGTGAAGTTGTAATATAGTCTAATCTTTCCCTCTCCTTCCCTCTTTCCTCACGAAGCAACCGTGGGTTGCAAAAGCTTGAAATTTTTGTGTGTGTGTTTGTGTGTTTTTTTTATTGTGCCTATCTACCTGCACTTTCCTGTTTGGTAAGTCATGGAATCTTTGTTTTTAATATGTGTGTATGTGTGTGTGTGTGTGTGTGTGTGTGTGTGTGTGTGTGTGTCCAAATGAGCTGCTGAGAGCCAAAGTGGTGTAAATCAGTTTTTTCTAATACTGAGAAATTAAAGGTTTTGCATTTTGTTTGCTGTAAATTCATGCTTCACAATATGTGATTCATTTGATGAAATGTAAAAATGAAATACTAGACAGTAATTATATTTACTACATATGTTTTAGTTATTTGTACCTTTAATTCCCCTTTATAGTCCCTAAAAGTTGGAGTACCACTTTTCATCTCATCAATTTCCTCACAGTGAAACGAAGGGGTATAAATCAAGAGTTGCACCACTCGTCTTATAAACATTTTGGTGAAGTTGAATACCTGAGAAGGAATATGCTGTCTTTTACTCTCCATAACTGCAATTTATTTATAAAACATGAACATAATGTGATACAGTAAATGTGAGTCTGCACTTATTGCTCCTATTATGTACTTTTCTCTCACAAATTGAGTTAAAATAATTGCATTATTATTTGTAATTACTAGAATGCTACCTACTGAGTTAGTCTAATAGCTCACCAGTGTGTTCATCTATGGATTCCAAATAAATGTTTCTCAATGTCGAGATTTGTTAAAGTGTAATTCTTGTCACGTTGATACTTCAAGAGGCTTTATAATGGAACATGTCTGTTTACTTTATTTCACTGCCCATGTTACCTTCCTCTTCTGAAGAGTCAACATGTCCAGGTGCAGATTCCTGACTGAACTTCCAGTTGTCAGTTGGTTGAAGAAAGAATGGTGCACCAGAGGGATGTATGGGAGAAGTGTCATCGTGTCTCTCCTTTTTGCCTCAGCGACAGCTCTCACAGCATTGTTGAGAGGAATGAGTTTAACACTACACTGCCCAAGATGGCCATGATGTGAAGTTGTAATATCCAAAGTTTTGAAAGAGGTTCCTACATCAAGAGATTCTTTGTATAAAACAAGATGTGGGCAGTCTTTCTGGAAACAGATCCATCGAATGTGAAGCCAACTGAACTTTTCATTTTGTGTGTTATTCTTTCTAAATGTCACATTTTTCTCTACATACTTTGTTGAGACAATATCATTATGGGCCATTTTACAAGTGGTACAGGGGTTGTTTTCTCCTTGCCTTCTGAATGACATTACACCAATCATCCAGAGAGAAAATTTGGGCAGTTCTTGATTTTGTCTTAATAACTCCAAAACTCCAATCGTTTGGCAGAAAGGAGTGTTCCGATAACATAAATTTATAGTCAGCCATATGGAATGTATTGAGTTCTTTACAATTTCTATCCAAATTAGCGTAAGTTTCGAATTCTGATTTTGACCAGATGCTACATCACTGTATCCTATTACGTCATGAGCATCATGGGCATGGAGTTCTATAAGCTTTCAAGAACCTACTTCTTAGGAGCCTTTTAATGCCAAAGTCTCACTTCAGATGTGCATAAAGCCAGTGTCAATTTTGATTGGTTGGCTGGTTGGATTAAAAGAGGGGGAAAGGGACCAAACTACGAGGTCATCAGTCCCTTGTTCCGAATAAAACAATGCCACAAGTGTGAGAATAAAACAAATGAGACTGACAACACAAAACAGAATGAAAGGAATAATCACAAGAACGATGAAGGGCAACAAACATGTAAATGAACATAAGGGAACAAGAAAATCACAGAAATGCAAGAAATGGGATGAAGTGATTAAAACAACAAAGCAGATTACCATGGCTGGCTGACCATGAGAATAAAAAAGGAGAAGCCAGCCACTCTGCATCACATTAAAACCTCCACCCTAGAAGCACTAGGGTGGGTGACAGAGAGGGACAAAGGTTATGCGCTAAAACTTAGATCAAATGATAAAACCCATCATCACGAACAAATGTAAAACTAAATCAGCCGATGAGGCATTGTCAGATAAAATTGGCAGCAACGAGTCCGGTAACCCAAGATTTTGTCGCTGAGCAGTCAAAGTGGGACAGTGCATCAGAATATGGTCCACTAACAACCGGGCGCCGCACCGACACTCAGGCGGGTCTTCACGGTGCAGGAGGTAACCATGGGTTGCCCAAGCATGGCCAATGCGGAGTTGGCAGAGGACAATTGATTCCCTTCAAGAGGCCCGCATGGAAGTCTTCCACACATTCGTAGTCTCCTTAATGACATGCAGTTTGTTGTGTGTACTGTTACGCCATTCCGTTTCCCAAAGGCGAAAAACTCTATGGCGCAAGTCAGAACACTGGTCAGATTCAGAGATGCCACTCTCCAGAAGTGGTTTCTGCGTAACCTGTTAGCCAGCCTGTCGGCAAGTTCGTTGCCTGGGATTCCGTGTCCTCGAGTCCACACAGACACCATTGAACAACAGGACCAGTCCAGGGAATAGATGGACTCTTGGACGGACGCTATCAAAGGATGGCGAGGATAGCACTGGTTGATAACTTGTAGGCTGCTCAAGAAGTCAGTGCACAGAAGAAACAATTCCCCGTGGCATGGCCGGATATACTGATGTGCACGAGAGATGGCCACTAGCTCTGCAGTAAATAAACTGCAGCCATCGGGCAAGGAATGCTGTTCAAAATGGCCTCTGTGGCTGTAGACGAAACCAACATGACTATCAGTCATCGAGCCGTCAGTGCAAACCACTTCAGAGCCCTGGAACACGTCAAGAATCCAGAGGAAGTGACAGCGGAGAGCGGCAGGACTAACTGAGTCCTTAGGGTCATGCAAAAGGTCCAGACGAATCTGCGGCCTAGGTGTACACAATGGAGGTGTATGCGGACGGACATGGGTGGGAGGTGGTAAAGGGAAGGACTCCAGTTCAGACGGAAGGGATCGCACGAGAACCACAATCATTAGCCCTGACCTGGGCCGCCGATGCAGGAGATGAACTGCTGCGGGTGGAAAAAGGAGACGGTAATTTGGTTGCTCAGGAGAACTACGAATGTGTGCAACGTAACTGGCGAGCAGTTGTGCACGTTGGATCTGCAATGGTGGGACTCTGGCCTCCACCAGGCCACTGGTCACCGGACTCGTTTTAAAAGCTCCCGTCACTAGGCGAACACCCCAGTGGTGCACTGGGTCGAGTACACGCAACACTGAGGGTACAGCCGAACCATAAAACAGACTCTCATAGTCAAGGCAGGATTGAATAATGGCTTCGTAAAGCTGCAGCAGCGTAGAGCGATCTGTACCCCAGTTGGTGTTGCTCAGGCAGCAGAGGGCATTGAGGTGATGCCAGTACTTCTGCTTAAGCTAACGGAGGTGAGGAGGCCAAGTCAATGGGGCGTCGAAAACCAGTCCTAAGAATCGATATGTCTCCACTACGGTGAATGGATAGTCATGAAGGTAAAGTTCTGGTTCCTGATGAACGGTACAACGCAGGCAGAAGTGCATGACACATGACTTAGTGACCGAAAACTGGAAGCTGTTGGCGACAGCCCATGAATGCGCCTAGTGGATGGCTCCCTGTAGGCAACGCTCAGCAATACCAGTACTGGTGGAGCAGTACGAAATGCATAAGTCATTTGCATACAGAGAGGGTGAGATGGACGGCCCTATAGGTGCTGCCAGACCGTTAATGGCCACTAAAAATAGTGATACACTCAATACATAGCCCTGAGGGACCCCATTCTCCTGGATACGGGGGGAACTATGGGAGGCACCAACTTCGACACGGAAAGTATGGAGTGACAGAAAATTCTGGATAAAAATCTGGAGCAGGCCTCGGAGACCCCACCCATACAATGTGGCAAAGATATGACGTCGCCAGGTAGTGTCATACACTTTGCATAGATCAATAAAGACGGCAACAAGGTGTTGGCATCTGGAAAAGGCTGTTTGGATGGCAGACTCAAGAGAGACAAAATTATCAGTGGTAGAGCGCCCCTGGCGGAAGCCACCCTGACATGGAGCCAGTAGGCCACGTGACTCCAGGACCCAACCCAAATGCCGACACACCATACATTACAAACAATGTGGGCGAGGCTGATGGGCCGATAGTTATCCACATCAAGTGGGTTTATACCGGAATGATGGTGCTCTCCCGCCATTGGGATGGAAAGATGCCATCGCACCAGATCTGACTGAAAATGACGAGGAGGTGGCACTTGTAGTCAGACGGGAGATATTTAATCATCTGACTGTGGATCTGATCTAGATCAGGAGCTGTGTCACGGCAATGTGCAAGTGCACTGAGGAGCTCCCACTCCGTAAAAGGGGGTTATAAGGTTCACTGTGGCGTGTAGTGAATGAGAGGACTTTCCTTTCCATCCGCCGTTTGAGGGTGCGAAAGGCTGGGGGTAGTTCTCCAACGCAGAGGCTCGAGCATAGTGCTCAGCAAAGTGCTCGGCAATTGTGTTTGCGTAGGTACATAGCATGCCATTGATGGTAACGCCAGTGACACCTGTTGCGGGCTGGTATCCACATAGACGATCGATCTTCGTCCAGACTTGGGAAGGTGACATATGGCACCCAATGGTCGACACGTACCTCTCCCAACACTCCTGTTTCTGTCATTTTATAAGCTGGCATACACGGACACACAGCCGCTTAAAGGGCTATCAGATTTTCTAGGGAAGGGTGCTGTTTATGTCCCTGTAGAGCTCACCAGCGATCTGTAATTGCCTCAACGGCTTCCGGCAACCACCAAGGGACTGTCTTTCGCCAGAGGCACCCTAAAGAGCAAGGGATTGTGTTTTCTGCCGCAGAAACGATTGTGGTAGTCACCTGCTCAATCATTACATTGATGTTACCATGTGGGGGAGAGTCAACGGTGACATCAGAGGTGAAAGTTTCCCAGTCCGCCTTGTTTAAAGCCCATCTGGGCAGGGATCCGTGGGCCTGACACCAGGGCAGTGACAGGAAGATGGGGAAGTGGTCACTACCACAGAGATCATCATGTGCCCTCCAGTGGATATGTGGGAGAAGTCCTGGGCTGCAAATTGATAAATCAGTGGAAAAGTAACTACCTCCAGCCACACTGAAATGTGTGGCAGCCCCAGTATTTAAGATGCAGAGGTCGAACTGAGACAGTAAAGTTTCAACATCTCTGCCTCGGCCAGTAAGCACGATGTCACTCCACAAGGGGTTATGGGCATTAATATCTCCCAAAAGTAGGAGAGGTTTAGGGAGTTGATCAATCAGTGCAGCTAATACATTCAGGGGTACTGCAGCATGTGGAGGAAGATATACGCTGCAGACAGTTGCTTCCTGCGTCGCCCGTATTCTGACAGCCACAGCTTCAGGAAGGGTTTGAAGGGGCACAGTTTCACTACAGACTGAGTTTAGGACATAAATGCAAACTCCACCTGACCCTCGATTATAGTCGCTATGGTTCCTACACTATCCTGTCCGCATTGCCGGGAACCAGGTTTCCTGGAGGGCAATCCAGAAAGCAGGTGTAAAGCTTTATAGTTGCCGTAGCTCAGCCAGGCAGTGGAAAAACCGCCACAATTCCACTGGAGGATGACATCGTGAGACTGGGAAGGCATGGAACATTCAATGAGGCAGTTTACACCTCAGAGTCACCTGCTGCCACTGACTTTTTACCTGAGCAGTCTATATCCATTGTGAAGGAGGGTCTAGCGAGATCCAGGTTCTCAGCGGATGCCTGAATCTGCACACCATCCTCAGACGCAGAGCTTGTAGGTAGCGGTGGTGTGAGTGCCACCGCAAGTTCCTTGTTCTTGGGGAGGGGGGGTCTTCTTTTCCGGTTTCTTGTGCTGTTCCTTGGGTTTCCCTGGCTGGGAGGACTTCACTGAATCAGTCTCCAGGACTGAGGATGAGTGTGAAGCCCTACGACCAGCTGCTTTTGGGCTCTTCAGCCACTGGCGGGTGTCATCTTTCCCACTAGCAGAAACCTGGGAAGGGTGTGACCCAAGGGACCCCTTCCTAGTGAGAGGAGCCGAAGAAGCCTTACGCTTCTCTGGCTCAGAAGTGGAGACTGAAATTTCCAATACCGTATTTACTCGAATCTAAGCCGCACCTGAAAAATGAGACTCGAAATCAAGTAAAAAAAATTTTCCAGAATCTAAGCCGCACCTGAAATTTGAGACTCGAAATTCAAGGGGGGAGAAAAGTTTTAGGCCGCCACCTCCAAATCGAAACAAAGTTGGTCCATTGTAATATGAGACACAATTTAGGTCGAATGAATGGCGGTACAGCTACAGTGGTTCAGTTCCAGTCGTAAGCTTAGCAGTTAAGCTTTACCAGGTAGCCATTGCTATGCGTCAGGCGCTCTGTCCGTACTTATACAGGTACCCCTCCTTTTTCACGTGCTTCGTCTGGTTTGAATTGATTGCTTATTTTTCTTTGATCTGATAAGTGCCATTCTCTTTGTTATAGGTGTTTACGTCACTCTAAGCTGAAAATGCATTACTGTACTGTGTCATGCATTGTTTGTCGCATTCTGATAATGAGTGTTAACAGCCCATCACCGCTCGCAGCATGGCTTGCTTTTGTGCGAGCTACCACCGCTTACTATTAAAAAAAGAGAGGAATTGTCTCATAAGCGACATAATGGCAAGAGACTACTGTTTGTGTTTGCTTACAATGCTGCTTTCTTTGATAATGATCAACAAAAACCAAATAATAGACTGCGTATGATAGAAGATGTTCTGAACGAGAGTTTAGCGAAAAATTTTCTCCGTTTGAAAATCTTTGCAGGCGCCTCTTTAGTAAATTACATTCTGCACAGAAATTAGAGTCATCTTAGATTTAAAAATCTAGTCAATTGCCATGCTTCATTTGTGACTGTATCACTATTAGGCATAAGAATAATACGAATATAAACATGACAGTATATGTATATTCTTCCGCGTTTGCTGTTGTCTCACTCTAGTTTCGTAGTTTATTAACCAGAAAGGATTTAAATGAGATAGCAGCAAACACGAAAGAATACATGGCAAAATGTTTATATTCATATTACTCTTATGGTGAAGAGAATACTCCATGTGATTCACAATTCATAAAAGATCATATTAGCAACCATCTCTTCTCACAGGTAGGAAAAAATTCAGAACGTAGAGTTGACCATATTGACAAACATCCCAAAGTCTTGCCAGTCGGATTTTCGTAGTACATTGAAATGCTGCTACATTCGAAGATGAATAATACGGAATTTGTATTTACTTCGTTGGATAATGTCTGAAAATACAGTGGTCGAAAATCGGGGCAGAGAAAAAAGCTCGTCGTCCACCTTTTTTTTTTTTAATTTTATTTATTTACTGACACAGAGGTTTTGGCACCAGTATTTATCTTTGTGCCTGCAAAGCATGCCTGTTTAGCGCTACATATATTCAACGGCAGAAGTTAGTTGTAGCGGCACCTACCAACATTTTTCAGAACTTCCGCTTACTTTGCACTCGATTCTAAGCCGCAGGCGGTTTTTTTTTTATTACAAAAACCGGAAAAAAAGTGCAGCTTAGATTCAAGTAAATACGGTAGTTGGGAGGGGGGATGGGGCGGTGTTGCTCCCGAAGTAGGTGGTGCGGGAGCAACAGGGAGGGATGTACACCCCACCATCAAGGGGGCAAGTGTAGTCTCCTAGTTCTGAGGGGCGACAGGAATTTGAGGAACTGATGGGGTAACAAGTGTTCTCGTAGCGGCAGTATATGAGGTGGTCATAGCCACAGGATGTAGGCGCTCCAATTTTCTCTTAGCCTCATTGTAGGTCACTCGGTCCAGGGTCTTATATTCCATGATTTTCCTCTCTTTCTGTAAAATCCTTCAGTCTGGTGAGCAAGGTGAATGATGCTCTCCGTAGTTGAAACAGATGGGAGGTGGGGCAAATGGAGTATTGGGATGTGATAGACGTCCGCAATCTCGACAGGTGGGGGCTGGAAGTACAGCGGGAAGACATATGGCTAAACTTGCAGCACTTAAAGCACTGCATCGGGGTAGGAATATAAGGCTTGACGTCACAGCAGTAGACCATCACCTTGACCTTCTCAGGCAATGTGTCACCCTTCAAGGCCAAGATGAAGGCACCAGTGGCAACCTGGTTATCTCTCAGACCCCAATGGATGCGCCAGACGAAATGAACACCTCACCACTCTAAACTGGCACACAGCTCATCGTCAGATTGCAAAAGAAGGCCCCTGTGGACTATAATACCCTGGACCATATTTAAGCTCTTATGAGGAGGCGTGATGGTAACAGCAACATCCCCCAACTTGCCACAAGAGAGTAATGCCCGTGACTGGGCAGAGGATGCTGTTTTTATCAAAACTGACCCAGAGCGCATTTTGGACAAGCCCTCCAACTCCCCAAACTTGTCCTCCAAATGCTCCACAAAAAACTACGGCTATGAAAGATTCCCCATCAACTCTCATACATACGATGTACCGGGTTGAATAAGCTTCACTGCCATCCTTAGCCTGGCGCTCCTTCCATGGTGTGGCCAGGGAGGGGAATGACTTGAGGTCATATTTCTTAGCATTGAAGTTAGACTTTGCCTGTTTAAAGACTGATGGCAGCAGCAAGAGATGACGTACTACACTTCATGGTGTGTCATCCGCCCTGATGCTACCCACTCCAACCAGGGGCCCACCCCACGGGCACCACCCAGCCTCAGCAAGGGCCACCTGGCAGGATGGCCATTGCCGGGAGTCCCGACGCCCCAGGGAGATAGGCATCTACTCTGTGGTGTATGTGGGGAGTTAACAGTGCAGGCATCAGCAGAGCAATCCCAGTGTTGTCAGGGGGCTACAACCAACGGGTACAAGGTGGCCCCACAACAATGGACTGGCTGCCGTGCTGGATATGAGGTGCTAAGAAGCCCATTGGCATCATTGGCGCAGAAAGCAACACTGCATAGTGCATGGTGGTAAATGCACCCAGGAAGGTGTCCTCACCCAAGAGATGGAGAATGAGTGGGACTGCAATGCGACAATGAGAAAGTGGGCTAAAGACCTCAGTGCACAATTGGCAAGATGCACCATGTAAGGCACTCTTCCCCAATTGGCTCGCTCTTCGGGAAAATTTTGAAAATTGGATGCCAAACCCTATAGGGCACCATCACATAAAGGACAAAATGTGAGAGACTCCTTTTAGTCACCTCTTACGACAGGAAGGAATACCTTGGGCCTATTCTAAACCCGGACCCACAGGGGGATGTCCATTTTGAGATCATAAATGCAACAGATGTAGACATCCAAGCTCCTCAAATAATAAGCTTTTGAGGTTGAAACCTTAGGGAAAGGCAAAGCTTTCTGAAGATCATAAGTTATAGTTACGATACTCAAATTCCTTTGACCGAGTTGTGTGTCCTCAGCCAAACACTACCACGCTACTACTTCTGTTCTCCAATGTTCATTCTGTTTTTGCACTAATGCTGACTTAGTGGTTCTTCTGTAGTCAAAATTTTCCACTTTAAGGAATCACACGTAGCACAGGAATCCTTCACTGGGGCATGGAACGATAAGTTGAATATCTCATTGAAAACACATCTGTAGAAACACTCCTTCACTGCACTTCTTTCTGGAACTTGTTTCTCAATGTAGTCTTTTCTATTAGGGTTGTGTGCCCTAGTGCAGTGACTGTCATAAGGTGGGAACCATTTAATATAGTCCATTACCATGTTGACAACATCCTCAGGAATTTTGTATTTGGAATATTCTTCCCCCTCAAATCTTCTCCACGTGTACATCCCACTTCTTTCTTTAGTGCTCGAGCTAATCGACCATTGATCATGCACTGGTGCTGCGCTCACAGTGTGGCTACAGCTGCCTGAGACTACAGTCGTGTGTGTGAGTTGCATTTGCATGAGAGTGTGTGTGACAAAGGCCTTATTTGTGACAGTCTTTTTGTTGTGTATCTGTGACTCAGCATCTCCGCTATATATGGTGAGTGGCAAATTTTCCTTTTCATAACATTGTTACATTCCATCCTGGATTTTCAATTGTTTGATTAACCCTTCTTGTCATTTTTAAGTTATGTTGGTTGGTGTACCAAGTGCCTTGATGGTTTGCACTAAATAAAAACTTATTATTTATTCAGAAAATGGGGCAAACAACATCAGCAGAGCATATGAGAAAACTTTAAAAGAAGAGTTGAAGAAAGATGTCTACAACCCCATAATGAAAAAGAAAGAAAGGTACAAAAGAAAATGGGAAGATGAAGGCATTCTCTAGTGAAAATTCTTCATTGGAACATTGCAAGGAGGAAGCTAAAAGAAAAAGGAAGTACAGACTTCAATTAAAATCTGTACATATTGAAGATCAGCTTGAGACCTGTGCCTCCCAGTTAGGATCTTACAAGTGTCCTCAGCCCCTCGGCAAAACTGTTTCTCAGGTAAAGAAGGCGCTTTATTTCAAGCCCCTCAAAAAATCAGCAAAAACGAAAAATCTTGTGAGTGAAAGTTTACCTAAAAAGGTAGTAACGCAGATTTTCTCAATAGAGAAGAAAACATCTCAAACTTACAGGTGATTCTCTGCTCAAAATACACATCTTTTTCATGAAGGATGAAATCAGCAGGCAAACACCAAAAACAAAGGAAGTAGGTTACAGTACGCTTGTTCGCCCACTGCTTGAATACTGCTCAGCAGTGTGGGATCCGTACCAGATAGGGTTGATAGAAGAGAGAGAGAAGATCCAACGGAGAGCAGCGCGCTTCGTTACAGGATCATTTAGTAATCGCGAAAGCGTTACGGAGATGATAGATAAACTCCAGTGGAAGACTCTGCAGGAGAGACGCTCAGTAGCTCGGTACGGGCTTTTGTTAAAGTTTCGAGAACATACCTTCACCGAAGAGTCAAGCAGTATATTGCTCCCTCCTACGTATATCTCGCGAAGAGACCATGAGGATAAAATCAGAGAGATTAGAGCCCACACAGAGGCATACCGACAATCCTTCTTTCCACGAACAATATGAGACTGGAATAGAAGGGAGAACCGATAGAGGTACTCAGGGTACCCTCCACCATACACCGTCAGGTGGCTTGCGGAGTATGGATGTAGATGTAGATAAAGGATGTAATGTCTACTGGAGACCATGAAACTGGGAAAAGAGTTAGCTTGCAGAAACATCACGTAAATACAACACTTATGGAAGTTTTTTTTAAGCAAGTTTTTTTTAAGCAAGAGAATACAGATACTGATATCAAGATTTCAAAATTTTATGAGTTGTGGCCTAACGTTGTTCTAACTTCTGGAATGTCTCACAACGTATGTGCATGCAAATATCACGCTAACTTAACTTTTTCCCTGCAACTAACATTGACCTTTTGAATCTTATTTGCTGCGACACAGAAAGTGGAATATGCATGACAAGTGCACACAAGAAGGGCATATAAATTTACACACACCAATTGATGGAAAGTTTGCTTTATGCGAAATAATATCTTGGGAGACAATGGACTGACCATAGAGTGTCACCCTAAACAGATTACTGCTAGTGGAGAAGTCTTGATGAAGCTCTCTCTGAACTTCAGTCTCATGTAAAAAAATTCAGTGCACCTTTGTCAATACAATCTGCAGCTTTCAATACTATGAAAGCATCAGATAGTGAGGATGAAGTTATATTGCAAACATATTTTGCAAAAAACTATGTAGCACAGACACAAGATGAGATACCGGTACAAAGTGCCTACTGGAGTCATACACAGATTATAGCCATTTGCAGTTGTGAGCAATGAACTGTGCCATGACACATACTCAAACAAGAGCTTCCAAACTTTATCTCGATTAGAATTTTTCTGATGGTTTCACATATCAATTTAAGAATAAATTTACCATTTCTAACCTCTGCTACATAATGTAAGACTTTGGAGTGTCTGGAGAATGGTTTTTCTCTGCAACATCTCATGCGAAGGATTCAGTGGATGGCATCAGAACTGTAACAAAATGGGCGTTTTGGAACAAAGTTAAGCAAAGAAAAGTCATCAGCAACGTGCAGGAGTTTTTAGTGTGTGCTAAATCAGTTCTGGGAATAAACTTTCTTCTCCTGACAAGAGATCATAGTGATGAAAACAGAGTCCCTCTGGATGGATGCTGGAAATCTGTTAAAAAGATAAAAGATATTCACAGCAAGCATTACTTCAATGATTACAATATCTGTAAGCCAATATGTGGTAGAAGTTTTCTAAAGTTAGATTTAGAGAAAGTGCAGGTTTTTCTACAGTCATCTATAATATATTCCCTCCTCTACACAGATCCTGAGATAAGTGATCATGAATCATATCCTGAATGTCTTGTTGACAAACAGTCCCAAAGAAGTTACATCTTCAGAACCAACTGTGGGAAAAAATGAGGCCAGTAACATTTATTTCAGTGGAATTCTGAACTGCTAGAAAGAAATCTACTACATACAGATATGCTGGGATTGCACAGAGAAGTGTTGAAGACAATGAGGAAATTCATAAAATGTGTATGAGATCCACAGAGGACTTGACAAAGGTATTCAGAGTTGACAAGAAGGATGTCTCCCATATAGTGTTTCAACAAGTTCTTGCTATTCTCGCAAATCCACACATTAATCATGCTGGGAAATCAATGTTACATTTTTTCTAAGGGGTACATTTTTCAAGTGAAATAAGTAAGTACTCAGTACGCAAGGCTTTAAAGTTACACTGTACTGAAATTTCATGTTATTTATAGGCAACAAAACTTTTCTACAAGATTATTAAAAGTGAAAGTGCCATCTACATTATGTTAGCTACTGACTCAAAAATAATTGATATAACACAATTTTAAATTAAAAATCAGATTCTACTTCACACAAGTCCCACCCATTACAGACTTCGATTGCAGTTATTGTACATACATATTAATAATGTAACAATATTACGAGAAGGAAAGTTGGCACTCACCATATGCTGAGTCGCAGATAGGCACAACAAAAAGACTGTCACAAAATAAGGCTTTCAGCCATTAAGGCCTTCGTCAACAACAACCACACACACACACACACACACACACACACACACACACACACACACACACATATTGTGCCCATCTGTTACTCAATGCCTCCTGTATCTGGTGAGTAGCAATCTACCCTTTTCATGACATTGTTGATTTCTCCAAATAAGGGAAGTTCTTTGCTGAGTGTTGCAACAGGGATAGCATTCAGTTTCTACAGGGATAGCATTCAGTTTCTAGTTGGAAGTACGGATCACCACACACCAGGTATAATTCCACAAAAGGCACAGGATGCACGTGTGTAACAGTATTTATCACGATGCGACTAACCTGCTTCATCATAACAAACAATGCAGACAACCACATAAAGTATTACTATTCTGACCTCACAATGAAACTACACTCAGGAGCAAAACTGAGGGCCATATTTTAAGATTCATTTGCAAACAACAGCACTACCATTTTTTCTTTTTCTTGTTTGTGTCAAGAATTAGTTAAGCCTATTTAATTATTATACACCGTTTTGGGAAAGATTTCACAATTTATCCAGTGTGTTCTTTGCTCAATCACTTACAGGTTGCTTGTATTTATCATGGCGTAACTGCACAACCTAACCTTATTGATCAGCCGCATCAAAAGATTGATGAATTCATTGAATCTGTAAACACTGTGTTATGTTTGAGTGTGGTCCTAGCACAAGTGATAGAGGCTAATTCCTTTCACTGCCAAGTCAATTGATGCAGCTGGTACAGGACATATTTAGTGACAAATTAACAATAATATGTAGCCCTTTCATGACAATATTATTGACATAGCTTATCATTGAACCAGGTATTGAACCAGAGGTTGTACAGAGTTTCAGGGAGAGCATAAGGGAACAATTGACAGGAATGGGGGAAAGAAATACAGTACAAGAAGAATGGGTAGCTTTGAGGGATGAAGCAGTGAAGGCAGCAGAGGATCAAGTAGGTAAGAAGACGAGGGCTAGTAGAAATCCTTTGGTGACTGAAGAAACATTGAATTTAATTGACGAAAGGAGAAAATATAAAAATGCAGTAAATGAAGCAGGCAAAAAGGAATACAAACGTCTCAAAAATGAGATCGACAGGAAGTGCAAAATGGCTAAAGAGGCATGGCTAGAGGACAAATGTAACGATGTAGAGGCTTATCTCACGAGGGGTAAGATAGATACTGCCTACAGGAAAATTAAAGAGACCTTTGGAGAAAGGAGAACCACTTGTATGAATATCAAGAGCTCAGATGGAAACCCAGTTCTAGGCAATGAAGGGAAAGCAGAAAGGTTGAAGGAGTATATAGAGGGTCCATACATGGGCGATGTACTTGGGGGCAATGTTATAGAAATGGAAGAGGATGTAGATGAAGATGAAATGGGAGATATCATACTGTGTGAAGAGTTTGATAGAGCACTGAAAGACTTAAGTCGAAACAATGCCCCGGGAGTAGACAACATTCCTTTAGAACTACTGACAGCCTTGGGAGAGCCAGTCCTGACAAAACTCTACCATCTGGTGAGCAAGATATATGAGACAGGCAAAATACCCTCAGACTTCAAGAAGAACATAATAATTCCAATTCCAAAGAAAGCAGGCGTTGACAGATGTGAAAATTACCAAACTATCAGTTTAATAAGGCACGGCTGCAAAATACTAACGCGAATTCTTTACAGACAAATGGAAAATCTGGTAGAATCTGACCTCGGGGAAGATCAGTTTGGATTCCGTAGAAATATTGGAACACGTGAGGTAATACTGACCCTATGACTTATTTTAGAAGCTAGATTAAGAAAAGGCAAACCTATGTTTCTAGCATTTGTAGACTTGGAGAAAGCTTTTGACATGTTGACTGGAATACTCTCTTTCAAATTCTGAAGGTGGTAGGTGTAAAATACAGGGTGCGAAAGGCTATTTACAATTTGTACAGAAACCAGATGGCAGTTATGAGAGTCGAGGGGCATGAAAGGGAAGCAGTGGTTGGGAAGGGAGTGAGACAGGGTTGTAGCCTCTCCCCGATGTTGTTCAATCTGTATATTGAGCAAGCAGTAAAAGAAACAAAAGAAAAATTCGGAGTAGGTATTAAAATCCATCGAGAAGAAATAAAAACTTTGAGGTTCGCCGATGACATTGTAATTCTGTCAGAGACAGCAAAGGACTTAGAAGAGCAGTTGAACGGAATGGACAGTGTCTTGAAAGGAGGATATAAGATGAACATCAACAAAAGCAAAACGAGGATCATGGAATGTAGTCAAATTAAATCGGGTGATGCTGAGGGAATTATATTAGGAAATGAGACACTTAAAGTAGTAAAGGAGTTTTGCTATTTGGGGAGCAAAATAACTGATGATGGTCAAAGTAGAGAGGATATAAAATGTAGACTGGCAATGGCAAGGAAAGCGTTTCTGAAGAAGAGAAATTTGTTAACATCAAGTATAGATTTAAGTGTCAGGAGGTCATTTCTGAAAGTACTTGTATGAAGTGTAGCCATGTACGGAAGTGAAACATGGACGATAAATAGTTTGGACAAGAAAAGAATAAAAGCTTTCGAAATGTGATGCTACAGAAGAATGCTGAAGATTAGATGGATAGATCGCATAACTAATGAGGAGGTATTGAATAGGATTGGGGAGAAGAGGAGTTTGTGGCACAACTTGACTAGAAGAAGGGATCGGTTGGTAGGACATATTCTGAGGCATCAAGGGATCACCAATTTAGTATTGGAGGGCAGAGTGGAGGGTAAAAATCGTAGAGGGAGACCAAGAGATGAATACACAAAGCAGATTCAAAAGGATGTAGGCTGCAGTACGTACTGGGAGATGAAGAAGCTTGCACAGGATAGAGTAGCATGGAGAGCTGCATCAAACCAGTCTCAGGACTGAAGACCACAACAACAACAACAACAACTTATCATCTGAAACTTATAAGTGCTGTGTGGCTGCTATCACCCCCGCCAAGAGAACGGTCAACTCATACAAATGCTTTGGAGTAACAACGAGTACGTAAATAAAATGAAACACTGACATAGGTTTAGTCATGCGCCGGACCGGTCTGAGCACATTTTGCTACACAAATGACTAATCATTCACTGCCCTCCTCTCCTTTTCCCTTGTCACTTTAACAGTTCCAGTTTTTGTTACTGAGTGTGATATGAACTGTATTCAAATCTGGCCTGGTGTGCAGAGCAGTGGCTTGTGTCACTTGGACTTTAAACGAGGCCTGGTTGCAGGTAAAACAGATTGCTTCATCAGCAGAATACCACGAAAATGCAATTGTTCTACAAAGGAGATCACTTATAAAACATCTCTATGACTCATCCTCTAATATTTCTCAAGTGTGTGGTACTGTACCAAATTAGGTGCTTACAAAGAACGGTAGCACAAATGGTCACAGGTTTCTCTGACAAATGGGAGTGTGTCTCAGAATTTCTGAAAAAACTGAACTGGTAAACACTTAGATGCAGACTAATCTGTGAAGGTCTATTTACATAGTTTCAAGCACCAGCTTCAAACAATAACTCTGGCAATGTACTATGATCTTCCACATATAACTTCCATAGAGACCAAAAAGACAAGATTAGACTAATTTCAGTATGCATAGAGGTACTGAACCAATCATTCTTCCCCTGTTCCATATGTGAATGGAACAGAAAGAAGTCCAAATAACTACCACAACAGGAAGTACCCTCTGTGATGCAATTCTGAGTGGTTTGCAGAATACAGATGAGAAAGTAGCATTTTTCTTAACTGGAAGGCATGGCAAAATCATCAATCAGTAACAACAAACTTTTTGCATCAGTGAAGACCAACCTGGGAATCTCAGAATCCGAAGGGTGAGGATGACAACCTGTGTGAATCCAGTCATTCACAAGGCATGTAGGACAAAATAAAATCCTTCTGATAACTTCTATTCATATACTGTTCTGTCGAAGTAAAAATGCCCCTTAGGTATGACTTCAAAATATTTTACGACAATTTATCATTGTTATTTTGCTACAGATGTGAACAAAGGTTTTAATGACTGTGTAACCATTTCCTTCCTATAAGAGGATACAAGAATGACACATACTTTAAGTACAAAATGTTGTAACAAGAGACCCACATCAAACAGAACTTTATGAAATAAACCGTTGCTCTGAGTACCAAAAGATAATAATGTATGAGCATTAAGATCTAGTTTCATAATACAATTTATGACTGATGTATCAGCAAATACTCATAACAATGAATAATATCATAAGTACATTCTTCATATGACAGTCACTTACACTGAAGTATTGATTTTATTCTGGAGAAAAGACTGCAAAAAATCAGACAAAAACGTTTAGGATAGGCCTTACTCCTCAATTTTTGCGATGAAGAATTTACATTTATATGGGTCCTATTTTAAAAAGATTGATGTAATACTCATAAAATTATTAACTCCCAACAAAACATTCAAACAAAATTTGTCGAAATCAAGTACTCTACAATGCGTAAAGGAAAATAACGGTACCCTCTGTGATCACTTTGGTTGTGTCATACAGCAGGGGTTTGTTTACAGTGTTGACTAACTGTTAATATACCACTACACTGTTTTGTTTCATGCCTGCACTCAATCAATGTAATTGCAAAACAAGTTATACTCTTTATATTTGGCATTTTCAAATGTATGAGTGTTCGAAATAACTTTTTAAAAAACCACAGTATTCATAACTGCTAGAAATTTGACAGGGAAGGCACATGTAACTGCTGGTGTGTATATACGCCACATTGCTAGAGAAATTAAACGTGAACAGTTTCTATGGTGCCTAAGGTTTCTGGATGTCAACTTCTCGGCAATGACGAGGCATGAAATAACATTAGGTATATCGTCATACAGCACGAACTGGCTAGGAAACAACGAACAGGTTAGTCAGTCTCATGATCCACGGATCTTTGGCAAATAAATCGTAATCATGTGGAACGTGTCATTTAACATTCACAACGCAAATTAATTTGTAAATATGACTACATGCTTAACATTAATAAGTTGAAAATATAAGTACTTTCCCGAGAAAGGATGTCACAGTTACACAGTGAGTTTTTCCATATTGTAACTATCAACAATTAAACTAACCAACAACATGAAAGTATCGATCTGTCGGTAACTATAATCTTTCCTTAACCGTTGAGAGAGAAGGGCCGGTGTAAGAAAATTATTTTATATTGTTTGGATACGTGAAGGAGTGAAGCAAGTGCCTATCACTCAGGTTAATCATGAACTTTGCTTTTGCTGTGTGGACAATGTTTATTACAACAGATTTCAAATCAACACAAGGATATCATTACAAATTTAAATCAGCATTCGTGGACCAATAGGGTGACAAAATGACTTTGTAATTCTGTCACCGGTTAATAACGATAAAAGCTGTTACATAAAACTTTCACTTACTTCTCGACCATTGAGCCAATGACGCTGAGCGTTTCCAAAACAAGTCTGTCAACTGTCGCTGATGAACGAAACCTTTGCGAAAATCCGCAATTTTCTTCTGATGTATGGCATTCCCTGCAATCTCCGGCTGGAATGTGTACGGTAGCGGACTGAACTGCTGAGCCATTCTGTGTTCTTTCTTCAGTTCGTGAATCTTGATCTTTACAAAGGCATGAGCCCATAGTAGGTATGCTATACACCCTTGAAGGTAACAGGGTGCGATCTCCTGTACCAGGTACGCAATATCATTTGACGGCATTTAGCAGACATTTGGTAATCCTGTACTTCTCTCGTACAGGCAGGGAAAACTTTCCTATTCCCGTCTGTGACAGCAGACTATATCAAGTAAACATTACAGTGGGTGGTTACTCTCCGCGGAACTTTGAAAGAATATGTCTGCAAGCAGTTCGTTAATTCAGAGGTAGCATTTGTTGAATACGGATCAACCCGTTCAGAATTACAAGTGGAGTGTACCAGAATAATAAATAACATACAGGTGACAAAAAACTAATTACTGTACATCTACTTCTCGG
The DNA here is from genome assembly GCF_023898315.1 of Schistocerca nitens. Classification (NCBI taxonomy): domain Eukaryota; kingdom Metazoa; phylum Arthropoda; class Insecta; order Orthoptera; family Acrididae; genus Schistocerca; species Schistocerca nitens. The sequence goes on along the minus strand of NC_064618.1, from coordinate 791,754,549 downwards.
CCACACTGTACGCCAAAGAATTTAACTAAAACATAACAACGCTATAACAAAGATGTTACTGCAATGATTGCGGGTTTCGATGTAGCGTAATCAACCCAACACCACCTCGACCCGTCCGTCAGTTCGATTCTATTTCTCGCCAGAGACTTGTCCAAACAGCATTCTTAGTGGAGCAGTAAAAATAATTAAAGCTGTCTTCAGCCTGAATGTTTGATTGAATATTGCATTTCTTTGATTTTCATTCATTCATGTGTTTCATATTGCTTTTCAGGAAAAACAAGAAGAACTATCAGGAATTTCGGATGAGTCCATTAAGGATAACCCACACTGGCCGTAACGCCGCAGCACGTTCAAACATTCCACAACGCATTTCAAATGGTGGCATTCACACCACCGTCAATGTTACTCAGCTGCAAAAGTTTTGACAGCTAACATCAGCGATCTCACTTGATTACATGACACCATATCCCATTTTCTCTCGATACAGGGCCATACTCTCATCTTCCGTACTTAATTTCGTCCTACTTTCGTTAGATCCTCGTTGTCGCGGTTGATATCAGTTGTTAATGTACCTCTTTGTTATCTGTTCTTCGTCATTCGTTCTCTATTATTTTTTGTGATTTGTTAGGCTCGATTCACACGGTGGGCAACGACACGTCAACCACAGTCTAACATAACAGTCGCGACACTTCCCCTAGATTTTGTTACCTTCAGCGCCAGCAGCGCCCCAAGCGGCCGGTAGGTTGAACTGTGAGTTCGGCGCGATCGTGAAATCGAATAGTGACTGTTTACTTTGATTTACACAATGGTTTCTACCATCGGGAGCATTTGTAGCGCAATAAATTGCAGCAGCAATAGGAAGAAGACACCACAGCTGTCTTTTTCAGGTTTCCTAAGGATCCTGAGAGGTATATACCATCATGTTACTAAAGTGTATCGTCAGGATTCACTTGCAAACTGTATGTGTATAAATGATGAATGTTTCGTTTTAGGAGCAAAAAATGGCTAGTTAATAGCAGACGAGAAGACCTTATGAAGAAAGACCCGGTTTACCTGTATAATAATATTAGGTTTTGTTCGCTACATTTCGAACAAAACCAGTTCATGGACGCAGACAATAACAGACTCGTATGGAATGCAGTACTCACACTATTTGACATTCCAAATAAGGCACCTCAACTGACGATGAAGAGGAAACTGCCACAAAGGTTCGACAGTCAATCTAAAGCTGTAAAACAGTCCTATGACACAGAAGCAGCCAGTTCAACTTTCCATGTATTAGTGCCAGATTCGTGAGAATCATCAACACAGACCTGCTTTGATGATGAAGTGGTTAGATTAAGTGCAGCTGTTCGTGTCTTACAAAAGCGTGTATAGTGTCAGAATGTGCAGATCGATAGACTTCGAGCGAAACTATTATGGGACAAGGAAAGTGCCTACAGACAGACTGTTTGAAAATTATTCAAATATTTGGTTTTGCGTGAAATGTAATATAATCAGCTCATTATAATGTTTTCAGCATATTTCTCCCACTATTTGTTAGTTGCTTGTCCCACTTAGAATAATATGAAGATGAAGGTCGTACTTGTGGCAACAGGCGACAATGACAAACACAGTAGGCCTACAGAACGATAAACGAGCTGTCCATCGCTTTTGCATGTAGAGGTACATGTCTGTGCTTCTTACATGTGATTCTGTGTGTTTATATTCTTTTGATATCGATGTAGTAAGCTGCAATTCTGTCCAATGTCACAAGTGTTTCTTCACGAATGTGTTGTAGCTTGCCACTATATTCATGGTTTTTGTCCATACTTGCGCTTATTTTAGAATCATTTTTAGAAACATATATGCCTTCTGATACTACACAAACTCTTGGAGGCAAGAAACTAACTCGAATAATTCGGAAATAACGTAGGAAATAGATGCAAACAAATATTATGCTTACGACGCATCTGACGTTCACCTTACCTGCCGCCTGCCGCCTGGAAACATCCCCTAGGCTGTGGCAAAGCCATGTCTCCGAAATATCCTTTCTTTCAGGAGTGCTAGTCCTGCATGGTTCGCAGGAGAACTTCTGGAAAGTTTGGAAGGTAGGAGACGAGGTACTGGCGGAAGTAAAGCTGTGAGGACGGGACGTGAGTCACGCTTGGGTAGCTCCGTTGGTAGAGCACTTACGACGCATCTGACGTTCACCTTACCTGCCGCCTGGAGCGCTAGTATCGCTCCACCTGTCAAACGGCAACAACTTTTACAGCAGTGAGTGTCGCGACTGTTTTATTAGACTGTGACGTCAACGCCAACGCGGGTCACGTGACGTCAAAATATTTGTCCAAAGTTTTCAAATGGCAAGGTTCGCTCGGTTGGCAACGTCACATCAACGTCAGTTTGCCTGCCGGCCGGTATACTTTGAATAGTTTGACGTTGACGGTGGGTGTCACGTGGGCGAACTGCCTACGATTGGCTGTTACTTTTCCCTCTGTTATGCCGCTGCTCGCATGGCACGAGTTTAATTCCGCTAGCAGTGTTCTCCACTTCGAAAATATCTACTTTGTTTTTAGTTATAAAATGTTTTTATATAAACATGAACGACGAGAAGTTAATCGAACTTGTTCGCCAAAATGTGGAGTTGTATGACATGAGCTGCAAAAAATACAGTAACGCTTTGTTTAAAGAAGAAATATGGAAGAAAATTGGATTGGTTATCGGCCGCCCAGGTAAATAACTGTACGAATATTGTATGCCTACTGCAGATTATATTTATTTTGTATGTAATGTATTTAGATGTATAACATCGCACCTGCATGTATTTATGTATGTATGTACTCATGATTAGGAGGTGAAGACGCTAAGCAGAGGTTAGAGCCTTCCTGCGTTCCAAATTCACAATTATTCGCGAGTCGTGAAAGTTTATTTCGACCATGTTTATATGTAATACTTATCATTCCGAAGCAAATATGAGTATTCTACGCCACATAGTCATTTTGGCTAGTAGTTTACTTATGTATAGTATTTATTTACATACTTTCAGGTACTGAATCTCACTCAACATTTCGTATGGATGCAGCTTATTTAAGTACAATTGCAGTAAAAAGTTCGATGTTCCACATTTATATACAGCGTGCAGTTGATTCTCTGGAGTGCCAAAGCTACATTTGCTTTGCCGAGACAGTTTGTAGTGCAAATGCTACCACCACAGCTAGTCTATTTCATCTACAAGAAATTATATTTACTGTTTGTTTAATCACCAGTTTTCACCTCCGTGACCCAGCTATATTAAAGCAAAAATAGCTTTCAATTGTAATGTAACACTATATGAAACACTGTCTGTCCAATTTAATAATTACTTGAACTGTTTATTATGTCCTAGCCTGAAGCTAAATACTTTCTTATGCAGAGGTATTGCAAGCAGTCAAAATAGATGAAAGGAGTATTACTAGTGAAAGTAAAATTTTATTTACTTGTGTGAAAGCAAATGTAAAACTCATGCATAGCAATATTATATGACATACATCTGTAGTATCTTATAACAGGCATGAGCTGTTCCTTTATTCTGCCATTAGTGGTTGTAAATGAAAGTTCATGTATTCTGCTTCATTATATCTAAGTTACATTTTATTTGTGGTCACAGGAAGCGGTTGTAGACTTCGTTGGGTGTCACTTCGTGACCAGTTCCGAAAAGTCATTCGGAATAAGACGAAGAGTGTGCAGGCCGCTACTTAAATGAAGGAGTGAAAGTACGAGCAACAGATAAGCTTTCTGAAGCCACTTTTCAGAGAGCCCGCGTCACATTTAATTGTGCCATCTGTGGAAGAAACAGAGACTTTAGAAGATGACGACTTCTGTATAAAAGATGGAAATAGTCCTACATGTAACACTGTGGAGACAGTTGTGTAGACTCCCACTTGTAGGAAAAAAGTGGGCAAATGTGACGAAAGTGCCTCAAGCATGCTTATGCAGTATTTAATAAAACAAAAGGAGGGTAGTGATAACAGTGGACTGAAACAATATTTTTTAGCATGGCAGAGACAGCTGCAAAATTTTCACCTTTGTGACAAATAGAAGCGAAAAATAAAGTGTTTCAAATAATAAGTGAACTGGAAACACAAGAAGTGAGGGAACAGCTAAATGTGTCTAATAACTTCGATCACTGTTACACAGCTAATCTGTAAATATATTTGTAAATTAATTATAATTCTCTCAATGTGTGTTTCTTATGAAGTATATTTCCACATTGTCACACTAAGGTTTCAGGAAATTATTTGTGCTACAGTGCTTCGAGGCATTTTCAGATTTAGTCATAGGCTTTTGGCCCCTTTTATGTTACTACTGAAAGTGTTAAGATTGTTACTGTTTTTACTTATATCTGAATGTTTGTAAATGTGGCGAAAATTAGCTGTGAGGAATTAGTATTTTTTTTAGGGGGGGATGATATTCTTAACATGGGTTATGCTGAGCAATGTGAAATTCATCTCTTGGGTCATTAAAGAAAAGCATCACCAAAAAAGGGAAAGGCATTAAAAAAGACTTTGAAATGTTAAATATGTAGCTGCATTTATAAACTACTTTTCATGTTAAATGACTTGTTCCACATCATTCGATTTATCGTGCAAAATGATCCATGGAACATGAAACTAACAGACTGCTAGTCTGCAAAATGATTGTGCACAGCAAACGTTGAAAGCTACGTGAACATTTCATTTCAAATTATGTGTCGGATTGTACGTTGAAACAGCAGTAAATGGTTCTCCACTTTTCATGTATAACACAAATCTGTTACACTTTCATCAATTTTTTTTGGCACAATAGCAGTATATAATGAAATGAGCAACTAACCATAAATGCAATGATACAGACTGGAGAGAAATATGGAGGAAGGGTGGAAGTATGCTCTACTGGGTAGATAAATGAATTTAAAAATATGTTGAGTTATTTCATGCTTTATTGTCTTTGTTATTACAAAATAATTATTAATTACTTCCACGGAACTGAGCCATTTGGGGAATTAAAGAAATCTGTAAATCTTTGACATCCCAAATGCTACATCACAAGCATTTCCTCCCTGCCTTCCAAGTTGATGCAATATTAACTCTCTGTTTTGTGCATCTGTATGTCTTAAATATAGTTATGAAGGATACTTCTAGTTAAAATTATCCTATCTACAGTTTCAAGAAGTGCATTTATTTTCCTGAAATATATCCGAAACGTCTGTGCTAACTGCCCAAACGCACTTTCTGAAACTGTCCTTGCTCAAGACAATCTATAATTAAATTTTCTTTATCTGGGCTGTCACTCAGCTGAACTCAAGGATAGGGCCTCATCAAATATGTCTTAAGCGGGAAAGCCTCATCTCCCACCATCACAAAGGGTGCTGGTGTGTATGTGTACCAGGCAGGTTCCGGTCAGAGGGCACACTTAAATTGTTGCTTTCCAAAGCTTTGGTGAGATTGAACTGAGTATAAATCCCACCATCACTGTTTTTTCCATATGCTCCTACATCCACCACTGCAAATTTATAATTTGCATCCACAAGTGTAGCAGCACCACGGAGAATGTGTACTTATAATTGTGAAACATGGAGCCACTGTTCGGAGGTGCAACTATGTGTATGTGGTTGCCATCAATTGCACCAATGCAATGGGGAAAATTCCACACTTCCCAATATTCATCAGCAATTGTGAGCCACTACTCTGTTGTAGGTGGAGGCATTACAACATTGAGCATGACATCAATAATTGCCTGGCATACTTCATACACAATACTGTGCACTGTAGAATGTCCTAATCGAAAGCTGAATGCTATCGTCTGTAAGGAGTCCCCTGTAGCCAAGAATCTGGGAGGAAAAAAAGAGGGAATTAACAAAAAATAATAAATGACATATGACATTATTTACAGAAAAAGAAACTTAACACAAGTGACATCCATGCTTTAATTTTAAGCCTGTAGGACAGAACTCTGCAACTTTAAAAGTTGATACAGAAATATAGGATGATGCACCATGTGTACTGGCCTGTCTTCTTGAAAAGAAGGATTAATACAGTGTTTGATGCTGTTCTTGAGTTGACTATATTACATGCCATGTAAAATACATTGACACAACCAACAGCAATACATTAGTAAGATTCGCTCACAGTTTCTGCATTATTTTGGAAATAAAATGCACAAAATTGCAAATTGTATACCAAAATTTTAGGCCAATAAATAAACTGTAGAGTTTGCTACTGCATAATTTGTAAATCTTGTTAGTTTTAGCATAAATAAGACTTTGTAATAGCTTGTGAAATGAGTACTTCGAGTGTGACACAAAGTACTACCAAGCATTCCCATTACAGAAAGAAGCATCTTAGTAACTCGGGGACTAAGAAGTGTCAATATTATTCACAAGCCTTGTATATCCGCTAAAAAAATATATTAAGCCAAGGGACCCTACTTTTCCTGAAGTCTGCTTCCTGTGACTAGCATATGAACCACACTAAAGTCAAATGATGCAGTCACCCTGCTCATATAGGCCATCATAAAGTTCTTGAAAGTACTCCATTTCATACATGCTCATATACTGCAAAAGTAAGTGATGCAACTCAAACTTCGAAAACTATTGGAAACTGTATCATTATAGTAGAAACGAGTTTTTGCAGGACGAACTGTAGCAGATTTAGATCTACATAACAAGGGGCCATCAATTGTGAATGTTTAGCCTATAGATCAATTTGTTGATAGTGTGCAGTATTACAATAAATATTCTGTTCTATAAAATACGTAAAGGTACAGAACAGGAACCCTCAAAGGAATTGGTAAAGCTGAAGCATCAGACTCACTTCAAACAAACCATTAGTTTTTCTCGTGGAGACATTGCACGGCACATGTTTGTGTCTGCTTTCTTGATGCTGCTGCTTATCAAAGACAGCAAATTAAAAAAATTGCTGTATCGACATTCGGAAATATGTATAAAATGACGTCTCCTCTTCTCCCAGCTCTCTATACAATGTGTGATTTTCGCCTTCACACATTCTCTTCAAAATCATTTTCTTCGCCCACGTTCGTTTTGATTGCCTTGCCAATTTCTGCTCTCTTTCCTCATCATCTAAAGCAGGGGCGGGCAGGAATCCTGCACATGTGCGGTGCACTTGCACGCGTGCAGTTAACAGGTGTTCTGCGTGCACACAGGGGCAAGCTGGCCACCCACTTACCTCCCCTCCCCACCATACCTTCTGTCCGCTCCTTCCTCTGTAATGCGTTTTGTTTTTCTAGCTTGCTTTATTGAATGATGGAATAAGGTTAACAGGAGTGCTTGAAATAAATCATGGTTTGAAAGAGTACCTATTAACTGCGATACATTTTATTTAATTATCACAGGTGGAGTTTACAATACGTTTAATATTTGGAACAAAATTTCTGCATACAGACAAACGCAAACAGTTAAGTACATTTTCATCACTTATCTTTGCTCTTAACCGAGGCTTATTAATTCAGCAAATGGTTTTCCAGCTCTCACTATATTAAGCGCAATTTTATAGCTTGCACGTACCGCTGGGCTATTATTGTTGTCGTCCTGAAAAATTGAAAACAGTGCTCCATAAAATGTTATATCAGTTAGATGAGAGACATGACGAGAGAAAGTCGCAGATCTCTCGTGACAACGGCAACTAGGACAGATGCATCTAATATCGTCAGGTCGCTCTTCTTAAGCTCAGTCAATTTCCCCATCCACTCAGAATCCGACAATAAATCGTACTCGTCCTTGTGAAATTTATTATAATGGCCTTCAATACTAAACTTCCGCTGACCAGCGAGAATACTGCCACATATTAAAAATTTCGAATTTTCACGTTTTTGCACAAAGAAAAAATTATTCTCCCATTACTTTTTAAAAGATAGCAAATCTCGACGTCTCCGTTTCCTTGATTCACTCTGCATTTTCCGGTTCTTGAAATACAACGTTTACTACGTAGTGGTCGCTTCGCATCAACGTCTGCGGCTTAGCCTAGTACTACACTGCCGCAACCTGCCGGCTGTCGCCACTGCCCCATTCGACGATTGCACGCGAGCAGCACACGTGCAGCGCTGTGCGCTCACGAGCTGCGTGCAACGTTTGCCCACCCCTGATCTAAAGCAATTGCAATCGCAGCAAATTCATCAAGACTAAATTTAATGTCCGCCATCCTCTCTCGTGAACACTTCTGCGAGTTTCAAACAACGCGCCAAAACGTGGTTGAAGTTTTGCCGTTGCTTGACGGTTCTGTCCAGTGTGAATGCAAGTGGATTTTTGACGGTGTGTGACATCACTGACGTTGACGTGACGCTGCCCACCGTGTGAATCGAGCCTTATAGTTTGAAAACAGTTGAAGACAGCCATGTGAGTTAAGATCACGTGACTTGAATTGCCTTGACGGCACGTCACGTGACTTGATGGACAATATGAACACACATTGACGTGGAGGTAGCATGACATGACGACAAGTAGTAGTAGTAGTAGTGGTAGTAGTAGTAATAGTTTTAGTAGTAGTAGTTTATTCATCCAGAATCAAGACGAAAATACATAGTGTATAAAAATAAATACACACGCACACACACACACACACACACACACACACACACACACACACACACACACACACGCTTAGACATTTAAGGATGAACAGTACCCTAAAAACAAAAGGGTGTACAGCAACACACACAAACTTACATTAAAAAACTGTACACACTGAATGTTGATTAATTACATAAAAGTTTTTTTATGGATTACTTCATTAAGATTTCAATAAAAAACATATTTAGGTGTAACACTTCTCTTCAAAATATTAATTCAGATCATAGCAAACATTTGACTCAAAATGCTACTGACATTGACTGTGGCACATAGTATCAACATAGAGCATGAATATAATAACTTGCTTCTAGGTTACTGAAGGTATTTGTTTACACTGTAATAGCAGCTGGTCATTAAAAACATGAATATTGTTACATTAAATGTAGACTTTTTTCCCATTTCTTTTATATGCACTGGAAGATTATTCTACAATTTTGTACCTTGAATGTTTGTCTGTTTCTATGATATAGCCTTGTTTACTCGTTTTACATGGATATCATTGCACATTCTTGTATGAGGGTGGATTCAAAAGTAATGCCTCCACCTTCGTAACTCTTCAACAGTTGGCAGCATTAGTACGCAGCAGGTACTGGCTTGTTCCATACCCTCTTCCCTGCAGCTCCAGTTGACAGGAAGCCTTAGCATTGAACGGCTGTGTTGTTACAGTGTAAAATATCGAAGGCTGCGCAGACGGTCGGTCAATGCGATTTAAGCAACGTGCAGTCATTGAATTCTTGACAGCAGAAGGTGTCACCCCAGAGGAGATGCATCAGAGAATGAAAGCAGTTTATGGTAATGGTGTTGATGTGGGTACTGTGCGTCGTTGGGCGAGTAAGTTTAAAGATGTTGAGGTGGGAACATCTGACCAGCGTGTCAAACAAGGAGTTGGACGTCCTGTGACAGCAGCCACCGTGTTTCACAAGCAAAATGTTGACATATTGATTCACGACGATCGTCGTATCACGCAGAGAGAAACTGCTCAATCGGCATTTCACAAGAACGTGTGAGTCACATTATTGCTTTGCTTGGCTATCCGAAGATCTGTGCACGATGTGTACCCCAGATGCTGACTCCTGAAATGAAAGCGCACAGACCTGAAATGTGCCAGGAGCTATTTGCTATGATCCGAATCAATATTTTGAAGAGAAGTGTTACACCTAAATGGCTTTTTTATTTAAATCTTGACGAAGTAATTCATGAAAAATATCTTTTATGTAATCAATCAGTTCAATTGTGACAGGAGGCGAAACGTGGTTATAATATTACGACCCGAAGACGTAACGTCAGTGTATGGAAAATCGACACAAAGACTCGCCCCAGAAAAATAAATTCAAGACGCAGCCCTCAGCTGGAAAAATCATGGCCACAGTGTTCTGGGACGCAGATGATGCTATCAATGTCGATTTGCTTGATCGTGGAACACCAATAAATTCAGAGCGTTACTTCACAATGCTGCAAACTCTGAAACGATGGCTAACAAGGTTCCGAAAGGAAAAGGGAAATGTTTTCCTGCAACATGACAATGCCAAACCACGCACTTCACGTGGCACCCCAGCAGAAATTCAGAGGCTGAATCTCACCACTGTACCCCATCCTCCATACAGTCCAGATTTAGCACTGTCTGACTTCCATTTGTTCCCGATAATGAAAGACGATCTGTGGGGACATCATTATGCTTCTGATGAAGATGTTGAGAGAACTGTGAGACTGTGGTTGCGGAAACAGACTGTCAACTTCTTCCATGAAGGCTTTATAAAACTTGTTCGTCGTTGGCAGAAATGTATCCATTTGGCTGATGATTATGTGGAAGAGTGAATATTTGTAATTAAAGAACACATTCTAAGGATTATTTCTGCATTTGATTTACTAAAATATTCGCCTCCAAATCCAATTAACGAAGGTGGTGGCATTACTTTCCATTCAACCCTTGTATTATATGAATGCAGATCTGAGATAGTTTTGAAATTTTCAGTGCACCATTTTTTATGTATGTGTATGTGAATTGGCCTTTATACATTGACAACGGAACCGATAGAGGTACTCAAGGTACCCTCCGCCACACACCGTCAGGTGGCTTGAGAAGTATGGATGTAGATGTAGATGTAGACAACAATTAAGTAACTCCTACAACTTTTATAGATCATCACTGAGGTCGATTCACACCTGATGGAACAGAACGTCAAGACATTACACAATGCATTTCAAATGGCGGGAGTCATACAGCCATCAAAGAATTGGAACGGAACGCAACGTTAACGTCATGGGTTCTCGGGAACAAATTATAACGCTCAGAAGTGCGCAGGGACCGGGAATCTGTGTTGCTGGCGTCTCATAAAGGCTAATTCTCACTGGCCCCAACGTCACGTCTCGTCAAAACATTTCAAATGCATTTAAAATGGTGGGATTCATGCAGGCCGTCAAAGGATCATACGTCATGTCACGTCTGACGGTGTCGACGTCTGCTAACATCGGAATTTCACCTGATTTCGCTGCGCTCACTTACGTCACATTAGTGGATTTTGCGCTTTTGTATATTCTTAATCTTCATTTTTTATTATTACGCTCTGTCTTCGTGACAAATTACAAATGTTCTATGGCAACTTGGATTTTTTTCTATTGTGTGTTCTTCCATAAGCGAGATCAGATAGCTAAAAGTGAAAAATATTTAGATTTTACAATAACAAAACAGACCTGACAGTGGGGCTGTATATTAATAAAAACCTAAGTTGATGAAGCAATTTTCATTAAATAAACGTTTAAATGAAACAGTCATATCTAATGAAAGAGAAAAATATTTTTTTTTGATTTTATTGGTTATGTAAGAGACAAACATAATGGATAAAGTAAATAGGCTCTATTCATTTCCTAATAAATACTGCATGATGTGTATGTAAGTATATATTTTCTTAACAAATAAATGTTGTCTTCAAATGTTGTTTCACTTCCTAGCATTTTACCACACAAAACTGATCAAGAACATATATTATGAAGTTTTCTTTGGCCATTAATAAATTAAGTAATTAATCAAAGTTACAAATTAAAATTAATAATAAAATTGATTAATTAATCCATTTATTTCTCAATTACAGTACTATATTCCGACTTTTTGTATCACAGATAGTAACTCATAACCTCACTTTCATGGTTCAGTACTGGTCTAAGTGAACTGTTGTGACATGAAATGACATGATGTGATTTGAGGGCAAATGTGAATAGGCTTAAGGCCAATTACAATTGTAGAACTCTTTAGATGGATGGCTGCTCACCTCTCTGCAGCAGCAGGGTATTTGTACTCACAGTTCCAAGCTTCAGCAACTGTTTAGTCTTCATTCCACCATCTTCAGTGAGGATAGGATAGGAGCTGTGATTGCTGTATTAAGATGCAAGCTGAGTTGATTACAGTTCAAGGTGGTTTGGAATTGATCACACAACTTAAGGCTATTGCCAATAACTATCACTATGAGGAGCCAGACGGGAGATGGAAGCTATGTCCTGCACATACCCCTTATGTTCCTTGATTTTCCACTAGTGTGACCACCCCAGTTACTGTACACATTGAGGATGACGCCTCGCCGCAGAGGTCGTTTCAAGGTGTGGCAGGTAGTGAAAAGTTTTCCAGGGGAAGATCCTGAGCCAGGTGCAGTCGCTTGCCTTGTTCCATAGGAAGTTTCTCAGCCTGCAACAAGATCAGAGTCTTTTACAATGGGTGGAATTACTAATAGTTGGGAGCTCCAATGTCAGGGATGTAATGGGGCCCATTAGGGATATGGTTGCCAACGAGGGAAAGAAATCCAGTGTGCACTCAGTGTGCATACTGGGAGGAGACATTCCAAATGTGCAACAGGTGTTTCCAGTTGTCACAAAGTGCACTGTCTGCAGCCAGTTACAGCTGGTGGCTCATTGTGCTACTAACAATTGTGTGTTGCTATTGATCGGAAGAAAGTCTCTCTGATTTCAGGCAGCTAGCTCAAATTGCGTAGCCTGCCAGTTTTGATTGAGACATGGAGGCAGAGCTCGCCACCTGTAGCACTGTCAACAGGACTGATAGGAGACATTTGGTACAGAACTTAGCAAATGTTATGAATCAGAGACTCAGACAGTTCCACAACCATGTAGGTTCAGATTTCTCAACATGCATATAGGGTGGTGGAGTTTCGGGTTCTGCTTAATAGGTCAGAAGTCCACTACATACAGGAGATGGTTACACAGGTAGCAGGGTAATGGATAGGGTTTTTTTCGGTTAGAAGTCCACAGGAAGGTACAGAATGGACTTATGTCTCAAAGAATGCAGGGTAAACAGAGGAAGAGGGTAGACATAGCAACGATCAGTATTGTAGTTGTAAAGTTTCGTAAACTTTCTGGGAAAGAATCAGCGCTTCAAGTGCTAATAGAAAGCACTGAAGCTCAAAGAGTTATAGGTAGCAAAAGCTGGTTAAAGCTGGAGATATGTTCAGCCGAAATTTTTACAAAGAACCTAATGATGTTCAGAAATGATGGATTAAATACAATTGGTGACAGCATGTTTGTTACTGTTAGAAGTGGTTTCTCTAGTTTCAAAATTGAGGCAGAGAGTTCCTTAGAGTTTGTATGGGTAGAGGTAATGCTTGACAACCATAATAAATTAATAATGGATTCCTTGTATCGACCTCCCATCTCACATGACATAGTTGCTGAAAAGTTCAAAGAAAACTTGAGTAGCATTCCTAACAGGTAACCCATTCATACAGCAGGCTTTGTGGGGGGCTTCTGCAACAGAGTTCAGACTTGTTTATTTATTTATTTATTGTTCCGTGGGACCAAATTAAGGAGAAGTCTCCATGGTCATGGAACGAGTCAATACATGAAATTATAACACGATATTAGAAACAGATAAAATGAAATATAAAAAAAAATATTCAGGTGACAAGTTGTAAGTTTAAATGAAGAAAATCAACAATGTAACACTGGAATTTGCTTAATTTTTTAGCTCTTCCAGGAGCTCCTCGACAGAATAGAAGGAGTGAGCCATGAGGAAACTCTTCAGTTTAGACTTAAAAGAGTTTGGGCTACTGCTAAGATTTTTGAGCTCTTGTGGTAGCTTATTGAAAATGGATGCAAAAGAATACTGCACTCCTTTCTGCACAAGAGTCAAGGAAGTGCATTCTGTATGCAGATTTGACTTCTGCCTAGTATTAACTGAGTGAAAGCTGCTAACTCTTGGGAATAGGCTAATATTACTAACAACAAACGACATTAAAGAAAATGTATACTGCGAGGGCAATGTCAGAATTCCCAGATTTTTGAATAGGGGTCGACAAGATGTTCTCGAACTTACACCACATATAGCTCGAACAGCCCATTCTTGAGCCAAAAATACCCTTTTTGAATCAGAAGAATTACCCCAAAAAATAATACCATACGACATAAGCGTATGAAAATATGCGAAGTAGACTACTTTTCGCGTTGAAGTGTCACTTATTTCAGATACTGTTCTAATGGTAAATAAAGCAGCATTTAGTTTCTGAACAAGATCCTGGACATGGGCTTTCCACAACAGCTTACTATCTAACCGAACGCCTAGGAAGTTGAACTGTTCTGTCTCGCTTATAATATGCCTGTTCTGTCCGATCAAAATATCAGTTCTTGTTGAATTGTGAGTTAGAAACTGTAAAAACTGAGTCTTACTGTGATTTAGCATCAAATTATTTTCCACAAGCCACGAACTTATTTCAAGAACTACATTATTTGTTACTGTTTCAATATTACACACAAGATCCTTCACTACCAAGCTGGTGTCATCAGCAAACAGAAATATTTTTGAATCACCTGTAATACTAGAAGGCATATCATTTATATAAATAAGAAACAGCAGTGGCCCGAGCACCGACCCTTGGGGAACGCCCCACTTAACAGTGCCCCATTGGGACTGAACATCACTACCACTCTCAATATTGCGGAGAATTACCCTCTGCTTTCTGTTCTTAAAGTAAGAGGCGAACCAATTGTAAGCTACTCCCCTTACTCCATAATGGTCCAACTTCTGCAGTAGTATTTTGTGGTCAACACAGTCAAAAGCCTTCGTTAAATCAAAGAAAACACCTAGCGTTCGCAACCTTTTATTTAATCCGTCCAAAACCTCACAGAGAAAAGAGAATATAGCATTTTCAGTTGTTAAACCATTTCTGAAACCAAACTGAATTTGACAGCAAATTATGTGAATTTAAATACTCCAGTAACCTTGTATATACAACCTTCTCGATAACTTTAGCAAACACCGATGGCATAGAAATAGGTCTAAAATTGTCAACATTATCAATGTCTCCCTTTTTATAAAGTGGCTTCACTACCGAGTACTTTAATCGGTCAGGAAACCGACCACTCCTGAAGGAAAAGTTACAGATATGGCTGAGAACTGGGCTAACATACATAGAACAATACTTCAGTATTCTGCTAGATACCTCGTCATATCCATGAGAGTTCTTGGTCTTTAGTGATTTAATTATTAACTCAATCTCCCTCTTGTCAGTATCATGGAGGAGCATTTCAGGTAACAGTCTCGGAACACCTTTTTCTAAGACCGCTATATGATTCCCTGTCGGGACTAGGTTTCTATTTAGTTCACCTGCTATATTCAGAAAGTGATTATTAAATACTGTACATATATGCGACTTATCAGTAACACGGACATTCCCACTACGCACTGATTCTATATCCTCGACCTGTCTCTGCAGGCCAGCAACTTCCTTTACGACTGACCATATGGCTTTAATTTTATCCTGAGACTTAGCTATTCTATCTGCATACCACATACTTTTTGCCTTCCTAATAACATTTTTAAGCACCTTACAATACTGTTTGTAATGGGCTGCTGCATTTGGATTTTGACTGTTTCTAACGTTTTGATATTATTGCCACTTTGTTCTACAAGATATCCTTATCCCTCTAGTCAGCCACCCAGGCTGCCTGTTTGTGCTAGTACCCTGTTTTAAACATTCTAACGGAAAGCAACTTTCAAAGAACATGAGAAAAGTCTTGAGAAAAGCATTATATTTATCGTCTACTGTATCAGCGCTATAAACATCTTGCCACTCTTGTTCCTTTATAAGGTTTACAAAGGTCTCTACAGCAACTGGATCAGCTTTCCTTAACAGCTGATGACTATATTTAACACGTGTTGCAGCACAAAAATCTTTTAAAGTTAAAATTTGTGCATCATGATCTGAAAGGCCATTCACCTTTTTGCTAACATAATGCCCTTCTAGTAATGAGGAATGAACAAAAATGTTGTCTATCGTTGTTCTACTGTTCCCTTGCACTCTCGTTGGAAAGAATACGGTTTGCATAAGATTATATGAATTAAAGAGGTCTACCAGCATCCTCTTCCTTGCACAATCACTTATACAATTAATATTGAAGTCACCACATATAACTAACTTTTTGTATTTCCTATAAAGTGAACCAAGAACCTTCTCTAGCTTTAGCAAAAATGTTGTGAAATCGGAGTCTGGGGATCTATAAATAACAACAGTTAGAAGTTCAGCTGCGTTAAATTTAACCACACCTGCACAACATTCAAACACCTTTTCAGTGCAGTACTTTGAAACATCAATTGACTCAAATGGCATGCTGTTTTTCACATACATGGCTACTCCCCCACACCGCAAAGAGCTCCTCGAAAAGCTGCCAGCCAACCTGTATCCTGGTAAAGGAAGCCTCTGAATTATCTCCTTATTTAAGAAGTGTTCAGATATACCAATAATTTCAGAGTCAACATCTATAAGCAGTTCACTAACTTTATCTCTAATACCTTGTATATTTTGATGAAATATACTAATTCCCTCATTACTCGGATACCTAAGCTTTGTCAAAAGTGATTCCATTGTTAGAGAGACTTCCCTTAAGCAGGAATACCTATCAGCTGACTTCAATCTAAAAAGGTGCAGCTCTAACACCCATTATTGCAGGAATTTTCCCATGAGTGATCCCACCAACCCCACCTATGCTGTCACCTATAAGCTTTGCCAACCTCCCCTTCCCATACCTGTTGAGGTGCAGGCCATGTCTAGTGAAACCCATCCTGCTGATAGACTCCACCGACACCAATGAAATGTGACCCATGCTTCCTGTCATCAGCGCACCCCCAAGTCTCATGTTATTACACCTGACGGCTTTATTAAAATGAGGCCGATCGTGACGCTGAAACAGTTCCACGAAATGCACGTTCGTGTTGGCAGTCTGAGTGGCTATCTTTTCCAGGTCACCATCTATGTTATACTCCCCATCCCTATCAATACTATTACCAGCCCCACCCACAATCACTACCTGATCCTCTTTAGTAAAATCCCTACATAACCCCCCTAGGTTAACAGTCACCTGAGCCAACCCTGCATTAGGCTTCACAATGCTGGTGACCTGGTACTCACTCCCCAGCACTTACTGCAACTGCTGGCCTACACCTCTGCTATGAGAACTACCTAACAGCAGAACCTTCTTCTTCCTCTTCGACTTTGCAACTGTTCTAGGCACAGTAACTACTGAGGTCTGCTGCATACTTCCTACATCTACAGCTACTACAGATTCCTCTCCACTAGACTCTGACAGTTGGTCATATCTATTGTAAACACCAATAGTAAAACTATCTGAAAATCTTCTTCTCCTAGCAGATCTCTTGCTAACAGCCAGCTCCCATTCCCCAACCCCCTTCTCCCTCCTCATCCTATCTAGCTCCTCCTGTGCGTTTTTCAACTGCACCTGAAGGGCAATGGGTGTTCAGTTCTGTCTCTCATTAATTTGTTAGGTGTAAATCTCTCAATTGCTGTCGATACTGTTACTTTGAATTTTTCTTTGAATTTCAGCCACACCTGGTCTACACTGTCGTAGTTAGTTCGACAGGAGTAGAGAATGTTTCTTAGTTAGGTGTCAAGCGAATTTTCATCTACTTTTTTAAACAGGAGTATTTTGTGTGTATTATTTGTGGATTTGTGTTTTACAGTATTTAGTCTTGCTACAATGACCTTGTGGTCACTAATTCCTGATGCTCCCTATTTGCTCAGGATTTGTTGCTAAGAGCTCAAATATACTTTTGCAACCATTTACACTTCGAGAGGGTTCCTGAACTAACTGCTCGAAATGATTTTCAGAGAAAGCATTTATTACAATTTCTGACAATGTTTCATACCTACCAACAGCTACGAACAAGTATTTTCATCAATATATTGGTGGTATATTGAAGTCACTACCAACTATAACTGTATGAGTGGGATACCTGTTTGACATGACTCTGGTTTTACTTGAACCTTTCAGCAGCTTATATCATCTGAGTTGGAGGTCAGTAAAAGGAACCAAACAAAATATATTCTGATTGTCAAGCACAACCTCTACCCATATTAACTTACAGGAACTCTGCAGAAGCAACGAAAAAAGCATGCCAAATTGACAAGAAAGCAAAGTCTCCAAGACTGGCAAATTTCTACAGAAGGTCGAAATTTAGTGTGAATTTCAATGTGAGATGTCTTTAATAGTTTCCACAACGAACCTCTGTATCGAAATATGCAGAAAATCCAAAGGTATTCAGATCCAATGTAAAGTATACCTGCAGCAAGACACTATCAATAGCTTCACTGAATGACATCAATGGTAATATTGCTGGGCTCTAAAGCGACGTTATTGAACTTAGTTTTCCGAAATTTCTTAAGCAAAGAGATGAAGTAAATATTCAAGTACTTGAATCAACAGCAGCTTCCAACATGAGTAACTTAGAAGCAGATATTTTTGGTGTAGCAAAGCAAATTAAATCAGTTAATTAAGTCAAGTCTTCTGGTCTATATAGCATACCAATTAGGTGCCTTTCAGAGTAAGCTGATAAAATAGCCCCATAATCAGCCATCATACACAACTGCTCGCTCAATGAAAGACTGATACCATAAGACTGGAAAGTTGCACAGATCACACCAGTACTCAAGAAATGAAATAGAAGTAATTCAATGACTTACAGGTCCCTATGACCGACATGGATTTTTAGTAGGATTTTGGATCATATACTGTGTTCAGATATTGTTAATTATCTTGAAGGTAATGGGCTATTAGCACATAGCATAGATTCAGAAAAATATCGTTCTTGTGAAACACTATTAGGTCTTTATTCGCAAGAACTTATGATACTATCAGGAAGTGAACTCAAATCGATTCCATATTTCTAGGTTTCCAGAAGTCTTTTGACTCCATTCGCCACAAAACACTTCTAATCAAATTGTTTACCTATGGAGTATTTCATCAGTCATATGACCGGATTCGTGATTTTCTGTCAGAAAGGTCACAGTACATAGTAAAGCATGGAAACTCATAGAGTGAAACAGAAATGATATGGGCGTTCCCCAAGGAAGTGTTATAGGCCCTCTGCTGATCCTAATTTATATGAACGATTTAGGAGAATCTCTGAGCATCACTCTTATGGTACTGTGATTTACCATCTACTAAAATTATCAGAAGCTCAAAACCAGCTGCAAATGAGCCGGACATGATATCTGAATGGTGCAAAATGTGACAACTGACTTGATTCAGAAAAGAGTGTGATGTATCTACATGAGCTTTTTACTCTCTTAATGAATTCCTTAATGTAAACATTTCTTCTTTGTAACTTATATATGACACACTATACTTGTAATATTTACTATTACCACTTTGTAATGGAACAAGACAGCCTACTTGTTAGCAAGAAATTTTTGCTCAGGTTAATGATGTACTGCAATTCTATCAAATTTGTAACTTGTAATGTGGAACAATTGTAAATTATCATTTGATTTTTTATACCTCTGTTCACTATCAGAAACCGCTAAGCTTGTAATTATTAGCATATTTTGTTTCTGTACACATATTATAATTTGTATCTATTAGTGTCTATAAGTACAGTTGTCATGAAAAATTATGACTCGCTCCATATGCATGCAATTCTCTTGTATACTGGATCAATGTAACACAAATTAATAAATAAATAAAGAAACGAAATCAGTTAAATTTTGGTCACATGATAAATCACAAAAATTTAAAGGCTGTCAGTTCAACTAAATACCTAGGAATTAGAACTATGAACAACTCAAATAGGAACAACCACATAGATAACGTTGCGGTGAAGGAAACAAAGGCTGTGTCTGACTGGCAGAACACTTAGAAGATGCCATAGGTCTACTGAGGAGACTGTCTATATTACACTTGTCTGTCCTCTTCTAGGACATTGCTGTGCAGTATAGGATCTTTACCAGAGATATTTGATGCGGGACATCGAAAAAGTCCAAAGGACAGCAGCTCGTTTCGTATTGTCGCGAAATAGGAGAGGGAGTGTCACAGATAATAGAGTAAGGGGCAGTCATTAAAACAAAGACTTTTTTTGTGGCGAGATCTTTTCACAAATTTCGATTACCAACTTTCTCCTATGAAAGCGAAAATATGTTATTGTCGCCACTGCACATGGGTAGAAATGATCATTGTAATAAAACAAGAGAAATCAGAGCTTACACAGAAATATATGTGTTCACTTTTCCCCCATGCTGGTACAGAACGAAACGGTAGAGAAATAGTCGGAAGGTGGTTCGATGAACTGTGTGTCAGGCACTTAGGTGTGAATTGTGGAGTAGTCATGTAGTCATTGTGGAGTAGTCAACATCGAAAGTTAACATATTCTCTCCGTGTCCACTTACGTACATTAGTAAAGTTTATTTTATTTTTTGCTTTGTTTACGTGACACATTGTAAATTTACATGAAAACTGGGAAATTTTTTAAAGAGTTCTCTTCCTCAAAAGAGACCAGATATCTGAGGGGGATAAAATTTAATTTTTTTGTTGCCTATACAAAGACAAACCATCACCATATGTAAATAGGAATATGGATTGAGGAAACATTTTCAATAAATAACATCGAAGAAATGAGTTTTATCCAAGAATAAAATATAGTTGTTGTTGACGTTATTTGTTACCTAGAAAGAAAAAAACGGCACAATTGATGAGGTAAGGTAGGAAGTCTCTATATCTTACCTTCTCTATACTGTTAGCTTGAAGTTTTTCAAGTATCAACACCATTGAGGAGGCAAGGTAGAAAGACTCTATATTTTACCTTCTGTATACTGTTTGCTTAAAGAGTTTCTAAGTATATATTTTCTCTAGCATATAAATGTTGATGTTTTGAAATGTTCCTATTCTCAGTAGCTTACCATAAGAAGTTTGTCAACTTTTCTCACTTTTTGTGTCATAAATGGTATTTTATAACCTTAGTTTCACTCTTTGGTACACAAGTAACTAAAATTCGGAAGTACTGTAGAACACGTCTGATAGTCTACTGAAATAGGAAATGAGTCACTTGACGTCCAATCATTCAGCATAAATCAGAAATCGGTCGCATGAAGTCTCTCATTCGCTATGTAGTGCAATCTTTGTCTTGACCATCAAAATTTATGAAAGGGCTGTTAAGGATTCGGCTGTAGCTAAATATTTGCGATGCACAAGACTATAAATACGATTGCTACTCGTTTCTTTTTCTGCAGTTTATACTGTGCTCTTAGGTTCCTGCCTAATCAAACCCTCGAAAATCTTAACCCATTATGAATACAAAGCAAAACATTGGTGATAAGCAAGACTATGATTGCTGCTCATTACACTCGCAGGATTTTAACCTGTAGGTCTCCTGTCTAACCAGACTCTCGGTAATCATGATGTGTTCAGAAAAGATAGCAGAATATTTGTGGAAAGGAAGAATATATATGTCACTGCAGGTTGTTTCACTTGGAGCAATTTCATCCACTTTTTTTAATCAGACTGAAGTCACGAAATTGAAGGAACCAATTACCGAGAAACTGCAGAACATACTTGTATTACATGATTAAGAAATCCATAGAATGTGTTACAAATATGAAGATGAAAAGATATGATAGTATACACCTCGACATGAACCTACTTCCTTCCACCCCATAGTTGCACATTTCTAACCACATGAACATAGCAGTCGCATACAACTTTGAACATTATTACTGTTCAGCTCAAAATGTTGTAAGGAGTGTGTCACTAACATTTAATTACTCTGAAGAGCCAAAGAAACTGGTACACCTGCCTAATATGGTGTAGGACCCTTGCAATCATGCAGAAGTGCCGCAACACAACGTGGCATGGACTCGATTAATGGCTGAAGTAGTGCATGAGGGAATTGACACCATGAATCCAACAGCGCTGCCCATAAATTCGTAAGAGTGAGAGGGGATGGAGATCTCTTCTGAACGGTATGTTGCAAGGCATCCTGTATTTGCTCAGTGTTCATGTCTGGGGAGTTTTGTGGGCAGGGGAAGCATTTAAACTCAGTAGAGTGTTCCTAGAGCCACTCCGTGTCAATTTTGGACGTGTGGGGTGTCCCATTGTCCTGCTGGAATTGCCCAAGTCTGTAGGAATGCACAATGGACATGAATGGATGCAGGTGATCAGACAGGATGCTTACGTTCGTCACCTGTCAGAGTCATATCTAGACATACCAGGGCTCCCATATCACTCCAACTGCACACACCCCACACCATTACGGAGCCTCCACCACCTTGTACAGTCCTCTGCTGCCATCCAGGATCCACGGATTCATTGGGTTGTCTCCATACCCGTACACATCCATCTGTTCAATACAATTTGAAACAAGACTCGTCCGACCAGCCAAACGCGTTTCCAGTCATCAACAGTCCAATTTCGGTGTTCACGGGCCCAGGTGAGCCGTAAAGCTTTGTATCATGCAGTCATCAAGGGCACACAAGTGGGCCTTCGGCTCTGAAAGCACAAATTGATGATGTTTCGTTGAATGGTTCGCATGTTGATGGCCCAGCATTGAAATCTGCAGCAATTTGCATAACGGTTATACTCTGGCAGACTGAACGATTCTCTTCAGTCGTGGTTCGTCCTGTTCTTACAGGATCTTTTGACGGCTGCAGCAATGTTGGAGATCTGATGTTTGACTGATTTCCTGATAGTCGTGGTCGTACAGGAAAATCCCCACTTCATCACTACCTCAGAGATGCTGTGTCCCATCGCTCGTGGGTCGACTATAATACCACGTCCAAACTCAGTTAAATCTTGATAACTGGCCATTGTAGCAGCAGTAAACGACCTAACGACTGTGCCAGACACTGGTTGATTTCTATAGGCGTTGCTGGCAGCGGCGTCATATTCTGCCTGTTCACATATCTCTGTATTTGAATATGCATGCCTATATCAGTTCTTTGGTGCTTAAGTGTATAATAAATCATACCTAAAGTGACGTGCTTGTGACAGATCTTCAATATGCCATTGCCTTGTAATGTTACAGTGTCATAAATGCAATTTATAGTATGAGAAGAACCCAAATGTGACGAACACAATGAGGCATCTCAAAATTAGTGAGTGAATGATGTTATGTAAGCAAGTCCCAACTTCTGTCACATGACAGCCTCACAACATAGCTCTTCCTAATTTTAGTCATTCATGCGATTGGTACTTGACTAAGGAAAGTGGTACTGAGTTGATATTCCATCTACTGTGAGTATACTACCATTTGATAGTGAGGTCGTTTTCCATTCTCTTCCATTTACATCTTGTGTGAGTCCAGCCACTCACAAGGCTTAGTCCACTCTAAATGTGTTGCCCCTCCATTTTAGTGCATCCCAAAAATACTTGCAAAAAGATAGTGGTGTATTGCTATTGTAGCTCAATATTGGGCTAAGCATCTCTAGAATGGACGTTATGTCTAAATGTGATTTGAGACTTTCTCGGCGTATTCCATTCGTGAAATCTTCTCGGGTGATCAGCCGAGTAAAGGCGTCGTCTTCTCGCAACGTTTCGAAGGGTTTCGTACCCATCATCTTCAAGCGAAGTGTCGGGATGCTGTGTTGCGCGGTCCTATAAAGGCTCCTGGACCAGTGACTGATTCCGGGCGCCGACCAATCAGGTACCTGCGGAATCGGCCGCCGCGCCAGTGGTGGGGGGTTCGCGGCGCGGACCGGGCGTCGAGTCCCTGCCGGTTCCAAATACGTCTGTGGCCGCTACCGTCTTCGTGCCGGAGCGTTCTCTTCTAATTTTAGTTATTGCGGGATTCCACGCTGCACTAAGTTGGAAACCAGTGTCTCGATTGATCAGGTTGCTGTTCAACCGAATTTCTACAGCCTCTTTGAAAACTGAATCCCAAAATCCTTTAGCGTCACACAGCTTCTTCGTACCCTCAAAGAGGAAGGTGTGTCCTTCGTTAAGGCTATGTTCCGCTACCGCCGATTTTTCTGTCTGACCAAGGCGTACATTTCTAATGTGTTCCGAGCGCCTCTGCGTGATGCAGCGCTGCGTTTGTCCAATGTATTTCGTACCACATTCACATTCAATACTGTATACACCCGGAGTCTGCAGTCCTAGGTGGTCTTTGACTGAGCCAAGTATGTCCTTAATTTTACTTGGGGCATGAAAAATTGTCTTGATGTTGTGTTTCTCCAGAATGCGGGCAATCTTGGCTGTTGGCGGTCCCGCGTATGGTAGAAATGCCAGGCATCTGGTCTCATCTTCTTCTTCTGGTGTGTCTACCTCCCTGCTCTTGTGTAGGGCGCGCGAGATTTGCGTCTCATTATAACCGTTGCTGCGGAAGGTCTTCCTTAGGTGTTGTAACTCTGCAGGTAGGCTGTCATCATCACAGATAGACTTGGCCCTGTGCACAAGTGTGTTAAGCACTGAGTTGCGTTGTGCTGGGTGGTGGCAACTCTGTGCATGAAGGTATAAATCCGTATGTGTCTTCTTCCTATACACAGCGTGACCCAAGGTGCCATCAGGGTGCCTCTTGATTAGAATGTCAAGGAAGGGCAAGCTTCCGTTTTCTTCCACCTCCATGGTGAATTGTATGTTGCTGTGTATGCTGTTGAGATGTCGCAGGAAGTCTTGCAGGTTCTCTCTGCCATGTGGCCACACGACAAAAGTGTCATCCACATATCTGTAAAAGGCTTTAGGTTTCAATGGGGCGGTGTCCAGGGCTATGTCTTCAAAGTGCTCCATGTAAAGATTAGCGATGCCTGGAGCTAAGGGGGACCCCATGGCTACACCATCCACTTGTTCATAAAATTTGCCTCCACACTTGAAGTAGGTGTTTGTTAACACATGCCGGAACAGCTTTATTGTGTCCTCACTAAAGCGTGTTTCGAGCAGCGCTAGGGAGTCTTCCAGTGGTACTCGTGTGAAGAGTGAGGTGACGTCAAAGCTGACAAGAAGATCTTCTTTATCCAGGCGAAAGCCTTGTAGTACCTTCACAAACTCCGCCGAGTTCTTGACATGGTGCTCACAGTGACCCACGATCGGTTTGAGCAGTTGTGCTAGGTACTTGGCTAAACCATATGTCGGTGAGTTGATGGTGCTCACTATGGGTCGCAATGGAACCCCGTCTTTGTGGATCTTAGGGAGCCCATATAGCCGTGGTGGTGCCGGTGCTCTGGGGTACAGCTTCCTGATGACGTCCTTTTCCAGTCCAGAGTCATTGAGCAAGGCGATGGTCTTGCGAGTCACGGAAGCTGTCGTGTCCTTGTCCAGTTGCTTGTAGGCAGTATCTTGTAGCAGTGAGTTTATCTTCTGCCAATAATCTTCTTTCCTCAGTATCACCGTGGCATTGCCTTTGTCAGCAGCTAGAACGACAGTGTCCTCATCCTCACGTAGGGCCTTAAGAGCCTTCCATTCAGCAGACGTTATGTTGTTCTTGGGGATAGCCTTAACGAAGGACACACCTTCCTCTTTGAGGGTACGAAGAAGCTGTGTGACGCTAAAGGATTTTGGGATTCAGTTTTCAAAGAGGCTGTAGAAATTCGGTTGAACAGCAACCTGATCAATCGAGACACTGGTTTCCAACTTAGTGCAGCGTGGAATCCCGCAATAACTAAAATTAGAAGAGAACGCTCCGGCACGAAGACGGTAGCGGCCACAGACGTATTTGGAACCGGCAGGGACTCGACGCCCGGTCCGCGCCGCGAACCCCCCACCACTGGCGCGGCGGCCGATTCCGCAGGTACCTGATTGGTCGGCGCCCGGAATCAGTCACTGGTCCAGGAGCCTTTATAGGACCGCGCAACACAGCATCCCGTCACTCGCTGAGTAGCAGTCGAGGGTTGAGCATCGCTCCTGTCACTCGCGTACTGTCAGCCATAGGCCCCCGCTTGCACGGGAGTACAAACAGGAGTGTTCACCGGCTTTGTTTTTATTAAAACATTGACGGGCACTTGCGTCGAGGTCTTAGCACGGACGGCACAGGGATAAAATTTTGCATGGCGTCGCCTGGCAGA
This sequence comes from Schistocerca nitens, assembly GCF_023898315.1. Lineage (NCBI taxonomy): Eukaryota > Metazoa > Arthropoda > Insecta > Orthoptera > Acrididae > Schistocerca > Schistocerca nitens. Next base: position 791,728,692 of record NC_064618.1, on the reverse strand, counting down.
GTTGTCGTGTCTCCTCGTCGTCGTGGTATGCCGAGCTTGGGTGGCGCCTTGGGGTCGCGGCGGTCTCTTTCCGCCGATGACACGAGGCGCGCCTTCTTGTTGCCGCGGGCCGCGCGGCCGGCCGTCTCGAGCACTTCAGCTGCCGCAGAGTCAGTCTCTGCCCCCCCCCAAGAATAGGGAAAAAGTAGGCCAGGACCTGGAAGCGGGCCGCGGAACCACAGAGAGGTTTTCCGCCGCCCCCGTTCAGAATTCCGCGTCTGCCATCGTGCTATTAGGGTCAGCTCTGCAACCGGAAAACCCAACGGTGCCAACAAAAGTTGCAACTGACAATAACCTGGCAGCAAGCCCCCTTTCCGCTACCGACATGGCAAAACTACACAAAACGCAGACAGACAAATACATCGTCAGGATTTGCGATCCCGCCCCTCCCTCCCCTCTCCTCAGCCCTCTCCTGCTTGCCAACAGCTGTGGCCTCCTTGCTGATCACATCCGTAACCTGAATGGCAAGCAGAAGTCCAGTCAGCCGGCTAAAATCCTCCCCAAACCCGCAACTGCCACCCAACCCCCTACCCGATCCCAGTTCCTCAAATCCCCCCCACTCAAGTCCACCACATCCAAGCAACGGCGTGTAAGGAAGGACAAGAAGGAGAAGCACTCCAAGGGGAAAAAACACTCCACCACCACCACCCCAACCACTTCCACACCCTCTGAGGAGGCAGCGCCCCCGACAGCACCTGTCGTCGTCCTAGGAGGGGACCAGGAAACATCGGCACTGGAAGGGAACCACGAAACCGGGCAGGATACGGATGGTTTCGTGCTGGCGAAGAAAACGTTTCGCCAGCCGAGGCTCCCGCCGGCCCGGGGACTGGAACCCACCCCGAACAGGTTCCAGGCGGTGGCTGATGAGCCAGACACACCGCAAGAAACAACGCAAACACAAAACCAGGTCACCCACCACCTCCCTCCGATCGTCGCGGAGTTCACTCGGAACTACGAGGAACTCTTTGAAATGCTAAAAGCAGCAATCGGGGGAGGCAATTTCAAAGCAAAACCTGCTGGTGGTGACAAAATAAAAATAACATTACTCACACTCGAGCACTACAACACAACAAAAACACTTCTCAACAGCAAAAACATACCTCACTACACTTTCCCCACAACAAAAACACGAAACAGAAACATAGTCATCAGAGACCTACCGAGACGAGTGGCCCCCCAGGCGATCAAAACGGACCTGACTGCCCAGGGGTACATCGTCAAGGCGGTCCAACAGATGGGAAACATAGGCAGCAAATGGCCCCTGTATCAGGTCACACTGCCAGACGTCCCACAGAACAGAAGGGACATTAAGACGATCCTGGCGGTCCCTGTGACCACTGAACCACTGCGCCGCAAAAACAAGACGGTGCAGTGCTTCAGATGTCAGGGCCTCAACCACATTGCGGCACACTGCTCAATGGCAGTGAGGTGCAGAAAATGCGCCGAGGCCCATGACACACGAACGTGCAACATAAAACACACGGACCCGCAAATAAGGTGCGCGCTGTGTGGCAAAAACCACACAGCGGGCTACCAAGGTTGTGAGGTCCATAAAAGACACACACAGCAGGCAAAGGGCGCAAAGGCCGCCCCCCACACACGAAAAGAAAACACCATGAATCCATCGAGACACACAAGAAACCGAAACATTACAACACACACAGACAAGGCCTGGGGAAAACCAAGGCCGGACACACCGAGGGCGACATATGCGGAAGTGGTTTCTCCTCCGAGGAACCATGAAAGCGTGGCCCAATCACCACAACACCAGACACTATCACAAGAACAACACCGGGAAACACACAGCAACAACGACCAGGTCCACCATGACGGGGGAAGATCTAGGGAACCCCACACACACTCCCCCCCCATGGATCAGTTGTTAGGCGTAATGGTGCAGACCATGAACCTCGTCATGGAAATGATGAAGGAATTCAGGGAAGCCCAGAAGCAGAACACACAGATCCTCGTCGCCCTTCAGGCAACAGTCCAGCAGTCGCTCCCCTCTGCGACTTCCTCAGTAGTATCAAAACCCCATCATGAATAGACGACCGAATATTCAAGGCCTGACAATGTGCGTCTTTAACGCAGACGGCATTGTTAATCAAGAGGTCGAGTTCCGAGAACTCATGAAGGAGTTCTCCATCGACATATGCATGATGGGGGAAACCCACCTAAAGCCGGGAATAAAAGCGACAGTTCCCAACTACGTTACCTACCGTAAAGACAGGCCAACCCAAGGCGGAGGAGTGGCCAATATGTAAAAAGAGGGATCCCCCACCACCAGGTATTCTTACCAGCTACCAACAAAATCGAAGCAGTGGCGGTGGAAGTAACCACTGCCACTGGACCCCTAACAATTGTCGCAGTCTTCCGACCCCCACATGACCAGATAGATGAGGGAGACATAGCTGCTCTAGGGCAAATTGAAGGCAAACTCATAATAGGGGGAGACTTCAATGCCAAACATCCTGACTGGAATTCTAGAGTAACCTCCAGAGCAGGCGCCAAACTGCAACAACTAGCGCGCACCCACCACTTCGAAACATGGGGTCCAGTCGAGCCCACACATTTTCCAAAAAATGGAGCCAGGCCCGACGTGTTAGACATAGCTCTCACTAGGAGGATCGCAGGGTTTGTGGCCGCAAGGACAATCAACAGAATGTCCTCCGACCACAACCCAGTGATTCTGGAGGTCGATGTGGGAGAATGGGTAGCACTCCCACGGTACCAGACGTCGTACAAACGTACAGACTGGGAGCGATACCAAGAAACTGTCGCCTCTGATATCGCTCGCGCTCCGCCACCTACTGCGGAAACAGTAGAACAAGCGCTACAAGACCTAACAGGCACCATCTTGCAGGCAGCGGAAGAAGCCACCCCTCCACAAAGGGATGGCCCTCCGCCGCAAATACAGCTCCCGGAACACTTGCTAGCTCAAATTCGACACAAGAACAGAGTGGCAAAAGAGTGGAAGATCACCAGAAACCAGGCCACCAGGAGGCTGCTCAATCGTCTACAGAGAGAACTAAAGGTAGCGCTCAATGAGCACAGAAACCAGCAATGGCAAAACCGCCTCACAGCTCTCAAAGTAGACGACCATACACTATGGCAAGCGACCAAACAGTTTACAAAACGACGCGCTAGGATGCCGCCACTGCATGGCGAGCGTGGACTGGTCTACAGCCATGCTGGAAAGGCCAACGCCCTCGCCGACTCCTTCGAGAAGCAGTTTCAAACGGCAGAACCCCAGGATGAAGAGCATGAAGAGGTAGTTAGTCGTCAACTGGCCGTCTTCCTCAATGCTGAGGAGGACCCAGAGGACGAACCCATACTTTTTGCCCCCGAGGACGTGGCAAGAGTAATCAGGTCCCTACCTACAAAAAAGGCGCCAGGGCACGATAGTGTCACAAACCAGCTAGTCAAAAAACTCCCACCCACAGCGATCACACACCTCGCGAACGTCCTCAACGAGATTACTCGTTCCCGTATTTTCCCAGCTTGCTGGAAACATGCGGAAGTGGTCGCGATACACAAACCAGGGAAAGACCCTCTATTCCCGCAGCACTACAGGCCGATTAGCCTCTTGCCAACTCTCAGCAAGATCTATGAGCGCCTCCTGCTAAGACCCATACAAGAACATATTACCAGAGAGCAAATTCTGCCGGATTTCCAATTCGGATTCCGGCAGAACCACTCTGCCCCACAACAGGTCATGAGAGTGGTTGAAGCAGCCACGGAGGGCTTCAACCACAGAGGCTACTGCGGGATAGTGCTACTAGACGTAGCCAAAGCCTTTGATTCAGTATGGCATAGAGGGCTACTCTACAAGTTGTACACACAAGGGTTTCCTGGGAGTATAGTTCAGCTGATCAAGAGCTATCTCACCAATAGGACTTTCTCCGTCAAAGTAGAAACTGCCACCTCCACCAGAAGGCGTATTCGTGCTGGGGTGCCACAGGGATCGGTCCTGGGGCCCGTATTGTACAGTTTGTACACTGCGGACACTCCAACGGCCCCCCTGGTGCATACTGCGCAGTACGCTGACGATACAGCCTTCTACACGAGAAACGCGAACAAGGACCTGGTCATTCGTAGGCTACAAAGGGTTTTAGATGACACAGAAACCTGGGCCCGTCGCTGGCGCATCACCATCAACTCGGAGAAGACACAGGCAATGCTGATTACCCGCAGGCTCGGAAGGCGCGTACCTCCTCAACGTCCCCCCCTCCACCTTCACCTAAATGGAACCCAACTCCCCTGGCGCAGAACCGCCAAGTACCTTGGTGTAACCCTGGACTCTCGTCTTACGTGGAAACCCCACATAGACGAGGTCCACAGGAAGGTCTGCGTCAGAATGTCCATCCTATACCCTATCCTGAACACAACCAGCTCCCTTCCTTGCCCAGTAGCAGTAAATGTATACCAGGCCCTGATCCGGCCGGTAATGGAGTATGCGTGCCCTGTCTGGGGATACGCGGCAAAGCAGCACCTGGACAAACTCCAGAGGCTGCAGAACCGCGCCCTCAGAAGGGCATTGCACCTACCTCTCGGATTCCCTACGGACGACTTGCACGCCGCAGCCGAAATCCCACTCCTGAGAGAGCGTTTCCAGGATCTGGCAAGGGCCTTCTATGAGGGTTCTTCCAGATCCGGAAATGCACTCATCCACTCCCTAGGTCGGTATGACATGTCCCGCGATAAGCATAAGCGCCCTATGACGATCTTCGACGACTAAGTCGAAGAGAAAAATCCCAATATCCATTCCCAAATCCTGCTCCTACCCAAACCACTACAATTATCTCGCCAAACCTCAGGCAAGTACCAGACTCACACAGAACAAACATCACATTTCATAGACACCAAAAAAAAAAAAAATACAGAAATAATCATACACACAAGTACACAGGGGAGTAAAAGCCGAAAGGCTACAAACTCCCCCTCACACTTCTCCAAAGAGGAGAAAGTATTAGATGTAAGCAGCAGCATCCCGACACTTCGCTTGAAGATGATGGGTACGAAACCCTTCGAAACGTTGCGAGAAGACGACGCCTTTACTCGGCTGATCACCCGAGAAGATTTCACGAATGGAATACGCCGAGAAAGTCTCAAATCACATTTAACATACCTCTACGGGGAGGATATCCATCGCAGCTACCAGATGCTACAGAAACTACGACTCAAGACGGGCAAGCTGCTTAGCAGACTGGCCTTCTTACAACGGTGTCGAGATAAAGAAGTGTTGCCGAAATTTGCCAACTTGCGACACCCTGTTAGCACAACAAGATCCAGACGCATACTACAACGAGCCGGTGCGGCCCTGGTGCGCGAACACATACGGGTCACCAGGCAGGAGTTAGATAAGAACGCAAGGATGCTGCTTACTCAACACCTTCGATTGGCATCCTATCTCCCACCACACACATGGGAGTGGATCGACGGAAACACATATGCAAGCAGCGAGATCCACAAGAGAAAAGCCACGGCAAAACAATGTGGCAAGTTCACCAGACTGTCTGGAGCCCGGCAACATGCCGACCACACAACCAATGCCAAGACTGTCATCAATCTGGCAGGCAAAGAACTGGACGAGACCACAATATCAGTGCTGTCGAGAGGACTTAACTTTGCTCCAGTACCCAGGACACTACCTAAGCGAGACATTATCAGCAGCATCGAGCAAGCCGTGCGCGGCCTCCCTACGGAGGCAGCTGAGGAGGTTAGGAGAGAGACGTGCAGGGTCCTGGAGAAGGCAAAAATGCCCAAGAACAACATAACGTCTGCTGAATGGAAGGCTCTTAAGGCCCTACGTGAGGATGAGGACACTGTCGTTCTAGCTGCTGACAAAGGCAATGCCACGGTGATACTGAGGAAAGAAGATTATTGGCAGAAGATAAACTCACTGCTACAAGATACTGCCTACAAGCAACTGGACAAGGACACGACAGCTTCCGTGACTCGCAAGACCATCGCCTTGCTCAATGACTCTGGACTGGAAAAGGACGTCATCAGGAAGCTGTACCCCAGAGCACCGGCACCACCACGGCTATATGGGCTCCCTAAGATCCACAAAGACGGGGTTCCATTGCGACCCATAGTGAGCACCATCAACTCACCGACATATGGTTTAGCCAAGTACCTAGCACAACTGCTCAAACCGATCGTGGGTCACTGTGAGCACCATGTCAAGAACTCGGCGGAGTTTGTGAAGGTACTACAAGGCTTTCGCCTGGATAAAGAAGATCTTCTTGTCAGCTTTGACGTCACCTCACTCTTCACACGAGTACCACTGGAAGACTCCCTAGCGCTGCTCGAAACACGCTTTAGTGAGGACACAATAAAGCTGTTCCGGCATGTGTTAACAAACACCTACTTCAATTGTGGAGGCAAATTTTATGAACAAGTGGATGGTGTAGCCATGGGGTCCCCCTTAGCTCCAGGCATCGCTAATCTTTACATGGAGCACTTTGAAGACATAGCCCTGGACACCGCCCCATTGAAACCTAAAGCCTTTTACAGATATGTGGATGACACTTTTGTCGTGTGGCCACATGGCAGAGAGAACCTGCAAGACTTCCTGCGACATCTCAACAGCATACACAGCAACATACAATTCACCATGGAGGTGGAAGAAAACGGAAGCTTGCCCTTCCTTGACATTCTAATCAAGAGGCACCCTGATGGCACCTTGGGTCACGCTGTGTATAGGAAGAAGACACATACGGATTTATACCTTCATGCACAGAGTTGCCACCACCCAGCACAACGCAACTCAGTGCTTAACACACTTGTGCACAGGGCCAAGTCTATCTGTGATGATGACAGCCTACCTGCAGAGTTACAACACCTAAGGAAGACCTTCCGCAGCAACGGTTATAATGAGACGCAAATCTCGCGCGCCCTACACAAGAGCAGGGAGGTAGACACACCAGAAGAAGAAGATGAGACCAGATGCCTGGCATTTCTACCATACGCGGGACCGCCAACAGCCAAGATTGCCCGCATTCTGGAGAAACACAACATCAAGACAATTTTTCATGCCCCAAGTAAAATTAAGGACATACTTGGCTCAGTCAAAGACCACCTAGGACTGCAGACTCCGGGCGTATACAGTATTGAATGTGAATGTGGTACGAAATACATTGGACAAACGCAGCGCTGCATCACGCAGAGGCGCTCGGAACACATTAGAAATGTACGCCTTGGTCAGACAGAAAAATCGGCGGTAGCGGAACATAGCCTTAACGAAGGACACACCTTCCTCTTTGAGGGTACGAAGAAGCTGTGTGACGCTAAAGGATTTTGGGATTCAGTTTTCAAAGAGGCTGTAGAAATTCGGTTGAACAGCAACCTGATCAATCGAGACACTGGTTTCCAACTTAGTGCAGCGTGGAATCCCGCAATAACTAAAATTAGAAGAGAACGCTCCGGCACGAAGACGGTAGCGGCCACAGACGTATTTGGAACCGGCAGGGACTCGACGCCCGGTCCGCGCCGCGAACCCCCCACCACTGGCGCGGCGGCCGATTCCGCAGGTACCTGATTGGTCGGCGCCCGGAATCAGTCACTGGTCCAGGAGCCTTTATAGGACCGCGCAACACAGCATCCCGACACTTCGCTTGAAGATGATGGGTACGAAACCCTTCGAAACGTTGCGAGAAGACGACGCCTTTACTCGGCTGATCACCCGAGAAGATTTCACGAATGGAATACGCCGAGAAAGTCTCAAATCACATTTAGACATAACGTCCATTCTAGAGATGCTTAGCCCAATATTGAGCTACAATAGCAATACACCACTATCTTTTTGCAAGTATTTTTGGGATGCACTAAAATGGAGGGGCAACACATTTAGAGTGGACTAAGCCTTGTGAGTGGCTGGACTCACACAAGATGTAAATGGAAGAGAATGGAAAACGACCTCACTATCAAATGGTAGTATACTCACAGTAGATGGAATATCAACTCAGTACCACTTTCCTTAGTCAAGTACCAATCGCATGAATGACTAAAATTAGGAAGAGCTATGTTGTGAGGCTGTCATGTGACAGAAGTTGGGACTTGCTTACATAACATCATTCACTCACTAATTTTGAGATGCCTCATTGTGTTCGTCACATTTGGGTTCTTCTCATACTATAAATTGCATTTATGACACTGTAACATTACAAGGCAATGGCATATTGGAGATCTGTCACAAGCACGTCACTTTAGGTATGATTTATTATACACTTAAGCACCAAAGAACTGATATAGGCATGCATATTCAAATACAGAGATATGTGAACAGGCAGAATATGACGCCGCTGCCAGCAACGCCTATAGAAATCAACCAGTGTCTGGCACAGTCGTTAGGTCGTTTACTGCTGCTACAATGGCCAGTTATCAAGATTTAACTGAGTTTGGACGTGGTATTATAGTCGACCCACGAGCGATGGGACACAGCATCTCTGAGGTAGTGATGAAGTGGGGATTTTCCTGTACGACCACGACTATCAGGAAATCAGTCAAACATCAGATCTCCAACATTGCTGCAGCCGTCAAAAGATCCTGTAAGAACAGGACGAACCACGACTGAAGAGAATCGTTCAGTCTGCCAGAGTATAACCGTTATGCAAATTGCTGCAGATTTCAATGCTGGGCCATCAACATGCGAACCATTCAACGAAACATCATCAATTTGTGCTTTCAGAGCCGAAGGCCCACTTGTGTGCCCTTGATGACTGCATGATACAAAGCTTTACGGCTCACCTGGGCCCGTGAACACCGAAATTGGACTGTTGATGACTGGAAACGCGTTTGGCTGGTCGGACGAGTCTTGTTTCAAATTGTATTGAACAGATGGATGTGTACGGGTATGGAGACAACCCAATGAATCCGTGGATCCTGGATGGCAGCAGAGGACTGTACAAGGTGGTGGAGGCTCCGTAATGGTGTGGGGTGTGTGCAGTTGGAGTGATATGGGAGCCCTGGTATGTCTAGATATGACTCTGACAGGTGACGAACGTAAGCATCCTGTCTGATCACCTGCATCCATTCATGTCCATTGTGCATTCCTACAGACTTGGGCAATTCCAGCAGGACAATGGGACACCCCACACGTCCAAAATTGACACGGAGTGGCTCTAGGAACACTCTACTGAGTTTAAATGCTTCCCCTGCCCACAAAACTCCCCAGACATGAACACTGAGCAAATACAGGATGCCTTGCAACATACCGTTCAGAAGAGATCTCCATCCCCTCTCACTCTTACGAATTTATGGGCAGCGCTGTTGGATTCATGGTGTCAATTCCCTCATGCACTACTTCAGCCATTAATCGAGTCCATGCCACGTTGTGTTGCGGCACTTCTGCATGATTGCAAGGGTCCTACACCATATTAGGCAGGTGTACCAGTTTCTTTGGCTCTTCAGAGTAATTAAATGTTAGTGACACACTCCTTACAACATTTTGAGCTGAACAGTAATAATGTTCAAAGTTGTATGCGACTGCTATGTTCATGTGGTTAGAAATGTGCAACTATGGGGTGGAAGGAAGTAGGTTCATGTCGAGGTGTATACTATCATATCTTTTCATCTTCATATTTGTAACACATTCTATGGATTTCTTAATCATGTAATACAAGTATGTTCTGCAGTTTCTCGGTAATTGGTTCCTTCAATTTCGTGACTTCAGTCTGATTAAAAAAAGTGGATGAAATTGCTCCAAGTGAAACAACCTGCAGTGACATATATATTCTTCCTTTCCACAAATATTCTGCTATCTTTTCTGAACACATCATGATTACCGAGAGTCTGGTTAGACAGGAGACCTACAGGTTAAAATCCTGCGAGTGTAATGAGCAGCAATCATAGTCTTGCTTATCACCAATGTTTTGCTTTGTATTCATAATGGGTTAAGATTTTCGAGGGTTTGATTAGGCAGGAACCTAAGAGCACAGTATAAACTGCAGAAAAAGAAACGAGTAGCAATCGTATTTATAGTCTTGTGCATTGCAAATATTTAGCTACAGCCGAATCCTTAACAGCCCTTTCATAAATTTTGATGGTCAAGACAAAGATTGCACTACATAGCGAATGAGAGACTTCATGCGACCGATTTCTGATTTATGCTGAATGATTGGACGTCAAGTGACTCATTTCCTATTTCAGTAGACTATCAGACGTGTTCTACAGTACTTCCGAATTTTAGTTACTTGTGTACCAAAGAGTGAAACTAAGGTTATAAAATACCATTTATGACACAAAAAGTGAGAAAAGTTGACAAACTTCTTATGGTAAGCTACTGAGAATAGGAACATTTCAAAACATCAACATTTATATGCTAGAGAAAATATATACTTAGAAACTCTTTAAGCAAACAGTATACAGAAGGTAAAATATAGAGTCTTTCTACCTTGCCTCCTCAATGGTGTTGATACTTGAAAAACTTCAAGCTAACAGTATAGAGAAGGTAAGATATAGAGACTTCCTACCTTACCTCATCAATTGTGCCGTTTTTTTCTTTCTAGGTAACAAATAACGTCAACAACAACTATATTTTATTCTTGGATAAAACTCATTTCTTCGATGTTATTTATTGAAAATGTTTCCTCAATCCATATTCCTATTTACATATGGTGATGGTTTGTCTTTGTATAGGCAACAAAAAAATTAAATTTTATCCCCCTCAGATATCTGGTCTCTTTTGAGGAAGAGAACTCTTTAAAAAATTTCCCAGTTTTCATGTAAATTTACAATGTGTCACGTAAACAAAGCAAAAAATAAAATAAACTTTACTAATGTACGTAAGTGGACACGGAGAGAATATGTTAACTTTCGATGTTGACTACTCCACAATGACTACATGACTACTCCACAATTCACACCTAAGTGCCTGACACACAGTTCATCGAACCACCTTCCGACTATTTCTCTACCGTTTCGTTCTGTACCAGCATGGGGGAAAAGTGAACACATATATTTCTGTGTAAGCTCTGATTTCTCTTGTTTTATTACAATGATCATTTCTACCCATGTGCAGTGGCGACAATAACATATTTTCGCTTTCATAGGAGAAAGTTGGTAATCGAAATTTGTGAAAAGATCTCGCCACAAAAAAAGTCTTTGTTTTAATGACTGCCCCTTACTCTATTATCTGTGACACTCCCTCTCCTATTTCGCGACAATACGAAACGAGCTGCTGTCCTTTGGACTTTTTCGATGTCCCGCATCAAATATCTCTGGTAAAGATCCTATACTGCACAGCAATGTCCTAGAAGAGGACAGACAAGTGTAATATAGACAGTCTCCTCAGTAGACCTATGGCATCTTCTAAGTGTTCTGCCAGTCAGACACAGCCTTTGTTTCCTTCACCGCAACGTTATCTATGTGGTTGTTCCTATTTGAGTTGTTCATAGTTCTAATTCCTAGGTATTTAGTTGAACTGACAGCCTTTAAATTTTTGTGATTTATCATGTGACCAAAATTTAACTGATTTCGTTTCTTTATTTATTTATTAATTTGTGTTACATTGATCCAGTATACAAGAGAATTGCATGCATATGGAGCGAGTCATAATTTTTCATGACAACTGTACTTATAGACACTAATAGATACAAATTATAATATGTGTACAGAAACAAAATATGCTAATAATTACAAGCTTAGCGGTTTCTGATAGTGAACAGAGGTATAAAAAATCAAATGATAATTTACAATTGTTCCACATTACAAGTTACAAATTTGATAGAATTGCAGTACATCATTAACCTGAGCAAAAATTTCTTGCTAACAAGTAGGCTGTCTTGTTCCATTACAAAGTGGTAATAGTAAATATTACAAGTATAGTGTGTCATATATAAGTTACAAAGAAGAAATGTTTACATTAAGGAATTCATTAAGAGAGTAAAAAGCTCATGTAGATACATCACACTCTTTTCTGAATCAAGTCAGTTGTCACATTTTGCACCATTCAGATATCATGTCCGGCTCATTTGCAGCTGGTTTTGAGCTTCTGATAATTTTAGTAGATGGTAAATCACAGTACCATAAGAGTGATGCTCAGAGATTCTCCTAAATCGTTCATATAAATTAGGATCAGCAGAGGGCCTATAACACTTCCTTGGGGAACGCCCATATCATTTCTGTTTCACTCTATGAGTTTCCATGCTTTACTATGTACTGTGACCTTTCTGACAGAAAATCACGAATCCGGTCATATGACTGATGAAATACTCCATAGGTAAACAATTTGATTAGAAGTGTTTTGTGGCGAATGGAGTCAAAAGACTTCTGGAAACCTAGAAATATGGAATCGATTTGAGTTCACTTCCTGATAGTATCATAACTTCTTGCGAATAAAGACCTAATAGTGTTTCACAAGAACGATATTTTTCTGAATCTATGCTATGTGCTAATAGCCCATTACCTTCAAGATAATTAACAATATCTGAACACAGTATATGATCCAAAATCCTACTAAAAATCCATGTCGGTCATAGGGACCTGTAAGTCATTGAATTACTTCTATTTCATTTCTTGAGTACTGGTGTGATCTGTGCAACTTTCCAGTCTTATGGTATCAGTCTTTCATTGAGCGAGCAGTTGTGTATGATGGCTGATTATGGGGCTATTTTATCAGCTTACTCTGAAAGGCACCTAATTGGTATGCTATATAGACCAGAAGACTTGACTTAATTAACTGATTTAATTTGCTTTGCTACACCAAAAATATCTGCTTCTAAGTTACTCATGTTGGAAGCTGCTGTTGATTCAAGTACTTGAATATTTACTTCATCTCTTTGCTTAAGAAATTTCGGAAAACTAAGTTCAATAACGTCGCTTTAGAGCCCAGCAATATTACCATTGATGTCATTCAGTGAAGCTATTGATAGTGTCTTGCTGCAGGTATACTTTACATTGGATCTGAATACCTTTGGATTTTCTGCCATATTTCGATACAGAGGTTCGTTGTGGAAACTATTAAAGACATCTCACATTGAAATTCACACTAAATTTCGACCTTCTGTAGAAATTTGCCAGTCTTGGAGACTTTGCTTTCTTGTCAATTTGGCATGCTTTTTTCGTTGCTTCTGCAGAGTTCCTGTAAGTTAATATGGGTAGAGGTTGTGCTTGACAATCAGAATATATTAATGTTTGGTTCCTTTTACTGACCTCCAACTCAGATGATATAAGCTGCTGAAAGGTTCAAGTAAAACCAGAGTCATGTCAAACAGGTATCCCACTCATACAGTTATAGTTGGTAGTGACTTCAATATACCACCAATATATTGATGAAAATACTTGTTCGTAGCTGTTGGTAGGTATGAAACATTGTCAGAAATTGTAATAAATGCTTTCTCTGAAAATCATTTCGAGCAGTTAGTTCAGGAACCCTCTCGAAGTGTAAATGGTTGCAAAAGTATATTTGAGCTCTTAGCAACAAATCCTGAGCAAATAGGGAGCATCAGGAATTAGTGACCACAAGGTCGTTGTAGCAAGACTAAATACTGTAAAACACAAATCCACAAATAATACACACAAAATACTCCTGTTTAAAAAAGTAGATGAAAATTCGCTTGACACCTAACTAAGAAACATTCTCTACTCCTGTCGAACTAACTACGACAGTGTAGACCAGGTGTGGCTGAAATTCAAAGAAAAATTCAAAGTAACAGTATCGACAGCAATTGAGAGATTTACACCTAACAAATTAATGAGAGACAGAACTGAACACCCATTGCCCTTCAGGTGCAGTTGAAAAACGCACAGGAGGAGCTAGATAGGATGAGGAGGGAGAAGGGGGTTGGGGAATGGGAGCTGGCTGTTAGCAAGAGATCTGCTAGGAGAAGAAGATTTTCAGATAGTTTTACTATTGGTGTTTACAATAGATATGACCAACTGTCAGAGTCTAGTGGAGAGGAATCTGTAGTAGCTGTAGATGTAGGAAGTATGCAGCAGACCTCAGTAGTTACTGTGCCTAGAACAGTTGCAAAGTCGAAGAGGAAGAAGAAGGTTCTGCTGTTAGGTAGTTCTCATAGCAGAGGTGTAGGCCAGCAGTTGCAGTAAGTGCTGGGGAGTGAGTACCAGGTCACCAGCATTGTGAAGCCTAATGCAGGGTTGGCTCAGGTGACTGTTAACCTAGGGGGGTTATGTAGGGATTTTACTAAAGAGGATCAGGTAGTGATTGTGGGTGGGGCTGGTAATAGTATTGATAGGGATGGGGAGTATAACATAGATGGTGACCTGGAAAAGATAGCCACTCAGACTGCCAACACGAACGTGCATTTCGTGGAACTGTTTCAGCGTCACGATCGGCCTCATTTTAATAAAGCCGTCAGGTGTAATAACATGAGACTTGGGGGTGCGCTGATGACAGGAAGCATGGGTCACATTTCATTGGTGTCGGTGGAGTCTATCAGCAGGATGGGTTTCACTAGACATGGCCTGCACCTCAACAGGTATGGGAAGGGGAGGTTGGCAAAGCTTATAGGTGACAGCATAGGTGGGGTTGGTGGGATCACTCATGGGAAAATTCCTGCAATAATGGGTGTTAGAGCTGCACCTTTTTAGATTGAAGTCAGCTGATAGGTATTCCTGCTTAAGGGAAGTCTCTCTAACAAGGGAATCACTTTTGACAAAGCTTAGGTATCCGAGTAATGAGGGAATTAGTATATTTCATCAAAATATACAAGGTATTAGAGATAAAGTTAGTGAACTGCTTATAGATGTTGACTCTGAAATTATTGGTATATCTGAACACTTCTTAAATAAGGAGATAATTCAGAGGCTTCCTTTACCAGGATACAGGTTGGCTGGCAGCTTTTCGAGGAGCTCTTTGCGGTGTGGGGGAGTAGCCATGTATGTGAAAAACAGCATCCCATTTGAGTCAATTGATGTTTCAAAGTACTGCACTGAAAAGGTGTTTGAATGTTGTGCAGGTGTGGTTAAATTTAACGCAGCTAAACTTCTAACTGTTGTTATTTATAGATCCCCAGACTCCGATTTCACAACATTTTTGCTAAAGCTAGAGAAGGTTCTTGGTTCACTTTATAGGAAATACAAAAAGTTAGTTATATGTGGTGACTTCAATATTAATTGTATAAGTGATTGTGCAAGGAAGAGGATGCTGGTAGACCTCTTTAATTCATATAATCTTATGCAAACCGTATTCTTTCCAACGAGAGTGCAAGGGAACAGTAGAACAACGATAGACAACATTTTTGTTCATTCCTCATTACTAGAAGGGCATTATGTTAGCAAAAAGTTGAATGGCCTTTCAGATCATGATGCACAAATTTTAACTTTAAAAGATTTTTGTGCTGCAACACGTGTTAAATATAGTCATCAGCTGTTAAGGAAAGCTGATCCAGTTGCTGTAGAGACCTTTGTAAACCTTATAAAGGAACAAGAGTGGCAAGATGTCTCATGTTCTTTGAAAGTTGCTTTCCGTTAGAATGTTTAAAACAGGGTACTAGCACAAACAGGCAGCCTGGGTGGCTGACTAGAGGGATAAGGATATCTTGTAGAACAAAGTGGCAATAATATCAAAACGTTAGAAACAGTCAAAATCCAAATGCAGCAGCCCATTACAAACAGTATTGTAAGGTGCTTAAAAATGTTATTAGGAAGGCAAAAAGTATGTGGTATGCAGATAGAATAGCTAAGTCTCAGGATAAAATTAAAGCCATATGGTCAGTCGTAAAGGAAGTTGCTGGCCTGCAGAGACAGGTCGAGGATATAGAATCAGTGCGTAGTGGGAATGTCCGTGTTACTGATAAGTCGCATATATGTACAGTATTTAATAATCACTTTCTGAATATAGCAGGTGAACTAAATAGAAACCTAGTCCCGACAGGGAATCATATAGCGGTCTTAGAAAAAGGTGTTCCGAGACTGTTACCTGAAATGCTCCTCCATGATACTGACAAGAGGGAGATTGAGTTAATAATTAAATCACTAAAGACCAAGAACTCTCATGGATATGACGAGGTATCTAGCAGAATACTGAAGTATTGTTCTATGTATGTTAGCCCAGTTCTCAGCCATATCTGTAACTTTTCCTTCAGGAGTGGTCGGTTTCCTGACCGATTAAAGTACTCGGTAGTGAAGCCACTTTATAAAAAGGGAGACATTGATAATGTTGACCACTTCGAAACATGGGGTCCAGTCGAGCCCACACATTTTCCAAAAAATGGAGGCAGGCCCGACGTGTTAGACATAGCTCTCACTAGGAGGATCGCAGGGTTCGTGGCCGCAAGGACGATCAACAGAATGTCCTCCGACCACAACCCAGTGATTCTGGAGGTCGATGTGGGAGAATGGGTAGCACTCCCACGGTACCAGACGTCGTACAAACGTACAGACTGGGAGCGATACCAGGAAGCTGTCGCCTCTGATATCGCTCGCGCTCCGCCACCTACTGCCGAAACAGTAGAACAAGCGCTACAAGACCTAACAGGCACCATCTTGCAGGCAGCGGAAGAAGCCACCCCTCCACAAAGGGATGGCCCACCGCTGCAAATACAGCTCCCGGAACACTTGCTAGCTCAAATTCGACATAAGAACAGAGTGGCAAAAGAGTGGAAGATCACCAGAAATCAGGCCACCAGGAGGCTGCTCAATCGACTACAGAGAGAGCTGAAGGTTGCGCTCAATGAACACAGAAACCAGCAATGGCAAAACCGCCTCACAGCTCTCAAAGTAGACGATCATACACTATGGCACGCGACCAAACAGTTTACAAAACGACGCGCTAGGATGCCGCCACTGCATGGCGAGCGCGGACTGGTCTACAGCCATGCTGGAAAGGCCAACGCCCTCGCCGACTCCTTAGAGAAGCAGTTCCAAGCGGCACAACCCCAGGATGAAGAGCATGAAGAGGTAGTCAGTCGTCAACTGACTGTCTTCCTCAATGCCGAGGAGGACCCAGAGGACGAACCCATACTTTTTGCCCCCGAGGACGTGGCAAGAGTAATCAGGTCCCTCCCTACAAAAAGGGCACCAGGGCACGACAGTGTCACTAATCAGTTAGTTAAAAATCTCCCACCTACAGCAATCACACACATCGCGAACGTCCTCAACGAGATTACTCGATCCCGTGTTTTCCCAGCTTGCTGGAAACATGCGGAAGTGGTCGCGATACACAAACCAGGGAAAGACCCTCTATTCCCGCAGCACTACAGGCCGATTAGCCTCTTGCCAACTCTCAGCAAGATCTATGAGCGCCTCCTACTAAGACCCATACAAGAACATATCACCAGAGAGCAAATTCTGCCGGATTTCCAATTTGGGTTCCGGCAGAACCACTCTGCCCCACAACAGGTTATGAGAATGGTTGAAGCAGCCACAGAGGGCTTCAACCACAGAGGCTACTGCGGGATAGTGCTACTAGACGTAGCCAAAGCCTTTGATTCAGTATGGCATAGAGGGCTACTCTACAAGTTGTATACACAAGGGTTTCCCGGGAGCATAGTTCAGCTGATCAAGAGCTATCTCACGAATAGGACTTTCTCCGTCAAAGTAGAAACTGCCACCTCCACCAGAAGGCGTATTCGTGCTGGGGTGCCACAGGGATCGGTCCTGGGGCCCGTATTGTACAGTTTGTACACTGCGGACACACCAACGGCCCCCCTGGTGCACACTGCGCAGTAAGCCGACGATACAGCCTTCTACACGAGAAACGCGAACAAGGACCTGGTCATCCGTAGGCTACAAAAGGTTTTAGATGACACGGAAACATGGGCCCGTCGCTGGCGCATCACCATCAACTCTGAGAAGACGCAGGCAATGCTGATTACCCGCAGGCTCGGAAGGCGCGAACCTCCTCAACGTCCCCCCCTCCACCTTCACCTAAATGGAATCCAACTCCCCTGGCGCAGAACCGCCAAGTACCTTGGCGTAACCTTGGACTCTCGTCTTACGTGGAAACCCCACATAGACGAGGTCCACAGGAAGGTCTGCGCCAGAATGTCCATCCTATACCCTATCCTGAACACAACCAGCTCCCTTCCTTGCCCAGTAGCAGTAAATGTATACCAGGCCCTGATCAGGCCGGTGATGGAGTATGCGTGCCCTGTCTGGGGATACACGGCAAAGCAGCACCTGGACAAACTCCAGAGGCTGCAGAACCGCGCCCTCAGAAGGGCGCTGCGTCTACCTTATGGATTCCCCACGGACGACTTGCACGCCGCAGCCGAAATCCCACTCCTGAGAGAGCGTTTCCAGGATCTGGCAAGGGCCTTTTATGAGGGTTCTTCCAGATCCGGTAACGCGCTCATCCACTCCCTAGGTCGGTATGACATCTCCCGCGATAAGCATAAGCGCCCTATGACGATCTTCGACGATTAAGTCGAAGAGAAAATCCCAAAACCCAATCCCTAATCCAGTTCCTTCCCACATAACACCAATCTTTTCGCCTACCTCAGGCAAGTACCAGACTCACTCACAACAAACATCTCAAGTCACAGACACCAAAAAAACTATAGAAAAAAAAAATCACACACACACACGTTCACAGGGGAGTAAAAGCCGAAAGGCTACAAACTCCCCCTCACACTTCCCCAAAGAGGGGAAAGTAATAGATGTAAGCAGCAGCAGCAGCAGCAGCATCCCGACACTTCGCTTGAAGATGATGGGTACGAAACCCTTCGAAACGTTGCGAGAAGACGACGCCTTTACTCGGCTGATCACCCGAGAAGATTTCACGGACGTTATGTCTGTCTCTCTAATAAAATCTATTCATATACTCCTTTCTGAAGATAAAAATCTCCGTTCAGAATGACTCCATATTTACGTCTTTGGTGAATTTTTTTTATGAGTATGAGGCCATGGGCCAAGGAACGTTTCTGTGCCAACAGTCAGGCCATGACGTGATCGCAATGCTGCTAAAGATTGTGGAGTTGCACCGATGTGTGGTATGGAGCTTGTAGGGCTGCCACAGTTGGAAGGTATTTTCACAAAGAATATGGAAGATCTCTTTAAACGTTGCCTCACATCAGCCTGCTTTGAATGGGACAACAGATTCTATAAGCAAACTAATAGAGTGGCCATAGGGAACCTACTCATTTCAGTGGTAGAGACCTTCTGTGTCTCAAAGATTGAAGAAACAGTAGATGTCTCGAGAGCTAGGCTATGCCAGTCTCTGTGTTTCGCTTTTACTTCTGATTAAAAATCATACACTGATGAGGTAGAACATTATGACCACCTACCTAATAACCTATATGCCCACCATGTCCACCTGTGGCAGACATAACAGCGGGGATGCGCCATGGCATGGAAGCAATGAGACCCTGGTAGGTCGCTAGCGTGAGGTGGCACAACATCTGTACACACAAGTCACCTAATTCACATAAATTCAATGGAAGGGGGCGATGAGCTCTGATGTCAAGTTCAGTCACATCCCAAATGTGTTCATCCAGGCTCAGTTTGGGGCCAGCACATAAATTGGAACTCACCACTGTGTTTTTCGAATCACTCCATCACACTCCTGAGCTTGTGACATGGATAATTGTCTTGCTGAAAAATGCCACTGCTGTCGGGAAACATTATCATCAGAAGGGGGTGTATGTAGCCTGCAACCAGTGTATGATATTCCTTGGGAATCATGGTGCCTTGCACGAGCTCGATTGGACCCATGGATGTGCATGTGAATGTTTCCCAGAGCATAATGGTGTCGCTGCCAGTTCGTTTCCATCTCACAGTACAGGTGCCAAGGAACTGTTCCCCTGGAAGACGACGGATTCACGCACTTCCATCGTCATGGTGAAGAAGGTATCGGTATTATCAGACCATGCAATGCTCTGCCACTGCACCAATATCCACAGCCGATGGTCACATGCTCATTTCAGTCGTAGTTGCCAATGTCATGGTGTTATCATTGACACATGCATGGATTGTCAGCAGCAGATGTCCATCACTAGGAGTATTTGGTCTGCAGTGTGTTCAGACCCACTTGTACTCTGCCCAGCATTAAAGTCTGATACTAGTTCAGACATAGTTAGCCACCTATTCTGTTTTACTAGTCTGTGCAGCCTATGACATCTAACGTCTGCAATCAGGGGCGGCTGCCCAACCTCATAACGTTTGGATGTGGTTTCACCACATGTTGAAGACATTCACCACAGCACTCCTTGAATGTCCAACTAGTCATGCAGTTTCGGAAATGCTCGTGCCAAGCCTCTGGGCCCTCACAATCTGCTCTCAGTCAAGCTCAGATAGATCAAGCGTCTTCCGAATTGTACATACCAACACCACATTTAGTGATACTATGTGCACCATGCATGTTTATGACTAGCAGTCACTTCTCACCAGGTGATGTTGCTATCGCCTGGGCAGGTTAATATCATTAGTAGGTCTATGGTCATAATGTTCTGGCTGATCAGTGTACATCATGCTAGATATGTTAAAAATGGAAGGTGGCAGTGTTTCTGTCAATTTCTTAACTGTGACACTCAGTGATTTGGAACTCCTTGTACAGCTACTGTGTATTTTACACTGACATATTTGATGATTAGCTTCCACTGCTTTCAGCACATCTTTCTGTAGTTGGCCACATGTTTCTACTGTTGCAACTTACCTTCCGCCAGTAGATTTGTAGAGCTTCCAAAGCAATCTATCAGGTCATTTACACATGCCATGAACAGTTCTTAGCCTATAAGAAAAAACATTCATGTTTATATTTTGCAATTTGTAGGACAGCCTTATATTAAGCAAGAAGTTAAGAAAGGCATATCATTGCATCTAAAACCTTCTGATCTGCAATAAAATCGGCTTTACCCAAATTTTTATTTTAAGTTATTTTCAACATTTAGGAATTTTGCATGTAAGTAATAAGCAAAAATTTAATATCTCGACTTTCATTTACAGAAGCCTGGCATACCCAGTGATCTAGGTACTTGCAACACATTAACAGTGCAGAAATCAGCCTGACCACATATGTCACATAGATGACCTTCTATTCTTTTAGTGATGGATTGCCCCATATTTCTTGAGGCCAGCTTGCGTAACAGAACCAAATAGCATGTAAGCACAGTGACTTACAAAATTAGCTAGATTCAAAACAATATATATGTAAACTAGCCTAATTAAAGTATAGAACAAAATATAGCTTCACTTAAAATAATATTGTGTGAACTAACCTAATTAAAATATAGAACACAATTTTCATCAGTTTGCAAGCATGTTGTAATTGGTAACTAACAAATTTACGAAAATCAACAAATTAATAGAAAATTTGTATTGTTTAATTTATCTTCAAATCATAAATATGTATTTTAGAGCCAACATACAGGGAAAAACTATGCTACAAAGTTTACTGTATTTTTTGTGTCACTAAAGACATAAGAAAATCAGAGCAAATGAGCAGTTATAGAATTGAATTTACATTTTCATGAAATACTGAAGAAATGTGATTTATGTGAATATGATCCTCATGTGTGAGTGTATTCAAGGTTACCTGTGATCTCTCTTTCTAATTAGATTATGAAACGGAATTAAAGTGATGTAAGATACAAAAAATTAACAGCATTGCTGTTAAAGTTTTGAGTGTGCCAGATCACTGAAGTATGATGTTCCTCTCAAAACCTCAGTCAACTTGTATGATTTGTATGGGATGCAGTATAATAAGGTAATCCTAGTTAAGAGTCTATGCAGGATACAGTGACCAATGTGCAGTGATCAATTTTCGTCCAAAGTGCTAGGCGTGTTCACTCATTTGTTCAGACGAGGAGGCTGGAACGCTTTACCATGTTTTGGCTGGTCGACGATGACAGAATCTATGTGCACGCCCTGCAGTCTTTCTCAAACGATTTCCCAGAAACTATATGATAAAAAAATCATTTTTGTGTCACTTATACCATTATATGTCAGGTTCATGATGATGTGCCCATCATTTCCTTAATAGTTACTGTGATGCCTACAGAGAAGTAACACTCTGTCCGAAATTCGAAATAGTTTGCAAAGAAAAACGGGGGTCTCTATAGTTATGCGTTTGGTGAAAATTGCATAATATGTTGCTGCTTATGAAATTTAGCTAACATATCGAATTTTTCTTTAGACTTGGGTGGAGGTCTCTATCTGTTACCAGTCTCAAGAAAATTGAACTGATGTAGCGTTTGCGATCGCGCTACGCCAGCGATAAATCCGCAATGAAATATCCACAACATTCTTCATATTTCATAAATGGGCTGATATATGGAAATGACACTTTGCTGAATGGCTGCACACAAAGAGAAGAGTATTTTACCATATGGTTATTACGTAAAACTCCACTATCTACTGTGTTATTTCACTAATTACAGACTTTTTCGGAGAAAGACTGTAATTTTTAAGGGCTACTGAAAGGAGAAACACGTTGGGTTTTGGAACAATGTAAGTGAAGACATTAAACGTTGGTTTTGCACCGAGGATGTGCTTTCTTAATGAGCTACTGACCTTACTTTTCCTCAGTTCCTCACTTAATAAACCACTGTTTCAGACTTCTCTCGCAGTGCGTCTGCAAAACATATCATAGAGGTGACACTGTGTAAAACCCGCTGTGTTTTTGCAAAAGTAGCAAATCTTAACATGGCAACAAGAGAAATGTGCATGTTTTACTCAGAATCCACCATTCACGACGCTTTTCTGAAAGTTACAAATGGTTAAAAAGACAAGTGAAAATAAATATCAGAATTCTTTTTCGATACTAATCAAAACAGAGGTGGGAGTAGAGTTTCTTCATTGGTCATAATGTAAGTGTGGGCACTTAATAATTACAAAAAATGTGAGTGTAGCCTTTAGTTTAGAGCGACACTTCCCCTGCAGCCCTTGGCATTTCTCCTACAGCGCGTGCCCATAACCACTACCACTAACACTCTCCCTAAACGTGCCCTGCCGACTGCATATCTACCAGCCACGGTATTCTGTGCGGACTCTACCTTCAGGTATTTTCTAGAATTAAATAATATAGATATATGCAATATTTAATCACACTTACAATTTTTAGGTAAGGGTATCTGTACTGTCTGAGACAATTTCGTTCATAATCACATGGGGGTGAAGCGAGTGGGGGAGAATTCTAGGTTAGTATGCTGTTCAGGAGTGGTGTACTCGATTAATGCCATATTAAATACACTTGCTACCACGCCATTCATTGTGAAATCTGTTAATATGATGAAACTCGTAAGACTGATATAATATATAATATGTCATTGTAAAAGTTCTTGCCCTTGGACCCCAGTATGCTCTTTTTCATGGGTAACACACGTATACACATTTGAAAATGGCTTCACAACTACAGGTATACTTCATTCAATGAGTGCAAGTGTGGTAAAACGTTATCACACAGACAGTTGACCAAGGACAATAGCCTCAAGCACAAAACTGTATGGAATACCAGTCACTTGAATATTAAGTTGCTGGGACCGCGAGAGATGACGCTGTGGTGAAAATCCGGACTCGATTTCAGGAGGACAGTGGCTCAAATCCCCAGAAGGGCACCAAGATTAAGGTTTTCGATTATTTCCCTAATGACTTAAGGTTAACCCCACGATGGTTCCTTTGGAATTCCTCTAAGCTTCTGCAGTGCTGGTTTGGTATGTGGGCGAATTTCCTATAGGAGTACACGAATTCCAGTGCACACATTACAAATGTTCCCTCAAAAGTGTCGAGTGTGCTATTCTCAGTTGATGAAATCACATCAAAAATTTAGACTATAACTAGTCTGAATACATTCATTTCATGTAGCAAACTCAACTATGTGGGCACATTTCTTTGACCGCTTTGTGAGACCCTTTCATTTGCATGAGGACCTGGGGATACAAGGATACAATGTCTTTGCGTTCTATTAGGACTGTTTGTTTGTTTTGTTCTCTAGACAATACCTACAGATTTTAAAAAATTCCACAGATAGAAGTAAACCATTACCATCATATTCTGTGTTGATAAGTTTACAGTAATTTACTGACACTTTGTTCAACTTTTACACTGCATTCAACTCACACATGTCGTATGAAATGCTTGCTGAAGCGTCCCATGTTGAATGATCACTGTGAATGACTCATAGATGCTGTGTATGCGTGTGTGCCAGCGAAACCACAATTTGCCCTGCTGGTTGGATCACGTAGTACCCAGATTTCAGGGTTATTCAGATGTGGCAACTGCCCGATCTTGGTCTGCATAGGAACGTCAAGGTTCTGGTCGACCATGTCTAACCACCACAAGGGAGGATCGTGATATTGTGCACCAATCACATAGTAAGCCATTCTCACCAGTGCATGCCATCCGAGGGCGAGTAACGGACTCCTTCCTACATTCTGTGTCATCCAGTATCATCGATCAGAGACTAACAGTTGCCAGACTAGACAATTACCATCCCTTGCTTCGGCTGCTGTTAACACCACAACACAAATGGCTGCATTTGAAATGGTTCTGTGTTGGGAAGTATGGACTGCTGACGAAAGGCATCGCATTGTGTTCAGATAGGAATTGCAGTTCTATTCTACTCTGGGTGATCATCAAAGGCAAGTATGATGACTATGGGGGTAGAGGTCTCATTCAAAGGTTTTGAAGAGACACAGCTCCTTGGGTCATGATGTAGGGAACTATTGCATATGGCTTCAGGTCATGGCTGGCAGTGATAGAGGGAACACTGACAATACAATGGTACATCATGGATACCCTGCATCCACACATGTTATCTCTCAAGCACCAGTATCGTGACGCCATTTTTCAACAGGACAGTTCTCGTTACATACGACACTTAAGTCTATGAATTGACTGCATAATTCTGAGATACCCCTGTGACCAGCAATGTTCCCAGATCAGCCCCAGTAGAACATGTGTGGGACTAGCTCAGATATCATTTGTGTCAGTGCTTCTGTCCAGGATATCAGGAACCAGCTACAATAGCTGTGGCCCAGCTTGCCTCAGGAGAGAATATAACAGCTTTATGATACTTCTCCAAAGCAAATCAGTGCCTGCAACCAGGCCAGATGGGGTGCAGCTTCATACTGATAATCTGGGTTATACTGCCTCTGTAAATATGATTTGATTGTGTAATCATTGAGATAAGTTTCATTTTTTTCTGCCCTCCTTCTGTGTGCTTCACTTCTTTTTTATCATTCAGTCTATTTAAAGGATAGTATATTTAACCACAGAAAATCGTATGTTTGTACTGTAACATGTGGATTTGTCGTGAATTACAAGCCTCAGTTATGCATTACAAAAAACATATACACTCCTGGAAATGGAAAAAAGAACACATTGACACCGGTGTGTCAGACCCACCATACTTGCTCCGGACACTGCGAGAGGGCTGTACAAGCAATGATCACACGCACGGCACAGCGGACACACCAGGAACCGCGGTGTTGGCCGTCGAATGGCGCTAGCTGCGCAGCATTTGTGCACCGCCGCCGTCAGTGTCAGTCAGTTTGCCGTGGCATACGGAGCTCCATCGCAGTCTTTAACACTGGTAGCATGCCGCGACAGCGTGGACGTGAACCGTATGTGCAGTTGACGGACTTTGAGCGAGGGCGTATAGTGAGCATGCGGGAGGCCGGGTGGACGTACCGCCGAATTGCTCATCACGTGGGGCGTGAGGTCTCCACAGTACATCGATGTTGTCGCCAGTGGTCGGCGGAAGGTGCACGTGCCCGTCGACCTGGGACCGGACCGCAGCGACGCACGGATGCACGCCAAGACCGTAGGATCCTACGCAGTGCCGTAGGGGACCGCACCGCCACTTCCCAGCAAATTAGGGACACTGTTGCTCCTGGGGTATCGGCGAGGACCATTCGCAACCGTCTCCATGAAGCTGGGCTACGGTCCCGCACACCGTTAGGCCGTCTTCCGCTCACGCCCCAACATCGTGCAGCCCGCCTCCAGTGGTGTCGCGACAGGCGTGAATGGAGGGACGAATGGAGACGTGTCGTCTTCAGCGATGAGAGTCGCTTCTGCCTTGGTGCCAATGATGGTCGTATGCGTGTTTGGCGCCGTGCAGGTGAGCGCCACAATCAGGACTGCATACGACCGAGGCACACAGGGCCAACACCCGGCATCATGGTGTGGGGAGCGATCTCCTGCACTGGCCGTACACCACTGGTGATCGTCGAGGGGACACTGAATAGTGCACGGTACATCCAAACCGTTCCAACAGGACAATGCACGTCCGCATGTATCCCGTGCCACCCAACGTGCTCTAGAAGGTGTAAGTCAACTACCCTGGCCAGCAAGATCTCCGGATCTGTCCCCCATTGAGCATGTTTGGGACTGGATGAAGCGTCGTCTCACGCGGTCTGCACGTCCAGCACGAACGCTGGTCCAACTGAGGCGCCAGGTGGAAATGGCATGGCAAGCCGTTCCACAGGACTACATCCAGCATCTCTACGATCGTCTCCATGGGAGAATAGCAGCCTGCATTGCTGCGAAAGGTGGATATGCACTGCACTAGTGCCGACTTTGTGCATGCTCTGTTGCCTGTGTCTATGTGCCTGTGGTTCTGTCAGTGTGATCATGTGATGTATCTGACCCCAGGAATGTGTCAATAAAGTTTCCCCTTCCTGGGACAAAGAATTCACGGTGTTCTTATTTCAATTTCCAGGAGTGTAGATAAACTGAAAAATGAATTTAATTTGCTTTGATCGAATTTCTGGACGACGCAATTTTTTATACTAAATTACAGCATTAAATATATATGTACTTTACTCAATACTCTCAAAAGATTCAAAGCTTTTCTCATTTTCTTGTCATTATATCAGATAAAATCAGAACTGGCCCATTTCAACAACATGATAATGAGATATGAACCTATCATTTTTTCTGTACATGTCGATCACCCAGTTTCATCACAAAGCGCTGATTTGTGCTCTGCTTACTTTTACCTTATTGCACCTCGAATTTTACTTCAGTGGGCTCATTCAAACTTCTAGCCTAGAGCTCATTTGTAGTAGTTTTACTGATTTTAATAGTTCCAAAAGGGCTGATCATGTTCACCATACACATTAAACTGATGTTTCGTTTTCTTTAAATCAAAATAGTACATGAACTAAATGATAGACCACTGAAAAATTGATGAGCTAGAAATACCTTTTTCTTTTAATTTCAGCTCAGTACTTATCAACATACATACAAATTCGCGGCTACAAAATTCATGTATGACTCCCAGAAAGCCTTTGATACAGTTCTGAGTCATCACCTTGGAAGCAAAATATGTGCAGACAGAATGTCACACCCAAAGTGATAATCCACCTCGTTGATCTGTGCTGATACGAAAGGCCATTTTGAGTTTTGTTACAAATCTTTTCTTGATGCTCAAAATATTAGCCTTTAAAATATATACATTTCGGCATGCCTTCCATTCTGTAAAAAATTTTTCCACTTTGATGTCAGTAGACCTATTCCAAAATATGATTTTGGAAGGATAGAACAAATTCTTGATGTGATGAAAATCACTGCCAACCCACTCTTTGTTTGACATAAGGGGATAAAAAAAGTCATTCGATGATAAATCAAGTGAATACAGGCAATGAGACATTTATTTTTCCTCCATTATCATTTCATTTCATGTAACGCCACTGGCATTGTAATGATGAAGGAAGATGTGACGTTTTTCATTGTTTTTCCTGATTTCATTGATTATTTGCAACAAACAAGTTGTTATACACCATTATGCATTAACTGATTTTCGAATCTCTAATGTAATGATCGTGATATTTCCAGCATCGCCAAAGAAACAAGCAATCATTTCCTTGGAACTGCTTTATTTACTTATTTATGCCATTTATTTAAATGCCTAGTTCTGTAGGACCAAGCTGAAAAACCAGTCTCCATGGTCACCGATTGAATCAGTACATGAAATTACATCATAAAAGTTAATAAAAATAAACTGAACTGTTCATGAATCCTAAATAGATGACAAAGTGCTAAGTATATATCATCATCTAACACAGATATTTGCTAATTTTTCTCCAGGAATTACCTGAAAGAATAGTGGAAGTGAGTCATGAGGAAGTTCTTCAATTTAGATCCTAAAGTGCGAGGAATACTGCTAAGGTTTTTGGATTCTAATGGTAGCTTATTGAAAATGCATGCAGCAGAATACTGTATGCCTTTCTGCACAGCATTAAAGAAAGTGCGATACTAATGTAGACTGGATTTCCGCATTGTGTTAACTGTGTGCAAGCTGCTGATTCTTGGGAACAAGCACCTAGTGTCAAGGACAACCACATTAAAAAATATATGCTATTGAGAGGCCTTTTGAGAATTCGAACTCCTGAATACAGCTTGACAAGAGTTTCGTGAACTTACGCCACATATTGCTCAAACTGCCCATTTCTGAACCAAAAATAACCTTTGTGAGTTTGTAGACTTACTCCAAAATTTAATGCCATATGTCATAAACGAATGAAAATAAGCAAAGTAGACTAATCTTTGTGTTGGATGACCACTTATTGCTGACACTGTTCTAATGGTAAAGATTGTAGCAGCCAGGTTTAGAACAAGATCCTGAGAATGAGCGTTCTGAGACAGCTTATCATCTATCTCAGTGTCTAGAAATTTTGATTGTTCAGATCCACTAATTATATACCCATTCTGTATAATCAAAATGTCAGGTTTAGTTAAATTTCGGGTTGGAAACTATAAAAACTGTGTCGTACTGTGATTAGCATCAACATATTTCCTACAGGACATGAACTTATATCTTGAGTTGCATTATTTGATACCTTATCTGCGTGCATCCAGCATCCTTTACAACCAAACCAAGCTACAGTCATCAGAAAAACGTAAATATTTTAGTACTACCTCTTATATTAGAAGGGAATACACACACACACACACACACACACACACACACACACACACACATATATATATATATATATATATATATATATATATATATATATATATATATATAGTCTGATTGTGCAGCTCATGATTTCAGTTTGGTAGTCTCCAAAACACGCAACATTCCACTTATCAGAAATTCACTAGGAACACTGGAAATGATATGTAATTTCTCTGGGCCACCATATCACAGGTAAACATTAAATGATGCACTTGAATCATTAACCGATGTTCAAGTCAGGAACTGAGTGAGGTGGTGTAGTGATTAGCACAATGAACTCGCATTCAGGAGGACGACGGTTCAAACACGCGTCTGGCCATTCTGATTTAGGTTTTTTTGTGATTTCCTTAAATCGTATCAGGCAAATTCGGGAGTGGTTCCTTTGAAAGGGTACAGCCGACTTCCTTCCCATCCTTCCCTAACCCAATGGGAACTTCGCTGTTTGGTCTGCTCCCCCCAACCAATCAAACATCAAATCAGGAGTCTGAAACGTACATTGCTCTTTAAATGGATTGAGTGTCTTTATTTCAAGGAAGTATATGGCTGTGTTGTTTCGAGACTGGGAAGGATTCAAAAATTTAACAACAAGACCACTTTCCATGATGCCATGATTCTGCTAGCAGCTATCACCAAGAGAGATTTTGTTCTATGCTTAATTATACTTTCTGAACTGTTTGCACTGAAGGAGTACATCTGTTATCAGCTTCAGTGCCAAGATATAGATTTTGGAGAGTTAATCAATATCGCCAGGGACCTCAAAAGGGAACAGCTTTCAGTGAGAGAAAATGTTGACGATACTTTCAGCCGGATTTTCTTAGAAGCCAAGGAATTAGCTTCAGGCAGTAGAGCTGAAGTCAGGTCAAGCATTTCTACAAAGTAAACACATCGTGGAAATCAGGATACCATTGATGATGATGAGGGTTACTACAAACTGTCTGTATTCATACCCTTTCTGGATGCCTATCATTAGTTCACTGCAGGATCAGTTCTTGATACACTGTGAACTTTTAATACCCTCAATTGTCTTCTACCACGAAGAGACATACAATATGTGATCAAAAGTATCCAGACACATGGCTGAAAATGACTTACAAGTTCGTGGCTCCCTCCATCGGTAATACAGGAATTCAATACGGTATTCGCCCACCCTCAGCCTTGATGACAGCTTCCATTCTCGCAGGCATAAGTTCAATCAGGTTCTGGAAGGTTTCTTGTGGAATGGCAGCCCATTCTTCACGGAGTGCTGCACTGAGAAGAGGTATCGATGTCGATTGGTGAGGCCTGGCATGAAGTCAACGTTCCAAAATACCCCAAAGATATTCTGTAGGCTTCAGGTCAGGACTCTGTGCAGGCCAGTCCATTACAGGGATGCTATTGCGACACTTCGCCATAGGCCATACATTATGAACAGGTGCTCGGTCGTGTTGAAAGATGCAATCGCCATCCCCGAATTGCTCCTCACCGATGGGAAACGAGAAGGTGCTTAAACAACAATGTAGGACTGTGCTGTGATAGTGCCACGCAAAACAACAAGGGTTGCAAGCCCCCTTGTAACCCCGGATATGCATATCCTCCTATTTCCATCTACTTTACTATAAATTTTTTTCCTTTTTTTGTTACCTGGAGATATGACATTTCTGTGTCTTTATATATTGTAATTGTTTTACTATTTGTATAAATATATATTTATGCATTTATGTCGATGTATAATTGACTTGTTTTGTAAATATTATTTGTATTTTTACACTGAGTCTGGCCTAGGGAAACTACGCTATCCAACGATTACATCGGTAGGTCGTGTGGAGAACCAAATTGTTTAGGATCTTTGGTAGTGTTAACTCTGCCGCATGGAGCGCGGGCAGAGGGAGTCTGGCTGGAGTAGGGTGGTGGAGCAGGTGTGTTGTGTGACGCTCCCGCAAGTTGCCGCGCTTTCGGGGTTTGGCAGCTTCTAATTGTGCTCGACTTGCAATGATAGTTTCTGACACGGTGTCGTGGACGGTAAGCATTAGCTGGCGCACATCAAGAGCCCGTTTTGCTTGTGACCGTGTCGAGAAGAAGGCGCGCCAACATCCAGCTTCTGCAACAGCGACGGTCGACAATGAGTGACTGTCGCCACCTCCCCGATCGACGACTGCAAACCTTCAATCAACCAACAAGGAAGACTAAACGCACGTAAAGTTTTAGAACTGTATGGCAGACCTAAGCTTTTCAACCTGTTGCATCACAAAAATCCAGCAACTTAGCATGAACCTTTGTTGCTCATTGTCCCAATTGCATTACCAAGCAGGGTCCCTTCCTTTCCTGGAATGAACCCGAGTGTCATTGAAATTCATACACCAGCATTAAAGTAATATCATTCCATTTCACTGCTTTAATTTCAAAGTTCAGTTAAAGTATTCATAGCTGGCTGCAATATTTAGATTACACGAGCAGAAGTTAAGAGTGCGAGTTTTGTTACAATATTTTAGCTTACCTGTGACTGCAGCTCAGCTTGGTACATACTATATTTTACTATTGTTAATTGTTCAGAATCATTTAATTCAAGTTCAAAGTTAAATCTCTTATTTCTAAATTGCGTAGATTCAAGTAGCTTTTGAAATGATCGTTGAGGTAGCCCAAGACTAACCTTATTTTATTGAATTTCGTAGTGCTTCAGAAACAAAGTCCACTATTAATTTCAGTCACTAACTTAACTTTCAATTTTCCGGTTTTATTAATCCTTTTGCTAAATTAAGTCAGAGTGTTGCGAAATTTATTACTTCTGACAAACATTCAGTTTTCACACAACACGTGTCAACTGTCATAGTACTTGCAGTGCATCCTGATGC
Source organism: Schistocerca nitens (assembly GCF_023898315.1). Lineage (NCBI taxonomy): Eukaryota > Metazoa > Arthropoda > Insecta > Orthoptera > Acrididae > Schistocerca > Schistocerca nitens. The sequence goes on along the minus strand of NC_064618.1, from coordinate 791,697,018 downwards.
AGTCTGGAATTCCTGTGTGATGGTCTGGATAGATGTCTGCCTATTACACATTGCGAACCTTTTCAACTGTTGGCGGTCTCTGTCAGTCAACAGACAAGGTCGGCCTGTACGCTTTTGTGCTGTAGGTGTCCCTTCACGTTTTTACTTCACTTCCACATCGGAAACAGTGGGCCTAGGGATGTTTAGGAGTGTGGAAATCTCGAATACAGGCGTATGACACAAGTGACAGCCAATCACCTGACAATGTTCGAAGCCCATGAGTTACACGTAGCGCCCCACTCTGCTCTCTCATGACGTCTAATGACTACTGACGTCGCTGATATGGAGTACCTGGCACTAGGTGGCAGCACAAAGCACGTAATATAAAAAACGTATGTTTTTGGAGGTGCCTGAATACTTTTGATCACATAGTGTAGGTATCATTGGTGGAGTTGCGCATCTCAATTCATTTTGTGCTTCAGATCCATTAGCCGCCGATTTAACAACGACAACGGCTAATTGGTCGTTGTTAAACCGGCGGCTAAGGGATCTGAAGCACAAAATGAATTGAGCTGCGTAACTCCACCAATGATACATATGTTTCTTATTGGTAGAAAACAATTAAAGTTGTTAAAAAGTTCGCAATGTATCAAGAACCGATCCGAACTCTTTCATCGACGCCGACTGGAGCAGTTGCCTCAAAACGTAGTGGAAGCGACTGTCAGATCTATCCTAATGTGTTTCGGTTTCTACAGCTCTTGACAACTCTACTGGTGACAATGGCCATGAATGAGGGCAGATTCTCCACGTTTAAGAGAATCAAACATACTTGAGAAATACAACTAGCGAGGCATGTCTCAAGTGGGCTCACCATGATGAAAATTCACAGAGAAGAATAGATTAATGTCCAAACTGTGACAATTGTACTTTAAATTTCTAGTAAATTGTTTAATCATTTGTTCCATTTACGTGTATTAAAGTATCAGACAAAAAGAGATTCTATACACTTCAAAGTAAATTAAGACGAGCATTGACTATAAAAATGGACAATTAACAGAATTAATGCAGAAAATTCTCTTAGCAACTGGTTTATGTTTTATTAAAATTGTTAAAACTTCATAATCCTTTAAGAACCTGATTTCATGATGTAACTCACAACCTCAATAAATCATTTTCGTGATGTCATTAGTGTTGTAATTAAACAAACGGAAACCAACGGCACACTTTATCTTTATAATTTTGGACAGTAAATTAGTACGGATCAATAAAATTAATTTCAATTTTAGCTACGGTAAAACGAAAGGCATAGCTCCCTCCCCCCACTCGCACCCAAAAACAAAATTGTAAATAGGCCAGTGACATGCAGTATGCAGGTCTTGCCTCCTCCTGGTTTACCCAGCAGTTTTGACTGTCGTTCTCGGACATTGGTTGTTTTACAGAATGGCATCATACACAGTTTGAAATTATTTTACAAAGTGCGATAGCAATTAAGTACAGTGCTCTACTCGCTTTAAAAAAATTAAAAATGGGGAGTGGCACAACAAACCTGCGATGTCATACAAAAAGGAAACATACATAATAATTCTTGGAAGATGGTTCCCTGTTAAATGTGGAGGGACTGATACTGTCAGAAGATGTGTACACTAATGTGGAATCAGTAGACGCACTAAGGTATGCAGGTACGTTTGAGACCTTGGCAAAAGGTTTAGCAGGGGTGTAACTCGATAAGAGAGGAATTAGTTCTACATCTAAATCTACATGGTTACTCTGCAATTCACACTTAAGTGCCTGGCTGAGGGTTCATCGAATAATTTTCGTACTACTTCTGTACCATTCCACTCTCGAATGGCGCGTGGGAAAAAGGAACACTTAAATCTTTCCGTTCGAGCTCTGATTTCTCTTATTTTATTATGATGATCATTTCTCCCTACGTAGGTGGGTGCCAACGAAGTATTTTCGTATTCGGAAGAGAAAGTTGGTGATTGAAAGTTCGTAAATAGATCTCGCCGCAAAGGAAACAGCCTTTGTTTCAGTGACTGCCACCCCAACTCGCGTATCATGTCAGTGACACTTTCACCCATATTGCGCGATAACACGAAACGAGCTGCCCTTCTTTGCACTTTTTCGATGTCCTCCGTCAATCCTACCTGGTAAGGATCCCATACCGCGCAGCAATATTCCAGCAGAGGACGGACAAGTGTAATGTAGGCTGTCTCTTTGGTGGATTTGTCGCATCTTCTAAGTGTTCTGCCAACAAAGCGCTATCTTTGTTTCGCCTTCCCCACAATATTATCTGTGTGCTCTTTCCAATTTAAGTTGCTCGTAATTGTAATTCCTAGGTATTTAGTCGAATTGACAGCCCTTAGATTTGTGCGATTTATCGTGTACCCAAAATTTATCGGATTTCTTTTAGTACCCACGTGGGTGACCTCGCACTTTTCTTTGTTCAGTTCCACATGCCACTTTTCACACCATACAGAAATTCTCTCTAGATCATTTTGTAACTGGAATTGATCGTCTGATGATTTTACTAGACGGGAAATTACAGCGTCATCTGCAGACAATCTAAGGGGGCTGCTCAAATTATCACCTAGATCATTTATGTAAATCAGGAACAGCAGAGGGCCTATGACACTACCTTGCGGAACGCCAGATATCACTTCTGTTCTACTCGATGATTTACTGTCTATCATACGAACTGTGACCTCTCTGAGAGGAAATCACGAATCCAGTCACACAACTGAGACGATACTCCATATGCACGCAATTTGATTAATAGTTGCTTGTGAGGAACGGTACCAAAAGCCTTCTGGAAATCTAGGAATATGGAATCGATCTGAGATCCCTTATCCCTTGTCGACAGCATTCATTACTTCATGGGAATAAAGAGCTAGCTGTGTTACACAAGAACGATACTGAATCCGTGTTGTTTATGTATCAATAAGTCATTTTCTTCAAGGTGATTCATAATGTTCGAGTTCAGTAAATACTCCAAAATCCTACTGTAAATTGAGGTCAGTGTTATGGGTCTGTAATTCAATGGGTTACTCCTATTTCGCTTCTTGAATATTGGTGTGACCTGCCTTTTTCCAGTCTTAAGGGACAGACCTTTCGTCAAGTGAGCGGTTGTATATGACTGCCAAGAAAGGCGCTATTGTGTCTGCATACTCTGAAAGGAACCTGATCGGTATACCATCTGGACCGGAAGACTTGCCTTTCTTAACTGATTTGAGTTATTACTGCAATAAGTTATTTACTCCCCGACAGAAATTAGATTAGGAGAGGATATCACGGCGTTCCCCAGCAGAATGAAGCTATTTCATGCCAACCATGTATGTTAGGCAGAGATGCAAATGGCGTACTTTTAGAGGAAGTTGTAACATGTGCTATGGATGTATTAGATGTGGTTGTGCAATATGGAACCAACTCCCAAATTTGCATTTTGAGCTAGAGCTGTTTTAGCATCACTTTACAAATAAAATTCAAATTTGGAATTATCTTAAAAGCAATTGTCGCATCAGAAACATTTTCTAATGTTCTATCAAATTAATAGTATAGGTCTCAAAATTTATTGATCCACTGAGCATAGGGGGCCGAAACTGGTGTTGGTTCCTTATTGCTTATCTTAAAATTTAGCACTGGGAATTAGTTCTTTTGGTTTGTAGATCGAAAGAAGAAGAATGAAGCAACATTTACATGATTGACACAACTACTCTTCATAGTTCATGTTTGAACATTTTTTTATTCACAATGTCAATGTAAGAGTAACAAAATCAGGAAGCAAATACAAGAAGAGTTGAAACATTATATCAAATTCACTATTACTTTAGTGTTTTTGTATAATTTTATGAAACGAAATATTTAAGCACTTAAAGTAACATTATTATTACTATTGTTTATCATATAAATTAGTTATGCCCGCATGTTTCTTTTACATGCTGGCATGTTTGGAAACCACTCCAAAGTGAAATCAAATATCCCATCAACATCATCCACAATGTCGGGGTCTGAAATTAAGTTTTAATAAAACTGTCTGGCAATTCCTGGAATGAGATCCATTATAAATTTCATGTCCTACAATTTTGGCAGTGATACTGGTTTACTATTTGGCTTAAAGGTACCAAGAATGATATTAGGTAAGGCAAAGATTCTAGGCCGCCCACAGTACGGCTCTGAACATTTACTGCAACGAAATTCTTACTGAAGTTCTTGTTCATGAATATTGAATAAGGTTTTTTCTTGGTTATTCTTATTTGACGAAGTTCCAGCCGACCAGCTTTGTTATTTTGTATGTCATGCTTTCTATTGGCTATGTTTTTTTCTGGCTATGAAGTATCCCAAAAGTTTTCCTGTGCCATTCTATGGATTTGAAGAGAATGTTTTCTTCTCTGGCCTTTTTTCATGACGGTGATATAATCTTCTGGGGTATATAGCCTTTGTTGCATTTTTAGTGCACCTTATATATTACCAAAGCCGCTCTCATTCAGTAAGAATGAATGACCGAAAATAAGAAATTTTAGGGTAGTCGAGGAATCGGACATTTGGGAGGAAATTGGCGTCAGTCATGGAGCAGTGCGTGGCTGGGGTGGCTTCCAGACTTAGACAGGAAATGAGAGACCTAATCAGGTTCAAAATGGTTCAAATGGCTCTGAGCACTATGGGACTTAACATCTGAGGTCGTCAGTCCCCTAGACTCAGAACTACTTAAACCTAACTAACCTAAGGACATCGCACACATCCATGCCCGAGGCAGGATTCGAACCTGGGACTGTAGCAGCAGCGCGGTTCCGGACTGAAGCGCCTAGAACCGCTCGGCCACAACGGCCGGCGACCTAATCAGGGAAACGGGGGGGGGGGGGCAGACGAAGCCACTTAACCCCACCCTAGTAAGAACAGGAGACCCCGCTAATTAACGAGGTTTAGAGACGTGGCAAGTGCGGTTATAGTGGGGAAAATGCAAAGGGACAAAAGTGAGAATTTTGATTTTGATTGACACACATACTCAAGCTTGTTTAGTGTTCTTGTCCCCTCATGACAAACAGGTGGTAAAGCTGCTCACTGCTGCGTTGCTGGTTTGTGTGCTGAAGTAATAAATCGCAAGGGAATGTGGTCTGTTAACGTAAAAACTGATGTGAGACTTTACGATTTCCAAATGGAAGCGTTAAGGAAGTGAGGGCAGAATTGGGGAATGAGTTTCTACGTCATTGCCAGGGTGTGATTGAGTGTGGGTCGCATACGGTCTCATTCTGTGAGGTAATTCAGCGTTTCTGTGGGAAGCACGCCAAACTGGTTAAAGAAACCCAGGAAAAACAGCCTATGTCTTAATTTCGTACAGAACAGCATGCTATAGTGTTAAAAGCCAGCCCCAGTGTAACTGTAAGTGGCACTACTGAAGAGGTTCTCTGGCCTGCATTCAAAATCAAAGAGTCTAAAGGAACAGTCTTTCTGGTTGGTGATCCGCAATGACGTTCTTGATAGATTTCAGCTACACGTTAAACGGAGCCTCTGTAAGACTGAGGTGGTATATGAAACAAATTATGTTCCAGTTTGTATGAAAAACTTTGGAATGAAAGGTGTCATAACACGATATGGAACTATACTGGCCGGTATACAAGAGATATTTCTCGATGAGCTACCTTTGACAAGAGGATAGCAATTACAGAAGAGTAAGAAACAGAAATCATTGCCCATAAGACGAGTTCATAAAATCATGCCACCTATTAAAGGTTGCTTGTAGGAAAAGTTGTTAGATTTATTGAAATATGATCGATACAGTCTGTATCCAGTGTTAAAACAACTTGCATTGTTGTTTGAGGAAGGGTTGTACTTGCTAGCTGCTGTCTTAACATACCACAAAATTATGACTTCCAATCAGTTGTGGGAGAGAATATTCAGCAACAGCTTAATGCTGGAATTATGCAACCCTCCTTCGGTCCATGAGTATCGCATGTAGTGATTATTCCCAGAAAATCAGTTAACGGTGAGAAATCTTATCACCTATGTGTTGATATGATGGCAGTCAACAAAGTCGATACACCAGGGTTTGAACAGTCGTCCTCCCGAATGTGAGTCCAGTGTTCTGACCACCACGCCACCTCACTCGGTACGAAATCATCTGTCACATTTCAGCAATTTGCAAACTTGTTGTTAAAAAGGATGAAGCCAACAACGTGCTTGGGCTATTTAGGAGACATTATTGTATTCTCCAGAACAACAGAGGAATATGCTGATCAGATAAGAACAGTATTGTCAATATTACACAGCGAACACTTGAGTTTAAAATTAGAGATAAGTTCTTTTGCAGAATCACAGGTTCAGTATCTGGGACATACATTATTAGGTCAGCAGAGGCAAAACCAGATCCACAATGAGTGGAAGGCTAAGAAAGACCAGTTGGCTTGCTACTCGCCAGTTCAATAAGCCTGCAGTTAAGTACAGCACAACAGAGAAAGAATTACCGGCACTGGTGTTCTGAGTTGATTATTTTAAATGATATTTGTATGGCGGGAAGTCCACAGTGGTAACTGACCACCCTGACCTTTCGTGGCTACTGAATTTGAAAGACCTGGTAGTCATTTAACGTACTGGGCAGTGCAGTTGAGTGAGTGTGACTATACCCCCGCCGGCGAAACATTGCACTTGACAGTTCGCTTTTTGTCTAGTGAGGTTGGCTATACTGTAATGGCGATGTTGCAACAGCAGCCTCTATACACACAGCAGACGATACAGTTTTCCGTCCCGTCTCGTAAATACAAGCGATTGAGCAATTACAGTGTATATAAAAACTCGTTTTTAGTTGTACTACAATGACAGGAAGTAAACAACCGTATAATAATGCATGTAAAAGCATAACAATGCGCACCCTTTCGATAACGGAGCAATTCCAACCAGCTCGCCATTGTCACTGTTGTCCGATTCATCGCTAAAACCGTCTTCATCGTCGTCATCAGCAAGACAAATCATTAATTGTTCTGTTCATGGCCACTGATAATGCTTTCTATTGTCTGTGCTGCTCGTATAAGCTTCTCGACGTGCTCTACGTTTTTTCTCCATGAGGCTGCATCCACAGTCACAAGAGCTTCACGCAACAGCTTTTCCACCTCTGTTATTGTAAAGGACTTGTTGTTTTTCCTTACATACATTTTTACATCACTCCATATTAACTCAATAGGGTTGAAATGGCAGTGATATGGTGGCAGCCTTATTACAGGATGACCCTGTCCTTGGCAATTTCGTCTACTACATATGTAGGTGTCGTAGGCTTATTTTCTTTAACAAGAGAATATAACAGAACCTTTGTCATACTCATATCCGCTGCAATATTTCGAGCCTGTAACCCCTGCACCATAACTTCTTTCCGATCATTTGTGGTTGGGGCTTTGTTCTGTATCACCGAATGATATGGAGCATTGTCCATTACAATTGTTGTAGGGACAGGAAATTGTTTTAAAAGGTTCCTGAACCACTCAACAAATCGTGTGTGGTCCATATCTTCATGGTAACCACCAGTCTTTTTTTATCTAAAAACTAAAAGTGCGTCAGGGACAAAACCACTGGAGGAGCCTGCATGGACCACAGTTAATCTAGCTCCTCTTCCCGTCGGCTGATGGCCGCTACTGCTGGGTGTGTTATCCGTCCAACATTTACTGACAGCTTCCCCGGCATTAACCCACGTTTCGTCTAGCCAAATTATGGAATGAATGTCTCTGCCCACAATTTTGTGCAAGAAAATGCTACGAGCGGTAACAATATGTGCCCTCTCTAACAGTACTTTGCGTCCGTCTAGCGTTTCGTAAAGGAAACCCATATTTTTTAGCACAATTTTTAGTGATGTTTTACCACCCCTGAAGAGTTCACTTTCTTTTAAAGAGATTAATAACTTAGCTACAGTCGGATACTCTTTTCTGCTGTAGTAAGCATAAACATGCCTACGAACTGTATCAGTCTGGAAAGAATCTAAATCTGTGATAGGACTAGGCCGCTTTTTCTTCTTTCCCGGGGTTGATAAAAATGTATTATTTGATCCTGACAGCTCGGAATCATTACGGCTCACTTCAGTATCTTCCAAGTTTTGTAGTAATACTCCCTCACTTACTACGGTTCTTGCACTAATACCACGAGTTTTCGACGTACGTTCCACCACTCTGTCGGCAGGAATTGATGGCTGTCCATGAATGCTTACGTAGTTTTTCTCCTGCTCGTAAAACTCACGCGTAGCAACTCCAGTGCCTGGCTGTTTAGCGGCACCCCTCGACGCAAAGGATTGTCACCAGGTGAACGAAGTCTTTTCGGTGGCATTTTCCAAGTATGTAAACTCACAACGTAACAAAAGTCACAACGATATAGCACACAGTACAACGAAAACACGCGATAAACAACATACAATTCACGTTGTATACACATTCACTAAACAAAGCCGGCAACGCGGGAACTTTGACGTCGCAGCACGTAACAGCAGTGCTCACTGCGCTGTGATTGGCTGGCGCCCCACGCTGAACGCCTAGCGCATCTCGTTCTTCACTTGTTACTTTGTTACGCTGCCAACTTCATACGCAAACGTCAAGTGCAATGTTTCAGCGGCCCGGGTATACGATGGACATCATAAACCAGGGCAACTTCATCAAAATGCAGTTGCATTAATTAGGAAGGTTAGTGTAGTGCACGCAGAAGAGGTACTTATCGCAGAGCTGAAAGAAGAGGGTGCTGACTGTTGATAGTATTACACTCTCCAGAAGTCATACCCAAAGACAACATTCTACATAATAAAACTTCACTTGGGAATCAGTTAATAATACCTAAGATGCTGTAGCACCATATAGTTACCTAATGCCATGATAGCATTTAGGCTTGCCACAGAGGCAGAAGTGCCACAGATTCTTGAACTGATACCTGTTACTGGCAGTGAAATCAGCAATGTGACAGAGAGAGATATATACGGATTTGTCTTCCACGTGCAGAAAGAGCACAGCAAACATGGTAATGGATTAAATTGCAAATCATGATGGGTGCCTCTATGTCATTTGAGATATTACAGAATTCTTTTCCCTATACCCAATGGGAGAATAAATACATTCTGTCTATTATTGATCACTTTCCTCAGTACCTGGTTATGGTGCCAATTGCAATTGTAATGGCAGACACCATAGAAAAAGCCTTTCTGAGTCACTTAGTATCACCATTGCCCTTATGCCATTCTGATGGACCAGGGAACGAATTTCATGTCTATATTATTTGTGCAAGTTTGTAAACTATTAAGAATTAAGAAAGAGAACCATCCTTTTTCACTGTAAGGCACAAGGTGGATTCAGAGGCGCATGTCCGACCCCCCCTTACTGCCCCCTCCCCCCCCCCCCCCCCATCATTCTGAGAGAGAGGGAGAGAGAGATAACAGAAAAAGAGTGGAGGGAAAATGGAGAGACAGTGAATCCTGGCATAATCACAATTCTTATTTAAAGGCAGCAAGAAACTGTGAGTTTAAAAATGCAGAAAGCCTGGAATTAACGGAAAGTAAGTATGACTTGTTTTGTTATGTCTTCCTGTTTCTTTTTTGCCAGAATTTACGACGAAAGTACAATAAAACGTCTTGTCGTTTATCGTTCTGTGATCGCACAGTAGATGTATGTTTCACTAACTACGCAAAAAAAGTTATATATTTTACTTTGTGAAGAATTTGTAAATTTATAGGGCTGCTTTCAGGCTCACACATTCAAATATTTTCGGTAAATATTTGATGTCTCTGAATTCCTTTCCTAGTTACTAAGAAATAGTACTGTTACAAACAGCTTTATTTGATGCTACACGTTTCGATTTTCCATCATCGATAGGGTTCTTATAGTCAGTACGTTTGTTGGATCCAGAATAAAAATTTCCCTCTGCAGCGGAGTATGGGCTGATATGAAACTTACTGGCAGATTAAAACTGTGTGCCAGATCGAGACTCGAACTCAGGACCTTTGCCTTTCACAGGCAAGTGCTCTACTAAATGAGCTACCCAAGCACGACTGAGGATCCCTCCTCACAGCTGTACTTCCTCTAGTACCTCGTCTGCTGTAAATCTGTGAGGAGGGGTTCTGGGTTGTGCTTGGATAGCTCAGTTGGTAGGGCACTTGCCCACGAAAGGCAGAGGTCCCGAGTTCGAGTCTCCGTCTGGCACACAGTTTTAATCTGCCAGGAAGTTTCACATTTGTTGTTCTTTGTGCCTTGACGTTTTGCCATAGTCCTCTTACTGGCAAATAGTACCTTGTGTCCTGTTAGGCGTTTTTGTCAGTAACCAGCGTATTTCAGTCATGATATAGCACTTCTTGTTGAAAGGCACAGTGAATAATCCATAAAGTACCAATATTACAGAATTACTATTTCTGTCTGTCACCTTTTCATGGCAGAAGCAATGAATCGAATTTGATAAAGTTTGGTATAGAGATACCTTGAACGCAGTGAAGAACAAAGGCTACTTAAAAAATTAAATAAATAGGCAGAGGTCACAATAATCGATAATGGTGTATCAAGGCAGCAAAACTTAGTTGGCAATGCTCTCTTTCACAATAACTTGTGCAAACGACAAAGCTACGTAAAACTAGAAAGAACAAAGCTGTACCCGTACCTCTCAAAAACATCTACACAAAAGTCCTCGAGAACATATGCTTATCTTTTATGGTTCACCCACTATAATTTTTGTCTTTTGATTGCACCTGGCGCTGTGAAACCGAAATACATCACAAAAATGGTGATTGTAGGTGAACCATAAAAGATAAACATATGCTCTCGCGCAGCTTTTTGTAGAGAGTTTTGGGATCTATATTATAGTGCGACATCAAATTATGTACCACATAATGATTAGGTAGCTTAATGCTGCAGCAAACTCTTTATTTTCTATAGCAGATTACCTTTCAACGACTGAACAAACTTTCCCATCATGACATTTCCGTAAACTAGCCCTCAATTAACTAAAAAACATCTGTACTGAAGTCTATGTATTCGTGTCATACTGTGAAGCCATAGACATACAATGGCTTATAACGTCTCACTTCGTGCAATGAGGCAGCGGAGACGACGGTGCAAATCGCGAGCTGTGCTTCTCCGATACTTGATCATAATAACAATACAACTGATAGTGAGCGAAGTCGCGGGTAGAAGCTAATTGATTATAGAAATAAACAGACACTATTACTAATCGATGGAGAACTTTCGGAAAAGCTTACAGGTGGCACTCGATTGATGTAGCAGTTGGTTGGTTGGTTGGTTGTGGGACTGAAGGGACCAGATTCCTAGGGCCATCGGTCACTTTTTCCATGAACTTGAAACCAGCACAAGGAATGAAAACAAACAATGGAGATGACAAGAGACGAGACAGGACAAGAAAGACACAGATAGAGACCACACAGCCGGTGTGGCCGAGCGGTTCTAGGCGCTACAGTCTGGAACCGCGTGACCGCTACAGTCGCAGGTTCAAATCCTGCCTCGGGCATGGATGTGTGTGATGTCCTTAGGTTAGTTAGGTTTAAGTAGTTCTAAGTTCTAGGGGACTGATGACCTTAGAAGTTAAGTCCCATAGTGCTCAGAGCCATTTGAACCATTTGGAGACCACACAAAAGGAATTAAAATCACACCGAGTGTGACAGTGGTTGGCCGACCATAGAAGCAAAAAAGGAAAACCCAACCACCAAGAAACGCACTAAACACCCCAGTCTAAAATCATAGGCCAAAGGCCAGACTCAGCACAAAAAAAGGACAAACACTTAGATCAAGCGATAAAAACCCCGTGCACGAATAAAACTCTAAACTAAATCTGTCATCGCAACGTCATCTGATAAAAGAGCAGGAAGCGTATCAGGCAGCGCAAACGTCTGCCTGAGCGGAGTTAAAAGCGGGCAGTCCGACAAGATTTGGATCACAGTCAAAGCTGACCCGCAGCGACATAAAGGTGGGCCTTCGCGGCGCAATAAATAGCTGTGTGTTATCCAGGTGTGGCCAATGCGCAGCTGGCAGAGGACAACAGAGTCCTTGTGAGAGACCCGCAAGGAGGAGCGCCACGCACCGGTAGCCTCCTTGATGGCCCGAAGTTTGTTGGGTGAAGGAATGGTGCGCCATTCTTCACCCCAGGTGCGAAGTACCTTCTGCCGCAAAACTGACCTGAGGTCACTCTCCGAAAGGTCAATCTCCAAGGCTGGTGCACCGACAGCCTGTTTGGCAAGCGTGTCAACACGTTCATTTCCCGGGATGCCTACACGACCCGGGGTCCACACAAAGATCACAGAGCGGCCGCAACGGGCAAGAGTATGGAGGGACTCCTAGATAGCCATCACCAGACGAGAGCGAGGGAAACACTGGTCGATAGCTCATAAACCGCTCAGGGAGTCACTACAGATAACGAAGGACTCACCTGAGCAGGAGCAGATATACTCTAGGGCGCGAGAGATGACGACCAGCTCGGCAGTGAAAACACTGCAGCCAGCCGGCAATGAGTGTTGTCCATAATGATCCCTGAGAGTAAGAGCATAACCGACACGACCAACAACCATCGAACCGTCACTATAGACAACGTCACAGCCTTGAAACGCGGCAAGGATTGAAAGAAATCGGCGGCGGAGGGCCTCAGGAGGGACTGAGTCCTTCGGGCCCTGTGCCAAATCGAGCCGAAGGCACGGGCGGGGCACACACTACGGGGGTATACGCAGAGGGGCCCGGAAAAGAGGTAGAAGGGGGAAAACCTCACGCCCAGAGAGAAGAGCTCTGACGCGAACCGCGATCGTACACCCTGACTCAGTGTGCAGTGTAGTCACCCTGAGGCGATCTGCTGTCGTCAACTTCTCTGACGTAAGATTTTGAAGTTGTTATCTACTGTATATGCCTGCCTTTCCGTCATATCTATATGTCAGATGGAGCAGCCACAAACATCTTCACTGTAACGACGACTAAATTTCGGGTTTTCATAATAATTAATGTCAACTTTTGGCTCAGTCGATCGCCCTTCATTTGTTGCTGCGTTACCGAAGACAAGATAGTTAATAGCGTCTTTTGATGTTAGTAATTATTTACAAATACACACGTAATTATGGAAATCACTTTAATTTTTTATTAATAATAATTAAATGATCATGAATGATGGCATTTTGTAGAGAGTAAAAGGAGATTTGATTCTACAATTACTCACAGCAATCACGGCAACTAAAATGTTCGTCACTCAAAGATATTATAGCAGGAACTATGGTCCATTATTATAAGTCGATACAGTCATTCAAACTTCGTACGCTTTTACCGTAACAAAGAAAGGTGTCCAGCTCCGTTCTTATCTCCAGTTTAACGTCCCTTCGTACAGTCCACAGTTCCTGTTATCAGTTATTCGGCATGTAATAGAAATTAATACTGAGCACTACCTTTTCTCGCATATACAATTCCTCAGATATTCCTAGTCCACGCCCTTACAGCAAAAGTCTCTCCTGTATAAATTAAGTATAGTCAATTTTCTTGCAGTTTAACAAAAGTACCCTGATCCCTAACGGAGCATATCACACGGAAATGCCCGTTATATCACACGCCGCAGCTACGTAGACTTATTCACAGCGCCAAAAACAAGACAAGAGAAGTAACAATACCCGCGCATGGATTATACAGTGGAATTTAGGAACAAAAGTAGCTGCGTTAAATCCGCTTTGATGTCCCTGAAGTGCTACTTTGCTGCGGGCGTTATTCTGATGAGAGATTGTATGTCGATAATTTTAATTAAAACTTTTTTAGTGCTATTAATTATAACCGATATTATCGATCAGCTCTCCCCTATATGAAAAATAATCCTGATAGTATTGTTCTTAATTAAAAGAGCGGTTACAGCAAGTATGCTTTAAACAGACCAACGGACCCAGCTTTCACAAGGGGAGGCCGCCAATTGTGAAATTCAGATTCGATTCATACTGTGCATAATAAAAGCTCATGGCCAGAGGTGTAATGTGGCAAAGCACCAAGATGCACTTCTCAGCCGTTGTCGAGAAAACCGACAGTTAAAAGAAACCGTTGCGGTGAAATACTCTCTACGATTAATAATTTTCTACAGCGTCGTGGCGCAGCGGTAAGCGCTCGGGTCTGTAATCCGAAGGTCGCCGGATCGAATCTCGCGCCATGCAACCATTTTTTTTAGTATTTGTTTTTTGAATTAAAATAAGTAAGTGCCGCCATTACAATAAGCACCGTCAACACCCAAATCCAGGACGCGTCTGAAGTGGGAACCATCGGCATCCTGGTCAGCGTCTGTTCACACAATGTGCGGCTGGTCATAATGCTCCAGGAACTAACAATCCCTGGTTCTAAACACCCAGTGGAAACACTGGACCAACTTGATTACAAGCAAGTATGACTCGTGCAAGTAATAACAACATTACCCCAGGTGGTAACCAATCCACCCATCAACAGATGGCCGGCCGCGGTGGTCTCGCGGTTCTAGGCGCGCAGACCGGAACCGTGCGACTGCTACGGTCGCAGGTTCGAATCCTGCCTCGGGCATGGCTGTGTGTGATGTCCTTAGGTTAGTTAGGTTTAAGTAGTTCTAAGTTCTAGGGGACTGATGACCACAGCAGTTGAGTCCCATAGTGCTCAGAGCCATTTGAACCATCAACAGATGGCAACCAGGAATTCGGATTCTGGGGAACCTGGACTTACACGATTACATCAGAGAAAGTCGGAGCTCTCTGGCAAACTTCCACTTAAAACACCTACATACATTGGAACCTTTAACATAAATACATTAATCCAACCAGGAAAACTTCTAAACCTTACAACAGAACTTGAAAAGCAAAAGATAGTAATACTAGCTTTACAGGAGACACGTTTTACAGATGAAGAAACATCAGATTATGGCAACTATCGCATCTTTAAGAGCAAGACGGATAAACGAATCGGAAGAGGAGCCCCCCATCTCGGGATGGCGTTTATCATACACAAGAGCGTGCTCAGCTCCATCAAGGAAGTTACTCCCGTAAATAATAGGATGCGCTTACAATGTGCCAACAAAACATACACAATGGTTAATGTTCATGCTCCCACAAACGGAGACAACAAGAAAAACCCCATAGAAACAGAAAAGTTCTGGGAAAATTTGGAGAATATAATGGCCAGGATTCCAAAAGATGATACAAAAGTTCTACTCGGCGATTTTAATGCCCAAATGGGTAGAGAGAAAATCCACCAAAAAACCGTAGGCAAATATCCTGCACATAAATTTACCAATACAAATGGTACAAGGCTCGTCGAACTATGTAAGCAGAATAACCTGACGATAATGTCAACATCTCTAAGAAAATGTCCAAGAAAACAAAAGACATGGAGATCTCCTATACAACAAATTAGCGAGTTTCAAATAGATCATGTGGCGATTTCATACCCAGTACAAAAAGAAATTTACGACGTCCAAGTACGCAGAGGAGCAAACATTGATTCAGACCATTACCTAACTAGAATTAAAATCAAGTTTACAGCACGAAGAAGTCATCAGAAGAAAACAGAAATACAGAAATATGACACCAAGAAGATTAAAGAATCTAAAGTAAAAGAAGAATGGGAGAAGGAAAAGGCAAACACATGGGAAGAATTTCATTCTAAAATCACGCGAATAGCTAAGGAAACTATTCCCTTGAAAAAGATATTCAAACACCCTTGGTGGGATTCGGACTGTGAAAATGCATTGGAAAGGAGAAAAAGGCATTTCAAGAATATAACAGTAAAAAATCACAAGAAAGTCTACATTTATTTAACGAGGTTAGAAAACAGGTTTCAAAATCTATTAGGCAAGCAAAAAGGAAATACACAAAGGCACAACTGGATGCCATAGAAGAAAATTTCCAAAACTATAATACAAGAGACTTCTACAGAACTTTCGCAGATAAAATACGAGGATATATCCCTCAAAATTTATGTTTCAGAAAACCAGATGGTAAATTAGCCCTAACAAACCAGGAAAACTGTCAAGTATTGGCTCAATATTTTTCTAACCTACTAAATTGCCCAGAACCTAGTTTAAGGTTTCCCAAAGAAATCTGTGCCAACGCTCAACCGGATTCATTACCACCAACACAGGAAGAAATCAAATGTCACATTAAAAACTTAAAAAATAATAGAACATCTGGCGAAGATGGCATTGTTGCAGAGCTATTAAAAAACCTAGGACCAAAGACGTTGCAAGAGCTCACAAAAATAATAACAAAAATATGGGAAACAGAAAAATTACCAGAGGAGTGGAAATGTGCCCTTATTCACCCGTTACATAAAAAAAGGAGACAGAACAAATGTCAATAACTACAGGGGAATCTCACTTTTACAAGTCACCTACAAAATTCTCTCAACATGCCTGCTGAAAAGAACACAAGAGCAGCTGGAATGCCAAATTGGTGATTATCAAGCAGGCTTCCGCCCCGGTCGCTCATGCATAGAACAAATATTTAATTTAAAGACAATATTAAAACACAAAGCAATTAGAAATGCCCCCATAATTTGTACATTTGTAGATTTTAAGAAAGCCTATGACTCAATTGACCGGCAATCTTTGTTTAACATTTTAGAGGAACTTGGACTTGACTCCAAAACACTAAGGCTTATCAAAGAATCACTGACAGACACTGTATCTAAAGTTAAATTCAGGGGAGAAATCTCTGAACCTTTTCTCATAAAAACTGGAGTACGTCAAGGTGACGGGCTATCTCCACTTTTGTTTAATATAGTCCTGGATAAAGTCATTAAGGAATGGGAAAAAGAATTAAAAAATCAATTCTACTGGAAACCAATCCATCTTGGTAGAACCAAAGACAACGTGGAGATATCTTGTTTAGCATTCGCGGACGACTTGGCCATACTTGCAGATGATGAAGAAATCGCCACCAAACAAATAGAGATCCTTAAGGAATGCGCGGATAAAGTAGGTTTACAAATTTCGTTTCAAAAGACCGAATTTTTCTGTACAAAATTCCATATACACAGTTTGAACACAAAATATGGAAAAATAAATAGAGTAAAACATTTTAAATACCTAGGTGAAATTTTGGAGCCAACCGGAGGAGAGAAAGTTGCACAGAAGATCAGACAACAGAAAATGAAGAGAGCATATGGTATGACACATGAAATATACAATAAAAAATGCATCTCCTCGAACACAAAAATCAGAAACTACTGCGCAGTAATTAAGCCAGCAGCACTATATGCTAGTGAAACGCTCACACTCCACACAAAATGTGATTTAGCAAAAATACTAAAAGAAGAACGAAAAATTATGAGAAAGATTTTAGGTCCAAAATTAACAGAAGAAGGATACCGGATACAATCAAGAAGAACCACAGAAACTATATCAAACCTGGCAGCAGACATAAGAAGGCGAAGATTAAAATTTTATGGACATGTCACTAGACTTCCCCCCACACGACTCACCAACAGAATTCTCATTTACACAAAAAAAAGTCAAATCAACAACACCATGGATTAGCCAAGTAAAATTAGATTTACAAAAAGCAAATATTGAACTTAAAGATGTCAAAGATAGAAAAACTTTTAGAAATAAGGTGGAAAAGTGGAATGTATTGTCAGAGAAGGAAGCACTAAAGAGACCAGGAACAAAATGGACAGAAGAAAGAAAAAGAAAACATTGTTGTTGTTGTTGTGGTCTTCAGTCCTGAGACTGGTTTGATGCATCTCTCCATGCTACTCTATCCTGTGCAAGCTTCTTCATCTCCCAGTACCTACTGCAACCTACATCCTTCTGAATCTGCTTAGTGTATTGATCTCTTGGTCTCCCTCTACGATTTTTACCCTCCACGCTGCCCTCCAATGCTAAATTTGTGATCCCTTGATGCCTCAAAACATGTCCTACCAACCGATCCCTTCTTCTAGTCAAGTTGTGCCACAAACTTCTCTTCTCCCCAATCCTATTCAATACCTCCTCATTAGTTACGTGATCTACCCACCTTATCTTCAGCATTCTTCTGTAGCACCACATTTCGAAAGCTTCTATTCTCTTCTTGTCCAAACTGGTTATCGTCCATGTTTCACTTCCATACATGGCTACATTCCATACAAATACTTTCAGAAACGACTTCCTGACACTTAAATCTATACTCGATGTTAACAAATTTCTCTTCTTCAGAAACGATTTCCTTGCCATTGCCAATCTACATTTTATATCCTCTCTACTTCGACCATCATCAGTTATTTTACTCCCCAAATAGCAAAACTCATTTACTACTTTAAGTGTCTCATTTCCTAATCTAATCCCCTCAGCATCACCCGATTTAATTTGACTACATTCCATTATCCTCGTTTTGCTTTTGTTGATGTTCATCTTATATCCTCCTTTCAAGACACTGTTCATTCCGTTCAACTGCTCTTCCAAGTCCTTTGCTGTCTCTGACAGAATTATAATGTCATCGGCGAACCTCAAAGTTTTTACTTCTTCTCCATGAATTTTAATACCTACTCCGAATTTTTCTTTTGTTTCGTTTACTGCTTGCTCAATATACAGATTGAATAACATCGGGGAGAGGCTACAACCCTGTCTCACTCCTTTCCCAACCACTGCTTCCCTTTCATGCCCCTCGACTCTTATAACTGCCATCTGGTTTCTGTACAAATTGTAAATGGCCTTTCGCTCCCTGTATTTTACCCCTGCCACCTTCAGAATTTGAAAAAGAGTATTCCAGTTAACGTTGTCAAAAGCTTTCTCCAAGTCTACAAATGCTAGAAACGTAGGTTTGCCTTTTCTTAATCTTTCTTCTAAGATAAGTCGTAAGGTTAGTGTTGCCTCACGTGTTCCAACATTTCTACGGAATCCAAACTGATCTTCCCCGAGGTCCGCTTCTACCAGTTTTTCCATTCGTCTGTAAAGAATTCGCGTTAGTATTTTGCAGCTGTGACTTATTAAACTGATAGTTCGGTAATTTTCACATCTGTCAACACCTGCTTTCTTTGGTATTGGAATTATTATATTCTTCTTGAAGTCTGTGGGTATTTCGCCTGTCTCATACATCTTGCTCACCAGATGGTAGAGTTTTGTCATGACTGGCTCTCCCAAGGCCATCAGTAGTTCTAATGGAATGTTGTCTACTCCCGGGGCCTTGTTTCGACTCAGGTCTTTCAGTGCTCTGTCAAACTCTTCACGCAGTATCTTATCTCCCATTTCATCTTCATCTACATCCTCTTCCATTTCCATAATATTGTCCTCAAGTACATCGCCCTTGTATAAACCCTCTATATACTCCTTCCACCTTTCGGCCTTCCCTTCCTTGCTTAGAACTGGGTTGCCATCTGAGCTCTTGATATTCATACAAGTGGTTCTCTTCTCTCCAAAGGTCTCTTTAATTTTCCTGTAGGCAGTATCTATCTTACCCCTAGTGAGACAAGCCTCTACATCCTTACATTTGTCCTCTAGCCATCCCTGCTTAGCCATTTTGCACTTTCTGTCGATCTCATTTTTGAGACGTTTGTATTCCCTTTTGCCTGCTTCATTTACTGCATTTTTATATTTTCTCCTTTCATCAATTAAATTCAATATTTCTTCTGTTACCCAAGGATTTCTATTAGCCCTCGTCTTTTTACCTACTTGATCGTCTGCTGCCTTCACTACTTCATCCCTCAGAGCTACCCATTCTTCTTCTACTGTATTTCTTTCCCCCATTCCTGTAAATTGTTCCCTTATGCTCTCCCTGAAACTCTCTACAACCTCTGGTTCTTTCATTTTATCCAGGTCCCATCTCCTTAAATTCCCACCTTTTTGCAGTTTCTTCAGTTTCAATCTGCAGTTCATAACCAATAGATTGTGGTCAGAATCCACATCTGCCCCTGGAAATGTCTTACAATTTAAAACCTGGTTCCTAAATCTCTGTCTTACCATTATATAATCTATCTGATACCTATTAGTATCTCCAGGATTCTTCCAGGTATACAACCTTCTTTTATGATTCTTGAACCAAGTGTTAGCTATGATTAAGTTATGCTCTGCGCAAAATTCTACAAGGCGGCTTCCTCTTTCATTTCTTCCCCCCAATCCATATTCACCTACTATGTTTCCTTCTCTCCCTTTTCCTACTGACGAATTCCAGTCACCCATGACTATTAAATTTTCGTCTCCCTTCACTACCTGAATAATTTCTTTTATCTCGTCATACATTTCATCAATTTCTTCATCATCTGCAGAGCTAGTTGGCATATAAACTTGTACTACTGTAGTAGGCATGGGCTTTGTGTCTATCTTGGCCACAATAATGCGTTCACTATGCTGTTTGTAGTAGCTAACCCGCACTCCTATTTTTTTTATTCATTATTAAACCTACTCCTGCATTACCCCTATTTGATTTTGTATTTATAACCCTGTAATCACCTGACCAAAAGTCTTGTTCCTCCTGCCACCGAACTTCACTAATTCCCACTATATCTAACTTTAACCTATCCATTTCCCTTTTTAAATTATCTAACCTACCTGCCCGATTAAGGGATCTGACATTCCACGCTCCGATCCGTAGAATGCCAGTTTTCTTTCTCCTGATAACGACGTCCTCTTGAGTAGTCCCCGCCCGGAGATCCGAATGGGGGACTATTTTACCTCCGGAATATTTTACCCAAGAGGACGCCATCATCATTTAATCATACAGTAAAGCTGCATGTCCTCGGGAAAAATTACGGCTGTAGTTTCCCCTTGCTTTCAGCCGTTCGCAGTACCAGCACAGCAAGGCCGTTTTGGTTAATGTTACAAGGCCAGATCAGTCAATCATCCAGACTGTTGCCCCTGCAACTACTGAAAAGGCTGCTGCCCCTCTTCAGGAACCACATGTTTGTCTGGCCTCTCAACAGATACCCCTCCGTTGTGGTTGCACCTACGGTACGGCCATCTGTATCGCTGAGGCACGCAAGCCTCCCCACCAACGGCAAGGTCCATGGTTCATGGGGGAACGAATGAAAGAAGTATGGAAGAAACGACGTCAGAAAGCTTTGCGTGATCCTTCTGGGTCCATTCGCGATAAGTAAGTATATATATATATATATCGGCAATGAGTTGCAACAATTATGCATATAATAAGTTGTTGAAAGTCGTTTGTCGTGGAAAAACTGGCGACTTCGAACATCATTTATGTTTTCCGCAAATAAAGTTGTATTTCACAAATGTTATTAATTGTCTTCATAATGTTTACCACGTATAGTTAACGGAAGACGTAGAAACGAGATTCCGAAACGAATACGTATAGCGTAAGTAAAACGTTCGAATTAGAATAGAGACCCCACGAACACAAATTTGGCCGGCCGCGGTGGTCTCGCGGTTCTAGGCGCGCAGTCCGGAACCGTGCGACTGCTACGGTCGCAGGTTCGAATCCTGCCTCGGGCATGGATGTGTGTGATGTCCTTAGGTTAGTTAGGTTTAAGTAGTTCTAAGTTCTAGGGGACTGATAACCACAGCAGTTGAGTCCCATAGTGCTCAGAGCCATTTGAACCATTTGAACACAAATTTGCTGTGGCAGGTATGAAATATAAACTCCGTTACTCGCTCGTTCCACTTGATGGACAGATGTTGAATGGGCCGAAACGAGCCGCCGCATAACAGCGTAGTTGCCTGCTAACTTCGAAAGAAGGTAGATGCGGTCCCTAGCGCAACTTATAACATCGTCGAAAATCAGTGCGGACGTGAGGGTTTTGGTACACCCTGTTAAACAAACGGAAAAATGGAGGCGGTACAATTGGAGAGCGATCCGCCTTCACCAACATGCATAAGCAATTTATTTGAATTACAAAAAACTAATAATGAAGAAAAGTTGCATGGCGCGAGATTCAATCCGGCGACCTTCGGATTACGAACCCGAGCGCTTACCGCTGCGCCACGACGCTGCAGAAAATTATTAATCGTAGAGAGTACTTCACCGCAACGGTTTCTTTTAACTCGATTTTCTCGACAACGGCTGAGAATTGCATCTTGGTGCTTTGCCACATTACATCTCTGGCCATGAGCTTTTATTATGCGCAGTATGAATCGAATCTGAATAGCACAATTGGCGGCCTCACCTTGTCAGACACTGTTTTTCGAAGAGTATTACCATCTGCCAGTGTTGATACTTTTCCTGGATCATTTGTTAAATGAATATTTCAATCGCAAAATTTTAGTGATAAAAATATAGAGCATGTTGTGCAAAGTGCTGAACCATACAAAGACGATCTCCCTTGTTTTGTAGCCTCGAAGTGAGAGCTACGAATTTGGCAACAAATGGATGAAAATATAAAAAAGAGACCTATGAAAGAGCAATGGCGCTGTCAAATATTAAGAGCTATTTGTCAGTTGTTGCACACCTTTCCTGTGACAACCAAACCTGTGAAGAAATCTTTCTCAGCCTTGCGCCGTCAGAAGACATATCTTCTCAGAAGAATGACAGCAGCTCATTTAAATGGACTGGCACTGCTGTGTATCCTAAGGTATTGCATCAACTTTGAATGCTGAAGTGGTGTTGGACATCTTCTGTAGGAAACACAAGAGGAAACTTTCATTGCATCATATAATGACTGTGATAAAATTATGACTATAATAAAAGTATGTTTCAAATATGTGTATCACTGTGTGTGTATGTGTGTCTTTATTTTAAAATTTGACTCACAAAGCCTGTGAGGACATGTTCACACTTCCAATTCTTGTGCCTCCCACAGAAAGAATTCTGAATCCGTCCCCAGTAAGACGAATGGGTGTATTGAAAGTGTTTATAAGATTATTGTTTGAATGCTGTCGCGTTGTGTAAATGAGGCACATAATGATTGAGATCGTTATTTGCCATACATCTTGTCCACCCTGTAACACAATCTAATGTCCCTCTGAAACTCTAATGTACATTATATGAATATGTGATATCGTATGTTTTTTTTTTTTGGAAAAACTTAAAGTATTGCTCCAGATCACAAGGCGACGAGATGCATCAATCGTGCTAGGCGTTTAACCACAGATAAACAGAAGGCCATATGAATATAAACAAGGGAGGGACCACTGGGAGATAACACCACCTCAGTGATGGCCACCAGTTTAGTAGTATCACCCCTGCCACACTGTTATAAACTGACAGCTAGCATAAAACAATCTGAGCGCCATAAAGCACCATGTGCTCTGTGCATGGCCTCACACTGATACCATCCCTGTTGCAAGACACAATGTGCAAACCTACAGATGTGTATGTCCTGCCATTGCATGAAACCCACAAGCACCATAAAAAGAAGCAGTCAGTATTGGGGCAACTTATGTTCTACCACAAAGATAGTGGCAATGACATCATCCAAGATGGCGGATTTTGGCGGGAAGATTGAATTTCGGCAGGAAGGTAGGTCAATTGGGCTACCTCCACTAACATAAACCACTTCCCCTCCCCTCCCCCAGGAAATGGTGGGAAGTTTAAATTCCATCAGGATAATGCAATACCCACGGTTACCTCTACTAACCTAAGAAAATGGCGGGAAGATAGGTCACTTGGACTGCCTCCACTAACTTAAGCCATCCGACTGCCACCTCATCCTGTGAAATGGTGGAAAGTTTCAATTTTGGTAGTAAAGAAAGGTCACTTGGCCTATACCTACTAACCTAAGAAAATGGTGGGAAAGAAAGGGCAGTTGGACTGCCTCCACTAACCTAAGTCACCCGACCGCCATCTCTTCCTAGGGATTGGTGAGGAGAGGACTCGACCTGTGCTTGACATAAGTCTTTACAATTTTGCATGAACTATTTTATTTAAACAAGCAGAGGCACTACCACCATGCAGTGTTGTCACCAAGGGGTCTGGACTCCAACTGAACTAGCATACAGTACCACCACCAGAGGGTGCTGTCATCCCTCAAGTGACATAATCCAAGATGGTGCGGGGAAACGGCAGGAAACAGTGTGGTCGCCATGGGGTCTGGACTCCAACTGACTTAGTACACAGTACCGCCACCAGAGGGCGCTGTCATCCATGACATAATCCAAGATGGCTACAATGACGTCTGCTGATGACGCAAGTACCATTATCCAGGATGGCGGGAAACAGTGTGTTCACCACAAAGTCTGAGTCTAGTATACAGTACTGCCACCAGAGAGCTCTGTCGTCTGTTCTGTGATGTAATCCGAAATGATGGTCTGGGGTGGGGGAAATGGTGGGAAAAGGACTCTGCCTGTGCTGGACATAAGTCTTTATTTTGCAGAAAGTGTCTCCACCATGAGTGACCTAGAACACAGTGCTGCTGCCAGAGGGTGCTGTCATCCCCCCTGTGACATAATCCAAGATGATGGTCTGGAGGGGAAAAATGGCGCGAAAATGAAACAGCCTGTACTGGGCTGCTGGAGAGAGTGAGGAAGGAGTGTACTTTATTTATTTTGGAACAATTTATTTAGGGATGGAGTATATTTATCACACTGATACAGAGCACATGCTCTGGCTTGGGGTCACGCCACACAGCCTACATACCTGTAAACTACTCCTAAATAAAGTTCTGCAGACACACAAACCACTCCTAAATTACCGAAATAATTTCAGTGTCGACATGCAAACTCCCCCTAAATAATGCAGTACACAGATGTGCAGACACGAAATCAACTTGCAAACAGTCTAAATAGCGCATAGCACAGCCTACAGACCTGCTCGCAAAATAATGCAACAGATACACACAGGCACTGCCTCTGTCCATAGGACCACACACGCTCCCAGAAGTCGTGATGTACCGCCACCCCCAGCAAGATGACGCACTGGTCCCACAAGTATGAGGCAGTGGCACCCCGTTAATACTCACCACCTGAGAAATTCCTCTCGAAATACGCGACCACCTAAGTACCGTTGCTGATGCGACCTCAGACAACCTTATGCAAGTGAAGACCCATTTGTATAGCGCAGACACTACAAGGGCGTGTGGGCGTCGACTCCATCCAAAAGACTCCCCAATCATGCTTGCTAATCGTCAACTTTCGAAATCATACACTGCACACCCATTCACAAAATAATGCAACAAACACCAAAACAACTACTAAATCCTTAAACCATATTACATGTCTAACACTCACAGCACATAAACAACAGAGAGAAAATCCAGTGCACAAACACTCAGTACATGTAAAAAACGCTTCCAAACTATCATCAACTGTAGCTACCAGGGTCAGCCAGCGCAGGAGCGTCTATCTAAATATGCACCAAGTCATCCTCATGACTGCACACGCGAATGAACCCTCTCTCTACCTGCGGTCCAGCAAAGACCTAATTGCCTAGCGACTCGCCCTCGCAGACACTACAAAAATCGTTACCAGAATATCACAGGGTGCTTTGTTCCTCACGTTCCTAACGAAACATGTGAGCTGTTCCATTCTAATATTCAAGCTCTTGTCCTCAGTGGGCGAGCAGTGTAACAGAGTAAGAGTCTTTCCGTATTTGACAATATGTAGGGCACGTTGGAGGGTTTAATTGGTGGTATGCGTAAAATAGATTTTTGCTGCTGAAAGTCTTGTCTGCAGACAGAAGAAAACAGGCAGACGGTGCTTCCACACTGGTGGCATCAGTAATTAAGTGGGTAAATTCATAAGAGCGAATCATAATGCTAGATTAATTCACAAGACATCCTTTGTGCTGGGACATAGGAGCATCTACAAACTGATTCAAACAAGATGGAGGCAAGGTATGTACTGAAAGTTCTGAGAAAGCAAGTGTTCAAAGACAAGTTGAAGCATACCATCCATCTCTGGTGGGGATGCTGTCACTCTTCCGCCACTGTGGCATTAGGACATCTCCAGACCTGTAGCTGTAAGATACCTAAAATTCATGACATTTTTCTCTTCTGTATGACAGTGCTTCGAATTCTGTTTGCGCAATTGTTCTGAATCACCCCTGTCTGTGCTTAGACAGTGATCTATTTCCAAAGAGGGAGAATGCTTTTATGATTAAGGATGTTTTCGCAAACATGCACAGGTTTTTAGTTGTGTCAACGTTTAACGTTTCTGAGAGATATATTGACAGCAGGACGAACATTCCACCGTGAAGTGTGAGCCACACTGGGTATGCAGGCATGGCTAGACACAGCATGCATGTCCCATTAGGAATGTGAGGGACAAAGGACCCCCTGACATTTTGGTAACTATTTATGTAGTATCTGTGACGGTGAGTCACTAAGCAATTAGGTCTTTGACAGACCCCAGGTAGAGAGACGGTCCACACACATACGCTGTCCTGAGGATGACTTGGTGCATATTTAGATAGACAGACATGTGACATCAGTATAACACATGCTCCTGCCCTGGCTTGCACTGGCTGACCCTGATAGCTACAGTTGATGATAGTTTGGGAGCGTTTTTTACATGCACTGAGTGTTGGTGCACTGGATTTTTAAGTACTGTGAGCATTAGACATGCAATTTGGTTTGAGGATTTAGTAGTTGTATTCCTGTTTGTTGTATTATTTTGTGAACGGGTGTGCAGTGCATGATTTCGATAGTTGACGATTAGCAAGTGTTTTTAGGGAGTCTTTTAGATGGAGTCGACACACGGGCGCTCTTGGAGCATCTGCGCTATGCAAATGGATCTTCGCTTGCGTGAGGTCGCCTCAGCAACGGTGCCTAGATGATCACATATTTTGTGAGGTGTGAAAGGGATGCCACCACCTCATACTTGCGGGACCTGTGCGTCATTTCACTGGGGTTGCCAACGCAACTCGCCTTCTGGGAGTGTGTGCGGTCCATTACAAAGGGGGCAGCAGGCAATGCCTGTGCGTGTCTGTTGCATTATTTTGCGAGCAGGTCTGTCAGCTGTGCTATGCGCTATTTGGACTGTTTACAAGTTGATTTCATGTCTGCACATCTGTGTACTGCATTATTTGGGAGGAGTTTGCATGTCGGTACTGAAATTATTTTGGTAAATTTGGAGTTGTTTTCGTGTCTGCAGTGCGTTATTTAGGAGTAGTTTACAGGTCTGTGGGCTGTGTGGCGTGACCCCAAGCATGTCAGAGTGTGTGTTCAGTATCAGTGTGGTAAATATACTCCATCTCTAAATAAGCTGTGTCAAAATAAATAAAGTACACTGCTTCCTTACTCTCTCCAGCAGCTCAGCGCTGGCTGAGTCATTTTTGCTCCATTTTCCCCTCCAGACCACCATCTTGGATTATGTCACAGGTGGGGTGACAGCACCCTCTGGCGGCAGTACTGTGTTCTAGGTCAGTTGGACTCTAGATCTCATGTTGGAGACACTGTTTGCAAAATAAAGACTTATGTCCAGCACAGGCAGAGTGCTTTTTGCACCTTTTCCCTCACCCCAGACCGTCATTTCGGATTACATCACATAACGGATGACAGAGCTCTCTGGTGGCAGTACTGTGTACTAGACCCAGACTTCATGATGAACACACAGTTTCCTACCATCATGTATAATGGTACTTGCCTCATCAGCTCATGTCATGTCGGCCATCTTGGATTACATCATGGATGAGAGCTCCCTCTGGTGGTGGTACTGTGTACTAGGTCAGTTGGAGTCCAGCCCCCATGGCGACTACACTGTTTCCCGCCATTTCCCCCCAACATCTTGGGTTACGCCACATGAGGGATGACAGCACCCTCTGATGTTAGTACTGTGAACTAGGTCTGTTGGAGTCCAGACCCCTTGGCGACCACACTGGATGGTGGTAGTGCCTGTAATTGTTTAAATAAAATAGTTCATGTAAAATAGTAAAGACTTATGTTAAGTACAGGTTGAGTCCTCTCTCTGCCAATCCCTAGGAAGAGGTGGTGGTAAGGTGACTTAGCTTAATGGAGGTAGCCCAACCTGCCCTTTCTTTCCCACCATTTTCTTAGATTAGGGAGATAGCCCAAGTGACCTTTCTTTACCACCAAAATTCAAACTTATCACCAGTTCACAGGATGAGGTGGCGGTTGGATGACTTAGGTTAATGGATGTAGTCTAAGTGACCTATCTTCCCACTATTTTCTTAGGTTAGTAGAGGTAACAAGGGCATATTGCATTGTCCTGATGGAATTAGAAGTTCCTGTCATTTTCTGGGAGAGAGGAGGGGAGGGGTTAAGTCAGTGGAGGTAGCCCAATTGACCTATTTCCCACCAAAATTCATACTTACCCCAAATCCGCCATCTTGGATGACGTCATGGCCGCCATCTTGGATGACGTCAGCGCCGTCATTTTGGATAATGGCACTTTGGGGTGGAACATAGGTTGCCGCAAAACTGCAGGCACACTAATTAGTGTATTGATTTCTTTTATCACAAACTTTTGCCTTAATACGAGGATCAGAACTTTTATAGTGGCTACTATTTACCTACAGCATTATATTGGAATAGAACGCGTTTTCAGGGTACTAGCCACTTAGTCACGTTTTACCACACACAACCTTTCTGCATGCTGTCAGCAAGTTGGTCGAAAACCCAGTTGAGAAGTCTGCATATGACGGAATGCATGTGCCACCTTTCCATTTATTTTCAGTACACACTAGATTCAGGTAGACAGTCTTTATTACCATACACTTTTGAGACCACCATTATACATTCATACAGGTGTTCTCTCTCTCCCATGCTTTGGTAATCTTAACTTGCTGGACACTTCTGATCAGGTGACTGCATAACAGATGGATGCCACAGATACACTGACTATTACGTAAATAAGGTTACTGATGGTCATTATGTGTTATAGCGTAAGTAGTTTTGCTACCCACAGTAGGGCCTGGGAGCCTGCATTGGGGTGCAATAGTAGACAGCTGACACTGTCTTGCCTAGCACATTCCACAGCCACAATAACACATGCTATTGCTCAGGTAGGGCCACTGCCTTCTTGCTAGATAAACAACTTAGGCGATCTTCTTTCATTCACTGCACCCTTTATTTATATATGATGTATTCCCATCTATCCATGATTTTGAGCCCTTCTTGGAAGCTACTGACAAAATTGTTCTTTGCACTGCTGGACTTTGGAATGCTCAAAATATTTAGCAGCAGTATCATTAAAGAGAATAATTTGCTTCACCAATGGCCATGTTGCTACTGTGTGATATATAAGGAGCTACTGCTCAAACCACCCTGACCCATTCTGCAATGTGATCTTTGATGTTCTAACTACATTCAAGCCCATAAATTAAGGATAATTGTAGAATGCGGTGCCACACAAAACTGGCTCTAATAGCATAGGCACATAGGGAACACACACGACACAGATCTGTAAGTCCACGGTATTGGTGATAAGTTGAGAAAACCCTCCCGAAATACATGTGCTACAAAACACCACTGTTTCCTGTGCATGTACCCCGACATCAATATGGAATATGGTCACCATGCACACGTTCACAGGCCGCAAAACGGGTTGGCATACTCTGGATCAGGTGGTCGAGCAGCTGCTGGGGTATAGACTCTCAATCTTGCACCAGTGCCTGTCGGAGCTCCTGAAGTGTCCTGGGGGTTTGAAGACGTGCAACGATACGTCGGTGGAGAGCAGCCCAGATGTGCTTGAAGGGGTTTAGGTCTGGAGAACAGGCAGGCCACTCCATTCGCCTAATATCTTCTGTTTCAAGGTACTCCTCCACGATGGCAGGTTGGTGGGGCTGTGCATTTTCATCCATCAGGAAGAAGGAGGGACCCACTTCACCCCTGAAAAGGTGGACATACTGGTGCAAAATGACGTCCTGACACACATGACCTGTTACATTTCCTCTGTCAAAGACATGGAGAGGTGTGCGTGCACCAACCATAATCCCACCCCACACCATCAAACCACGACCGCCATACATGTCCCTTTCAAGGACATTAAGGAGTTGGTATCTGGTTTCTGGCTCACGCCAGACGAAAACCTGGCGAGAATCATTGTTCAGACTATACCTGGACTCGTCCGTGAACATAACTCTGTGGCCGTCTGTGGGCACTGATGGTGCGATATCGATTCTCTTGTGGTGTTTTACACTGCGGGCACCCCGTACTGTAGCACCTGGCCACGTTTCCTGCCTGCTGGAATCGTTGCCATAATCTTTAGATCACACTCTGTGGCACACGGAGGGCTCGTGCTACGACCTGCTGTGTTTGAGCACCCTCCAATCGACCTAGAATTCTATCCCTCATAACGTCATCAATATGTGTTCTTTGAGCCATTTTCAACACACAGTCACCATTAGCACGTCGGAAAGCGTCTGCACACTTACTCGCTGCACTCTACTCTGACATGCACCAACACACCTCTGCGTATGTGGACTGCTGCCAGCACCACCGTGCAACGATGGCAGGTCAAATGCACTACATGCTTATACCCCGAGGTGATTTAAATCCACAAACCGCCCACCAGAGTGTTGTTTCACCATGTATCAGCATTATCCTTAATTTATGAGCATGAGTGTACTTATTGCAACATTCTCAATTGTGGATAGATCTGGTGACCTTCCTGGCCAAGATGGAGTGTGGCAAGCAGGAAGAAACTCTTGCTTTGTACAAGTAGGCATCTTCTTGCTGAAATGTAAGCCTGGATGGCTTGCCATTAAGGGCAACAAAACCGGACGTAGAATATCGTCGACGGACCGCTGTCCTGTTAGGATGCCACAGATGAGAACCAAAGAGGTCCTGATATGAAAAGAAATGGCACCCCAGATCATCACTCCTGGTTGTCGCAGTGTATGGCAGGCACAGTATGGTTTGAGAGTAAATCGGAGAAAGACGAAGGTAATGAGAAGTAGTAGAAATGAGAACAGCGAGAAACTTAACATCAGGATTGATGGTCACGAAGTCAATGAAGTTAAGGAATTCTGCTACCTAGGCAGTAAAATAACCAATGACGGACGGAGCAAGGAGGACATCAAAAGCAGACTCGCTAAGGCAAAAAAGGCATTTCTAGCCAAGAGAAGTCTACTAATATCAAATACCGGCCTTAATTTGAGGAAGAAATTTCTGAGGATGTACGTCTGGAGTACAGCATTTTATGGTAGTGAAACATTGACTGTGGGAAAACCGGAACAGAAGAGAATCGAAGCATTTGAGATGTGGTGCTATAGACGAATGTTGAAAATTAGGTGGACTGATAAGGTAAGGAATGAGGAGGTTCTAAGCAGAATCGGAGAGGAAAGGAATATGTGGAAAACACTGATAAGGAGAAGGGACAGGATGATAGGACATCTGCTAAGACATGAAGGAATGACTTCCATGGTACTAGAGGGAGCTGTAGAGGGCAAAAACTGTAGAGGAAGACAGAGATTGGAATACGTCAAGCAAATAATTGAGGACGTAGGTTGCAAGTGCTACTCTGAGATGAAGAGGTTAGCACAGGAAAGAAATTCGTGGCGGGCCGCATCAAACCAGTCAGTAGACTGATAACAAAAAAAAAAAGAAAAAAAATGGCGGGCGACAGTCAGGTTGGTATCCCACTGCTGTCTGGAGCGTCTCCAAGAACATCTTCTGCGTGGAGTCTCATTTACCAGAGCAGAATTGTCTTCAGTGATGAGGCCTGCTTCCATCTGAGCTCCGATACCAGCGAAGACTATCTGGAGGCGCCACCGACAGCGATGGGAACCTGACTATCGCCCACCATATGGGCCCCTGACCAGGAGTGATGGTTTGGTATGCCATTCCTTTTCTTAGCAGGACCTCTTTGGCTGTCATCCACGGCAACCTTGCAGCACAACAGTACGTCGACGATATTCTATGCCCCGTATTGTGTCCCTTCATGGGAAGCCATCCTTACCGTACATTTCATCAAGATAATTGCCACCCATAGACAGTGATAGTTTCTACTGCTTGTCTTTGTGCTGTCCAAATCCTAGCTTGGCGAGCAAAGTCGCCGGTTCTCCATCAAACTGAAAAAGTTTGGTCCATTATGAGTTACTTCCTCCAACACGCTCGGGATTTTGACGATCTATCGGGCCAATTGGAGAGAATATGGCATGATATCCCTCAGTACTTCCAAAACTCTTCTCAATCAATGCCAAGCCGAATAACTGCTTGCATAAGGGCCAGGGGTGAAATGACGCTTTATTGACTTGCTCAGTCACTGAAGTTCTAGCTCATGAATAAATCACCCAATTTGTCTGAAATTGAAATCATTTGTTTGCTGTACATGTACATCACATCTACCGGTTTCGTCCCATTTTGATGATTCCTTCGTGGGATCTTCCTTGTTTTGTGTTAGAGTGCACTTTTCAAATATTGTATTTATTCAGTTAAAAAATGGAAAATGTCACCTTGAAATAATGGCATTACAAGTCAAATTATTTTAATGTCCCTTTAGGACATAACAAGCTTCCTGACAATGCCTAAACTCATCCAGTTTTCTGTCAAAGGTTAAGCTTGTTTCACACTCATTCTGAAGCAACTATTGCTACGTTTATATATTAATTTAACAAGTAGTCACAGTTGATAGGAATCTTTCCATTTACGTTCTACTATCAATATGTTCCTACACGAAAATTTATGAGTTACAAACGCTATAGTGTTTCAACCATAAATCTCACAATTAATCCCATGTGTCTTTCCGCGAAACTACAGAATTACTCAAATACTCTTCCGCTACAAATCAAAGTAACATTTTCAACTCTTTATTGTACTTTCTGGTTAAGTCTTCATAATGATTATGGGAGACGCGGATGCGCGTGACTGCTCTACACTGAAGCCCACCAAGAAAGCTCGTGACCACTAGCGCTGGGGTATTGTTGTCATCACAGAGGCGCACCCAGCTTCGAAAGTTCCAGAAGCCAAGCGATAACTAAGGAGTACAGTACTGCAATGTTACAACATCAAAGATTGCAGTACTCCTTAGAACACTTGTGATATGCA
Organism: Schistocerca nitens; assembly: GCF_023898315.1. Lineage (NCBI taxonomy): Eukaryota > Metazoa > Arthropoda > Insecta > Orthoptera > Acrididae > Schistocerca > Schistocerca nitens. Next base: position 791,664,310 of record NC_064618.1, on the reverse strand, counting down.
TCTGGACCGAGCACCCTGAGAACTGTGAACGTTCCCGCAGACTTTGCCTCTTGTGAGAAGGGTATACTACTCTCCGTTTGAACCACTAGGGGATCAGATGAGCTATATCTAACCATAAGGCACTCACGTGAATTGAATGTATTGAATACGCTGTACCTCAGTTGCATTGTCTCTCCCCATATAAGTGTGCAAATGGATTTATGGGTACTTCATATCCACTGTCCTCTGGAAAATTTGAAAGGGTGATTGTTGCTGAACTTTTGAATTTAACTTTACAATACGCAGTTATGTGCATAGTTACTCTGATTTTTCGGTGATGTCTATGCGTTTCTGACATACACGGCACCGAGTATGAGGCAAAGCCAGTTGCAAACGTAGCCATTAGGTTGGTGCACAGGTTGCAGGATTTGTCCCAGCCATGTCTGACTTAGCTCTCTTATTGGCCAGGCGTTGTGATGGGATTGATTCACACCCACAGCAGCCAGGGTTATGTTCGGAAAAACTTTCCATAGCACAGGTTCTCACGTTACTGAGAGGTCCAGTCACAATCTATTATGCCGATATCAGTGGGCGATGGTAGTCGGCGGCTACCCAGCTATTTTGTTTAAGTCCACTCTTGTTTACGAGGTGCGGCTAGAAAAAAACCGGACTGATGCTGGAAAAAACATTTATTTACAATTATTTACAATTTCATGTTATCTCCTTCAATGTACTCTCCTCCTCGGTCTCTACACCGCTCCATACGAATTTTCCACTGTTCATAGGAATGCTGCAGATCATTTTCGGTAAGTCCATACATTACTTCCGTCGCTTTTTCTTTTACTGCTTCAACAGTCTCAAATCTAGTTCGTTTCAAAGCTGACTTGACTTTAGGGAAAAGAAAAAAGTCACAGGGGGCCAAATCAGGTGAGTAGGGTGGATGATCTAAGATGGGAATGTTGTGTTTTGCCAAAAACGTCTTCACTGACAACGCACTGAGAGCTGGGGCATTGTCTTGGTGAAGGATCCATGACTTTTTTCTCCACAAATCGTTCCGTTTTCTCCGTACTCGCTCACGTAGGGTAGCCAGGACGCTAATGTAGTAATGCTGATTCACTGTTTGTCGAACAAGTTTACCGATTTTTTCAATGTTTGCATCAGTTTTTGCTGACAATGGTCTGCCAGTGCGAGTGTCATCACTGGTGTCTTCGCGGCCATCTTTAAATCGTTTAAACCACTCAAACACTTGTGTTCTCGATAAACAATCATCGCCATACACTTGTTGTAACATTACAAACGTTTCACTTGCAGATTTTCCTAGTTTGAAACAAAATTTGATGTTAACACGCTGTTCTTTCTGTACACTCAACATTTTCCGACGCACAGACAAAACGTCAACTACTTAAAACAGACGCCACGGGCAGACTGAGTGCAGGAGGCAGATGAAACTCGAGCAGTAGGCGGAGCGAGAGTCACGTGACAGGCCACGCGACTTTCAGCCTTATTGCATTCGTTTTATTGTTTCACCAGTACTAGTCCGGTTTTTTTCTAGCCACACCTCGTATTTCTTACCCTCTCCTGCGTATTTGAGGCTATCCTTTATTTTGAAAAGACAAGACTGCTTTAGCTGCATGTCCTTTATTTGTAGGCACTACCGGTTTCGCAGCATTTTCACTGCATCATCAGGTGCAATAAAATCAAGTCATGTTGCACTCGAGAAAAGAGAATGGGATGACACAGCGTTCATCGTCGTTCCATTCTCTTTTCCCGTTCCGAAAATGACTTGATTTTATTGCACCTGATGGTGCTGCTAAAATACTGCGAAACCGATTGTGCCTCACAGCTCAAGCGGTGTTATCTTTTCAGAATGATGTATCCAGGCTGTGGCTGCCCTGACTTCAAAGTCTGCTGCATACTTTTTACTTCTTCTTCTGCCGAAGAAGGGAAGTTTATGATGAACCATTCAGCGGTAATAGTCTCTCGCATTTACACCCATGACTCTCATGGTCTTGTTCCTCCCTTGTTGCTGATCAGACTGCAGTCCTTTCCATAGTCTTGCCAGCATGTGTGATCTTCTCCCTTGTATGCATTGCATTCATTGCTGAATGATATATGTCCTACACCCTGATTGTCTTTGGACTGTGACGCTTGGGTATGCGTCCGATCTGTTGCACATCTTCCTTCTCATTTGCACATGAACCTCTTCAGGATTTCTCCCTAGTTGGCCAGTTAAGAGAATGCTCGTGTGTCCCATCTTGTGGAAACCTACTACGTATCGTAGTTCCCCATTTAGTTTATTTGTAATACTCTCCACATATTAACTCAATTTTTCATACCATGAGCCTGGCACAAAGCTGTCCAACACTAGTCACAGCTTAGGGTCGCAGACACTGGTCCACTGTTTCTCTTTCTTCCTCTCCAGTCTCTGGTGCTCAAACTAAGCTTTACACTATCAGCATATCGGGTTATGTACGGCGATTCTGTGTTCTCATGAGATCCAGGATTTAAGTGTGATGCCTTATTCATGAATAATCGCGCCTTACTGAAAGATGGCAGAAATTGAGCGTCCTTTTACAACCAGCACTCAACAAAATCAAGCTCGCCTGCACTTGCTGTAAGTGACTGAAATACAAACTATAGCTATATACCACAAAAGGTATTACCTTCGAGTGAAGTTAATTTGAAAAGTAACCAAAACGTTTTTTGAGAGAAAAGAAAACGTAACTGCTTGCTGTGCCTTCTGCACATATTTCTCTAAAATCCAGAATTTTGGTCTTAGTATTTTTGCAACTATCTCTTTTTCTTTAAGCCTCCATTGGCATATAGAATAAATGTTTATAAAGATATCCTGAGTGGATGGTAGATCGTTCTACCTTACAAAAAATCTAGTGTTTGCTTGAATTTTGTTACTACATAGATGTGAGCAAAGAATTGGGGCAAAATGCCTACAGGGATTATCTTAAAATGGATTTCTAGATTAGTCGGCCTTAAGCCATATTGTAACAGATTCATAGTTTTGTGGTAGAAACCTGGTTTCTAGTGCAACTGTGCTGTTGCACAGATTGTTAGTTTAGGGCTCACGCCGTTACACCCGTATTTTTGGAATAATTTGTTATTCAATTGATCCCCTAAAATTGACAGAATAAACTGACTTCGTAACTTAACAGAAAAACCTGTTTAAATTAGACCTCGCTGGGCGGGAGAGAGTCTTCAGTTGAAGTGAAGACTATATTTCGCCCATCAGCCGAAACACAGACACTGCTTGGTTGTATCAAGGACAACGTAGAACTTAGGAAATGGATGGCTTATCAGATCCCCTGCTAATGTGGTATGACTTCATACGAGGTGTGGCTAGAAAAAAACCGGACTAGTACTGGTGAAACAATAAAACGAATGCAATAAGGCTGAAAGTCGCGTGGCGTGTCGCGTGACTCTCGCTCCGCCTACTGCTCGAGTTTCATCTGCCTCCTGCACTCAGTCTGCCCGTGGCGTCTGTTTTAAGTAGTTGACGTTTTGTCTGTGCGTCGGAAAATGTTGAGTGTACAGAAAGAACAGCGTGTTAACATCAAATTTTGTTTCAAACTAGGAAAATCTGCAAGTGAAACGTTTGTAATGTTACAACAAGTGTACGGCGATGATTGTTTATCGCGAACACAAGTGTTTGAGTGGTTTAAACGATTTAAAGATGGCCGCGAAGACACCAGTGATGACACTCGCACTGGCAGACCATTGTCAGCAAAAACTGATGCAAACATTGAAAAAATCGGTAAACTTGTTCGACAAGATCGCCGTTTAACAATCAGAGCAGTGTCCGAGTTAACAGGAGTTGACAAGGAAAGTGTTAGGCAGATTCTTCATGAAAGTTTCAACATGAACAAAGTGTGTTCAAAAATGGTTCCAAAGTGTCTCACAATTGAACAGAAGGAACGCCGAAGAATGATTTGTTCTGACATCCTGGAAAACATTGAAAGTGATCCCACCTTCTTACAAAATGTTATTACTTGCGATGAATCGTGGTTTTTTACTTACGATCCCGAAACTAAACGCCAATCGATGCATTGGAAAACTCCTGGTTCTCCACGACAAAAAAAGCACGAAATTCAAGGCAGTGATGATTGTTTTTTTTTGACATCAAAGGGATTGTGCACATTGATTGGGTACCAGAGGGACAAACAGTGAATCAGCATTACTACATTAGCGTCCTGGCTACCCTACGTGAGCGAGTACGGAGAAAACGGAACGATTTGTGGAGAAAAAAGTCATGGATCCTTCACCAAGACAATGCCCCAGCTCACAGTGCGTTGTCAGTGAAGACGTTTTTGGCAAAACACAACATTCCCATCTTAGATCGTCCACCCTACTCAACTGATTTGGCCCCCTGTGACTTTTTTCTTTTCCCTAAAGTCAAGTCAGCTTTGAAAGGAACTAGATTTGAGACTGTTGAAGCAGTAAAAGAAAAAGCGACGGAAGTAATGTATGGACTTACCGAAAATGATCTGCAGCATTGCTATGAACAGTGGAAAATTCGTTTGGAGCGGTGTAGAGACCGAGGAGGAGAGTACATTGAAGGAGATAACATGAAATTGTAAATAATTGTAAATAAATGTTTTTTCCAGCATCAGTCCGGTTTTTTTCTAGCCGCACCTCGCATGTCAGACGGTGCGTACTGTCGAATGTCGTTGCCGAGAACACCAATGCCGGCCGCTGTGGCCGAGCGGTTCTAGGCGCTTCAGTCCGGGACCACGCGGCTGCTGCGGTCAGAGGTTCGAATCCTGCCTCGGGCATGGATGTGTGTGATGTCCTTAGGTTAGTTAGGTTTACTTAGTTCTAAGACTAGGGGACTGCTGACCCCAGATGTTAAGTCGCATAGTGCTTCGAGCCATTTGAATTTGAGAACACCAATGGCATACCAGACTGCAGCAACCTAACAAGTCAGCAGTCACAGAACATTGCTACCGGAATTACATGGTATGGATTACGTCCATACTCAGATTCTGACACAGACGTCTAACGTCTGGGACTGTTTTTAAAGAATGTATCGAGATTCAATTAAGGGAACCGTTCATCGGTCGTGATAGTGAATACATCCTTAGGAAAGCCTGGGAAACTATATTGAGTCTCATTCAGAAGAGGAAAGACGTATTCCACATCGAGTTAACTTTGGGACCGGCAGAACAACAGCGGAGATGCAGCAAGCGTTTCTGGTCACGAACTTGACTTGGCGCTGGAGGGGGGGGGGGGGGGCAGGTGAGATGCCGGACACACTCCCGCGCCTGGGGCCTTATTCTGAATCGCTCATACCGTCGGTGTGGTAGATTAACCTCGGTAGTGACGTCATTTTCGGATCTTTATCCGAAGTTGCTATTCTGTAAGCTTCTGAGACCTGTTACTGGTCGGTCCTCCCGGCGATTTTCCGACAGATGTACCGAGAGGTGGTTAGGTTTCGGTATGGCCACTCGTTCGGATTGGTGTGATTTTTTTTACAGCTAGAATTTGTTACTTTAGAATTATTGAGTTGTTTTAGTTTCGGATTTAGTGATCATGTTTTACTGAGGAACCACCAGGATGCATCTGAGTGGAAAGTGAGTTTGTAATAGACCGTTTTCCTTTGTTAGAAATATGGTTTTCATTGCTGTTACTGCGAATGATTATAACATCAAAAACCATTTTCGGTCACTATTCTTACAAAATACCTGTTATTATTATGTAATTAAGAGTTTAAAAATCGTTAAATTTCAAGACGTCGGCTCCGCTTACGTGTACTAGATGAGTGGTAGCTGAAATTACTAGTGACTTCGCGTACCTTTTCCCGCAAATGGTTTAATTATTAATTATTGAAACGCGTTTACAACTTTCAAGTAACAATGGAAAGGAATTTCGTGAAGCCCGATAGTGGAAACCTTCCAAAATTTCATGCATGTACTGCTTACGCTCCCTTCGTTGGGCAACGAAGTCAGCCTGCATCCCTCTCTATTAGAATAAATAGGAGTAAAGCGCCAGTGCCGTATGAGTTGTCGTGGCCAAATTCAGTCGGCTCTAAGCTGTGGTAGCATGTGGAACTGCCCCGCACGCCGGCCAGTGCCCCGCTGTCGGTGTTGTTTACCTCAGCGTCGCGGTGTTTATGTTTATAGAATCCACTAGTAACGTACCTCATGACGCACTCTTACCGCCGTGCGACGATCAGGTCAAACATCCACGACCAAGAGCCTTTGAAGTTGATCAGTTCATAACAGAGGATCTGTGTTTGAGCCCCAGGATGTGATCAGAATACATTTTTCCATCAGAGGACGTTCAAAAAATGGTTCAAATGGGTCTGAGCACTATGGGACTTAACATCTTAGGTCATCAGTCCCCTAGAACTTAGAACTACTTAAACTTAACTAACCCAAGGACATCACACACATCCATGCCAGAGGCAGGACTCGAACCTGCGACCGTAGCGGTCGTGCGGTTCCAGACTGAAGCGCCTAGAACCGCTCAGCCACACCGGCCGGCATCAGAGGACACGTTGTGAACTTCAAGATGTCGACGGAGGCACTAAGCGCTGAAGTTGTCCAACGATATGCCGCTGGACTAAAATTTAAACAGTCTGATGGGCATGTAGGTGCAGTGATAGTGGACCATGCGGGATGCGGCCTCCGAACCTTGCGGGTGTTTGAGCTATCGTTCGAGGTGTTTCAAGAAGTGGTCATTGCCGCTTTCCAACCATATGGCAACGTCTTGGATCGCCTCGCGGGAGAGTAGCAAAACATTTAAGAGCTGCCCAGTGTTAAATGGCGTCTGGCAGATCAAAATTGGGCTGATAAAACACGTTCCATTGTACTTTATGCTTGGCGATGTGCAGACCGTCGGCATATACAATGGCCAGCCACAAACGAGCCCAGGATGTGGCCAGAAAGAACACGTCCAGTCCTATTGTTTACGCCGACGTTTGATACAGACACCATTGGTTGAAATGACCCCAGAATCGACAACCATGTCCCTACCCACCAACTGTGCTACGATAGCACAGAACCCTCCCACAGCACTTCAGGATACGCCTGAAGCCTCGTCAAGGCCACCCACACCGATGAGACCAGCATGGCATCACCCCTAGCGCCTGCATTGGGACCATCCAATCTCAGGACCGTGAAGGACGACCCTGCTCGAGACATGGACGTCGAACTACATGTCGTGCCGACTTCTGCCTTTATCCAGACGGGTATAGCATCGAGCGATTGGCGACCACGTTCTGATTTGGAACAACACATTGGGTATCAGTGGTCGCCCACGAAACGCAAGAAACGCTGACGAACACCCTCTAATGACGCGTCCCTCAGATGGTCCGCGAGGTGAGGACCACGTATCTGATGCTGACTTTCCTTATTGCATCCAGTCACATGGTCAGACCACTCCTGACGCCCTTCCTGTACAGAACCCTCTCTCAATCCAGAACACATATTCAGTGTTGCCAGTACATGAGAACGACAGATCCCTCACGGCTTTCGTCACAGCGCCTGCTCCCCCCACTCTGACAGTAAACGACTGTAACATGTCTTCGATGTCAGCATCCTGGGCCCATGATGTTGAAGAAGGAGCGGATCAGACCACCAGCATATGAAAATGGAAGCATCCCATGGAAGTGCCTGAGTTGGTGCCCTGCCAGCAATCATGACTAATGCAGCAGACTTGGCGGGTCTACACCCACAGAATGCCTCCATCACACATTCTGCATCGATTGCAAGGGACCATACACAGCAATATCGCGTCGCCACAATGAATCTTGCCCCAACCCTGCCCCTCACAAACTGGCCATGTTCCAAGACACCATCTACTCTGCAAATGTTGGTATCGCACTCCTACAGGAGGTGTTTGTCGCTGACTTCCAAGTGAGCACCAGTTACACTGCCAATGTTTCTCATTTCTGACACTGGTAGCGGCGTCGCCATCCTCCTACTGATGGGCTACCTACAGATGACGCCGCATACTTCCCCCCTGCATGGGGTATGGTTCTCACCCTATGTGGCGTGCCTATCATTAAAATCTACACACTGTGTAGCCCTAGCCGCCGTTGTGGCCGATATACATTCTTTGCTGAGGGGTTCATACTGCTCTTCACACGCTCACAAGACTATTTGGTGCTCGCGTGGGGACTTCAACTTGACACAAGAGCCCACTTACCAACTCCCACAGCATTCACCTTGTGCAGCTCTCTTGGTTGTCCTCGATTGCCTGCGACTCATTGACACCTGGATGAAGATCCATGGAATCCAACAAGATTACACGTTATACCACTCACTCGTCAAGCCTCATTCACTGCATTTACCACTGTGAACAGTTCTTCAACATATGGGTTTCCCCAGCGGTTTTGTTATGGTAGTTTTGCGCCTTTTGAGCAGACGGACCTCCAAATTCATATACAATTTCCACCTCACAAGACTATTTGGTGCTGGTCACAGCAAGGTCTATCCAACAAGGCTGCCCCCTTTCCACGATTTTATATGCTTTCGCTTTGGATCCCCTTTTCCAGGAACTGCACCAACGTTTGGAAGGTATGACATTGCATGGGCACCATTTCTGTTGCATGGCCTATGGAGACGACCTCGTCCTTTATCTGTGCAGTGAGGATGAAGTTCGAGCAAACCTGACATGGGTGGCAACTTACGTGAAGCATCGGGCAACTCCCTCTACATGTCCTAATCCAAGGTCCTGCTCACTGATGAGGGTCTACCTGAGAGAAGCGTCGCCACCATCGTTCGATGTCTTGGCACTGAATTCACAGCCGATCTCGGTCGCTCAGCGGCTATTAACGGTAAACGTTTGCTAGAGACCATCAGAGCTAGCCTAACAGTTCGCCATCATGCAACACTCATAATATGTGAACATCTCTCACGCCTTCCGTATACTACACGTGGATGAAGTACTACTGGTACCAACTCTCCTGGCCCAACGTCTGTTGATGGCATTAGGCTCCTTCGTCAGCTCAGGGACGTTATTCATCGTGCAGTATGACTCCCTTGCACTCCCACGGGACCATGGTGGGGTGGAATTAACACATGTGCCGGCCAGAGTTAAGGGACTGTACATTAGTTCCAAATTTATACTTTGGCATCGTTGCCTGCAGAGCCTCACTCCTATTCCAGGACTTTGCGCCAGTCTGTCAGCCCTAGTTTTGGTATCGAACATCCGTTCCCCTCTTATCATATCTGGCGATTTATGCTGGTCTTCAGTTATGTCTGCCAGTCTTTACCACTTAAACGTTTGTTTCAGACGAAAACAGTTTACAAAGTGAAACTTCCTGGCAGATTAAAACTGTGTGCCGGACCGAGACTGGAACTCGGGTCCTTTGCCAATCGCGGGCAAGTGCTCTACCAACTGAGCTACCCAAGCACGTCTCACGACCCGCCCTCGCAGCTTTATTTCCGCCAGTACCTCGTCTCCTACCTTCCAAACTTTACAGAAGTTCTGCAAGCTTCGCAGGAGAGCATCTGTAAAGTTTGGAAGGTAGGAGACGAGGTACTGGCGGAAATAAAGCTGCGAGGACGGGTCCTGAGTCGTGCTTGGGTAGCTCAGTTGGTAGAACACTTGCCCGCGAAAGGCAAAGGTCCCGAGTTCGAGTCTCGGTCCGGCACAAAATTTTAATCTCCCAGGAAGTTTCATATCAGCGCACACTCCGCTGCAGAGTGAAAATCTCTTTCCAGTTCACAAAGTGTTACAATAGTGTCGTCCGCCCAGCCCCACCGAAATTAAGTACTCCTGTATTTGTGGCGGTACATATGGAAAACGGTCCACCCTCGATTTCTCGAATACGGCGTCCAATCAGCGTGGTATATCACAGTGAATGCAAACAAATTAACCGACATCGAGTGCATCGTATCCATCTAGCCGACTCGCCCCTCTGCACCCACTGTGGAGTGGACAACAAAGATGACCACCGGTTTCACTGTGGTCCAGCGTCCGAGCTTTGGTCACTTGCACGGCGTATTTTGGCGTTTATTACACGCCAAATATCCACTCAGATTGACATCCACACACTTTTATTCTCGGAGAGGAACTTTTACCCCACCACCAAAACTCACTCTGTGAACTGGATCTGTGGCCACACGATCCGTTATCTTTGTAATTCTGGCCATTAGTCAGTGCTAGGATATTGGAATTATCTCAGAGAACGACACTGCATCCTAACACTCAACCCACGCTATCAGCAACACTTCTCCGATTTCTTAGGGAGCAACTTTAACGATCCCCCTCGCAGCTAGAACGTCCAAGCTATGAGAAGCTGAAAACTGATCTGAACCCTCCCGAACCAAACAGAACCTATAACAGAATTACGCCCACTCCACAAGAACACACGTTTGGACGTGCTGGCCAATGCAGGACCCGCTACTCAAGGCGTTCTTATATAAAATTAAAATAAAATAAATTAAAACGAATAACCCTAATTATATTTAATTTTCATGGCTCATCTGCGGTTTCCTTGCCTTTATCCTTTCCCGCCCCCTCTTAGCTCTAGGTTAGTTATACTGGGAGTAGGATTAGATAGAGGCCAACATCTGAAGTGGTGGTTTGTCTTCTTTATTCAGGGCAAAAGTTGCGGTGGCAATTTTCTTTACCTTTTTAAAAATACCTTTTATACTCCCCAGGCGAAAATAATAACAATAAAAACCAGTGGTTAAGGCAAGGAACTTCAGTGCTGGAGATTGTAGCTTCGAGTCCCGCCGGGTGGGAATATTTTTTTTTCCTTTTCATGTTCGTAACACATTCTGAGACTTTGCTATTCGTGAAAGTTAAGTATTTTTCTGTAATATTTACATGTAATAGCGCGCTTTCTCAGTAATGAATATCTTCGACTTTGTGACTTCATTATATTTAAGAAATGAAAGATGAAATTGCTACAGATGAAACTGCTGTGCGTGAAACAACTGGCAGTGATACTTTTTTTTGTCACAAATAATTCACCATTTTTCCCGAATATACAGCGATTTATGAGTGTGTGTGGTTAGATGGGAATCTAAGAGTACACCTTAAATCACTGCGAATTAAACTAGCAGCAATAATCTTTATACTCTTGCTTCTCACAAGTGTTTATCAGTGATCGAATCCTTGACGACAGTAGACAGAGATGATAGATCCCCGCCATAATATGTCTGGACTATACCACGATATTTAAAACATTTTGACTCATCATATGCATGTTATAAACTATGACTAAATTCAATATCTGCACTCGCCACATGCTCTCGAAAAGGCGTTTTTAAAAAATTTTGCTTTTAAGTCCCAAATTGTTGATATATCATATAAGGAAGTAGGCTGAATCATCATTTGAATCTCTAGCAGCGAGTTACAGCCACATTCTGTGCGTATTCTTATTCTTTGACACTCTCATAAACAATTTTTTCGGTGTTTTTATAGATGTATTTGTACAATGTGGTACTACACACCATTCCCAACTCATTTGCCGAAATGTAAAATCCAAAAAAATATGTCGATGTGAATGAGAATAAAATGACATAATATGGCATTTATGACAGTTTCCAGAATCGTTATTACACATGCATGGAAACATGTGGCCAGCGAAATTTGAGCAGTACTATGTACTCTAAACACACTTTTCGGTACTTCAAAGTGAACTGACAAGAGCGCCTCGATTCACTAGAACCGCACGGCATCGCTTCTGAAATGCTTACAGAATAACGTGGGGGCTCTCCTTCAAAAACAAGGCTGCTTGGTGCGATAGCCTACCGATCCGATCGGCAGAGCACCCGAAAGATACAGAATAGGGCTCCTAAGTGCAGACCGCTTACACAATGCCAGGCCAGAGGGAGGGTGGTATTACGTATAAACCCTGACTTATCGTTAGGCACAGCTCGGCCCGAAACAATGATAATAACATTTCACGACATTTGAGTCGAGTCGAGGCCCATGAGAAAGACAGGCCACGGCGCCTACGTCACGAAGGTAGCCCTGAACTCGCTCGCTCGCTCAGCTCAGCAGATAAAATGAGTTTCTAAACCTGTTAACTCGCAGCTGGGCATGTACGTACTAACGATAATTGCATCTTCTACTGGAATCTGCTATTATGAAGTCATATTAACAGTACTAAAACAAAAAAATGGTTCAAATGGCTCTAAGCAATATGGGACTTAGACTTAGAACGACTTAAACCTAACTAACCTAAGGACATCACACACATCCATGCCCGTGGCAGGATTCGAACCTGCGACTGTAGCAGCAGTTCGGTTCCGGAGTGAAGCGCCTAGAACCGCTCGGCCACAGCGGCCGGCGTACTACAACAAAAGTGAATAAGCAATACCAAGGTCGAAGTCAGTATGTGAAGGGCGTGGTCTCGCGGGTTGAGATATGTTGTTATCGTGTCAGAGGAAATAGGTTCATGTACTGCTACTTCTAAATGTTTTCCATTTTCGCGTTTGTGTTCTTGTTCTTTTTTATTCATGTAGCAGAAGTATGTTCTGCAATATTCGATGTAATTTATTTGTAATAGCGTGCTTTCTCAAGAATGAATTTCTTCGATTTTGTGACTTCAGTCCGATTAAAAAATGAAACTCCTGCAAGTGAAACAACCAGAATTGATATTTGTATTTTAGCTTATTACGAATACATTGCTGTTTATTCCGAATATGTCGCAATTTCCAAGGGTGTGGATAGGCTGTAACCCAACAGTAGAGCCTAAATTACTATGGATGAAACAAACAGCAACCATATTTCTAGTTTTGCTTGTCAGAAATGCTTTCCTGATTATTAGGAATATGTTACGATTCCCGAGGGTGTGCGAGTGAAACAAGCAGCAGGCTCATTTCTATTGTCGCTTGTCATAAATATTTAGCTGCTTTCCAATCGCTGACAATACTTTCGTAAACTCAGCGGTCAATACAAAGATCATTTGCAAAACAGAGAATTGACGCGAATGTTATGGTGTCCAAAATATGTCCAATTACGTCCGTACTTCACATTTTACATCACGCTAAATAACCATTTAATGACGAAATATGCACTCAACTGTAGCAAGTAACATTTCGCCGGCCAGAGTGGCCGAGCGGTTCTAGGCGCTTCAGTCTGGAACCGCGCGACCGCTGCGGTCGCAGGTTCGAATCCTGCCTCAGGCATGGATGTGTTTAGTGTCCTTAGGTTAGTTAGGTTTAAGTAGTTCTAAGTTCTAGGGGACTGATGACCTCAGACGTTTAGTCCTATAGTGCTCAGATCCATCTGAACCATCTAACATTATTCGCAAAAACAAATTGTGCTAGAATTACAGAAATTTTTCCGTGAATTTTTGCAGTAAGTCAGTGTTCCTGAAGAAGAAGCCAGCATCACGAGTACTCGTGCATTGAAAATATGGACAAAGTTTTATTTTCCTCCCCTTTTTCACAAAAATAACTGTACTGACAAAATACGCGATTCCGCGAATTATTTGCTGACAAATTGTATCCGTAATGTTTCACATGTATCTTACATTTTGTCTGTCACAGCGCTCACAGTATAACCCAGACATCTACATCTACATCTACATCTACATCCATACGCCGCAAGCCACCTGGCGGTGTGTGGCGGAGGGTACCTTCAGTACCTCTATCGGTTCTCCCTTCTATTCCAGTCTCGTATTGTTCGTGGAAAGAAGGATTGTCGGTATGCCTCTGTGTGGGCTCTAATCTTTCTGATTTTATCCTCATGGTCTCTTCGCGAGATATACGTAGGAGGGAGCAATATACTGCTTGACTCTTCGGTGAAGGTATGTTCTCGAAACTTTGACAAAAGCCCGTACCGAGCTACTGAGCGTCTCTCCTGCAGAGTCTTCCACTGGAGTTTATCTATCATCTCCGTAACGCTTTCGCGATTACTAAATGATCCTGTAACGAAGCGCGCTGCTCTCCGTTGGATCTTCTCTATGTTTTGTATCAACCCTATCTGGTACGGATCCCACACTGCTGAGCAGTATTCAAGCAGTGGGCGAACAAGCGTACTGTACCCTACTTCCTTTGTTTTCGGATTGCATTTCCTTAGGATTCTTCCAATGAATCTCAGTCTGGCATCTGCCTTACCGACGATCAACTTTATATGATCATTCCGTTTTAAATCACTCCTAATGCGTACTCCCAGATAATTTATGGTATTAACTGCTTCCAGTTGCTGACCTGCTATTTTGTAGCTAAATGATAAAGGATCTATCTTTCTGTGTATTCGCAGCACATTACACTTTTCTACATTGAGATTCAATTGCCATTCCCTGCATCATGCGTCAATTCGCTGCAGATCCTCCTGCATTTCAGTACAATTTTCCATTGTTACAACCTCTCGATACACCACAGCATCATCTGCAAAAAGCCTCAGTGAACTTCCGATGTCATCCACCAGGTCATTTATGTATATTGTGAACAGCAACGTGCCCATGACACTCCCCTGCAGCACACCTGAAATCACTCTTACTTCGGAAGACTTCTCTCCATTGAGAATAACATGCTGCGTCCTGTTATCTAGGAACTCCTCAATCCAATCACACAATTGGTCTGATAGTCCATATGCTCTTACTTTGTTCATTAAACGACTGTGGGGAACTGTATCGAACGCCTTGCGGAAGTCAAGAAACACGGCATCTACCTGTGAACCCGTGTCTATGGCCCTCTGAGTCTCGTGGACGAATAGCGCGAGCTGGGTTTCACATGACCGTCTTTTTCGAAACCCATGCTGATTCCTACAGAGTAGATTTCTAGTCTCCAGAAAAGTCATTATACTCGAACATAATACGTGTTCCAAAATTCTACAACTGATCGACGTTAGAGATATAGGTCTATAGTTCTGCACATCTGTTCGACGTCCCTTCTTGAAAACGGGAATGACCTGTGCCCTTTTCCAATCCTTTGGAACGCTACGCTCTTCTAGAGACCTACGGTACACCGCTGCAAGAAGGGGGGCAAGTTCCTTCGCGTACTCTGTGTAAAATTGAACTGGTATCCCATCAGGTCCAGAGGCCTTTCCTCTTTTGAGCGATTTTAATTGTTTCTCTATCCCTCTGTCGTCTATTTCGATATCTACCATTTTGTCATCTGTGCGACAATCTAGAGAAGGAACTACAGTGCAATCTTCCTCTGTGAAACAACTTTGGAAGAAGACATTTAGTATTTCGGCCTTTAGTATGTCATCCTCTGTTTCAGTACCATTTTGGTCACAGAGTGTCTGGACATTTTGTTTTGATCCACCTACCGCTTTGACATAAGACCAAAATTTCTTAGGATTTTCTGCCAAGTCAGCACATAGAACTTTACTTTCGAATTCATTGAACGCCTCTCGCATAGCCCTCCTCACCCTACATTTCGCTTCGCGTAATTTTTGTTTGTCTGCAAGGCTTAGGCTATGTTTATGTTTCCTGTGAAGTTCCCTTTGCTTCCGCAGCAGTTTTCTAACTCGGTTGTTGTACCACGGTAGCTCTTTTCCATCTCTTACGATCTTGCTTGGCACATACTCATCTAACGCATAATGTACGACGGTTTTGAACTTTGTCCACTGATCCTCAACACTATCTGTACTTAAGACAAAACTTTTGTGTTGAGCCAACAGGTACTCTGAAATCTGCTTTTTGTCACTTTTTCTAAACAGAAAAATCTTCCTACCCTTTTTAATATTCCTATTTACGGCTGAAATCATCAATGCCGTAACCGCTTTATGATCGCTGATTCCCTGTTCTGCGTTAACTTTTTCAAATAGTTCGGGTCTGTTTGTCACCAGAAGGTCTAATATGTTATCGCCACGAGTCGGTTCTCTGTTTAACTGCTCAAGGTAGTTTTCAGATAAAGCACTTAAAAAAATTTCACTGGATTCTTTGTCCCTGCCACCCGTTATGAGCGTTTGAGTCTCCCAGTCTATATCCGGCAAATTAAAATCTCCACCCAGAACTATAACATGGTGGGGAAATCTACTCGAAATATTTTCAGCCAACTTTCTGTCCCTAGTACTATATGGGCGTTGTGACCGTTTATTAATGAGAGTAGTTCTGGGACCTTTCTATAGACGCTCCTGCAGTTTACTATTAGCAAATTAATATTGTTATTCCCTGTTGCATTTTGCCTACTCCTACCTTGCCGCGTCTCAGGAGGCGTCTTGTCGGGCCTAGGGAGGGGATTCTCTAACCTAAAAAACCCCCATGTGCACTCCACACGTACTCCGCTACCATTGTAGCCGCTTCCGGCGTGTAGTGCACGCCTGACCTATTCAGGGGGACCCTACATTTCTCCACCCGATAGCGGAGGTCGAGAAATTTGCACCCCAGATCTCCGCAGAATCGTCTGAGCCTCTGGTTTAAGCCTTCCACTCGGCTCCAAATCAGAGGACCGCGATCGGTTCTGGGAACGATACTACAAATAGTTATCTCTGATTCCACCCCGCGAGCGAGGCTTTCCGCCTTCACCAATTCCGCCAACCGCCTGTACGAACTGAGGATGACCTCTGAACCCAGACGGCAGGAGTCATTGGTGCCGACATGAGCAACAATTTGCAGTCGGGTGCACCCAGTGCTCTCTATCGCCGCCGGTAGGGCCTCCTCCACATCTCGGATGAGACTCCCCGGCAGGCAGACAGAGTGAACACTGGCCTTCTTTCCCGACCTTCCCGCTATTTCCCTAAGGGGCTCCATCACCCGCCTAACGTTGGAGCTCCCAATAACTAATAAACCCCTCCCCCCGTGTGCCTGCTCGGACCTTGCTGAAGGAGCAGCCACATGTCCACTCACAGGCAGAACGGGCGATGCCACACGGCCAGCCTTCACATCGACCCTCCGCCTAGTGCGCCGCGAACGCCGCTGAACCCGCCACTCCCCTTGGGGAGAGGGTGGCCCAACCGCGCCCGGTGCCCGCGAAGATGTCTCGACAGCAGGGACAGTGGGTGAAGCATGTAACACCTGGGATGTACCTTGCGATGCACCAGACTCCCCACTGCCGCCACACTCCGAGGCAGCAGCCTGAAGACGGCTGACCGCGGCCATCAACACGCTCAGCTGTTCGCGAACAGTGGCTAGCTCCTCCTGCGTCCGTACACAGCAGTCACACATCCTATCCATCCTAAGGAATCAATTTACTGAAGAGAGTTAATCAACCTTTAACTAGACTGCTAATTTACTAAAGGCGGCTGTTTATTCACTAAACTGTGGTTGCTAGCCACTTCTTGCAGAAAACAAAGAAAATAGCACTACCTGTCTCTGGACTGTATTCAAAACAAACACTAGCACTACTGGCACTATGGCTGACTAAAGGGACTCTCTCTGACTGTATTCAAAACAAACACGAAATCTATGGAACACTATTAATAGCACCCGACAATGAAAGCTTCCTAAAAGTAAATACACACGGAAGAAGAAGTGACAAGTAAGAAAAATACAGTTAATACTTAAATTAAGGTAGCTCGCTGCACAGCAGACGTGAAGCAGACGGCAGTTACGACCATTGTAATAGCCTAGTTACCTATCTACAGCAGTTTACTGTTAGCACAGGAGTCGTTATTTGAAGGCTGGTGGAATTTTGGAGTTACAATATTTCAGTATTTCACAAGCCAGCGGGGCGGTAAAATGTCGCCACCCGATCACACATAAGCTCATCCGAAACGAAGTAATCCTGTTGGCTTTCGCTACTATCGGTAATTCAGCTCTCGTCCGTAACGATAAGTTAAACCCTATGCCAGCTCTTACGCTATCCGTTTGTCAATGTACCTGATAATGGCAACACGGTCGCTTGCCCAAATATTGTGCCCATTGTACACTGACATCCAGCCCTTCACCTGTGAACCATTTCGTCAAGTAAAGAAGATATTACAACTAGATATTACAACTACACCCAAAATCGAACTTTTGGACTCGAGTCTTCCAATACAAAACTCTTTCAAGGACGTAGAGAAAGCGGGGGTCATGGGGTCCGGAACCCCCTCGCCCCAATCGTCTAAATGAAATTGCACACAACCTAGGTCCCCTGTAGTGAAGCTGAAAAATATTTTAATTTTCAATAATACGACGAAAAAGTGATGTGCACTATCGATAGTCGGCAAGGCCAACGATAGATTTAAACTATCTCTGCATCCATACCACTATCGGCTATCACCCATCCCTGTTTTAGACAAGGCCAGTTGTCGGCCTTGCTTGAGCTCATTTGTTGTTTTATTATCAATTCAGTTCTTACTTGCAGTTTAATTAAATGTAAGTGCTACCTTTTTTTTGTTTTTTGTTTTTGTGCCGTCTGCTGTTGTGATAGTTTCTAATCATGGGAGGTTTGTAATAAGACAGAAGAGGAAAACCGATTTTCATTCGTTCGCTAGCGTTATTGTAAGTTAAAAATATGTACGCACCATTGTAATAGCCTAGTTACCTATCAACAGCAGTTTACTGTTAGCACAGGAGTCGTTATTTGAAGGCTGGTGGAATTTTGGAGTTACAATATTTCAGTATTTCACAAGCCAGCGGGGCGGTAAATGCCATTACAAATAACATTATATTAAATTTAGTGCATAAAAATAAACTTGGATTTATCTGCGTCGCCCAAAAATCGTGTTGATCAACAAAAATATCGCTCAGATGGTGATGGTTGCATTTCTTTAAAAAATTTGTTCAATATTCCATTATTAGTAACACAAATGGCAAAATATCGTCGAATCTGGTCACATGGGCGGTACTCAATTATAAAAAACAGTTTCGATAGGGAACGATGTGAAAGGGTTTGTGGAGAGCGGGAGTATGTGATGACAGCTCATTCTATATTTCGCTCGTTTCTGAAAGTTTGTTCAGCGGGTTGCTTGAATTCGTCCGAGCCGGCTACGCCCTGCGTCCCTCCCTCCCTCTTTTCGTCCAAACCAACTGAAGTCAGCAATTCCATGAGCAATTAAATTTTAAAATATGCATGCATTCATTCGCTATCACATAACTAAATATGCACAATTAAAGGAAAAACCTTTCGTTGTGATGCACTTTATTTTATTTGAAAACAATGTGCAACAGTCAGTTTTTCCAAATTCTCCAGCAACTTGAGGTAGCTCTGCGTGCTGATCCACTGAGCTAGCAATCCCTGGATTTGGCAACCTTAAAAATGGTTTTCTGAGGTTTTACATTTCCAATTTAGGCTAATTCCGGGGTTGCCACAGCCAGTTCCCTTCGGATAAAAACCATATGATAAATAAATAATAATCCATATTAACCCGTCTGTCGGGACATACCTTAATGCAGAAAATGATCTTTCTTACGCTGCAAGAAGTGACAAATGCATACATAAACGAGGAAATTTGGGAAAGTGTAAGGTCGAATAATTGCAGATGCTTTGCATTTTCGTCACCAAAAATTATTATAGCTCCTCCGTCGAGCAGAGATCTCTTTATTCCAAAAGTCCTGTTGCTAATAATTACGGAGTAATTAGCGCTCCTGCATTCCTCAGCACAAATACAGACTAAAAGAAGAAGAATCTAAAATTATCTCTAATGGTGAAGGGAGACTGGAGCTGCCAATATATAACACTCCTAATTATCGAGTTCATATCTCCGCTCGGTGAAAACTCCGAGGTCATTTTCTAATAAAATGTTTTATTGTTCTTTATGGACATTTTCAGAATAAATGAAAAACATGATTAGTCTTTCTGAGGTCCTCTTTAACAAATCGGACCCCCTCCCTTCCCACTTTCACAAAATCCTGGCTGCATCCTTGACTCTGTTCTACCAAAATACAACACACAACGAGATTCTGTTACGAGACATTTTATGACTTTTAACATGCAACGAATCGCGCTGTGATGTCCGAGAGCGCGAATTCTGGTTCACACTACTGTTAAGGATAGAGGCATTTTTAGCAGTGTAGAAACAGAAGATATTTCCAGAAACGCTGAAAATAGGGCACGTTAATAGAGTTCGAAATCAGAACACTTAATGACGATATACAATATATACGAGGTGCGGCTAGAAAAAAACCGGACTGATGCTGGAAAAAACATTTATTTACAATTATTTACAATTTCATGTTATCTCCTTCAATGTACTCTCCTCCTCGGTCTCTACACCGCTCCATACGAATTTTCCACTGTTCATAGCAATGCTACAGATCATTTTCGGTAAGTCCATACATTACTTCCGTCACTTTTTCTTTTACTGCTTCAACAGTCTCAAATCTAGTTCCTTTCAAAGCTGACTTGACTTTAGGGAAAAGAAAAAAGTCACAGGGGGCCAAATCAGGTGAGTAGGGTGGATGATCTAAGATGGGAATGTTGTGTTTTGCCAAAAACGTCTTCACTGACAACGCACTGTGAGCTGGGGCATTGTCTTGGTGAAGGATCCATGACTTTTTTCTCCACAAATCGTTCCGTTTTCTCCGTACTCGCTCACGTAGGGTAGCCAGGACGCTAATGTAGTAATGCTGATTCACTGTTTGTCCCTCTGGTACCCAATCAATGTGCACAATCCCTTTGATGTCAAAAAAAACAATCATCATTGCCTTGAATTTCGATTTTGACATTCGTGTTTTTTTTTTTTTTGTCGTGGAGAACCAGGAGTTTTCCAATGCATCGATTGGCGTTTAGTTTCGGGATCGTAAGTAAAAAACCACGATTCATCGCAAGTAATAACATTTTGTAAGAAGGTGGGATCACTTTCAATGTTTTCCAGGATGTCAGAACAAATCATTCTTCGGCGTTCCTTCTGTTCAATTGTGAGACACTTTGGAACCATTTTTGAACACACTTTGTTCATGTTGAAACTTTCATGAAGAATCTGCCTAACACTTTCCTTGTCAACTCCTGTTAACTCAGACACTGCTCTGATTGTTAAACGGCGATCTTGTCGAACAAGTTTACCGATTTTTTCAATGTTTGCATCAGTTTTTGCTGACAATGGTCTGCCAGTGCGAGTGTCATCACTGGTGTCTTCGCGGCCATCTTTAAATCGTTTAAACCACTCAAACACTTGTGTTCGCGATAAACAATCATCGCCGTACACTTGTTGTAACATTACAAACGTTTCACTTGCAGATTTTCCTAGTTTGAAACAAAATTTGATGTTAACACGCTGTTCTTTCTGTACACTCAACATTTTCCGACGCACAGACAAAACGTCAACTACTTAAAACAGACGCCACGGGCAGACTGAGTGCAGGAGGCAGATGAAACTCGAGCAGTAGGCGGAGCGAGAGTCACGTGACAGGCCACGCGACTTTCAGCCTTATTGCATTCGTTTTATTGTTTCACCAGTACTAGTCCGGTTTTTTTTCTAGCCACACCTCGTACATGTCATCCAACCAAAGACAAAATTTTATGCACAATGATTTTTTGATAACACAGCTTATTACACGTCAAGGTATAAACTTCCAGAGAAGATTACTTTCTGTTTATTTCAGAGGCTGTATGCATGGATGTTTCTACACTGTGCAATACAATTAAAGAATCACTTTTACGAAAACCCGTAAATGCCTCCCATTGCGACGCAGAAGTTGGAAATTTGGTTCAACGGTGCCTACAACCTTCTACTGTAACGGTGCAAAGGCACGCCGCCCTGCAACTTTACCCTTGGGCTCCGCGACATTCAAACAGCAAGTTGTGGACACATGCGAAAAAAAAAGGCCACAGCTCAGAAGTTTTTGTGAAGTGTAAGGTGGGTTAATGATGGCGCTTTGGCACCAAATTTTAGTACAGTCCGGTCCAGACAGTGGGCGCGCCACACGATGTAAAGGTCGTCACACCCCGTCTTTCCCACGTTTCACCTCTTCTTTTGACGCCTCTGCGATAGAAGTCAGAACCGTGACAACCAGATTTGAAATCAAGCAGTTTTCTTATGAGTCGCCGAGAATAACATTTCAGACACACCGTCCATCAGAGTCGACACGAAAAGGCCTGAATATGTGGCACAAAAGGAGTCAGTGAAACTACGAGGGCAGTTCAATAAGTAATGCAACACATTTTTTTTCTGAAACAGGGGTTGTTTTATTCAGCATTGAAATACACCAGGTTATTCCCCAATCTTTTAGCTACACAACACTATTTTTCAACGTAATCTCCATTCAATGCTACGGCCTTACGCCACCTTGAAATGAGGGCCTGTATGCCTGCACGGTACCATTCCACTGGTCGATGTCGGAGCCAACGTCGTACTGCATCAATAACTTCTTCATCATCCGCGTAGTGCCTCCCACGGATTGCGTCCTTCATTGGGCCAAACATATGGAAATCCGACGGTGCGAGATCGGGGCTGTAGGGTGCATGAGGAAGAACAGTCCACTGAAGTTTTGTGAGGTCCTCTCGGGTGCGAAGACTTTTGTGAGGTTTTGCGTTGTCATGAAGAAGGAGGAGTTCGTTCAGATTTTTGTGCCTACGAACACGCTGAAGTCGTTTCTTCAGTTTATGAAGAGTAGCACAATACACTTCAGAGTTGATCGTTTGACCATGGGGAAGGACATCGAACAGAATAACCCCTTCAGCGTCCCAGAAGCTTGTAACCATGACTTTACCGGCTGAGGGTATGGCTTTAAACTTTTTCTTGGTAGGGGAGTGGGTGTGGCGCCACTCCATTGATTGCCGTTTTGTTTCAGGTTCGAAGTGATGAACCCATGTTTCATCGCCTGTAACAATCTTTGACAAGAAATTGTCACCCTCAGCCACATGACGAGCAAGCAATTCCGCACAGATGGTTCTCCTTTGCTCTTTATGGTGTTCGGTTAGACAACGAGGGACCCAGCGAGAACAAACCTTTGAATATCCCAACTGGTGAACAATTGTGACAGTACTACCAACAGAGATGTCAAGTTGAGCACTGAGTTGTTTGATGGTGATCTGTCGATCATCTCGAACGAGTGTGTTCGCACGCTCCGCCATTGCAGGAGTCACAGTTGTGCACGGCCGGCCCGCACGCGGGAGATCAGACAGTCTTGCTTGACCTTGCGGCGATGATGACACACGCTTTGCCCAACGACTCATCGTGCTTTTGTCCACTGCCAGATCACCGTAGACATTCTGCAAGCGCCTATGAATATCTGAGATGCCCTGGTTTTCCGCCAAAAGAAACTCGATCACTGCCCGTTGTTTGCAACGCACATCCGTTACAGACGCCATTTTAACAGCTCCGTACAGCACTGCCACCTGTCGGAAGTCAATGAAACTATACGAGACGAAGCGGGAATGTTTGAAAATATTCCACAAGAAATTTCCGGTTTTTTCAACCAAAATTGGCCGAGACAAAAAATGTGTTGCATTACTTATTGAACTGCCCTCGTATCTCTTTCCTTTGGGCGTTGATTCACACAGTTTTTGCGTACGTAAACGACAGCTGACAGTGCAGTGAGCAACCTTTCTCAATGCTGACAGCCCCAGACGTTTCAACACTGCTCTAAGTACATTGTGGGGCTGCATCCCCAATGAATTTAACTGCACCCCTTTGGAGTGCAGCGCAGCTGCAGTGTTTCCTCTCGTTTAGAGATTGGAACCTCTAGGAACCGTTCAAAACCAAATTTGAACGTGATCCGAAGTAGCAAAGTGTGCATATGCATTTTCAGTTCTTCTGTTCATGCCCCTTTGTTTCGTGATAGGGGAAGGCAGGGGAATGCGACATTGACTAAAACGACAGAGGGTCCCTCTGAGACCCACCTCCAGAATTTGGCAACACCCTTAGAGGCACCAGCCCTCCTTTATTGAGAATTTTAATAACGTATCTGTACAAATACAACCTGTGAAGTGTTCCAAGGTACCTGCAGTCTGGCAACTTCTTGACACCCCTCCAATCCCAGATGCCTGCCTGCAGGGGCCTAGGTACACTTCACAGGTTGTCTCTGAACTGGTAGATTATTAAAATTCTCGCTGGTGCTACTAAGGGTGTTGTCAAACGCCGGAGGTGGGTCTTAGAGGGAACCTTTGGCGTTTTATTCAATGTTGTGTCCCCCGCCCCCCTTTTTCTGTGATGAGGCCACAGAACAGGAGTGCTTGAAATGTTTAAGCACCCTTTTTCTGCTTCGTATCACACTCAAATTTCGTCGACTGGTCTTAAATGGCCCCAGGTAGTTCCACCCTGTAGACGAGAGCGGAAATTGCGGCCTTGCTGCACTCCAAAGCGGTGCGACTACATTCAATGGAGATACAGCCCCACAATGTGCTTAGAGAAGGGCTGAAATGTCAGAGGGTTTCGTCAGCGTTAAAGGCCGTCACGAACTTCGCCCTGTTGCTCACTGCACTGCGAACTGTCGGTTTCGACAGCGAAACGTGTGGGAATCAACGCCCAAAGGACAGGAGTGGTTTCATTGGCGCCCTTTATGCCGCCCCGTGAGGCCTTTTCGTTTCGATTCTGCGCGGTGGTGTGTCTGAAATGCTTTCCTCAGCCACCTCTAAGAAACCAGAACGATTTCAACGCTGAATGTTACTGTACTGACTTCCATCAGGAGAGGTGTCAAAGGAAGGGGTGAAATGTGGGTAAGAGGGGTGTGTGATGACCTTGCCATCTTGCGGCAGGCCCACGTTGGGGCTAGAAGAATTGGGGCGAAATCTGGTGCAAATGTGACACCATTAACCCACCTTACACGTCACATGAACTTCAGAGCTCTGGCCATTTTTTGCATGTGTCGGCACCTTGCTGTTTGAAGCGTCTTCGAGCTCAAAGGTGACGTCACAGGGCGCCACACTTTTGCAGCATTACAGAGTGAGGTTGTAGACACTTCTGAGCCAAATTTGAAACTTCCGGTCGCTGCTGGAGACAATTAAGGGGTGTAGAAAAAATGATTCTTTAATAGCGTTGCGCAGTGTAATTTACGAACTTGCTCTTCCAGAACGGTTATAGATTTAGAAGACATCCATCAGTAGGCCAATATATAAAGTACGTTTGTATGAATTATCGTAGTTCCATTATTTCCAACATGACAGATAAGAAGAAGTGGTCACTTATTGGTGTTGGTACCCTGCTACACTCTACCTTCTACTCTCCGATGATTCAGTCTTTTCTCTCTGAGCGTCGCAATGTTTCAAAATCGTGTGAATAGCAGATGTTTAATGTTATGCAGTAAATAAATGAGTATGCTTCCCCCATTCGCTAGTGAAATAATATTTCGTAAACTAGAGTGTTATAATTGTAAAATGTTTCCATTCTGCTTCAGAGAATCGCATTGCCTCAATCTCTTGTATTCCTGCATTTCGTTACCGGGTATCTGTAAACGGCGACAGCACTGTAATGCTTCCTTGGAACATTCGCTTCAGTTCATTCTCTTCTGAGTAGGCTTACTCTTTGAACAAGATAAGAGCTTGGATTTTACCTGAGCAGATCTCTTTATCGATCATATATCTGTATAAAAATTACGCATGATGAATGGTTCTTATCAATACGGGTAGCACATTGATGGAGTTTCCAAACTCTTACAAGGGAACCTCCCCATCGCACCCCCCTCAGATTTAGTTATAAGTTGGCACAGTGGATAGGCCTTGAAAAACTGAACACAGATCAATCGAGAAAACAGGAAGAAGTTGTGTGGAACTATGAAGAAATAAGCAAAATGTACAAACTGAGTAGTCCATGTGCAAGATAGGCAATATCAAGGAGAGTGAACAGAGACGTCAATGAACGAACGGACAGATCATAACTTTGCGAAAATAAATAAAGTAAAATTTTCACTCGAGGGAAGACTTGGTTCTCGTTCCGCAGCTGCTCACGCTAACCACGGGACCACGGCGTTCCTTGGCTCATATTGTCCTTGATGTTGCCTATCTTGCACATGGACTACTCAGTTTGTATATTTTGCTTATTTTTTCATAGTTCCACACAACTTCTTCCTGTTTCCTCGATTGATCTGTGTTCAGTTTTTCGAGGCCTATTCACTGTGCCAACTTATAGCTAAATCTGAGGGGGGTGCGATGGGGAGGTTCCCTTGTTAGTCATTAAGGACGGGCCCGGAAACCGTAGCTTTCTACTTGTAAAATTTTATATCCGAAGCAGGGTGGTCCATTGATAGTGACCGGGCCAAATATCTCACTAAATAAGCGTCAAACGAAAAAACTACAAAGAACGAAACTCGTCTAGCTTGAAGAGGGAAACCAGATGGCGCTATGGTTGGCCCACTAGCTGGCATTGCCATAGGTCAAACGGATATCAACTGCGTTTTTTTAAAAATAGGAACCCCCATTTTTTATTACATATTCGTGTAGTACGTAAAGAAATATGAATGTTTTAGTTGGACCACTTTTTTCGCTTTGTGATAGATGGCGCTGTAATAATCACAAACGTATAAGTACGTGGTATCACGTAACATTCAGCCAGTGCGGACGGTATTTGCTTCGTGATACATTACCCGTGTTAAAATGGACCGTTTACCAATTTCGGAAAAGGTCGATATCGTGTTGATGTATGGCTATTGTGATCAAAATGCCCAACGGGCGTGTGCTGTGTGTGCTGCTCGGTATCCTGGACATCATCCAAGTATCCCGACTGTTCGCCTGATAGTTACGTTATTTAAGGAAACAGTAAGTGTTCAGCCACATGTGAAACATCAACCAGGACCTGCAACAAATGATGATGCCCAAGTAGGTGTTATAGCTGCTGTCGCGGCTAATCCGCACATCAGTAGCAGACAAATCTCAAAAACGTCGGTGTTGAGAATGCTACATCAACATCGATTGCACCCGTACCATATTTCTATGCACCAGGAATTGTATGGCGACGACTTGAAACGTCGTGTACAGTTCTGCCACTGGGCACAAGAGAAATTACGGGACGATGACAGATTTTTTTTTGCATGCGTTCTATTTAGCGACGAAGCGTCATTCACCAACAGCGGTAACGTAAACCGGCATAATATGCACTGTTGGGCAACGGAAAATCGACGATTGCTACGACAAGTGGAACATCAGCGACCTTGGCGGGTTAATGTATGGTGCGGCATTATGGGAGGAAGGATAATTGGTCCCCATTTTATCGATGGCAATCTAAATGGTGCAATGTATGCTGATTTTCTACGTAATGTTCTACCGATGTTACTACAAGACGTTTCACTGCATGACAGAATGGCGATGTACTCCCAGTATGATGGATGTCCGGCACATAGCTCGCGTGCGGTTGAAGCGGTATTGAATAGCATATTTCATGACAGGTGGATTGGTCGTCGAAACACCATACCATGGCCCGCACGTTCACCGGATCTGACGTCCCTAGATTTCTTTCTGTGAGGAAAGTTGAAGGATATTTGCTATCGTGATCCACCGACAACGCCTGACAACATGCGTCAGCGCGTAACGGAAGCCGAACTACTCGCTGTTGAGAGGAATGTCGTTACACGTATTGCCAAATGCATTGAGGTTGACGGACATAATTTTGAGCATTTCTTGCATTAATGTGGTATTTATAGGTAATCACGCTGTAACAGCATGCGTTCTCAGAAATGATAAGTTCACAAAGGTTTATGTATCAAATTGGAACAACCGAAATAAAATGTTCAAACGTACCTACGTTCTGTATTTTAATTTAAAAAACCTGCCTGTTACCAACTGTTCGTCTAAAATTGTGAGCCATATGTTTGTGACTATTACAGCGCTTCTATCACAAAGAAAAAAAAGTGGTCCAACTAAAACATTCGCATTTCTTTACTTACTACACGAATATGTAATAAAAAATGGGGGGTTCCTATTTTAAAAAACGCAGTTGATATCCGTTTGACCTATGGCAGCGCCATCTAGCGGGCCAAGCATAGTGCCATCTGGTTTCCCCCTTCAAGCTAGGCAATTTTCGTTCTTTGAAGTTTTTTCGTTTGACGTTTATTTCGTGAGATATTTGGCCCTGTCACGATCAATGGACCACCCTGTATAATGGCCTGCCAGTTTTATTTTATTTTATTTCTGTACTTTAAAGGATTATTTTTCCACGATGTTCAACATTCTAATAAACTGATTGACCAAAAGACATGGGAAAAGTTGCCCATTGACAGATGTGCCGTTTATGACGCCCGAATATTGCTATACGCCACATCTAGATGTGTCGCATGGAGCGAGTGTTAAGCCCACGGAGGTATAATAACGGGAGGTGGCACTACAGACTTAACGCTGTACATTGCTTTGAAGTCGGCGCCACCATGCTAGTAGGGCCTAAACATTAGCAGACACCCCTTTACAACAGCTTTTTGTTCCTAATTTCCGTCATGTCTACGTAACAGCTGTCTTAAATATTAGGTAAATACGACAGTGTTCTCGCGGATAACAATATCAGGAAGGCAGTTTCAGACGTTTTTCTGGTCTCAAAGGCATATTTGATCCAGTAACACGACACATTTGTCCTCTTTAATGTAACTTTCTTCTTGTACACGTTTCAGATAACGAAGAGAGAAAAAAAAGCAAAGGTATTACCCGAATGGAATGGAAATCGGTAGATGTGATGTACAGGTACATACAAACAAATGATTACAGTTTCAGAAAAATTAGATTACTGCTTCAAGAGAAAGAGCTTCACGAATTGAGGAAGTCAAAGACGTGTTGATTAACCGCTGGCCCTTATGCAAGCCGTCATTCTGCTAACCTTTGATTGGCAGAGTTTTTGGGTGTCCTCCTGAGGGGTATCGTGCCAAATTCTGTCCAATTGACGCGTTAGAGGTCAAAATCCCGGGCTAGCTGAAGGATCCTTCCATTAAGGCCCCAAACTTTCTCGATTGGGGAGAGATCCGGCAACCTTGCTTGCCAAAGTACGGTTAGGCAAGCAGAGGAAACCCTTGCCGTGTGCGGATGGGTATCATCCAGCTGAAATGCAAGCCGAGGATGGGTTGTCACAAGACAAACAAAACGGGACGTATAATATCGTCGACGTGCTGCTGTCCTGAAGGATACCGCTGATGACATCCAAAGGGGTCCTGCTTTGAAATGAAATGACACCGAGGACCATCACTCCTGACTGTCAGGCAGTCAGGTTGGTATCCCACCGCTGGCTGTGACGTCTCCAGACACGTCTTCTCTGGTCATCGGGGCTCGGTTCGAATTAAATTCTACTCTAGTTAATGAGATTACAGTCCGAATGTGCCCGACACCACTGCAAACGGTCTTGTTGGTGTACAAGGATCAGCTATAGTCATCGTAAGGGGCGCCGTGAGCACTGTCCCCTTTGTTTGAGCCACCTATTAACAGTTCTTGTGGTCCGTGAAGCACTAGTTGCACGTCGGATCGATGATAATGATGAATCTGGGGCTCTGAATGCCTCTCTGACGATTGCTGTGTCCTCACGTTCTCTCTAGGTCAACTGCTTCCTTCTTGACGTGTGTTCGCACATGGTTCACTCATTCCTGCCATCGAACAGTGCATCACTCTTATTCAAACGTCGAGCGATCGCCGATTACGCGAACCAGCTTCTTTGACGCCAACTACATGTTCTCTCACAGATGCTGGCATCTGCGCATTTTGTTCACGCGTCTGTCAGCGAGGCTTAGTTACTGTCCAGCTGAGTACACTGAATGACTTTATGCTCTGGTGTCGATGTAGCCTCTGGTTACCATCCCTGCCCGCTGCGCGGTGAAATTACGCTGCAGCGTCACATATTCTTCCACTGGTCGCCGAATTTTACAGTTTTCTGTTTTCCGTCGATACTTGTATGAATACCAGTTTGTAACCAATTTGCATAACTCCTTCGTGGTGCGTCGTGTTGCTGGTTTTATTTTCATTTATTTATTTTGTATTAGAGTGCATTATCATCAGTTTTCTGCTATATTGGCAGGTCTATCTCCAGATACTGATTTAATATCAGATGAAGCCATTTTTGTGCATAAAATGGAGACTGCATTATGCAGGGAAGATTATTAGAGTGTACTGGATTACAAAAGCAGCCTTTTCACATCCCATATTAGAGTGTATGGGATGTGAAAAGGCTGCTTTTGTAATCCAGCTGTTTTCTTAATACGGTACGATGAAACTGATGTTCCGCTTACGTCCTCTTCCCGAAAATGCTGAGAATACATTATGCTGTGTCTGGACGGTTTGCAAATTCCCTCGTCACAGCGTTCAACCAGAGCGCTCTTCGAGTTGTACTGATAGTAAATCTGAAGTCAAATCACAGAAATGAAACCACTGCAGTAAAAGTAAGCAGCGCAACTAAAATTCTTGTACATAAAAGAAAATACCGCTTGAGCGCAGCCACTTGTGAATGAAATGCGATTTCTTTACACTTTAGGCTGTAATCAGAACGACTAGTGCACCTATAAATGATGCAAGCTGGATTTCTTTTCTTTGTATCACAACGCTTCTGCCAGAAGTAAATGTTTGGCGTTACTAACATGGCGGACGCCAGCTTCAGATCTGTGATACCATGACAACTCCTTGAATTACACCTCCATAGTTTACAGACGAGCTGTAGAGAACGTAGCAGATGGTCGCGAGTTAACCGACTTTGAATGTGGAATGGAAATCAGTGCAAGCCGTGTACATCAGACAATTACAGAGAGTAACACACACATACACAAATGGATTCTGAGGTCAACAGTGTCTAGGCTCGCAGATACAATGTTTCCACACACGTAAACTGCCGCACAGACCGTCCACAAGTGTGTAATGTCGCCTCCACAGGGTGTAGTGGGTTTTCTGAACTTGGGCTTTACGAACCGTGGCGTCAGCTTCATGTTTCCGACTACAGGTATTTTAGCCGTCGGTTTTCCGACCATCAAAGGAAGCTGTAACCGTGTGGGAGGTTCTGCCGAGGGAGGTTCTGCCGACAGTTCTGTAAAAAAAAAAAAAAAAAAAAAAATCCCTCCACATTTTGTCCACGATCGGTACTTGTTATGCACGTAGTAAGTAGGAGTGTTTAAATCTTTATTTTATTTTTCAATTTTCCCTTTTTGCTTTCTACAGCATTATTACAGCAAATTATTAAATTTCTTGGTTTATTTTATGAATTTTAAATTCTCAAATTCTCGTATGAAATCAAGGGAAAACATCATCCCAAATTGTTGGACAGGGCAGTCAGAATGAGTCTGAAAAGCTTTTATTTTTTTATTTACTCGTTAAGTTCCGTAGCACCAAATTGAGGAGCAAATCTCCAAGGTCATGGAACATGTCAGTACATGAAATTACAACATAAACGTAATAACAGATAAAAATAAATGTTCATGAACCTTAAAAAAGTCAGTCCATAAGTTTAAGTAAACGCTATCAGCAGTACAATAAAAATCAGCTTAATTTTTCAATGAACTCCTCGACGGAATAGAAGGAATGACCCATGAGGAAACTTTTCAGTTTCGATTTGAAAGCGCGTGGATTACTGCTAATATTTTTGAATTCGAATGGCAGCTTATTGAAAATGAATGCAGCAGTATACTGCACACCTTTTTGCACAAGAGTTAAGGAAGTCCGATCCAAATGCAGGTTAGATTTCTGGCGAGCATTAACCGAGTGAAAGGTGCTTATTCTTGGGAATAAACTAATATTGGTAACAAGAAACAACAATAAGGAATATACGTATTGAGAGGCCAATGTCAAAATACTCGTGAACAGAGGTCGACAAGAGGTTCGTGAACTAACACCACTTATTGCTCGAATCGCCCGTTTCTGAGCCAAAAATATCCTTTTAGAATGAGAAGAGCTACCCCAAAATATAATACCATACGACAATAGCGGATGAAAATAAGCAAAGTAGACTAATTTTCGTGTCTTACTATCACTCACTTCTGATACCGTTCGAATAGTAAAAGATCCTGAACGTGGGCTTTCCATGACAGCTTACTATCTATCTGAACACCTAGAAAGTTGAACTGTTCAGCTTCACTAATCATATGCCCATTCTGTGAAATTAAAACATCAGGTTTTGTTGAATTGTGTGTTAGAAATTGTAAAAATTGAGTCTTACTGTGATTTAGTGTTAGCTTATTTTCTACAAGCCATGATCCGAGGTCATACTGCACTATTTGAAACTGAGCCAATGTTGCACACAACATCCTCTACTACCAAGCTAGTGTCATCAGCAAACAAAAATATTTTAGAGTTACCGATAATACTAGAGGGCATATCATTTATATAAATAAGGAACAGGAGTAGCCCCAACATTGATCCCTGCCCCCCCCCCCCCCCCCCCACTTGACAGTACCCCACTCAGACCCCACATCACGGCCGTTATCAACATTGTGAATAATGACCTTTTGCTGCCTGTTGCTAAAGTAAGAGGTAACCAATTGTGAGCTACTCCACGTATTCCGTAATGGTCCAACTTCTGGAGCAACATTTTGTGATCAACACAATCAAATGCATTACCAAAAAATATGCCAAGCGTTCGAAACCCTTTGTTTAACCCATCCAGTACCCCACAGAGCAAAGAGAATATAGCATTTTCAGTTGTTAAACGACTTCTAAAGCCGAACTGTACAGTTGATAGCAAATCGTGTGATATAAAATGATTAATTATCCTTACATACATAGCCTTTTCAATAACTTTTGCAAACACTGATGGCATAGAAATAGGTTTAAAATTATCTACATTATCCCTTTCTCCCTTTTAATAAAGTGACTTTACTACTGAGCGATTTTGCTCAGGAAACTGACCATTCCTAAAGGAAAAATTACAAATATGTGAAGCACACTACTTTAATATTCTGCTAGACACTCCATCATAACCATTCGAGTCCTTAGTCTTCAGTGATTTAATTATTGACACAATTTCCCTCTGTATTTCAGACATCAAGCTCGGAAAGGCATTTGCCAAGAAAGTTACATGATTTCTTGTAGAAACTAAATTTTTATTTATTTCACCAGCAATGCTCAGAAAATGGTTGTTAAATACCGTACATATATCTGATTTATCAGTAACAGAAATATTTTTACTGCGAACTGACTTTATATCGTCGACCTTGTGCTGCTGACCAGACACTTCCTTCACAACTGACCATATGGTTTTAATTTTATCTTGTGAATTAGCTATTCTATTCGCATACCATATACTCTTTGCCTTCCTGATAACATTTTTAAGCACCTTACAAGGATGTTGCAGGATAGGCAGTGGTGGGAAATAATTATTAAGAGAAAAAAAGTTCGATACGTTGCGCCATTTTGAGTTAATTAGCGTTGATGTTAGCCAAACAGGCCGTTATGCACGAAAATTCAAGAGGCCCAACAGAGGCTGTGTCGCCAAATGTGCTCTTCGCTTGTTTTCCTAAAACCAAACAAGAGAGCGATACAAAAACTGAATGTAGGACAGTAGTAAGGATCGAACACGAGCCCGTGGCTGAGCAGTTTTGTGAGCCATTATCTACGCTACTAGAAGGACTAACATGAACTGCAACCAGCGGTCCACTTGAATTTTCGCGCACAGCGGTCTGATTGGCTAACTTCAGTGCTAATTAACTCGGAAACTGTGCAACATGTGGAAATCTTTTCTTAGCAATTTTTTTCAGCACAACCTATACTACAACACCCTTACAAGGTTTTCAGACTGTTTTTGACCAACCTGTATAGTATCGTAATCTCGTTTCACCTTTTTTCATGATCTATGTATCATTTCTTCTTTTCTGAAGAGGCAGGTCAATGGAACCTTGTTTTTAGTTTCAGATACAGGATTTACTGCTTCCTTCTTCAGCTTATTTATCAGAAACATGTATGGTGCAGGCATTCAGTTGTTTGAATTGTTTCGAACAACTGTCAAATGCCCCGACCATACGACAGTTCCATTTTCACGAAACTTCAAGGAAACGAAGGCTATTTCCGAGGGCACTGACTAACAGACGGTAGCAATACAAATGGCTCTGAGCACTATAGGACTTAACATCTGAGGTCATCAGTCCCCTAGAACTTAGAACTACTTAAACCTAAGGACATCACACACATCCATGCCCGAGGCAGGATTCGAACCTGCGACCGTAGCAGTCACGCGATTCCGGACTGAAGCGCCTAGAACCGCTCGGCCACCACGGCCGGCGGTGGCAATACATCCGCAGCTGTAAATGACTTACGTAAATCAGCAGTGCGGGAGGCTCCGGTAGGGAAACATGCGGCGCTAACCTGGTTGGCCAAAAGTCCCAAGTCAACTGCTGCACCTAAAAAATGTGTGTGAAATCTTATGGGACTTAACTGCTAAGGTCATCAGTCCCTAAGCTTACACACTACTTAACCTAAATTGTCCTAAGGACAAACACACACACCCATGCCCGAGGGAGGACTCGAACCTCCGCCGGGATCAGCCGCACAGTCCATGACTACAGCGCATTAGACCGCTTTTTTTTTTCTTAATCTCATTTTGTTCGTATTCGTTCGTTGCATCTGCCCGGGGCGGACGTCGCAAGACATCCGTTTCAGTTCGTCGATGGTCCATTGACTCAGTTTTTTACTACAGAGGGCAGTTAAACCTCTGACCGAACACGCTTTTTTTTCCTGGATTTCATTTTTTTCGCTTTAGTTCGTTGCATCTGCTCGGGGCGGACGTCATACGACATCCGTTTAAGTTCGTTTTTAATCGATTAACTCAGTTTTTTTTTTTATTACAGAGGGCAGTTAAACCCTCTGACCCAACACGCTGAGCTACCGTGCCGGTATGCTGAGCTACCGTACCGGCGCCGCTCGGCTAATCCGACGCGGCTGCTGCACCTACAACAGGGTCGGAAACACCATGGTCGGAAAGTCCATGTAGACCTTCCACAGTACCATAAAGGGCGATCAGTGGTGTACTGAGTCGGATCACCACCGATTTGAACGTTGGGCGTCTGAAACCCATTTCTATCAGCACTGTACGTAGACAAAGGACTGCATGGGCTTCAGCAGCCGACGACTGGCAATCACATCCAGTGCATTCCCATAACTTTTGGGCAATCGGCGATATTTCACGATAACTTCGAGCTGGCACGGAAAAATATTATTGCTCTAAAGAAAATAGAATTATGAAATATAATTATTTATTGACTTAAAAAAGACATCCATCTTACAAGTATCTCTTTAAACAGTTAGGAACAATGGAAACAGACTCATAGGACATTTTTTTCGTGCCTGTTTACATGTATTATTGTCAATGTGTTTCAGTTTGAGACTAAATCGACATTCACAAACCATCATCATCATCACTTCAAGCATTAGGCGTTTTTTGCTGTGCCTGTTATGGTACCCATCGCTTCCTCGCTCTTCCTTCTTTTCTCTCAACTGTCTTAAATCTTCTTATCTGGAGACTTAATCTTTTTCGACTCATTCTTTCGAGATGTTCATTCCAGTTTATCCTATTTTCTCGTATTTGTTAAGGACGTTAAATATGTTCAGTTCTTCCCTAATTTCCGAATTTCGAAATCTGTCAGCTCTCGAGCGTCCTTTTACTGCTCTTAGAAACTTCATCTCTGTTGCTAGTGCGCCACTTTCTTGGTGTTTACGTATACCCACGATTCACTTCGTAAACAAGCACTGAAACTGCTATTGTCCTTTAAAATTTCAATCATGTTTCTTTCTTTGTTCTATTTTTTAGACATCTGTTTATTGATCCGCTTATACTCACAAACTCTGATAATTTCTTCTCTACATCTTCGTCATACTCACATGTGACGTCACAACTTAAATAGTTAAAATGTTCGACCCGTTCTATTGTCGTATCGTTCATCACAATTTTTGTCCATACAGGATATTTCCCTTTGAAAGCCACTGACTTTGTCTTCTTTTAAGAAATCGTCAAATAGTACTCTTTGCAAACCTTGCCTAAAGATGTATTCCCCTTTGCACGTCATCTTCTTTATCTGCCAGCAGTGTGGTGTCGTCTGCATGAAAAAGACAGTTCAAGCGGGAATTACTGTTAACCTTAATTCCTTCTTTAAAAAATTTCCTTCTATCTCTGAATTGCATCACCTAAATAAATGTTAAGAAGTGTAGGTGAAATGCTGCACCCTTGTCTTGCTCTTTTGTTTGTGGCTATAGTCTCTGTTAGAGTGACATTTACATATAAAATTACAATCGTGTGTTTGTGCAGACCTTTTATAACGTTTATCTGGTGTCGTGGATGTCCTCTTTTCTTCAAAATTCTCCACAGTTTCTCTCTATAAACATTATCAAATGATTAATAAAATGAAGAACGCCAAATGAGTTACACTATTATACTCTCTTTGATTTTCGATTATTTGTTATATAATGAATACCACATTCGTTGTCGCCTGTCCCTCCGAAATCCCATTTGTTCTTCGCATAATAAATTCTCAGCTATAACCTTTAACCTCTTGTTCACTATTCTTGCACAAATTTTGTTTGTGGTGATAAGCTGATCTCCCTACAGTTCTCGCAGCTAGAGCGGTTTCCTTTTATAAATAGTGATACCACGTTTGTTTGTGACCTTACTTCTGGAACAGCTCCTTTTCTTTAGCACACATTTAATAAATGTAGTAATCTCTTTTGTAGTTCAGTGCCTCCGTATTTTAGCACTTTAGTGTTTACACCACCCATACTAATAGCTTTTCCGAATTGGGGGCTTCTCTTAATTCAACCATACATCAATCGTCTACACATTCTATTTCAATTTCATCCTCTACATTCTCCGTGGAGCACGTTTCTTCATATCACAAGTTCTTGTAATGTACTAGCCATTTTGCTTGTTGGCGTTATTTATTTGAGTAACTTCTTTTTCTGTTTCGTTTAGCATTTTCATTGTTTTATAAGATATCATTTAACTTTCGTGAATATCGTCTTCTATTACGCTTATATTTCCAGATTCTTAACGAGCTGGTTTCATTGTTCGATTTGCTGTGTTTCTTTCTTGTTTGTAAATCTAATGATTCTCTTCTGTTGGTTCGTAGAGGTAGTTATGATAAGGATCTTACTTTTTTTTGCTTGGAACTTTATCAAATTTTGGTGTCCAAAGTTTTAACCCTTTCTTCCTCCTTATCTTTTTATTTTTTCCTAAGGCTTATTTAGCAGCTTTCTGAACTGCAGTTTCTAAAAGACCTTCACAGTTAAAATTATAGACACAGTAGGCGATCCTGAACTGATTGTTTTCGGTTAAGGAACCAGTGATCGAGAATGATTATTCTGCTTGGTGAGAGGTCTTGAATCAGCAGTGCTTGTGAGACACATGTTCATCAACTGCGTGTATTTCTGCATATATGTTGGTGGTTCCTTACTTGAAAAACAATACACAATCGCGTCGCTTATGATCACGGTGGTGCGTTTTTCCCTTGCAGTTGCGTGGAAAGCCGGTAAAAACTAAGAGGTCTTTGTTGGGACTCTCACTGCCCGAATCATTGTACGACACAGCAGAAACATTTGAGAGATTTTGTTTTTCTAATTTTTTTTCTTTAACTGTGATTTACTTCCTTCTGCATACGTTCTTGCAGTTTACTATTCTCAAGTAATCCATTACTGTCTTTCCAAAATAAAGTGCCGTTCATGTCGTTCTACACTTGACAGCCCAAAAAATGGCCGTGGCCACAACTTGAATTACCTACCATGTTGCGCAAGAGCCTATCACATTATGGTGCGTACCGAGCAAGGTGGCGCAATGGTTAGCACACTGGACCCATTTTCGGAAGGACGACGGTTCAAACCCGCGTCAGACCATCCTGATTTAGGTTTTCCGTATTTCCCTAAATCGCTTCAGGCAAATGCTGGGATGGTTCCTTTGAAAGCGCACGGCCGACTTTCTTCCCCATCCTTCCCTAATCCGATGTGACTTATGACCTCGCTGTAAGGACCCATTCCCCAAATCACCCAACCAACCATTACGGGGCGTACAGATCTGCTTATACAGGGTGTTAAAAAAGGTATGGCTAAACTTTCAGGAAACATTCCTCGCACACAAAGAAAGAAAATATGTTATGTGGACATGTGCCCGGAAACGCTTACTTTCCATGTTAGAGCTCATTTTATTACTTCTCTTCAAATCACATTAATCATGGAATAGAAACACACAGCAACAGAACGTACCAGCGTGACTTCAAACACTTTGTTACAGGAAATGTTCAAAATGCGAGGATACATGCATCCACTCTCTGTCGCATGGAATCCCCGATGCAGCCCTGGAGAATGGCGTATTGTATCACAGCCGTCCACAATACGAGCACGAAGAGTCTCTACATTTGGTACCAGGGTTGCGTATACAAGAGCTTTCAAATGCCCCCATAAATGAAAGTCAAGAGGATTGAGGTCAGGAGAGCGTGGAGGCCACGGAATTGGTCCGCCTGTACCAATCCATTGGTCACCGAATCTGTTGTTGAGAAGCGTACGAACACTTCGACTGAAATGTGCAGGAGCTCCATCGTGCATGAACCATATGTTGTGTCGTACTTGTAAAGGCATATGTTCTAGCAGCACAGGTAGAGTATCCCGTAAGAAATCATGATAACGTGCTCCATTGAGCGTAGGTGGAAGAACATGGGGCCCAATCAAGACATCACCAACAATGCCTGCCCAATCGTTCACAGAAAATCTGTGCTGATGACGTGATTGCACAATTACGTGCGGATTCTCGCCAGCCCACACATGTTGATTGTGAAAATTTACAATTTGATCACGTTGGAATGAAGCCTCATCCGTAGAGAGAACATTTACACTGAAATGAGGATTGACACATTGTTGGATGAACCATTCGCAGAAGTGTACCCGTGGAGGCCAATCAGCTGCTGATAGTGCCTGCACACGCTGTACGTGATACGGAAACAACTGGTTCTCCCGTAGCACTCTCCATACAGTGACGTGGTCACGTTACCTTGTACAGCAGCAACTTCTCTGACGCTGACATTAGGGTTATCGTCAACTGCACGAAGAATTGCCTCGTCCATTGCAGGTGCCCTCGTCGTTCTAGGTCTTCCCCAGTCGCGAGTCATAGGCTGGAATGTTCCGTGCTCCCTAAGACGCCGATCAATTGCTTCGAACGTCTTCCTGTCGGGACACCTTCGTTCTGGAAATCTGTCTCGATACAAACGTACCGCGCCACGGCTATTGCCCCGTGCTAATCCGTACATCAAATGGGCATCTGCCAACTCCGCATTTGTAAACATTGTACTGACTGCAAAACCACGTTCGCGATGAACACTAACCTTTTGATGCTACGTACTGATGTGCTTGATGCTAGTACTGTAGAGCAATGAGCCGCATGTCAACACAAGCACCGAAGTCAACATTACCTTCCTTCAATTGGGCCAGCTGGCGGTGAATCGAGGAAGTACAGTACATACTGACGAAACTAAAATGTGCTCTAACATGGAAATTAAGCGTTTCCGGACACATGTCCACATAACATCTTTTCTTTATTTGTGTGTGAGGAATGTTTCCTGAAAGTTTGACCGTACCTTTTTGTAACACCCTGTATATGTGAATAACACTTGTAAGTAGGATGTAGTAGAAGAATAACACCTTTTTGACACAATAAGAACCCACCCAAGAAAACTGCGCTGCATCGTTCATAGCATTACAGACGTAGCGAGGTCAGATAATTTCGTGATGTGGATTCAAGAGCGGTAAGATGTATCAACATGTCTGCAGCTGTAGCATCAAGAATTCGTAGTTCAGCGGCATACTTTATGGGCTAATAAGCAACTGCCTACTAAAAAGTTTTGTTTCGTATCTGGCTTAGTGCATTTTTTTTCGTTACTCCGTTAACTTGTTTAATTAGCAGAAATTCCGAAATGGATAGAACGAACAGTTTGCGATTCTTATTAAAATATTTTCGGCCCTCAAAATGAAACAGCATGTGGCTTCTTTACCGCTTAACATCCTCTCCAAAGGCCTTCAGTTTCAATGACTGTCTGTAGCCTAATCTGCGAGGAATTGAGTGTGCGAGATGAGTAACAGATCTCTCATTTTTCTGACACCTTTTCCCAGGCAGCTAGCATGACGTTCCGAAGGTCATCACTGATTCTTGGAGCGGGGAAGGCTAGTTTTTCACATGGTCCGTCTCTGCCCACTCGTTTTCAGTAGGGTTTATGTCTAGTACAGAAGAATGCTAACCGAGAAGAGAAATTACATTCTGTTCTGCAAGCCACCGCTGTACCGTCACTGACATGTGCGAGGGCTGTCCAGAAAGTAAGTTGCGATCGGTCGCGAAATGGAAACGACTATGAAAATCCGATAAAGCTTTGCAAAGATGTGTTGGGCAGTGTCTCTAGTATGACTCTAGGTAGAATTATGTCGCTCTTTTCATTCCTGAGCTCTCTGTGAGCGCGTAAAGATGTTATAGAGAATAGTGTCTCCCGCCAAGCACGAGGGCCTGGTGAGAATTTTCCCCTGAAGCTATGCAACCAACATTACATAATTGTCGTGCGGTTTCTTCTTCAAGACAATTCTCAGCCTCATTCTGCAGGGGCAATGAAGATGTTCCCGCATCGTTTCAATTGGAAATGTTTGGTTACCCACAATACAGCCCGTAATTGTCTCCCACTGAGTTTCATCTCTGCTTAAACGAACCGCTGGCTATGAAGACAACATTTTGGCACAGACAACGAGCTTTAGCCCAGCGTAGAGAATTGGCGGAAAGCACTGGCGGCTGCCTTCTATGATGAGGGTATTGGAAAGTTGGTACAACGCTACGACGAATGTCTGAGTCAGAACGGCGACTACGTAGAGAAGTAGCTGAAAGGTGTCGCTAACTGTTACAAATGAAACATTTCTGATTTTCACTGTGATTTTCATTTCGCGATCAATCGTAACTTACTTTCTGGACAGCCCTCGTATGTAGGGGACTAGTCGTGCAGGAAACAGATTACTCCCCCAGGCAGGGCCGTATTGATGGGGAACGCGCGTGGTCGCTACCTCCACACTGTTTTTTCGAGAGCTACACCGTCCCCCTACTTTCCTACGTGCAGAATATTTTCTTACTACAGCAATTCTCTTTCATTGTCTCTCTAAATTAAATTATCGTCAATTCTGAGTTATAAATAATGGAACATAGCTGTGAAGTCAACTGAGCATTGATAAATGGCCCAGACAAACGACCAAATAAAAAAGAACAATGAACATCGGGCGCGTGAGGTGGGGCACCCACGCAAAGCCAAGAAGGTAAGGCGCAGCCCGGCCGGTGGGGACGTCAAACCGCGCCGCTCTGCTCAACAATGAGAAGTTTCCAGCAGCGTCGGAACATCAAAGGCAATGCGCGCTCTTTGTGTGCGGCATTTCTAGTTTTCCATTCTCGGCAGTTCTGGGTTGCTCTGCACCGTTCTGTGTCGGCCTGAGCGGCGTTGCACACCCGATGTCGACTCGCCTTTCGATGCTCACATCGCGTGACATGGTGATAATGTCAGAAAACACTTAATTCCCTGCTTCGACACGTTGACATTGTATTCTTTCACTTTCGGGCGCTCGCGCGAGTGCCAGTTACAGCACCTCTTGAACATTTAACTATTTATGCGCTTGATTCTCAGGTAATCTTTCGGCTCACCTTACGGCGCGTGACCTTGACGCTGACTGATTTGGCTCTATAGCCCGATGTAATA
Source organism: Schistocerca nitens (assembly GCF_023898315.1). Classification (NCBI taxonomy): domain Eukaryota; kingdom Metazoa; phylum Arthropoda; class Insecta; order Orthoptera; family Acrididae; genus Schistocerca; species Schistocerca nitens. The sequence goes on along the minus strand of NC_064618.1, from coordinate 791,623,038 downwards.
ATGAATGGGCGTCCGAAAATGAAAACCAATTCGTGGCGGTGTAAATGACGCCGTGTGAGCGCTAACGTTCCTTCAATTGCACGAGCGCCTAAAGTTTGATAATGCAACAGAACCTACCTCTTATCGGAAACCTATCCTGTAAGATAAGATAAAGTAAAATAAAAACATTTCCAGCTTCTTTATGCTGATATTGCAACCTTCAATGATCCAACCACAATATCGAATGTTGGCTGTTGACTTGACCCTCTGCTATGATATTTTTATTATTTCGAGTCATTGCCCTGCCTTTCGTTTGTGCGGTTACGGTCCGCTTGTTAACAACATTAATCGTTAGCCACTGCACGGCCGGCACGGGTATTGTTGTTCAGTTTTCTTTCCAGTGAATTGTTGGCGTTATAGTGAAGCGCTCCGTTGACTCTTTCGGTTGTACGTATTACTTTGCCGTTTTAAATCCTGGCATACTACATTTTCCAGTGAATGGTGTATAAACTACGCTGGTAATTAAAAGGTATAATTTTTCAGTATGAAATGCATTATAGTAGATTATTTCAGTGAATCTAGTTCCGGGGTTTCAACTACAGAAGATGGTACGTGTGGATTGAAAAAAACGTGAACCTGATAATGGCCCATCTACTTCATATACGAACAGTACCACCGGAACTGGTACTGTTGAAGATAAACGTCAGTCATGTGAAGTAGTTCCTAGTTGTTTGAATTCCCAAAACATATCTAATTATCCTGTTTGTTCGAACGACAAGCTCAATTAACATCACTGAAAAAATATTCATAAACATAGGAATTCCGAAGCCCATTTAACTGCTTGCTGACAACGAAAAGAAAGATGAGACAATATTGTAGAAAAGTTTATAGTTGAACAGCAGCAAGATATTTTTGAAAGTACAAGGAAAACGTTTTACACAGCATATTTTGTAGCAAAGAATAACAAACCATATTTAGGCTTCACAAGATTGTAGATTTGCAAATCCAAAATGGTCTCCACATGGGCAAAACATTGCATAGTAAACTCAGTTGTGCCAGCGTCATAGACTGCAATGTGAACACTATGAGGAAGAGGCTGTGTTCATCCATAATATTGAAGAATTCCAAGGTCTCTGTACTCATTGATGAGTCTACATCTGTTGCTTCACAAACATTTTAAATAGTGTATTTTTTAGAAGAACATATACAGAAAAAAAGAATGGTTTTCCTTCAAGCTATTTGAATGAAAATTTGAGTGGAGCATTCAGTGATGGTGCCAGTGTAATGCTAGGTGGGAATTCAGGTGTTTTATAACGATTTAAGAACAAGGCATTGTTTGTGCTACCAAACTGAATTAGAGTTTGCTGATGACACTGAAGAGGTGATGTGGATCACATTATCATTTTTTTAATAAGCTGTGTGTGTTGTATCATCTCCAAAGAATTAACATGAACTGTCAGCCGTTGCACAAGAGTTAGGCACAGAACATAAGAAGATGTCGAAAGTACTCTCAGTGCAAGCAGTATGGAAGTCCTACCAGGTTGTCAATGCTCATTTCAATAGATGTTCGAATGACATGACTAGAAAATCAATTGTAAGGGAAGAGTTCAAGGGATTGCAGAAAACACTATCAAGCCCTAAGTTTGTGATCAACATTGCACTGTTTTCTAATGTCCTTGAAGAAATTAGTATCCTCTACTCAGTACTTCAAAAAGTTCCCTCATCATATAGGACAATTATGAGGTCAATAAGATCCATTGAACAACTGAAGAAAATGCCAGTTGCTTGCATGAAGGAAGCAGAGAAAGTGATTTCCAAAGGGGGCTTCAAAGATATTTTTCTGGTTCCCAGAAGAGAATCAAGTTGAAGGACTACCCCAATTAATAGAAACAGTTCTGTCAGAGCCTTAGCGCCAATTGGAAGCAAAGGCTAATTTTGAATGACAGTGAAGAATTCAAATCCTTCATGAAAGAGATCGATATTGTGAACAGTAAAAAATGGCACAATGACATTGTGTACCCATGGCTAGAGGGGAAGAAAATGTAAGAAAAATGTGTGATCATTTTCTTCTTTCTTATCCAAAAGCAAGAGAAGGTTTCAGAGATTATATAGACAACAGTGGAGAGAACATTCCTGAAAATCTGAAATCAGTTTTTGTTTGTGTCGATACACTCCCTGTGAGCACATAGTAATGTGAAAGAAGCTTCAGCACAATGAACTTAGTTATGTAACACTGTGGAATTCACTTTCTGTTTGCCATCTCTCATCCTTAGTGTATTTCAATTGTGGGGCCTCCGCTACATCTGTGGAACCCCAAGGATTATGTCGAAGTATGGATCGAAACCCACAGACATGCAGAGAACAACCAATGCAAGAAGGCTAATCTACATGTGCAGCAGTCTGACCAGTACTCCAACATATGAGATCTTCTATAGTTGAGTCCACCCACTACTTTTGTTAGGAATATAGCACTGCCTTCAGAATACAGTCGTCACACTGATGGGACATTAATATTAGTCATAATATGTATGTACTGGGTAGCATCTAGTTGATCATCTATCCTGTCGGGCATTCCAAGTCCATGGGAACACATCTAGCTGCAAACTGCCATAGACACACCCACTATGAGGTGACTCATTGATGTATTTTGGTCAAACTGGGCACCATATGGCCCGTGTACTCATACTGGACCATCATTCACTGAGGACAATACAGATTCTTCAGAAAATATCCTGTTCCACCAGTCACCATTAACATTGTCCTTGAGGCAAACTCAATTTGGTAGAGACGAAGATCATCATGAAGCCCTTTATGGCTGCACGTTTGCCCCCCAAAACCAGCACCAAACCATACTCACCACCCCAGTAAACATGGTAGTGTGTTTCAACTGCATCATATTTAAAAATAGATTTTGCTATGACATGTTGACAAGTTCATTATCCTGAACAGGTGTTGTTACACACCAAATTTCAGTTCCTACATGCTTACTGGATTTTCCAGTGCACTCAGGATTGCCATACTGTGCCACCAAATTCCCTTCCTCCACAAGAACAATGACATGGTCACAAATAGTATGGTAACGATGAGGCACAGCTTCAATGATGTGACTTGGCTAAAAGTGATGTGGTGAGGATATTTGACCTTGCTTGTGTACTGTCATTGGTTATTACAGAATGAAAGGTGCACTTGCAGATCTGACTCACTGCAGCAGACTGTCAGTCTATTACTGTGCAATAGCAATAAAACTGTATGAATAATTCTCCTGTATTATATTAGATAGACGTAGTATATTTAATTTTTTGACTCCATAGAAGTTATTCTCCAAAAGAAGTGACTCTCTTGGTTTATGGCCAAAATTCTGTCATATCTTCTGTGGGAAAACAGCTGCACATCAGATAACACACTGGAGGGCTCCACAGACAATGAACTGCTGAGCCACAGGAATGCATCCCTTATCGTTAAAAGAAAAAAAAAAGAAAAAAAATTAGATGAATTCAAATATAAAACACTTTATGTGCACAACCTGTACATTGTTTATACAGGTACAGCGACCATTTATGACCTTGTATCTATTCAGTTAATATGTACTACTTTCAGTCTATCTATAGAAAGTATCAACACACTCTGTTTGCAGGAAAGATTTTGGATCTTCTTGGAACAGATATGAAATATTGACAAGATCAATTTCCTGTTATTTTTGAAGTAATGTTTCCCAAGGTAAAGACAGAAATTTTATTCATGTCACAGCTGCCTCCGATTTCTGCTAGCCAATTCTTGTACTGTCAAGTGTACATATCAGGAGCATTGTATGGGTGCACACTACAAATTTAAAATTATGTGTGTTACCAGCCCATATAACTGTGCTACACACAAATACATGTGCCATCCCTGACTCCCAGCTTCCACTACTTGCCCAATATACCACAAACAGAATTAAATTTGCCAATAACAGCATACAATATGAAACAAGTACTTCACAAAAAATGTGACACTGTCCCTGGTCATGACCACGTTACTTATAGAGTCCTCAAAGTATGCCCCCTCTCCTTTCTTGTGTTTATTTTTATTTTGTATGTGCAAAACACTTCACTTCATTATCATTCTTATCCTTAGCATTTATTTTCCCTTATATACATCTCTTTTCATTCACTCTCTCTTTTGGTTAATTCTACATATAAAGGAAAGCTTCTTAATGAAAAGCATCTTTTACTATTTTATAATAATTTTATTCCTTGCGTTTTGAGAAACTAGCAACATTTTTGTTTTGTATACCACAATCCTGATATCTTCTGAACAGCGAGTTACCTGAGACTGAGGCCAGGACAATTATAGAAGCAGAGGATATGTTGTAAGGATAACTCCCACCTACATATTCAGAGAAATTAGTGTTGGAGGGAAGGTTCCAGATGGCTAGGGTTGTGAAGCAGCCATTGAAGTTGAACATGCTGTGCTCAGCTATGTGTTGTGCCATCAGGTGGTAAACATTGTTCCTGACAACAGTTTGGGAGTGGCCATTCACCCTGGTGGACAGCTAGTTGGTAGTCACACCAATGTAAAAGGCTGTGTAGTGTTTGCAGCAGAGGGGATGGTGTGGCAGAGACAGTGCTGCATGCATGCTTCCTGCAGGTGGCCTTTGGTATCTGGCCTATGCTGATACAGTTGATGGTTGATTTAAGTACACATGTGCAGTGACACAACACTCAGGGTGCTCACACTCAAAGTACTACTGTAGTAGCGGGATACAGCACACCTCTTCCTCATGCAAAGAGTGCACCCATGTGATGGAGGAGATACTGGGAGCCCAGAAGGGGGCACATTCATTGGATCCAGAGTGGTGGCAGCCAGTGCCGATGGCAGGGCCCATACGATGTGCTGGGTGGGTACCAGAGCATAGCGTTGGAGGGTGGTGGGCTTCCATGGCGCCTGATGACAGCACCAGGGAGAAAGGTACCATTGCCATCTCTGCATCATCATCATCAGCAGGCAAATTCCACTGCGCAGGAGATGGGGCTGGACCCACCAGTGATGATGGTTGAGGTGATGATAGTGAGGGACCCAGTGAAGGTGGCTCACCAGCAACAGCATTCTGCAGCAACAAACCCCAAGTCAGAGACAGATGGGCACCTGGTGAAGAAGCTGGGACCTTAGGGTGCTGCATGTGGAAGAGGCAGCCAGTGGGATGGGGGGCACCTCCACAGCAGGTGATGATGGGCTTGAGGCAGAGGATGGTGGGGCAGGCTGTGGCAACAGACACTGCACCCATGAACCAGAAGCTTCTGGCAGTGAGTGAGGGCACAATTGATCAAAGTGCTGTACCATCAGCCATATGGATGTCACATAGATGGCAGCCCCAGCTGCTGACAATGGTGGCCAGCATCCAATCGCACTGGCAACCAAACCCTTGCACACACACCAGGGATACCAGCATGCAGTGTCTGGACAAATCAGACTGCAGCAGGTGAGGCGCAGGCCACAGTAGGTGGAGAAGCATGCGTGGCTGCCAGCTATGAAGCAACTCTGCCAAGCTCCATTGCCTCATAGGTGTGAACCAATAGGTGCTCATAAAATAGAAAGGGTGTTATCTGGTGAAGAATCCACAACAAACATTTTCATTTGGGACTTAATCATACACATTAGCTGTTCCATCTTGCCATTTGGCTTAGGGTGGTATGGTGGAGCCTAACATGATGAATGCCATGATAGGAACAAAACAATTGAAAGATGTGAGAAATGAACTGTGCCCATTTTCATAAAATAAGGTACAAGGCAACCCTCAATAGAAAAAACTCCCAAAGCATACAAATTGTTACCTCATCTGATGTCGATGCACACCAGAGAATGTTAGGAAACCAGGAAATTGAATCCACAACCATGAGCCAATCTGAACTGGGGGGGGGGGGGGGGGGGGAAGGGTCCCACACTGCTCACAAGCTGTGACAAAAGAGACAATTTCACCATCAATTCCTGGCCAAAAAACGTGTCTCCTAGCTAACAGTTCCATGTGCGAAAGTCCCCAATAGCCCTGGTGGAGAAGGTGTAAAAATTCACACCATAATGCAGTGGGAATGACTATTCTTGGAGAGAGGTCAAAAAGAGAGAGGTGATACCATATGGAAGAATAGTTGTGGAGGGTGTCTGAAGCCCAAACCAGAAGTTTATCTGGTCAGCCCTATTAAACAAACTGAACCACCTGGTGGAGAACCAGGTCTGTGGCAAAAGCAGCTGCTACACATAAGCTCCTAACTGGGAAACCCTCAACTGTGGCCTGCATTTCAGTATTTAGATGGAAGCAACCCTATTCCTCACAATCAAAATTAGGATCAGTACCCACAGGAAGGTGGGACAAGGCATCTGCATTGGCACATTTGGACATAGGTTGAAAATGGATTTCGCAATCATAGTGAGATAAGAACAGTGTCCAGTGTTGTAGGTGGTGTATTGCCTTGTCAGGCAAGGAAGTGTGAGGGTTAAACAAGGAAACTGAGGGTTTATGGTCAATAATAAGGTAAAAGTTGGAGCCACACAAGAAATAAAATAAATAAATAAACATGAAATTTCTGGAGAGCACAGACTGCGGCAAAAGCCATGGAGTTTATGGTAGTAGGCTACCTTCCCTAGGAAGGCCTGAAGCTCCTCCCTGAAAAAGGGGCAAGGCAGACACATAACAGTGGAGATGTAGTCTGGCAGAGGGTGAACCATGTACTGCATTACCTTGAACTCCAAATAAACAATAGAAGGTTGAAAACTGAGATTTCATGAGATCACACAAAAAGACAGTTTACTGTAAGACAGAAAACAAAATGTGCAAATTTTTCAATTGATCAGCCATGGAGGAGTCCATGTCAACAATATCATCCAGATAATTAATGTACTCTGGGACCGGCATAGTCAATTGCTCTAAAAATCTTTGGGAAATAGCAGGGGTGTTAGCCACACCTAAAGGAAGGCGTAAATATTGATAGAGACCAAAAGAATTATTCAAAGCCAGAACTTGCCGAGACCCTTTGTCCACAGGACTCTGCAGATATGCTTCAGACAAATAGATTTTAGAAAAGCACTGGCCACTCAATGGAAGAGGATATGTATCCATGATCAACTGCGTTTTGACAGTAGTACTGAAGTCATCACAGAGGCAAAGTTTCCCTGACAACTTCTGAACTACAACCAGTGGAGATGACCATTCACTAGCCATAACAGGTTGCACTACCCCTAATGTCTGAAGTCTGCCCAATTCTGCTTTCACTTGATATTTCAGTGTTACAGGAATAGGACACAGATGACAAAAATGCAGCTGAGCTGTGGATTTCAAGGAAATATGAGCAGAAAAATTTATAGCACACCCAATACCTTCTGAAAACAAGTCTGAAAACTCCTCATGCAGTGCTTCCAATTTAGAATATGCTACCTGATTGGACACAAGGTGAACTGCATTGGTGATAGAAAATCCAAATGCCTAAAATGTGTCCATCCCCAACAAGTTCTCAATGCTGGCATCAGCAACCACCGAAAATGTAATGGAATGAACCACTGACTTGTAAGAGTCAGATCCTGTAAACTGTTCCAAAAGTGCAATGTTCTGTTTGTTATAACTGACCAACTTCTGCACGACCAGGGTCAAAAGTGGCAAGTGTAAACTCACATAGGTTTGAGAAGTCAATAAAATCACTGCATCACCTGTGTCAGCCTGTAGCTGGAGCACTTAGCAAAAAAACCTTAATTTGATGAACAACTTGGGAGAAGTCACAATCACTGGAGTCACACAGTTACTTCCATGTTCTTATCCTGAGAAACCTACAGCAAATGACACACAACAGCAATGTGGCCTTTCAGCTGGCAAGCATTACAAGAAGCCCAGCTGTTAGGGCACGCTGAATGTTTTTGCTGGAAAAAGAGGAAGAATAAGACAGAAACAGAGAATTCTGACACTGACACTGGTCCTGTGGTGGTCAGGGTGGCTTAGGCTCGCGTTGGTCTGCTCAGTGCTGGGCCTGCATGTTTATTGCTGCCACTTTATTTTATTTATTTTATTTTGCTTATGGCAATACAGCGACAATATTTTATATAAGTACAACAATATGTAAACAAAATGTATAAAACAAAACAATGTGTAACAAACAAGCAATAGCACAAAAGGATAAAGTACAAACACTCAAGACAAAATAACTACATGTTAAAAGCTTGGTAAGCCTGACTAGAAACTCATTCATATATTTAAAGCTCAATATCTAGATTGCACAGCCAATCCAAAGCAGAGGGTTTCACACATATAACCTCAGAGACAGGTCCGGCGTATCTTCTTAAGGGGCATTCCTCAATAATATGGCGGACGTTCTGTTCTGGTGCTCCACAGTCACAGGCTGGTGAGTCGCATAGGCCCCACTTGTACTTGTATGAATTGCATCTTGCATGGCCCGTTCTGATACTGTTTAATTTAGTCCAGGTACATCTCTTCAGGTCAAAGAAATGCTGCCACTGCTGCTCCCTGATGCAAACTATCTGTTGTCCCAGTGGGTACATCTTGTGACACTACTACCACATTGCCCCATACTTCAATTTGGTCACCTACTGCCCAAGAAAGTTTAAAAGACTGTGCTATTTGCAGAACTTCTGTCAATGCAGGATTTTCACAGAGCAAAGCCTCTTGGTGCACTTCCGTGTTTAGAGTTAAGGAGATAATTGCATTGTGCACCATAGAGTCTGATAAGAGTTGTTATTGGCATTGGTAACAAACTGACACTTATACCTAAGGCCGTGAAGATCAACTGCCCAGGCCCTGTATGACTGGTTTGGTTTCTTGCAGCGTAGGTAGAATTCAACTTGCTCCACTATGACATGCATTCATTTGCAGTGGTAGTTGGACAATAAACTGCACATGTGATTAAAAGTAAGAGCTGCTGGTTCCTGTAAAGGGGCAAGCTGACATGGTAACTGATACACCACAGGAGGAATCCAAGTGAAGGATAAGGCTTTGCACAGATTCGAGTCTGCCACACCAAAATCAAAGAAATGCTTTCTGAGTCTTTTTTTTTTGTGAGCATCCCAATCCTCAGCTGAATCAGCACACAGAAGAAAAGTGGTGGATAGAAAGATTAAATGGAAACCTGTCTGTTAATGTAACCCTGTCCGTTAATGGAAGCTGACAAAGTGGTCAATGCTGAAGTAAGCCATTCAATCAGGGGCGGTGGCATGGCATCCATACTGCACTTGAAGACTGCACATGTGGAAACTATCCCATCCTCAATGCCAGTCTTGTAGTAACTAAGTCATACATGAAACTGATCCAAGTAACACAGATATGGGTTTATTCTCAATCTTCTGAACAATAATGGAAATAAGCCTCTTGTGACTCCACACATAACAAGACAAAATAATAATACAGAAGGTGCAATATTAGCAATACACCAAACAGCTGATGTGAATGGTAGAAACTGAAAGAACATAGCGGGAGTGAGTGAGCAGTGCTCTGCTTATATATAGGTGTGAGTCGCCAGCAGATGAAGTGGCAGAGTCCATGCCATGTGCACACTTCCTACAGCCATCCCATATTGATACAGTTGGTGACTGATTTAAATACACACATGCAGCAACATTACACACTGTGCACTCACAGGATGTGTATAAAATATGCTGCATGCCTGCTCTTGTTATGTGAAGGGCATACCTGCTCGAGTTTTAATAATAATATGTAAAAAATAGAAACATAGTGATTAGGGCAGTCATAATGCAGTGTGGATAGAAATGCTACAAAAGACCTGTATGGGTTTAGTACCAACCATTGAGTCATGAACACTTCAATTGAATTTAGCAACAAAGTAACTGAAGCATGCATTAATACAATAAACAGAGACATGGGCTCAGTAAAAAGCATTACTGGGCTAATGACTGTTGCACTTGCAGTCCCATTTTGACAAATATTTGTAGGAGAGAATCTGTAATGAAATTATTGTGTGTTTTTAATTCCTTCTAGAAAGTGTCAGCAAGATGTATGCTCTATAGCATGAAAGTTTTAAAATTTAATAGATGAGGTTATTGAGACAATATCATGAGACTATACATGTGATGCTTTTATTTATTTATTTGTTTTTTTTTTGGGGGGGGGGGGGAGGGGGTGTCTGAACAGACAGATATTGGCTCTAATTGAGTGGGTAAGTGATTTAAGTTTCTTAATTCCTCTTTTTGTTTTTTTCTGTTTCTGTGCTGATTTTTGTCTTATATGTCATGGATTTTGTTTTTTAACAAAATTCCTCATTAGTTCTGATTTGTAGTGTGTGTAATTTTTTTATTTTTTATTTTTTAAATTTATTTATTGCATAGTGACAACAGCAAATATTAAGAAATAAATATAGTTTACAATTACACATTTAAAGATTTAGGCACACAGATAATATGTTTCAATTCTGAAAATTAATAATTCAATAATGCTAAAAGGAGAATGTTTAAACTATAAAATTAGGACTGTTAACTAAGACAGATATATTTACTCAGAGTTCAACATTTAGCGAATGAAGCCAATTGATAGCAGAGTGAGAAGCATTAATTATGTCGCTGGATGGTCCTGTGTACTTTCTCAGAGGGCAGTCTCTGATAATATGCTGAATGGTTTGTCCTTGGGTCCCACAATCACCAGCTGAAGAGTTTCAGAGCCCCCACATGTGTGTCACAGCATTGCACCTGGTGTGACTGGTTCTTATCCTGTTCAGTCTTGTCCACTCCCTTATCTTCGGGTCAAATCCTGGTAGACTGAAAGGTGGATCTTGAAAATCTTGATGTTTTATTGTTGCAGCATTCTGTCTCTTGCACCCTTCTTTAATGTCAAACTTCTTGTTGTTTCTTCCACTATACCACAGTGAAGTGCATGATATCATGTGGTCTGGAAAAATGCTAGATGTCTTTTACTAGCTACATCTGTGATTCTTCCACGGTACTCATAGAGCTCTCGATTAGGTCACTTTTATAATTGTCACCTTTCTTGACTGGCCCCAGTATCTTCCTCATTATCTTTCTCTCCTGGATTTTGAGCTTTTCAGTAAGTCCCTTCCTATTGAGTATTAAACATTCTAAAGCATATAAGGCTTCAGGATGGATGATTGTCTGGCAGTGCTTCAGTTTAGTGTAACAGGAGAGACATTTTTCATTATAAGTATTCTTGGCCAGCTGATATTCCAGCTCTAGCTTATTGATTTGAGTTGATAGTGTTGCTCCTTCAGATAGATTAGGTTCCAGCCATTCTCCCAAGTACTTAAACCTGTTGGTGTTCTTGATCTCCCCCTGGTCTAGATGCAGAGTACTAGGAGATTCACCCATGTTCGTGATGTGCTGTGTTTTTTCAAGTGATACATGAAGTCCAACCTTTGCTGCTTGCTGCCTGAGAACGTTGAGTTGTTTCACTGAAGTTTCTACTGAATCTGATAGAAGTGCTAGGTCATCGGCAAATGCCAGGCATCAACATTGAGCCCATTGCAGTCATGTCCCAGAGAGATACCATTTGGAATCCGCACTCGAGCTAACTCCTTCAGCCACTCTCTTATTACCTTTTCCAGGGCACAGTTGAAGAGGAGAGGGGACAGACCATCTCCCTGTCTTACTCCCAATTTTATTTCGAAAGTTTCTGAGAGGGTTCCTCTGAACTTTACTCACGACCTGGTGTTGCTTAAAGTATTCAGTATTATATAGTAATAACAAATGTTGTTTCTGATATTGTGATTATATATAATGGTTCTGAAATTTCTATTTAACTGCAGTTGAATTTATTGTAGTTGAATAGTGGACCAGTTGTTATAGTTTATACTTTTGACCTGTTATTTTTATTTTGAAGAATATGGCTTTTTGTAAGGTGGTTTGTGTGAAATATGGTGCAAGATACATGTTAAAGGTAAACATGTGTATCACACTTGCAGTATGCTCACAGTGATTATGTTGTGAGATCTTTATAAAGACATTATGGAACAGTAGCTAATTTAATATTCTGGTTGAGCATATATCTTGCATAGCTTGGCTACAAAAGTAAGGTCCACTACTTTCATTGATATGCTCTATCCTGTCCCCATTCTTTCAATATGTTTTGATAGATGCAGTTTATATCAATCTTGGATGACTTCATCAAGTCAGAGATTAATTAGCACTTTCCTTTAGCTTTTCAATAGGTTTTAAAGTTTCATTCTGTAAAATCACTTTACTCATGGTCTTCAAACATGTCTTTGGGCAAATATATTGCATTCATTATCTTCCAAAATAATTAATCACATGAACACATTTAACTTCTTTTCAGAAGACACGAAGTGTTTTATTACAGAACAACATGTATACACTACTGCCACAAAAACTTTATGGAATTCTCTGTACTTTTGTTGGCAAACTTGATTCTTCTGAACTGAAAATAGATGATTTTGTTTAATATTTTGAGCAAGTTTTACATTGTTTCATTACATCAGCCATAGCATCTAAGGGAAGCTTCCATGGCATCTCCTTCTAGCATGTGGCTGTTGGCCCTCTGAAGTTTACGTCTGGTGATGCCAAGATTTTGTACAAGGTGGAAAATCGCCACAGTTGCCCTTTAGCTACTCATCCCCTCCTGAAACAAAAAATAAACACATACACACATTTGAAGTTCTCAAAAATTTTACTTCATACATATAATCATTACATTTGTTACATAGTACTTAAAATTAATAAGCCTGGGTAGTGTAATGAGACACCCTCTTCTAGCACCTTGAAAGGCTATCAGTACATGCTTTACCTTAGAGATCATTAACCTTTCTTTCTCAAGCCATATACATACCATTTTCAAAAAGGAAAGATGTTGGGAAAGAAATTCAGAAGATGGAAATGTGGGATGTCAATGAAAGAAGTAGGAGTGCTTTCAATAATCCTTTAGTTGTGGTAAGTAACAGAAATGGTGGAATGAGAATTGTTTTGGTTCTAGACACGGTAATAAATTTGTTATCAGAGAGAATGATCATCCTGAGAATGTGGACGAGCTGTTACACAAATTGGATTATGTAAAATACACGAGTAGTGTGTACTTGACCTCTGGATCTCTCCAGGTCCCACTTCAAATTAATTCTAAAAAGTATACAGCATTTTTGGTATGGATGGTCTTGGGAAGTGAAGTGAGGTCAAAATTAATTGCGCATGTTGATGACATTCTGGTCACAGAGAAGACTCGGGAACAATATTTGGATCTGTTAGGAGAAGTGTTTTCAAAATTAGAATCAGAAGGTATCACTTTGAAAATAGGTAAGTGTAAATTTGGTGTGGAAGAAGTAAAATTTTTAGGACATGTTATATCTGAAAAAGGAAGTGTACCCAATAAAGAGAAACTTGATGTTATTGCTAATTTTCCTACTCCCTGCAGCAAAAAACAGCTTAAATCAGTTTTTGGGTTAAATGGATTTTATAGAAAGTTTTGTAGCAGCCAAGCATTGAATGCTCCATGCTTGTGTGAACTTTTGAAGAAGAATACCATCTGTGATTGGAATCATGAGTGTCGGGATGCTTTTGATGAGATCAAATGACAGTTGTGTCAAAGCCAGATATTGTTCAGACCAGATTTGTCTCTTCCTTTTTGTATTATGACAGACAGTAGTGATGTTGGATTGGGTGCTCATTTATTTCAGGAGGTTGAAGTTGATGGTGTTATTGAACATAGATCTCTTGCATTTGCTAGTAGAGCATTGCAGAAAAATGAAAAGACATACACTGTAACTGAGAAAGAACTTTTGACTGTACATTGGGGGTTCAACAAATATAAAAATCATTTACTAGGTCACAAAGTCATCATCTATACTGATCACAAAGCATTATGTTATCCTCAGATGTGTAAGCTGTACCATAACAGAATTACTCATAGGGCCTTGTTTTTACAGCAGTTCAATTATAAAATCAGATACATTAAGCGCAGAGACAATGTAGTTGCTGACGATTTGTCTAGGCTACCTTCAAGGAGTGAATCATCTAACAGTTTTGGAGAAGGAGAGAAAGTGTTTAAAATTATGTACTTGAGAGGTTTGAGAGAGGAAAAAAAGATCTTGAAAATTTGCAAAGGCATCCTTAGGTATCAAAATCATGATCAAAATTGGAAACTGATTAAGAGTATGTTGGATAAGAAAGGAGGAGAAAAGACAGAACAGTATTATAAGGTATACTAGAGTATTTTATTCAAGACACATAAGACTGACTCAGATGTTTGAAAACTATGTTGGCAGAACAATGTATTGATACTTGAGATTATACACATGAGAGTTTTGGCCATTGTGGATCAACCAAATGCACACAAAAGATTTAGGAAAACATCTATTTTTATAACATAGGTAGGGGAGTCAATAAGAAGATTGCCAGCTGTGATAGATGTCAAAGTGTGTAGGTAAGTAACCAAAGAAGTATAAGCCAATTGCAAAACATACTGCCTATTAGTAACCTAGATCTCATGTCTGTGGATGTTTATGGACCTTTGCCTAAGTCTAAGAATGGATTTTATTATGTTTCTCTGGTGGTTGATGTACTTTCAAAGTTCATAAAGCTGCTTCATCTTAAGAAAGCTACCAGTAACCAAATCATCTCTAAGTTTGAAAATGCATATTTTCATCAGGTGGGTATTCCTAAAACAATTTTATCTGATAATAAAGTGTACATTATAAGCTTGGAAAGATTTTGTTATAACCAAAAACTTTCTAACCTTGGTGTGCCATCTTTTGAGTAACCCTACAGAAAGATATATGAGCAAGATTAGAATACTGTTTAGAAAATATTGTAGTAAGAATCATACCAGTTGGATAGAGTATGTCAGTGATTTTGAGGATACTATGAACAGCTTACAACACTCTTCAACAGGCTTTTCACCATTTGAAATCATGTATAATCACAGACCAGTTAACCTTATTTCTGAAAATGTTGAGTTTCCACGATGCAAAATTCTTTCACCATAAGAGTGGTAAGGGAAGTGATGAAAAAACAGGGAGACAAGAGAAAGCAGACATGATGGTACGAGTAGATTTTGTAAGTTTGAGTAGGAGATCTTCTGTTGGTGAAAGCCAAAGAGAAATCTAAAGTGTTGACATCTGAGATACAGAAATTTTTCAGTATTTATATTGGACCATTTGAAATTCTTGAAAATCCACATCCTAATGCGTACAGGCTTGTGTATCTTAAATCTAAGAAGTTGCTTCGATTATGAAATATCACTGAGCTGAAAGCATATGGACATGACCCATAAGTATCTAATTTTTGTTTATTTATTCTTTTTCCATTGTCATGAATGTAGTAAGTAAGATTATGTGATTTCTAGATTTCTATCTTATCCATTGACTGAGTTTAAATCTATCTGTAGATTCATAAGACTATATAACTGTGTTTTTTTTTGTCTGGAATTTAGTATGTAAGATGGTGTGATTTCTAGTGTTCTGTCTTATCTACTGACTGAGTTAAAATCTATGACACACTTTATACTTATGTTCTGTAATAGATTTGTGCCTTATAATTTGATACATATATGCCATGAGACTAAATGAGTAGACCCTTTTACAATTTTGGAATGGAACAATGTTCATAATTTGTACTGTAAAGATTAGGAATATTATCTCAGTATATCTGTGTTTAACACGTTATTAGTCCACTCTTTTACTTATTGCAGTTAACCCTGATTATTAATGTTTCATATGTGAACACCTTTTAATCTCAACTGACATAAATCCCACGTAATTGACATTGAAAAATGAATAGGGAGAGTATATCTTATGTGATGTGAAGAAGGTATTGAACAGTATATTTAGTACACAAAACAATGAGGTGAATACTAGACAGCAAGTTACCTATCCATTGGAGTGTGTGATGGGAACTCTAGGGAGGAAACTGAGAGACATGGGTGGATCCACTCCTCACACTGCTGTATGGCTGTACCCTGCTGGACCAGTCAACTGACAAGAGATCATAGGTGCTATGTAATGTACTCAAGCAGCTGTCAACTACATCAGTATTGTGACTGATAATTGTGAATTGTTAGCCAAGACTGCTAAAACCAGTGTTATTCCACATAAATGTATGTGCCTTTTTTTCTTTCCAAGTAGAGGGATTGACTTTCAGATACATTATGTAACTTTAAATCTGTATGTATATTTTTATCAATTATAAATGAATCTTCTAGGCTTTTATGTATGTAGATTAGTTTGTGTGGACAATTAGCAAATAGTGCAGAAGACATTTACTAGTACAGACAATATAACAAGATGTATACATGTCTGCTTTCATAGACTGATTTTGGTCCTCAAGCTACTCAATTATGTCATCATTCAAAGCTAACTATGACTCTGTTTACCTGTATTTAGCCTGAGTATTGTAATATTGTATCTGACTGGAACTTGAGTTCTGGACAGATTCCTACTTAACTCTGTTTTAGGTACCTTTGGTCATCGCGACTTCGTGTGTGTGTACTCAAGGAGAGCTTACAACCATCAATTGAGGCAACTTACAATTACTCTTTGCATATAATTGAACTTATTGATACAATTATGAACTTTATTCATTTTGTTGTGTCAAAAGGTTTTTTGCTGATTTGCACCCAGTGTGGTTTGGATTCATGGGTCGGTCCCCACATCGTAAACTTAGGTCCTAATATTTTTCCATTATTTTGGCCTTTAATGAATCAATATAGCCTTAAATTCTGTGGTTTATGTGGCTGATTGATTCTGAACTATTCATGGTTGAGTATATTCTTCTGGTCTTTACCCGTCATTGTGAGTTTTTCAAGTCTGCTCACTTTCATTCACCTAGGGTCTGAAAGTTTTCTCTTCTCTTTTGAAGATTTTGAAGGTGTGGTTGTATGGATGTAAACTTATAATTTGTAATTCTGGTAATTTACCTTGTCTCTGCAATCATTTCAATAGTTTAGTGTTGCAACATTGCGGTTTTGACCTTCTATCAATTGTCTTGTGACAGTGTTCCACAGATCTGAAAACCTGAATGCCATATCCTGATATATGTATAGATTATGACCTGTGCAGTAGATATTTTTCTTAGGTTGTCTGTCAGGGATATCTACACATCTGTACTCTATCTTTTGGCATCATTTTGTACACAATTTGACAAACCTTATAGTCTGTCACAAAATATTGTAAATATACTGCTTCCAAATTTTATGAGGGGGATATTGGAATGGGACACCCTCCTCTAGCATTGTGGACAATGTATTTGTACTACATCCTTTCATTTGACCTGACAGAAATGAGCAACAGCTTTCATCATATTGTTACAACTGATGTCAATTCCTATTGTGATAGATACATATTCAATGCTGACAGAAGCTTCCTTTGACTACAGAGCTTTTTCATGTTTCATAATTTATTCTCTTAACAATTTTGTATTTAATTTTTTATTTTTTAGATCACAATTAATTTCATTCATATTTAAAATATAATTCAGTCCTCAAACCATTTAGATCAAATTTCTGATCCATCTCAATTTTTATATTATCAATGTTATTGCTCATAACTGATTTTCAGCTACTAATATCGCAGCTATTGACATGAAAGTGACTATTTACTTGTTGCTTGGACTTTCTTGTCTGACGAAATATCATCAGAACTGAGTTGCTATTAACTGTGAGATTAATATGTCAAAGACACCAGTACCTGACCATGCATTAGTAGTTGACCATTTGGGAGAAAAAAAACAATAACAAGAGTTCTGATCAGCAAAGCATTGTGTAAATACTGACAATGGATAGCCTTGACATCTAGCTGCAGGTGGCGTAAGTAGGGAATACACAGGTCATCATGGGATAAAATGGTGGATGTTTAGTTGAAAATGTAGACATGCTAATCTGTTTTGTATAGGATTTCTTAAGAATTTTGTTAGGGGCTAGGTGTGTACAACTGTTCTCCCATGCTATTTGTGCTGGCTTGGTATTTCAACACAACCATTACTATAAAAAGGTAAATTATTTTGGGGGTCATGATATAAAAATGAACTGTTATCAACTAAAAATACAGGTAATAAAGCCCTGGTCAGTTACTGAAACCAGAATGACAAACATTTTCATTAACTGACCAGGTGATCAATTACTGGTATAAATGCTGTTATGATTTAGCAATGCATTTTAATTGAATGAACTGTAGGACCTTGGTGAAACATTATAAATTAACTAAACAAATGCTGTTTTTTTGCCTTGTTTTACAAATTGTATTATGCTTTCTGCACGACCTAGGTTTTGGGTTATAAGCCCATTTGCAAGTACATTACTGATTCCAAAGATGATAAAGATAAGATAAACATGGTGATAAGGCAAAAATAAACATTTCAACTTCTAAATGTATTTATCCTTGGCTTAATATAAAATTACTTCTTGGCAAATTACATATGGAATTACACAATTCAGCAACTACATTAATATGACTAAACATACCTAGAAATAAAGTTATGCATCAACGTAGAACTTTCTATCTACTCATGGACTGAAGTTTTACTTCTGTGTAGGAGTTGTGATACCATATAAGAGGTTAATACTTGAATTAGGTTTGCTCATTTAATAATAGGTGTGGGGATATGCACATCTGTTTTTTAATTTCTAGAATTTCTAGGTAGCTGATTTTTGCCCCCTTTTCCTCTGTGTGTAAGACTTCTACATCTATTATATATTTGTGGTTTTTGTTAAGGCAATATTCCACAAAGGCTGAATCAGGCTTCTTTAGCCTCCAGCTTCTATGATGTTCTTTAAGTCTGGTGTAGATTGATCTCCCAGCATATGATCTTATAACTCCACTTTTTGTGATGACTGGTTGTTTGTCTTTGCACTAAAGAAGCAACTACCTATTGTCTGAAGGACATAAAAAAGCACCAAGAAAAAATGTTACTTATTTGTTTGACGTTTTCCCTGTAAAAGATAATCTGCGCCATTTCTTTTCCAGTTTGTCTGTGTTGTTCATTGGGAACAGCAGAGACCTGGCTTGCTTCTTCATCTTTTTACTAATAATTTTGTCAATGGTATTGGGATCAAATTCATTATTTGTGGCTATTACTCTATTAAGTTTCTGGTCAAAGTCTTCTTGCGATTTAGATATAGAAAGAAGATGATGGATCATGTGATGGAAAGTGATGGAATGCTATATGTTTATAGGCTGTAGTATTTTGGGAGAAAGCCAAGGTGAATGTGTCAGTGAAGGAGTCTTGTTAATAAACTTTAAATTTGTGGTTGCTGTCTTCTATCTTTAAGCTAATACCCAGGAAATTTAGGCTGGGTCCCCCCAACTCTGTGTTGACCTTTGTATAGTGTGCCACTGATTCATATTTCCACAAATTTGTGGAGTTGTGTATTGGAATCTTTCCACATACAAAGAATAGCATCAACATATCTGTATCAATGCACCACATATTTTACCAATGGTTTTCTCTTAAGAAAATCAGTCTCCCACTTGTCCTTAAACATTTATGCTAGTAAGGGGGATAAAAGTGAGCCCTTTGTCAGACCATCTGCTCGCTAATAATGGCTCCCTTTAAAACAGAAATAATTTTGATTTAAGCTTCATTCCACCGCATTAACAACACTCAGCTGTTCTTCTGGATTAATGTTGTGTGAATACAATGATTGTGACAAGCAGTCTTTCACTGGAATACCTGTGAAGAAGCCATTTGCATCAAAAGAGACTAATTTTGCATTTGTTGGAACCTTAACATGTGTTAACTTTTTAACTGTTCTTAATGTTATATTTCCTTTTGAAGCTCGGTTCCTTCTTCAAGATGGTGTTGATCCTCCTGCAAAACCTGTGTACTTCTGGTTTGTGGAGCTTGGGTAAACTGTACAGCTGTGGCCCACCAGGGTTCATTTACAGGATGCTCTTACAGGTATATTCAGCAAAGATTTTGGAGCACTTGTTTACTACTTGGGTAGATATAAAGTTCTAGGCTGATGCATAACTTTGTGGTACCTTTGGCATGAAATGCATGTCTTTGGACCCAATGATCTTTGATTTTATTTTTTTCTATGTCTCCCTGTACACTATCTTCATACAGCCTTTTTGTATTCGCCTTGTTCAGTGTTCTGCAAAAGTGTGTTATTACCAATCTACGACTTGTAATATCCACAGTGGTGACCCTGACATTGTCGTCATGTGTTCGGTAATTATTTTACACTTCCTTTCATCATTAACGGACTTTGTGTGCTGGTCCACATTGTCCTCAGAACAATGGATCTACCAGTGTCCTTTTGTGCCAGTGCCTCACACCCTATTAACTGCGCTTACCTTTTAACTAGTGTTCCTAATGTTGTTGTTGTTCTGGTCTTCGGTCCTGAGACTGGTTTGATGCAGCTCTCCATGCTACTCTATCCTGTGCAAGCTTCTTCATCTCCCAGTACCTACTGCAACCTACATCCTTCTGAATCTGCTTAGTGTATTGATCTCTTGGTCTCCCTCTACGACTTTTACCCTCCACGCTGCCCTCCAATGCTAAATTTGTGATCCCTTGATGCCTCAAAACATGTCCTACCAACCGATCCCTTCTTCTAGTCAAGTTGTGCCACAAACTTCTCTTCTCCCCAGTCCTATTCAATACCTCCTCATTAGTTACGTGATCTACCCACCTTATCTTCAGCATTCTTCTGTAGCACCACATTTCAAAAGCTTCTATTCTCTTCTTGTCCAAACTGGTTATCGTCCATGTTTCACTTCCATACATGGCTACACTCCATACAAATACTTTCAGAAACGACTTCCTGACACTTAAATCAATACTCGATGTTAACAAATTTCTCTTCTTCAGAAACGCTTTCCTTGCCATTGCCAGTCTACATTTTATATCCTCTCTACTTCGACCATCATCAGTTATTTTACTCCCTAAATAGCAAAACTCCTTTACTACTTTAAGTGTCTCATTTCCTAATCTAATCCCCTCAGCATCACCCAATTTAATTTGACTACATTCCATTATCCTCATTTTGCTTTTGTTGATGTTCATCTTATATCCTCCTTTCAAGACACTGTCCATTCCGTTCAACTGCTCTTCCAAATCCTTTGCTGTCTCTGACAGAATTACAATGTCATCGGCGAACCTCAAAGTTTTTACTTCTTCTCCATGAATTTTAGTACCTACTCCGAATTTTTCTTTTGTTTCCTTTACTGCTTGCTCAATATACAGATTGAATAACATCGGGGAGAGGCTACAACCCTGTCTCACTCCTTTCCCAACCACTGCTTCCCTTACATGCCCCTCGACTCTTACAACTGCCATCTGGTTTCTGTACAAATTGTAAATAGCATTTCGCTCCCTGTATTTTACCCCTGCCACCTTCAGAATTTGAAAGAGAGTATTCCAGTTAACGTTGTCAAAAGCTTTCTCTAAGTCTACAAATGCTAGAAACGTAGGTTTGCCTTTTCTTAATCTTTCTTCTAAGATAAGTCGTAAGGTTAGTATTGCCTCACGTGTTCCAACATTTCTACGGAATCCAAACTGGTCTTTCCCGAGGTCCACTTCTACCAGTTTTTCCATTCGTCTGTAAAGAATTCGCGTTAGTATTTTGCAGCTGTGACTTATTAAACTGATAGTTCGGTAATTTTCACATCTGTCAACACCTGCTTTCTTTGGTATTGGAATTATTATATTCTTCTTGAAGTCTGTGGGTATTTCGTCTGTCTCATACATCTTGCTCACCAGATGGTAGAGTTTTGTCATGACTGGCTCTCCCAAGGCCATCAGTAGTTCTAATGGAATGTTGTCTACTCCCGGGGCCTTGTTTTGACTCAGGTCTTTCAGTGCTCTGTCAAAATCTTCACGTAGTATCTTATCTCCCATTTCATCTTCATCTACATCCTCTTCCATTTCCATAATACTGTCCTCAAGTAAATCGCCCTTGTATAAACCCTCTATATACTCCTTCCACCTTTCTGCCTTCCCTTCTTTGCTTAGAACTGGGTTGCCATCTGAGCTCTTGATATTCATACAAGTGGTTCTCTTCTCTCCAAAGGTCTCTTTAATTTTCCTGTAGGCAGTATCTATCTTACCCCTAGTGAGAAAAGCCTCTACATCCTTACATTTGTCCTCTAGCCATCCATGCTTAGCCATTTTGCACTTTCTGTCGATCTCATTTTTGAGAAGTTTGTATTCCCTTTTGCCTGCTTCATTTACTGCATTTTTGTATTTTCTCCTTTCATCAATTAAATTCAATATTTCTTCTGTTACCCAAGGATTTCTATTAGCCCTCGTCTTTTTACCTACTTGATCCTCTGCTGCCTTCACTACTTCATCTCTCAGAGCTACCCATTCTTCTTCTACTGTATTTCTTTCCCCCATTCCTGTCAATTGTTCCCTTATGCTCTCCCTGAAACTCTCTACAACCTCTGGTTCTTTCAGTTTATCCAGGTCCCATCTCCTTAAATTCCCACCTTTTTGCAGTTTCTTCAGTTTCAATCTGCAGTTCATAACCAATAGATTGTGGTCAGAATCCACATCTGCCCCTGGAAATGTCTTACAATTTAAAACCTGGTTCCTAAATCTCTGTCTTACCATTATATAATCTATCTGATACCTATTAGTATCTCCAGGATTCTTCCAGGTATACAACCTTCTTTTATGATTCTTGAACCAAGTGTTAGCTATGATTAAGTTATGCTCTGCGCAAAATTCTACAAGGCAGCTTCCTCTTTCATTTCTTCCCCCTAATCCTTATTCACCTATTATGTTTCCTTCTCTCCCTTTTCCTACTGACGAATTCCAGTCACCCATGACTATTAAATTTTCGTCTCCCTTCACTACCTGAATAATTTCTTTTATCTCGTCATACATTTCATCAATTTCTTCATCATCTGCAGAGCTAGTTGGCATATAAACTTGTACTACTGTAGTAGGCATGGGCTTTGTGTCTATCTTGGCCACAATAATGCGTTCACTATGCTGTTTGTAGTAGCTAACCCGCACTCCTATTTTTTTATTCATTATTAAACCTACTCCTGCATTACCCCTATTTGATTTTGTATTTATAACCCTGTAATCACCTGACCAAAAGTCTTGTTCCTCCTGCCACTGAACTTCACTAATTCCCACTATATCTAACTTTAACCTATCCATTTCCCTTTTTAAATTTTCTAACCTACCTGCCCGATTAAGGGATCTGACATTCCACGCTCCGATCTGTAGAACGCCAGTTTTCTTTCTCCTGATAATGACGTCCTCTTGAGTAGTCCCTGCCCGGAGATCCGAATGGGGGACTATTTTACCTCCGGAATATTTTACCCAAGAGGACGCCATCATCATTTAAGCATACAGTAAAGCTGCATCTCCTCGGGAAAATTTACGGCTGTAGTTTCCCCTTGCTTTCAGCCGTTTGCAGTACCAGCACAGCAAGGCCGTTTTGGTTAATGTTACAAGGCCAGATCAGTCAATCATTCAGACTGTTGCCCCTGAAACTACTGAAAAGGCTGCTGCCTCTCTTCAGGAACCACATGTTTGTCTGGCCTCTCAACAGATACCCCTCCGTTGTGGTTGCACCTACGGTACGGCCATCTGTATCCGGCGGCCATTTAACCATAAACGACCCAACATGGCCACCATCAAATGCTACTATGCGGCAATGGGTGCTACATGGACAGTGCACGCCGCTTAGTGACATTGTGAACGATAACCAAGTGAAGGACGATGTGTTTTACCCCTCAGCTAAGTAGGCACCTTCGGTTTGGTCTGATGTGCCAACAACGTTTGAGAACTGTAATTCGAACATTCAAGCACATTCTTATATGCCTGATGTCATTGCAGTACCTCCCCCCTCCCCCGGCATACCATCTCGGCACCTCCACTCACCTCAACTGTGCCAGTTTCTGTGACCATCGCCCCATGGTCACACCACGATCGCCTTCTGCCCACTCTCGTAATGGCATTGGCCATTTCTTCTGCACTGATTTCTGGATTATCCCCCCCTTGGCTGCATCGAGACTGCCTTCCGCTCACTGTTGCAATGGCACCGGCTGTTACACCTGCACTGCGTCCACCTCCAGGCCTGCAGTTGGTACCGGTGCTGATGCCAGCATTATCCCGGCAAAGCAAGCGGGCAACATGCTTTCTCCTGCTAACCTCACTTTGATCGCCACAAATCACTGTCTTATCACAGTCCTTGGCTCCATCAAGATGTCGCTTCACCTGTCACTGGTCACGACCTTTCCTTGGACCTTCCACATCGTCAACGTGGATGAACCAGTGATCAGGTTGGAGTTTCTACATCATTACGAACTTTCACTTAACCTACAGGCCACAGCACTCTGCCACACGTCATGTTCTACCATTCTGTGCTCAAATGAGTTTGACACGACTCCACTCTCTGCCTCCTTGGCTATGCTTTCCACATGTGCATCTCTGCTCGAAGGTATTTCTGCATGTCTCTCTGATTTGTCGGACGTCCGCACACAGATTGACAGGCATCGGTGCCACCTCTGCTGAAATGGCTGATGCATGGAGTATTATATGCAGCTTGTCTGCAGAGCCACTTGTTTTGGAACCATCATCCACTTCTACTGCATCTTCACTCTGCATTACTGCTGTGTCAAGCTTCTCTTCCCCTGCTGCCAGTTCCACGCCGTCACAGTTGAATCTACAGGACGCTCATGTTCTCGCTCCATGGGATCCCTTGGATCGCTTGGCTGCTGCACCACATCCTCCATAATCTTCTGCCACCATTGCTGTGTCCAGCAAGGACGCACATGTTCTTGCTTCACGGAATCCCTCGCATCACGTGGTTGCCATGCCACGCCCTCAGTCGTCGTCTGCTGCTAACGCACCACCCAAGCCATTTCGGCCCAGCAAGGTCAGTGAACTGCTGTCGTTTGTGGCCCCCCTCTCGCCCCCCCCCCTCACTTGCCTCCCTTTGTGGGTTTCAGCAATCAGCAACAGCAGATGTCACAGAATCTGCACCATGGTCGGCCCACCTGTACCTTATAAAGCTTGAGTCTTAAAGCTTCCAAATTGCTGTGAGCGAAAGAAATTGTTCAGGATTTATTGGTTTCAGGTGTGCTCCAACCATTGGACAGCAACTGGTCTTCACCTATCCACCTTGTGCCTAAGAAGAACAGTTTGCTATGCATGTGTGGGGACTACATGTCCCTTAATGCTAGGACAATAATCGATAACTATCCGATTCCTCATATCCAGGATTTCACTCAGTTACTGCATGGCTCGAAGTTCTTCTCTGTCTTAGACTGTTTGAAGGCATATCAACAAATTCCTATGCACCCACTGGATATTCCAAAGATGGCCATCATCACACCCTTCAGCCTATTTGACTACTGTTATGTGCCTTATGGCTTGAAAAATGCTTTGCAGACATGACAACATTTCATTGTTCCATTTTGCTACCTCTGCCTTTTGCTTTTGCCTCTTTGGATGACATCCTAATCTTTTCCTCGTCTTCCAAGGAACACCAGTTTCACCTCAACGCAGTTCGTGCGGCTCTCACGGCCAGTGGTGTGGTTATCAGCCACAAAAAATCTCAACTCTGTTCTACGTCTGTGCCATTCCTTCGCCATACAGTCTCAGCCAATGGCCTCTGACCAACGGATTCTCTTGTTGAAACCATTCTCACACTGCCTCTTCCTGAGGATTACGCTCAACTCCATCGTTTTTTGGGTATGATAAACTTTTATCAACACCATATCCTTTGGGCTGCCTCTATGCAGCCGGCCATTACCAATGCCCTCTCCAGTAAAAATACTATGGGGAAGTGAAAACTGGACTAGACTAAGCCCATACTCGATGCATTCGACAATCTGAAAATGGCCAATATGAAAGCAGTCACTCTCGCACACCCTGATCCCAAGGCCCATATTTTTATTACTACTGACACAAGCAAGTCAGCTGTGGGTGCTGTCTTACAACAGCACACCATGGGCTCCACACAGTCGCTTCATTTCTTTTCAAAAAAACTAACCACGAGTCAGTGTAAATGGATGGCTTTCGACCGTGAGCTTCTCGCTGCTTATGAGGCAGTCAAACACTTCAGGACTGATGTGGAGGGGTGTCCTTTCACTATCTACTCGGACCACAAACTTCTCATTGACATAATACACAACCCGGTGAAGGATCTCCTGCCGCTACGCTTCTGGCACATAGACTTTATTTGCCAACATTCTTCAGACGCTTGTTACATGTGAGGTGTGGAAAATGTTGTAGTTGACTATCTATCCCATATATCGGTGATCTCTGCACCCTTGAACTTAGATGAACTCTCTCAACTTCAGACTGAAGACACGGACACACAGCGACAGGTTTCAGATGACGAGTCTTCGCTCGCCATCAAACCTCTTACCCTGCACGGGTCATCAACCCTCATCCTCTGCGATGTTTCTACTGGCTCCCCCCACCCCTTGGTACTGTCTGCCCTTCAGTGCAGAACCTTCAACACTTTACACAATCTGGCCCATTACAGAACACGGGCAATGACAAGACTAGTCACTGAATGTTTTATCTGGCCAGGCATGCAGCATGATTGCCACTCCTGGACACCCGCGTGTGTCCCTTGCTGACGTAGTAAAGTGGGCAGACATGCGCAGCCTCCTTTAGGATAGTTCGATGTCCCCAGGGGTCACCTGCGGCACGTGCACATTGATGTGGCCGGTCCTCTCCCCCCTTCCAAGGGGTACACGTACATATTGTCTATAACCAACTGTGTAACCCGTTGTGTTGAGGCAGTCCCTCTGGTCCGCATTATGGCAAAGACCATCTTATCAGCATGGGTGGGGAGATTTGGCTGCCCCCCTTCACTTACTATGGACCGTGGATGACAATTCGCGTCCACACTTTTCACTCGACTGTGCGAGCTGTGCGTAGTAGCAAAATTCCACATGATAGGCTATCATCCATAGGCAAATGTCCTGGTTGAGCGATGGCACCAAACTCTAAAAGCTGCACTCATATGCCATGACGGGCTTTGGTCTGAGGCACTTCCTTGGGCCTTACTCGGCACCCACTCTGCCCACAAGGAGGACCTGAATGCTTCGCTGATGGAGGTCTAATATGGAGAACCATTTGTCCTGCCAGCTGAATTCGTTGAGGACACACCCCTGACCAATGCAATTAACCTTCCGGCCCTTGTATAATGAATGAATGCACATGTCACCCGCCTTCGCCCACCCCTGCATTACACTCATTCCATGCCGCTGGTGTTTGTACACAAAGACCTGGCATCATGCAAATTCATCATGCTACAAGACAACTGTGTACGTGTGGCCCTGCAACCTCCTTACTCCTGTCCGCACCGCGACTTACCCGGTGGAGTGAATATTTTCCTGATACTACCAAATGGACGACTGAATACAGTTTCAGTTAACCATTAAAACCTGCATGGTCCCTCTCCGAGCCATGTTTTGATGCCCCGGCCAGCCTGTCATTGCCAACACCTCAGCCACTGTGTGTTATTACCAATCTATGACTCGTAATATCCACAACTTTATTCCTAGGTATGTTTAGTCATGTTAGTGTAATTGCTGAATTGTGTAATTCCATATGTAATTTGCCAAAAGAAAGGGTCACTAAAGTAATTTTACATTAAGCCCAGGAAGTTGAGATGTTTATTTTTGTCTTATCACCATGTTTATCTTTGCTTTATCATCTTTGGATCAGTAATGTACTCGAAAATGGGCATATAATCAGGCAAAAAATAATGTTGGTTTAGTTAATTTAGTAATGCTTTAAATATGTTAACTTTAATGGTAAGAAGAAATAGAATAATAACTGTATTACCCGAGACTCTGCATTGTGTGTATCCAATAGATGACCCAGTGGCCAATTAATACTACACTCAGTGGTCAACTTTTGATGAAATGGCATTGTATCTTTATTCAGAATTTTCTTGCTATGAGTCTTTGTTTCCTTATTTATCACAGATCTGTTAAGATGCACTCATCATAGGCAAGCTTCAGAATCACTCAGAAGAAGCTATGAAAGCAGCAAGTTGAGGATGTTCACCTCAATCATACACCAATTCTAACAGCAGCTAACAAATTTTGAATCAGAATGTGTGATATTT
The DNA here is from genome assembly GCF_023898315.1 of Schistocerca nitens. Lineage (NCBI taxonomy): Eukaryota > Metazoa > Arthropoda > Insecta > Orthoptera > Acrididae > Schistocerca > Schistocerca nitens. The sequence continues at coordinate 791,595,071 of NC_064618.1, read as the reverse complement.
TTGTAAATATTTGTGGCTTGCTTGCTGTCTAGTCATTGGATTATATAGTCTCTATTTAACAATATTTGTGTTTGTAACCCAACATGGGGGTGATGTAACAAATCAGGTGGACCCTTTCAATCTGTTATGCCCCCCCCCCCCCCAAAAAAAAAATCTTTATTTCTTTTTCCAAATATCCTTGATATCATCTACATGGCAACCACTTCTCAATCAAATTCAATGGGGGCACAGCTACCAAAGGTATATTTGTATGGTTAAATATTGTTATGTTACATGTGCTCAGCAGCATGTTGTGTCACTGGATGGTCAGGTCTACTCTTGACCACCATTTGGCAGTGGCCACTCATTCAGGTGACAGTCGGTTGGTGATCATGCCCATATAAAATACTGTGTAGAAATTGCATCAAAGCTAGTATATGACATTAATGCTTTGACTGAGGTACCTCCCTCTGATGAGATGGGATAAGACTGGGGCAGGAATGAGATAAGATGTGCTGTGTGAGTGAATCGTGCAGGTCTGGCACCTGAGTCTTTGATATGACCTATGTGGCAAACAGTTGGGAGTGGGTGTGGCATAGAAATGGACCAAGGTATTGTGTAAGATGGGTGGGCAGAGACTAGCACTTTAGGAGGAGTGGGTGGGATTGTGGGTGGGATGTCCCTTATTTCCAGGTGGAGTGGCGTGTAGTCAAAGCACTGATGAAGGACGTGGTTCGGTTGCTCCAGTATGGAATGATGTTGGATGATGATGGGCTACTCCTTTGCAGCTAATTCTTTGGGGTGGTGGGAGGATTTAGGCTGCATGAGGGAAAAGAATGTTGAATTTGTGTTAGATGACAAACAGTTTGGCTTTTGGACAGGTAAGGACATGAGGGAGGCAACTATGGTCTTCTCAGTGACAATGGAAGCAAGACTTCAGAAAAATAAAGACACTTTCATACAACTTATTGGAGGGGACAATAAGAATGGAAGCGCTCAGATTGAAATGGATGTAAGGGATGTAGACGTTCAACCTATACTTTAAAGAAACAATGATGGAAATAAAAGAAAGGTTCAAGAGTAGGATTAAAACTCAGATTGAAATGATGCCAATGCTAAGATTTGTTGATAATATCGCTATCCTCAATGAAAGTGAAGAAGAATTATGGAACATGTAGAAATGAAAGAACAGTTCAGTGAGTACATAATATGGATTGAGAGTAAAACAAAGAAAGGCGAAAGTAATCAGGAGCAGGAGGGATGAGATTAGTGATAAACCTAACATCAAAACTGATGAGCATGAAGCCGATCAAGTAAAGCAATTCTTCTACTTTTGAACAAAATATTGTGTAATTGACAAAGTAAAGAGGACATAAAAAGTACATTATAACATCCAAGAGGATGCTCTTGGCCAAAAGAAGTCTGCTAGTATCAAACATTGGCCTTAATCTGAGGAAGACATTTCTGAGATTGAACATTTGGAGCACAGCATTGTATTGTAGTGAATCATGGACTGTGGGGAAACTGGAAAAGAAGAGAATTTAAGCATTTGAGATGTGATACTACAGAAAAATGTTGAAAATCAGATGGACTGATAAAATAAGGAACGAGGTAGTTTTCTGCAGAATTGGCATAAAAAGGAATGTGTGGAAAACACTGCCAAGAAGGGACAGGACAATAGGATATATGTTAAGATCCTTTTTCTCACATGATATGCTGCAAACCATGATGAAGGGCAGCAGGTGGATATTGTTATTCTTAGATTTCCAGAAAGCATTTGGTACAGTGCCCTGCTGCAAATTATTCATGACTGTTCAACATACAGAATAGTTTCCCAGATATGTGAGTGGCTAGAAGGCTTTTTAAGTAATAGAACCAATAAGCCATTCTTGACTGTGAGCATTCATCACAGACAAGGGAGTGCCCCAGGAAAGTGTGATAGGACTGCTCTTCTTCAAGACAAGAGAAATTAGGACTTGTATGGAGTTATATAGGTAGTTGGTTTTCCCTTATCCCATTTGGAGAGGGGGGGGGGATGGGAGGGGGGAGGAGGGAAGGGAAATGATTAGTTGTCATATCCTCTGATATTCACAGTTCAATGGCTTGCAGAATATTCACATAGATGTAGATGAAGACATCAGGAAATTACTTAATAGCTTTAATGGTATTACAGGCAATTGTATATGGTAAAATCTAGGGGAAGACCGAGATTGGAACACATTCAACAAATAACTGAGAATGCAGAATGCTATTGCTTCTTTGAGATGACAAGGCTGGCACAAAAAGGAATTTGTGAGGGGCTACATCAGACCAATCAGGAGACTGATGGCTAAAAAATATTGCAACTGCTGTGTAGCTCTAGATAATAGAGTTGCACTTCTATCAAAAGTATGTTGCATGTCACAGTTTCCAATTCATTTAAATTCTCCTGAGCCATTACCTGTTATACATTTAAATTTTTGTTTCAGTTTCTCTGTCAAATATTATACATCATCAAAAGTATTAAAATCTTCTGTTCAGTCAAAGACTGTTATTGTAGAATTATTATTGTTCAGTCTTTGGCACTGAATGATTCTCATAGACATTCTCTAAGACTAAATACTTAATCTCACTGCTGTCTTCTGTTGGAGGTGAATTTTCTTGTTTCTAATATGTGCAAGAAGAAAACTGAGCACAAAAAAATTCTCTCCTGACTAAAATCACTGCAATAAATCCCAGTGGAGGAACAGCCAAACTAAAATTTGTTATTGGTTTTGGTGAAGGCTTATCATTGACTCCAAATGCTCCCAAAAAATGGGCATTTGAATTTCCTTGTAACATGCTGTAAACAATTTTGTTGTTGTTGTTGTTGTTGAGAAGTCATACCTCTAGTGATGTGCTTATTATCTGTGAGTTATCTCCTTGTTCCCATGCCTTGAAAAAGGAGACTTGAACAGCATAACAGATGTACATGACATATTAAGCTAACAACAAGACATAAGCAACAACTTTGTTTTCTACATTTTGGACAAGTTGTTAACCTAGCCTTCACCTCTTAGTGATCCGAGTAGTCACCAAAAATAACACATGGTTTGGATTCCATGTTAAATTGTAAGTTTGTATTACTGGGGTAGGTTAGAGGCACGCAAGTCCTTGAAGTGGTATCCAAGTGAAAGTTTTCCACTAGGCCACTGAGCCATATGAAATTACTATTATTATTATTATTTACTGGTGGCAATGGATAATTGAATAACTTGAATGGATGGATATGACCGAAGTGTAAAAGACTGCACAAGAATGAATAAGATAACTGAAAACTGCACATAGCAAATGACCCCTTCCCTGCACCCACACATACAACTACTTCAGCCATGGACTCTCACAAACCCACCAGACTTCATAAGAATGGACTGATAACTGAAAACTACACATGGCAAATAACACCACCCCCTACACACACATACAACTACTTCAGCCATGAACTCTCACAAACCCATCAAGATACCCCCATGGGGCATGCTGCTCTTTGGCAGGTTTGTGATTGGCTACCCTGGGGCCCCAAGCTTTGCAGCATCTTTTCCCACCCCATGCTCATGTCTATCCTCTTACTGTTCTTTTCCCCCTCTCTTCGGGAACATGTCTGGGATGTTTTTGGAAATGTATTCTGAATATTCAGTGACTGACATCAGAACAGTGTCTCCACTGTTTTACATTCCTTTTTTCTTTCAGTGTACCACTTTTCCTGTCCTGCTGCTTCAGTGTTTGAGGTTCCTTTTTTTCTTCTTCCTCCCCGTGCACTCCTGAAGACCAGCCCATGCTCTGACGTGTAACAGGTGACTGGGTAACGCGTAATTCCCAGCCCTGGGTTGACAGGTAGGATTCACATGTATCCCCTGGTATAGGCCATGCCCGAGGAGGGGCAATTGCCTGAGCTGCTACCTTCCCAAACAGCTGATTGGTTCCTCTGTTAGGTGTTTAGGAAGTGTGACCTGAGGTGTGAACAATCACTTAAGGCGGATGGGCCCCCTTCCGATGAGGAAGGGGGGGGGGGGGTCTCCAATTCGAAGGAACATGTCATTGGAGATGCTGGCAATCATGGGGGATGTTCTCGCAATAAGCCAATCATCTGCCTATCTCCCTCACAGTCAACGTCTAACAAACACAAATGGAATGAGGCTAATAATTCAAAGACGCCTCTATCTGCACTATGGTTCCTCATGGTTTCATGTACTGAAGATGGTCAGTTCTTTGCTACAGTAAATCCGTTTGTTATTCAGAAAGGTGTTGATGCAATCCTGTGAAATGCTGCTCTCATTTATGGAATGGCACTTTGCTGTTGGAGATTACATCTGATTTTCTCAAGCACAACAACTACTTGCAGCTTCGCTCCTCCATGGTTATCCTGTTTGTGTCTAGGTCCATTGAATGCTGAATTCTTTGCATGGTGTTATTTATGCTAGGCTGCTCAATGGTCTGCCTTAGGCAAAAATCCAATTGTACCTCTCTGATCAGCATGTCATTACAATCCATCAGGTGATGAAAAAGATAGATGCACCTTTTTACTTTTGACAGAGTGGTGCTTCCATCAAAGATCAAAGCAGGCTATAAAGTTATCATAGACTGACTGTACATTCCAAACTCAATGCACTGTTACCAGTGTCATCGTTACAACCACACTTGAATGTCCAGTCAACACTTGGCAAAATGTGTAACCTGTGGTAAGGATGCTCATGAGGAGGATTGTCTACCTCCTTCTCCCCACTATATCAACTACAATGGTGACTATGGCGCCTCCTCCCAAGTTTGTTCCATGTATCTTGGTGAGCCAGCTGTCCAGGAGATGTGGGTGAAGGAAAGAGTGCCGTACTCAGTTGCTCACAAGTTGTTGGCTAGTTGAAAACCCCGCATTCTACCATCCGGCACTTGTAGTACTGTACTTGCTACATCTCGCTCCATGAAGGACATTGCTGTGCAGACATGTGACCTCAAATTCAGCATGTGGTTGTGAAATCACCCAGTGACATGGTTTCATTCCCATCTCCTCCCCAGCTGTGCAACAAGCCACCAAACTTTCACCTCATGGACCAAGTCACTTGCTACGCAACCAGCAAGCTAGAACAGACAGAAGGAATACTCCCATGAAGACTTCCTTCGTGCCTCCAGCCAACAAACATCTGAGTTTTACTCTGCCAACCAGGAAAGCTCTGAGAAGTGAAACAAAGGTGAACAATATTCTCCTTCGCTGACTCAGAGATCCACTTCGACAGTGTCGTCACCTGACACCCTCGCCCGGCCAACCTCCATGTCAATGGTGCACACCACCAACCGTTTTTCTGCCCTGGACTCCACAGATTGATAGAGGGAGAATGCCAACGCTTCTGTAGATCCCATGAAGCAGGATTCTCCAGCCTCTGCTCCCTGTAGCAGTGAGCCTTCGAAGGCTGGCACTTGGCAGCTGCCGACGTGACACCACTTCATTTTTTTTTGTACTCACCTTTCCTCGTTATGACTCTCCTTCAGTGGAACATTCAGGGCCTTCGATCCAACTAAGAAGACTTATGGCTTCTCTTATAATTGCAACATCTGCTTTTTCTCTGCCTCCAGGAAATAAACTTGTGCCCTCATGATCGCTTTCAGCTCTCGCATTTCTTCCTGGTGCACTTTGACTTCCCCCGCAAGAACAGCATTCCATCTCATGCGGGAGTCATGCTGCTCATTGGGATGACATTCCTAGTCAACCCAACTCCCTGACTACCCAACTTCAAGATGTTGCAGTCTGCATATTATTTCCCTTTGTACCGTTTACATTCCTCTATCATTCTGTGTCATCAGGGCATATTTCCTCCAGCTTATTTTGCAACTCCCTCACCCCTTTCTGCTGCTTGGTGACTTTGATGTGCACCATCCCCTTTGGGGCTCACCTAGAACCTGTGAGAGAGGTGCTGTATTGGCTGACCCTCTCAATCACCTTAACCTCACCTGCTTTAACATGGAAGCACCCACATTTCTTTCAGACTCCACTCACACCTATTCACATTTAGACCTCTTGTTTTGCACTGCCCAGCTTGCCCATTGTCTTGAGTGGTCTGTTCTCTCTAAGACATACTGAAGCGACCATTTCCCAAGTTCTGACTCATTGCCTACTACCCCACCTACATGCACACCCTAATGGCGGCTTTCTAAGGCCAACTGGAGGCTGCATTGCTATAAAGGTATTTAATTTAAATTGCCTAAGTGTTCACATGTAAGCCTTCAATTAGATTTACATTGAATGTATTTTATGCTCCTAGATTTCCATCCTTCTCATTACTGCCTGTGTGAAAGTGCATGTGAATGTTTTTTTCGTGTTTCCATTTGTTGCTAGTTGTAGGAAACTTGCTGTCTGCTGTGATCAGTCTGGCCTACTTTGGGTGTTCCGTCAAAGCAATGAGGATTGTGCATTCTACATTGTCTTTATCGATAGAGGGAAGGTTGTTACCGGAAGCAACACCTTTGGTCTGTTCTGGTTACCTGCAGAAATTCATTGTTCTCGGGCATTCATAAGCACTTGATGCTTGGCAGTCAGTGAGCATGGTAAGTAGCTTAAGATTAAGCTTAGAGTGAGATGTGTAAGTCTTCAGGCTAGCTGAAGTAATATAGTTCACCTTTTATTACAGCGATAGGTTCACTATATGATCCACAGTTTACGCAGGATAGGCAAGGTGCAATTTACCAATTTTAATAAGTGTCTTCTGGTACTTTCTTTGTGCTACTAGAACTTCTAGTGTGCAAAGGCTTCCCATCTAGTGATGCTGACATTACGTTACAGTAGATTTTCATAAGTGTGTAGGCATGAATGGTTACATTCTCATGTGAATGTTTTCACTTATTATCGCAGTTTGAATTCTTTTGGTTTCACCTGTGATTTGATAAATTTGCCGTTATGCTTTGCACCACATGGCACAAACTTGCATTCTGTGTCATTCAGTGGTAATAAATCTTGTTCCCTCGAGTGAATTTAGGTTGTGTTGAATGTTCTGTGTAATTAATGGATTTTAGCATATTTTACCATGTGAAATTTCAAATGGTTAGCATGCTTGCTTTGTTAGTGCTTGGATGAGCTAGTTGAGCCCTCAGCTCTCTGTGTCCATGGAGGGATAATTCTTGCAGTTCATTTTATCTCTCTTTGCACATTGTGCATGTAATTTAACCGTTTTATGACAATATTCAGGCACCTGGTAAATGTGCTACCTTTTTTTAATGTAGTATCCACGTGGTCTTCCCCCCTCCCCCCCCCCCCCCCCCCTCCTTGCATTGGTTTTACTTATGTGAGAATATTTTAAGTAATTGCATTTGTCAAAAGATGACTACTTCAGAAGGCACAAATCTCTTTCCCTGACTCTTTGGTGAAGGCGTAATGTGTCTTGAGCTTCGTTCTTTAGTGTGGATCTTGGGTAAGTACATGCATTTGTCCTATCCTCTTCCCAGAATTTTCACATACCCTCTCCTTCATGTGGTCTGTCACCATCTAACTATCTGAAAACAGTGTTAATTTAACTCAGGCAATGGCAAGCATTATTACAATCTGTTTATTGTATATTACATTCTGTTTATTGTATAGTGTTTAACTTGTGTTTTTGCTTAAATAAATTGTTTATACTCCATGAGTGTCCATCAACATAGCCACCCCTTCCAAAAATGATCTTAGTACATCCAACCTGTCGTTACCAAAGTGCAGTATTCTTGCAGGCCAAAATTCTGAATTTTAATTAGATTCTAAAGAATTATGTTTTAATTTAACTAACTACTTTTATTCAGTATGATCATGCTTTTGAGAGTCCTGATATCTTAAAGGTTAGTATGCAACAAGTTAACAATTTCATTAATTAATTGTAATTAATTTATTCCCAACTTGATTTTTGGTGACCCTAAATAATTTACTATAAAAGAAAACATAAGAGCACTTATTTGCATTAACATTCCGTAGTCCAGTAACTTTAAAAACCCATACATCACATTTCTGTACTACCCATTTAAGGCTTTACTCCCGACTGGTGACCTTCGATGTGGCAAGACTGGAATGACCTGACGATTATATGCAGTAAGTTGTGTGCACTATTTGTCAGCTGTGTTGAGCCCAACTGTTCATATGTGTCATGATTAAGCAATGTAACAGAAGCTCCAGTGTCTAACTGAAGTCATACACAATGTCTGGCAATGACTAAGGTCACAACCACTTTGTTTGGCTGTTGTTGCGCAGCACTTGGGTGGGGAAAAGGCACAACATGAATTTGGTCAATACTAGTACCAGCAGCTGGTTTAGAAGAAACATTCACTGGCTGTGGAAGTACTATACGCTTATGAGAGGGAATGTGGGTGGAGAACTTTTTCTGTTGCAAGCACACAGACAGTACATAACTCGACTTTCCATAAGCAAGGCAAGTTGCGTTCCGCAAAAGGCAGTTTTGTCTTTTATGTGTGGAAAAGCGGCAGGGACATGATTTCACAGCAGACACACATATTGTCATTTGTTTACTCTGTCCATGGCATGGTGGCGTGTTTGTGCATGGTGGACAGTTGCAAGGATGTACTTGTTGGTCACTTCATGTTACACTTCAGACGGGAGCTACCTCAAAGTTTTCCCCAGCAACATCACATAAATCCTGACGTTCAATAATTTGTAACACTTGTTGCAAAGGGAGAATTCTTGAGAGTTTGTTCATGAATCCGACTGTCTTGCACAATGTATGTAATTGCATCACAAATCATTGCGCCACTTTAGTACTGACCACAGCTACATTGAAAACGACACTGTTGCATCAAACCCTGAAGTTCAGTGACCCATTGACAGTATGTCTGATCTGGCTTTTTCTGCAGTCGAAATAACTTGTAATGAACTGCAGCAACCTGGACATGATTCTTGTAATAGTTAGTGATGGTTGAAAGTAAATCTTCAAAAACTAGCAAGTCTGGCCTAATCATTGGGACTAACTCCTGAGTGAGGCAGTAAACTCCCATGCCAGCTCTTGACAAGAAATAAGAGAGTTTCACCATACCTTACACTCGATGTGTAGCACATTGAGCACTGAACTGAGTGTACTACTCGTTCCATTCCTCTTGTTATTCATTGAATGCTTGGAACAATGGAATGCACTGAGATGGTGCCATGGATATGGCTAGCTGCTGTGGTGGAGTTGATGCAGCATTAGCTTGTGCATTAATGAGCTGCTGGACTGTCATCATCAATTGTGATATTTGGGGGTTCTGAAACTGAATAAACTGCATTAGATGAAAGCTAGCAGCAACTGGAGGTGTAGGCACAGGTGGTGTAAAACATTAGGTCAAAATAAACTGGAGGTGTAGGCGCAGGTGGTGTAAAGCATTAAGTCAAAATAATGAGGCAGCCATGCACTGCAAATTGGTTTTAGCAATTCCACACGTTCACAGCTCACTATGGCAATCTTATAAGGCAGGGAGTTTCTTTCTTTGCATGCATACTCCTCATGGTGTCAACATCGACTTTGGCCCCATGCCCACACTGTGATAGACACACCACATGATGACCAGCTTCATAACAAGCCATTCTTCTTGAAGTTTTAAGACTGTCCCACAATGTTGCATTTCTACACCTACTATGCAGCCTTGTGTATTAATCAATGTGTTTTGCTGCAAGACATTCTGACCAGTGAGCATTGGTGCCCATGTGGGTACCATTTGAGATCCGAAATCCGTTGTTATTGCAGGCACTCATGTCATAACTGATACCTTTCATTTAGATCTTACTCTGACCATTCCTCCTGTGATGGATGATTAATTCCATACCTCATGTCAATAACACTGATGTTGTGTCTGGGACGAGGTAGTGACTTTGTTTGACATTCCACTGTTCTTGCCATGCCCCTCTTTTGTCTAGTGTCACAACATCTGCAAGTGCCTTTCTCCAATAAATGTTAATTTTTAGACCATTTCATGTTTTATCTGCAGTGGTTTAATTGTTTTAGTAAACAAGCTGTTTTCTTAACAATGTGTGAACATAGGTGTTTGTGTGGTACCTATCATACCTTATTTCACAATTTAATAATTATTTTAATAAGTTAGTTAGAAAAACATTACTACAGTACAAAATATTTGCTTCTTCGGTCTGTGCATGGAGTCTTCCTGCTGGAGAAAATTGTTTTCACATTTCAATATCATAACTAAATCTTCCACTGAGGGAACTACAAATACGTGGACTCTTGGCATTTGTAATTCATTATTAATGCTGTGGGAATTACAGTTATCCCCTGATGTTAATTGAAAGACTGTAAAATCTTGCAGCGATAAATTCAGTCACATTAAGGCTGAGAATGATTTACTGTTGATCATCTTTGCTATTATCAAGTCTTTAAATGTCCTGTGTCCCTAATTTGACCAGCACTTGTTAACACTTTTCAAAAAAGGAGAAGACATATTTCATGTGATTTTTTGCTACACACACATTAAGAGTGATCTCTCAGGCCAGAAACCAAATTAAAACAGGCAGAGCAGATGTTCAGAATGTTTACTTTCAACTGGACTTGTTTATGGATGTGTAACTTGCAGGAAATTTAAGCAATGTATGCATGGAGATGTAATGCTTTGATATAATTCAAGCACTTTTGTAAAAATATACATTTACTAGTATCTGGAATGGCCCTCTCGCATACACAAAGTATCAAATAATGACAATTTAAACACTCTGTAACCCATCACCTTCATCCTCTCCTTTCCAAGGGCAGCCAAATCTTTTCTGGCCCTTGAGGACTCTCCATTCTCCAGACCCTCAGTATCATTATACACCAGTAGACAAATGCACATTTCGCAGAAATGGATAAAACTTATGGTAAAGTCAGGTCCGAGTTTTAGCAATAGCTCTTGTGGTTGACAACACAAACCATCTCCAGATACAGACATCTGTGGCTGACAATTTATTCCAACCTGAAAATAGAGGAAGAGGCCTGTTTAATGACAGCTGATTAATGGGAGTGTGTGGAGAAATAAATCCCATAGTTTCTTAACAAAATGACAGTATACTTGTAGCAAAAGTTAACTTGTCTTTCATATATGCAATCTAATATTTCAGAATCCTTGTTTTCCAATATGCAAAGTCAGAAACATCTCACAAGATATATTTTATTTAATGCTGCTTAACTGAATTCGATTTTGAAAAGATTACAGAGTAATAACCAAAAGCCATAGACCTTTGGGATGTTGGTATCTTACTGTATTATGATCAAACTCACTTTGAAACCTGTGAGACGCCAAACAAAAAACATAAATGTTCACTTTGTCTGAATTGTAGCAGTGGGAGAATTTATATCCTTCAGAATATCATCTCTGAAAAGCACGCAGTAAACCTGAAAGATTAATTGGTCAGATTGTCTCCTCAATCTTTGCATTTTGATGGTGCAGTCAGCATTGATTTGACTGAGCTTCAAGCCAATTTTGTGCTCTTCCCCTGTATTCGCTTTCCACTTGTAAAATATGCTCCTGTCATATTATCAGAAAAGTCATAACTTGAACAACTATCAGTCACAGAGATTACAAATGCTTGATTTGAGGCAACCAGTCAGATGTTCAACTGTGGCCCACTGAATGGAAAGTATATGGCTTGCTGCATACTTTACAGGGGTAATGTAATCTCAGTTCAAGTTTTGTATATAGGATGTTCAATGTGCAAATTTTGTAGACAGATGACATACATGATATTGTTATGAATCGTGAGAGCCCAATCTGAATTTTAAAGGGTGGTGTGACTTTTAAGGATGGTATTCTAGGTTCTGTGACAGCGGTAGAAACTTGGGTTGCTAGATATATTGCAAGTTTCAGTTTGTTTTCTTCTTGCTATAGTCTACTGACAGCTGCACGATAAGTAGAGACATGAAGCCAGACCCACTGCCATCACTAAAGGAGTGGAAAATCAAGAAGTCTTTTACTTCATGACATTGATCTGTCAGCTTTCTGGGACAGTCCAATACAAATTCCAGAATCTCTTTTCCAATGGCCATGTGCATAGCTGTTTCAAGCATCCTCTTTGCCAGTGAAGAGCTACTCAAGGTAAAATTGCTGATGCTACATATTACATCTGCAAGAAGATAATTTCCACTTAATACACTAGAACATGGCTATTTTAAAGGGTACTTTTATAAAAAATAGCTTTTATGACATATTTTGTTCCAAGGTATTGCAGAAGACAGTAAAATTCAAATGTGCCTTTTCAATGTGTAATTAAAAATACAGAATGGGTAAGCTCATGTCAAAGGTCTGGATATATAATCACCTTAATAATGTTTCATGTTTGCAGGAACACCAAAAATGATTTAGCAGTTCCACATGTTGGCCTTACATGCACTGTAAAAAAAAAAAAAAAAAAAAAAAAAAAAAAAAAAAAAAAAAAAAAAAAAAATTAGTAAACCTGGAACAATGATGTCGATTTTGATTCGATGATGGCATATGACACCGAGGGGATAGTAGATGTACTCATAATGGCTTCAATGTCATCTGACAACAAATAGCATAGTGGCATGGCTACGAGAGTGTCATCTGTGTCTACCCATTAACAGGGAGTATTCACAACCAGAAGGCTCAGTGTGGTGCAGATGTGTGAAGCAAGCAGGCAACCATGTCATGGAGATGCATTCATGCTTCCTACAGTCAACTGATCAAGTTTGAAAGAGGTCAGGAGTTGGTGGGATGGACCTTTCAGAGAATTGCAACACAGATTGGACCTGCTGCATCATTTGTGCAATGATGACGGTATCAGTGATCACGTGAATATTCTCACACCCATACATGAGTTTCTGGGTGTCCATCCAGCACAGACCCTTGCCAGGATTGTCGTATTGTAAGAGCAGGAGTGACAGATTGTACAGCTACCTCAGCACACGTAAGAAGACCTGTGAGCCCACAAGTGTCAACACAAACTGTTGTAAACTGGTTATTAGGAGTGGGACTACAGGCATGATTACCTCTGGTCCGCCTTTCACTCGTGACACAGTATCAACGTGCACAGCTAGATTGGTGCTTTTAGATTAGATTTAGATTAGATTAATTATTCATTCCACAGACCCATAAAAGAGGGATTCTCCTGGGTGTGGAACATGTCAGATAAACACATTATAAAAATGTAATTAGAAAAATTTGAGTTTCATTAATTTTAATGATCCTCAGTCAATAAACAGTAAAATCATGTACATGAATTAAATTTAAACTTCTAATATTTACAGGTTTAATATTTACATCTGCTTTCATTAAATCCATCATTCAGACATTTGCTAGTTTCTTGGCTATTACAACCAAGTATTGTCAAAAATTAAAGTAAATTATTCATTTCAGTGATCCTCAGTTAAGAACAGTCAGTTATGTACAAGATTTAAAATTAAACATCCACTATTTACAGACTTAAAACTTACATCTGCTTTCCATACATCCATCATTCGCACAGTAGGTAGTTACTTGGCTGTTACAACAGAGTATTGTCAAAAATTAAAGTATAATAAATTTTCATTAAAATGGTCTACTGCACTTGTTGAGAAACTCGTGGAGTGCTGTGTCTGAAACTAAACTGTTAGTGGTTTCTGGTAACTTATTGAAAATATGTATTGCTGAATCTGGACTCCTTTCTGGGCAAGAGTAAGTGATTTTAAATCTTTATGTATATTGTTCTTATTCCTAGTATTGATACTGTATACTAAGCAGTTAGTTGGAAAAAGAGATGTATTATTTACAACAAACTTCATTAAGGAATAAATATACTGAGAAGCTGTGGTTAATATGCCCAATTCTTTGAATAGGTTTCAACATGATGTTCTTGGATTTACACTACTCATTACTCTACTATACGCTTCTGTACTCTAAAAATTTTTTCTCCGTTTGTGGAGTTACCCCAAAATATGATACCATATGACATAATGGAGTGAAAATAAGCAAAATATGCCAGTTTTTTTATATTTATATCTCCTATGACTGACATCATTTGCATTGCAAACACAGACTTGTTTAGGCGCTTTAGCAATTCGCTAGCATGTTGCTACCAACTGAATTTATTATCAAGTTGTAATCCCAAGAATTTTACACTCTCAACTTCTCCTATTTCCCTGTCATCATATTTTATATACACACCAGAAAGAAATCTCTTGGAAGTTCTGAACTGCATATAGTCGGTCTTTTCAAAGTTTAATGACAGTGAATTGGCTATGAACCACTTATTAATGTCAGTAAAAATTTGATTAGCTGCCCTTTCTAAATTTACATTTGATTTACTATTTACTGCAATGTTTGTATCATCTGCAAATAAGACAAACTTGGCATCTGGTAATGTAACAGATGACAGGTCATTAATATACACAAGAAACAGTAGTGGACCGATTATGGAACCTTGGGAACACCACATGTAATTTCTTCCCAGTCAGATGATGTCTGATGTCTGATTGCCTACTGCTGAAGTGTTACGCAATGACACCCTTTGTTTTCTATTAGTAAGATATGACTGAAACTACTTTGCAGCACTACCAGCGATGCCATAATATTTTAATTTACTTAAAAGAATGCTGTGATTCACACAGTCAAACGCCTTTGACAGGTCACAGAATATGCCAGTTGCCTCTAATTTGTTGTCCAATGAATTAAGGACATTTTTGCTGTAAGTGTAAATAGCTTTCTCAATATCAGAACCCTTAAGAAACCGAAACTGCGACTTTGACAGTATGTTATTTTCACTAAGGTGCTTAAGTAGACGCTTGAACATAACCTTTTCAAAGATTTTTAAAAAAGCTGGCAAAAGTTAGATCGGTTGGTAATTTGACAGCACTTCTTTGTCCCCTTTCTTGTGGAGAGGTATAACTTCAGCATATTTAAGCCAGTCCGGGAATGTTCCTGTGACAAGTGATTTATTACACAAATAACTTAAGATATGACTAAGCTCACATGAACACTCTTCTATTAACTTTGTTGATATGTTATCATAACAACTAGAATGCTTTGATTTCAAGGATTTTATGATGGATTCTATGGATGCTGTCAGACTGTAAGAGGGGATGGCATGTTGTGGTCTTCAGCAATGAATACAGATTCTGCTTGCACACGAGTGATGGTCTCCGTGGCATACAACATAGACCCAGTGAGCCCTGCCTCACAAAGTGCATTCGTCCAAGACACACTGGTCCCACCCCAGGCTTTATGGTCTGGGATGCAATAAGCTATGACTCTCATTCACCTTTGGTGTTTCTGGAGGGGATGCTAATCAAAGCTTGGTATGTCCAGAATGTTGTTAGACCTGTTCTTTTGCTGTTCTTGCAACAGAAAGGTGATGTGTTTCCCAACAGGGTAATGTTCGCCCACACACGGGCCATGAAACTCAACGTTCTATGCAAGACATACAACAACTTCCCTGGCCATTTATGATATAAATAAACATCATGATAACCAAAGTATTTGCTTCTGTAGTCTTACCCATTCACTAGACTGTTACGTTAGAACTTATTGTACTTGTTTTTACATCTCTTTTCGACATTTAAACTGATTTTATTGCTCTCAAAGACATATTTAACACACTGTCATCGTGCGCTGGTATACTTCTATCTCCAAGTCCTCGTTAGCTATGAAAGCTTTTAGGAGAGCCGAAGACGGTAAGTAATAATGGACACAGTTAGAAGTGATCGTTGAGGTCTTGTGGTCATAGACGAGCAGTTACGAGATCGAAGGAAGTAGGTTCAAGTTCTGCTACATGCTAATATATTATTTTGGTCTTTGTGTTTGTAACAGATTCTAGTTCTTTCATCTTCATGTGAAGGAAGTATGCTCAGCGGTATTCAGCGTTATTTACTTGTAAGAGTACACTCTCTCAGGAATGATTTTCTTCAATTTCGTGATTTTAGTCTGACTAAGAAAAGGCAACATGAAGTTCCTGCGAAGGAAACGACCAGTCTGCATTCTCGCTTGTCACAAATATTAGGCAATGTTTTCCGAATATGTCGTGACCTCCTAGTGTTTGGCTAAGTATGTACGTAAGAATACTGCTTAAACTCCTCCGACTGAAACGAGCAAGAATGATAGTTACGTTCTTGCATGTCAGGAATACTTCGCTACTTATTGTGAAAATGTCGCAATTTCCTAGGGTGTAGTCCGGCAGGACTCTACAGTCCGTCCAAAATTACTTTAGGAGTGACAGCGAGGACGGAAGCGTGAGGGGGGGGGGGGGGTTCCCTCGCTGTAGTCACGGGCCGTTGTCCGCCAATACCACACTACCTGCAGCTGCAGCAAATCGTCGAAGTAGCCAAACCTGTACCCTAAACAACACTTCCTGCTTGCAGGGGCTTTATTACAGTTTGGTGTTCTGTGTGATCGTTGCGCCCTGTGACTTCCTGTGTGTTTATTTTTATGATTGTAGAAGTTGTTACCATTATTCGTTGTTAGTTATTTGTTGCTTCCGTTATCCATTGTATGGTATTCAAAACACTGTTATAAAGATTGGGAAGGAAATGTTCGACTAAGAAAAGGAAGCAGAAGAACCATCGAAACTTAAGATCCCAGGGAAAAAAATTATGTGGGTAAGCGGATTACCAATATCGATTGGTTTGCAGAGGATGCAATTGGTCGTCACGTTTATGATTACTACCGCAGGAAGTAACATCCGACGCCCAGGAAGTTACTGGTCACATATTATGAATCAGGACTTGTTCAAGGCAGTCGCACATCCTTGTCCATAATTTTACACAACCATGGCTTTCACTGTGGGCATTTCTGTGGCTGTAAGCTGTTGATGAAGAGGGAGGATACAGCTGCATGGCAATGCCGTGTTTAAGGGGCATCCATAGCATAAATATCGACGAAGTGGTGTGATGATAATGATGATGTTTAGTTTGTGGGGCGCTCAACTGCGTGGTCATCAGCGCCCATACAAAGTCCCAATTTTTTCACAGCCCAATTTTTATGCAGCCCAACCCAGTCACTGTCATGAATGATCCAATCTAGTCACTGTCATGAAAGATGATGATGATGAGGAAGAGGACAACACGAACACCGAGTCTTCGGGCAGAGAAAATCCCTAACCCGGCTGGGAATCAAATCTGGGACCCTGTGATCCAGAGGCAACAATGCTAGCCACTAGACCACGAACTACGGACATGAAGTGGTGCGGCTTCACGAAATGTGGGTCAGTTCTGATCACTTTGTCAAGCAGGGCTAGACTGACGACAGACCTAAAGGAACAATGCAATGCCTTCTAGGAAAGGTGGCAGACTTATCCTTCTTCATGCAGGCACCTCACAGTGTTTTCTCCCACACAGTCTCCTGGTTTTTTAATCAAAGAGAATAGGAAATTATCACGAAGAAATGAGCCACGTTACATTTACAAAGTGGTTCGAACGTTCACTCATATCAAATTTTGTAAAACAGTCAACAGTTGTACTAGATAGTGCACCTTACCATTCAGTTATTGTTGACAAGGCACCTACGCTGGCAAACCGAGAGGAGGGAGTGATTGATTGGCTTGAACGTCATAACGTCGATGTAAGTGATGACCTTAAAAAGGTGGAGCTTATGGAAGAAACACCTCTCCTTAAGCCACTGTTCCCCCCTATATGAACTTGACGAACTGGCAAAAAGCATGGGCATAAGTCGTTAGGCTGTCGCCTTCACTCAACAGAGTTAATATGGGCCCAGATCAAAGGTTACATTGCCAGGAATAATAGTAAATTTACCCTCTCTGCAGCTGAAGCACTCACAAGAGGAGCTGTCAGGAAAGTCGCCGCTGAAGACTGGAAGAAATTCGTCAAACATATGAGGAACATCACGGAAAGGGCAAGGCAGAATGAAGCTCTTTTGGAAAATTCAGTGGAAGAGATGATGTTGTTGTTGTGGTCTTAAGTCTTGAGACTGGTTTGATGCAGCTCTCCATGCTACTCTATCCTGTGCAAGCTTTTTCATCTCCCAGTACCTACTGCAACCTACATCCTTCTGAATCTGCTTAGTGTATTCATCTCTTGGTCTCCCTCTACGATTTTTACCCTCCACGCTGCCCTCCAATACTAAATTGATGATCCCTTGATGCCTCAGAACATGTCCTACCAACCGATCCCTTCTTCTGGTCAAGTTGTGCCACAAACTTCTCTTCTCCCCAATCCTATTCAATACTTCCTCATTAGTTATGTGATCTACCCATCTAATCTTCAGCATTCTTCTGTAGCACCACATTTCGAAAGCTTCTATTCTCTTCTTGTCCAAACTATTTATCGTCCATGTTTCACTTCCATACATGGCTACACTCCATACAAATACTTTCAGAAATGACTTCCTGACACTTAAATCTATACTCGATGTTAACAAATTTCTCTTCTTCAGAAACGCTTTCCTTGCCATTGCCAGTCTACATTTTATATCCTCTCTACTTTGACCATCATCAGTTATTTTGCTCCCCAAATAGCAAAACTCCTTTACTACTTTAAGAGATGATAACTTAAATTAAAATGTCAACAGCGACACTGGCAGTGATAGTGATTGTGACACTTCAGGAATCCGTCATATAGACGAGAGTGACATCAGTGGAGTTTTTCCATTATCCCAGTAGGAATAGGGCACAGGCTACATATTTGGCGTGTGCAGTTTACATATGTAAGTGCCTACTTAACAAAATTATATCGTTATAAGTTTTGAAATTTTAATAATAAGACCTTAACGGACGTCCGCGCCCACCTCGTCCACCATCCGTGGGAGCACCAGGGAAGTGCCAACACCTCAGGAGCAGCGTCAAGCAGGCGCGGACCACGAACGGAGCGCCCAACGCGAGTCCGGCCCCAGACAGCTGCCACGACCACAAATGGTGGACGAGCCGGGCGCGGACGTCCGTGGGAGCACCAGGGAAGGGCCAAAATCTCAGGAGCAGCACCAGGCGGGCGCGGACCGCGAACGGAACGCCCGACACAGGACAGGCCTCAGACAGTTGCCACAGATGGCGACCAAGTCGGGCGTGGACGTACGAGGGAGCACCGGGGAAGAGACAACACATTACAGGCAGCGCCAGGCGGGCGCGGACGGCAGAGGGAACACCCAGCGCCCTCTGGGCATAAACAGTGGACAAGATCCTCCAATACGGCAGTCTCAGGTAGCACCTGAAGAAGGCAATGAGTTACGTGGCCGAAATATTCTGCCAGAGCGACACAAACATCCGGCAGTAGACCCGATTATTCCACATGTCAAGATCTCGCCAGGAAAGCCTGAAGAGTTACATCAGATTAATAATGTTGCTCAAGCAGCATATGTTCGCTTTATCGGGCAACAACAAAGTTATTGACTGTGGATGGTATCGTCAGAATGGAAATAATGAGGTCACTGTAAAAAAGTCATTAATTTGGCACTTATCTTGAATGGATTCCCACGTAGATTTCGTTGAAGTCGTTATGGCTCATCTTGTTGAATCTACGGTGATTCCACTTTGACTGCTAGAAGGTCCAGATCTGTATTTTAGCAATATTTGAAGACCTAACAAATGCGTTTTTCAGGAAATTCTTAATGATCAAACAATGCCAGATCAGAACAATGGTATGGTAGAAGTAATTTTTGACTTGATGTTCACGATCCACATTTTTATTAAACTTCTTGTAAAATCACATATACTTCTTCTTAATTGTCACATCATCAAGAAAACAGTTTTGTATCAATCTTCATATACACTCCTGGAAATGGAAAAAAGAACACATTGACACCGGTGTGTCAGACCCACCATACTTGCTCCGGACACTGCGAGAGGGCTGTACAAGCAATGATCACACGCACGGCACAGCGGACACACCAGGAACCGCGGTGTTGGCCGTCGAATGGCGCTAGCTGCGCAGCATTTGTGCACCGCCGCCGTCAGTGTCAGCCAGTTTGCCGTGGCATACGGAGCTCCATCGCAGTCTTTAACACTGGTAGCATGCCGCGACAGCGTGGACGTGAACCGTATGTGCAGTTGACGGACTTTGAGCGAGGGCGTATAGTGGGCATGCGGGAGGCCGGGTGGACGTACCGCCGAATTGCTCAACACGTGGGGCGTGAGGTCTCCACAGTACATCGATGTTGTCGCCAGTGGTCGGCGGAAGGTGCACGTGCCCGTCGGCCTGGGACCGGACCGCAGCGACGCACGGATGCACGCCAAGACCGTAGGATCCTACGCAGTGCCGTAGGGGACCGCACCGCCACTTCCCAGCAAATTAGGGACACTGTTGCTCCTGGGGTATCGGCGAGGACCATTCGCAACCGTCTCCATGAAGCTGGGCTACGGTCCCGCGCACCGTTAGGCCGTCTTCCGCTCACGCCCCAACATCGTGCAGCCCGCCTCCAGTGGTGTCGCGACAGGCGTGAATGGAGGAACGAATGGAGACGTGTCGTCTTCAGCGATGAGAGTCGCTTCTGCCTTGGTGCCAATGATGGTCGTATGCGTGTTTGGCGCCGTGCAGGTGAGCGCCACAATCAGGACTGCATACGACCGAGGCACACAGGGCCAACACCCGGCATCATGGTGTGGGGAGCGATCTCCTACACTGGCCGTACACCACTGGTGATCGTCGAGGGGACACTGAATAGTGCACGGTACATCCAAACCGTCATCGAACCCATCGTTCTACCATTCCTAGACCGGCAAGGGAACTTGCTGTTCCAACAGGACAATGCACGTCCGCATGTATCCCGTGCCACCCAACGTGCTCTAGAAGGTGTAAGTCAACTACCCTGGCCAGCAAGATCTCCGGATCTGTCCCCCATTGAGCATGTTTGGGACTGGATGAAGCGTCGTCTCACGCGGTCTGCACGTCCAGCACGAACGCTCGTCCAACTGAGGCGCCAGGTGGAAATGGCATGGCAAGCCGTTCCACAGGACTACATCCGGCATCTCTACTATCGTCTCCATGGGAGAATAGCAGCCTGCATTGCTGCGAAAGGTGGATATACACTGTACTAGTGCCGACATTGTGCATGCTCTGTTGCCTGTGTCTATGTGCCTGTGGTTCTGTCAGTGTGATCATGTGATGTATCTGACCCCAGGAATGTGTCAATAAAGTTTCCCCTTCCTGGGACAATGAATTCACGGTGTTCTTATTTCAATTTCCAGGAGTGTATTTAATTTCCACTTTAACCAAACACAAGACTTGACTGTTCTTTTACATAGCGAAATAACAACTTAACTTCTGCAAAGTGAAACAAAGACTGCTCTGTTCGCATTTGCGCCAACACTGTTACAAGTAAGTCAAAGATTATGACAGTCTCACAGAAATGAGTACCATGGAGGTATAAGGAGGGAGATGCCATGACGTCACAAACTTGAAGCCGACAGAAACCGAGCTCCGCCATTGCAGTTTGGTCAAAAGACTCGTTTCCGATTGTGCTACTGTGTAGAGCTGCGGAAGTTTTTTTCATTTTATAATGCCGGTTTGCGTTGTTTACGGGTGTACTAACCGTTGGAATAGTGCTACCAAGTTAAAAGGAATCACGTTCCATGGCCCCGTTCGTAAAATATTTGTCGTTTATATTCGTGAGACGTGCGGCCTTGTTTACGTTTCGTGAAACTGTTTTCTTCTTATTTTATTTCAGATTTCCGATCAGTGAAGCTCGTAGAGCTCTGTGGGTTCATATGGTAAGAAGGAAAGACTGGATACCTAACAAATGGAGCAAAATATGTTCCCAGCATTTTCGAGAAGAAGATATTGACCGAACTTCAGTTTCGAGTGTTCGGATCAGGGAAAATGCTGTACCATCAATTTTTCCTGCCTCTCCACCTCACTTACAAAAGGTAGTCTACGCGAAATCAGCATACTTATTCTGAATTCCTGTAAAACTAGGAAATAAACGTACAATGCCAGAAAGTATGAATGTTTTAATTAGGCCTCTAATTTCAGTTTTTTTTTTGTCTATAACCAATAACATGTGCGGATTACAGTGGAGTTATTCCATGTAACAATATTTTCATAGTTTTATCACATTTTTGGGCGTAAATTTCTATTTTTTTCATGAGAGTTTCTGTGTTTTGTGTAATTTTATTTCTGTGTAATAAGACTTCAGGCATTAAGTCAAGTTATAACTGCCATAATCTGCTCTTCCTCTTTGTCATATTTAATTTTACTTCTTTCGTCTGTTAATTAATTAATCATCCATTTTGGAAAATTTGAACAAGTTGAATCAGTATTCTTTGATAATAGTTTCACACCTGTAAGCATTGGTGTCTGTAGTGAAAGAACACTACTTAAATGCCCCAGTAACAGCATTGCATTTACTCTTGTTATGGGCAGTGACAAATTATCATATTGGAAAAAAGTGCTTAATTGTGTAAGATAGTTTGTCTAATATATCATATGTTCAAGTGTATATTGCTACAATATCAAAACATACAGTGGATCAAAACCACCTAATTGGCACTTTCTTACTGCACTGAGAGTACATCGACACCCCCCCCCCCCCCCCCAAATGCAACTTTTCATAAAGGCAGATTTCTTATCCCCTCACATCCACAGGTGTTTTCTGTACTGTCATTGTAGTGCAAATAAATAGTAACAAGTCCAATCAGAATCTACAAATATTGTAAATGCATTATGGAATGCAAATAATTATAAGTAGGCTGTAAGGTGTAATTGAACAGTTTTTATTTGTTTTCAATCTTTGTTTTCTGTAGGAACAGAAGAAGAGACGACCACCAACACAAAGGCAGAAGACATCAAAATGTACAGTTAATTTAACTTCCACATGCAGAACTCAAGATGAAGCCACTACCAGTGGCTTTCAGGCTGAAGCTTCTCATCCTGCTAATCCCACCATACCATTGGATGTAAATCCTGAAGAAACACCAATAGTGAGGAACCTTAAGAGGGATGTGTCTGTGCTGCTGACAAAAAATGAAAATTATACGAAGAAAGTCAAAGTTCTTCAGCAATCCAAGCGCCGTTTAATAAAAAAAGTGCCATGTTTGAGTACAGTGATGGAAGAACTGAGAAAAAAACATTTTGTGAATGAAGACAGTCTAAGTGTTAATTGCAAGCATACCTGGAACGCACAAGCAGCTGTTGCAACGACAGGCAGCAAAGGCAAACGGTAAGAGTGTACCTAGAACTTACAGCCCTGAGCTACGTTCGTTTTCTCTTACCTTAAACTTTTATTCCCCACAAGCGTATAAATATGTTAGACGCTGCTACGACACGTGTCTGCCACATCCAAGAACACTAGCAAGGTCGTACCAGGGTGTGGATGGTGCTCCTGGCTTTACCACGGAGGCATTTGCCATTATTAAAGCAAAAGCTTCTCATCAGGACCAGACTAATAAAATTCTATGTAGTTTGTTAATGGATGAAATTGCAATCAGGCAACACATAGAATTTGATGGAACACAGTATTATGGGTACATAGATATGGGGTCCTCTGTTGCTATGGATAGTTTACCTGTAGCTAAAGAGGCCTTTGTATTAATGTTAGTCGCAATTAATGGGTCATGGAAGTTACCAGTAGGGTATTTTTTGACATGTGGATTGACTGGGGAGCAGAAAGCTCATTTGGTTAAACAATGCATTAGCCTTGCCAGTGCCTGTGGCATTCAAGTAGTGTCTCTCTCGTGTGACGGTTGTGCCTCCAATATGTCTATGGCCAAATGCTTGGGGTGCAATACTGACGTTGATGGATTAAAGATCACCTTTTTTGTTCAGGGTAACAATTTTGAAGTTGCATTTCTGTTAGATCCACCCCATATGCTAAAACTTGTAAGAAATGCGTTAGGGGAGAGAAAACATTTTTGGGATGGGCAAGGTAATGTAATTTCATGGTACCTATTTGAACTACAGCATAAGTTACAAGTGAAAGAAGGTCTCCACCTAGGCAACAGCATTACGAGTAGCCACATCGATTTTGTGAATAACAAAATGAAAGTTAGGTTAGCAGCCCAGCTGCTCAGCACTTCTGTGGCAGACGCAATGCAGTACTGCTGCGATATGAAGATATCAGGCTTTGAAGATGCTTCTGCTACAATAAAATTTATAAGGATATTCAACTGCCTGTTTGATATATTAAATTCCAGAAGCCTTCTGCAGAATAAGTGGAAGCAGCCTTTGAATGTTCATAATTTCAAGGTTGTTAAAGAATGTTTAATGGAGGCTCAGACATACATCAAAACACTTACTGTGTGTCAGTGACAAGGAGTTGTGGACAGTAACAGGAAAAAAAAAAGGTTTCATTGGCTTCCTAGTGTGTATTTCTAGTGGCTTGCACCTCTATACAAAGCTTGGACCACAATCCTCTGCACCTTTGTTGAAGTTCCTCTCCATTTATAAGTGCTCC
Organism: Schistocerca nitens; assembly: GCF_023898315.1. NCBI lineage: Eukaryota > Metazoa > Arthropoda > Insecta > Orthoptera > Acrididae > Schistocerca > Schistocerca nitens. Next base: position 791,570,831 of record NC_064618.1, on the reverse strand, counting down.
CAAGATCATTTGGAGATGTTTTTTAGTGCAATCCGTAGTCGTGGTGGGTGGAGTAACAATCCAACAGCTCGACAGTTCATATCTGCCTATAAGAGGCTCCTGATTCACAATGAAATTCGTGAATCAGACAGAGGCAATTGTATAGCCCTGGAAGAGATCCCTATTTTGACATACAGTGGTCAGACTATAGAACAACAAATCAATTTAACCACTGAACGTAGGCAATTATTAGAAATGGAAACCCATTTGGTGAGCCATGATCATGATTACGTTGAAGCTGAAATGATTCTCTCTGAAGTGGCAACCCATATTGTTGTTTATATTTCAGGATTTGTGGTTCGTCACTTAGAGAGAACTTTACAGTGTGAAACATGCTTGTCAGTGTTGCGAGGGGAAGGGAGTCATACTGCCTATTCTCTTATACACAGAAAGAGTAGAGGTGGTTTGATTTCACCATCTGACGATGTTGTGGACATTTGTATGTGTTCTGAAAGAGGAATTTAGAAAATACAGTGCTGGAAATAGGAGGGTTCCTGTGAAAGATCTTAATACTAAATGTGTGTCAGAGGTCCTTGGCACTTTTCTGTTCAAGCCTGTGTTTGAGGAATTGGGAGAGCACATGAGAGATCAGCACCCATTAGATAATCACTTGGTACTGCTGATCAAAGCTATTGCAAAAAGGTACCTGCTGACACGTCATAAACATGCTGCAAAAATGTGTAACAGATTCACTCCATGAAAAGAAATTGAGAACAGCATACACCAAATTAGTTCTTTTTAAAGGTCAATGAATTTGTGAACTTTGCTTTCCACACTTCTTTCCTCTGTTATTTAATTTTCCCTTTTAAAGCTGTGTTTGAGGGTACATATGAAGGCTTTACCCCCTTTTGGAGAACATTTGTGAAGTATTTTAATGAGGTAGTGTGTGCTTCTGGTGGCAGTGCATTAAACAGTTTCTTCTCCAGGGTATATATAGCCATCGTGAATTTTGTAAAGGGCTGGACAATTTTTATTTGTGGTGTATTTTGATGATGAAATGATTACCTTAATTTGTAGCTACATGTAGTTTAAAGAGTACTGCATTTAGTAACGGAGTTCATTGTAATGAGAGTTTAGTGGTTTCAGAAGGAAAATTGTGTTTCTTGACTTACACCACTATGGCTTTCAAGGGCTCATTTGTAAATTGATCCAGGAAATTGGACCACTCCTATGATACACAGCTGTGATCTGAAAGTGTTTTTTTTTCACATTGTTCTGTGGGATTTTTTATCACCAATTCTAGACATACTACTTCATGTTCTGATAGATACATAATATTAAAAAGCCCATTCCATACTTACTTATTTTTACATTTGTTATAACACTGTCCAGATATAATTGTATTGTTGGCTTGTTATTGGCACAAAACATATTGTGTAACCTGAGGACATTGAACATATGTAAGTGCTTTGTTGTAACCCAAATGTCAATATTAATATTGTACTATATCCCAAGAGATTAAAATGTTTCTCAAAGCTACATTGTTTGACTTTCCCAAAAATTTTGTTAGTCTCACACTTCACATATGATCATATGGAATGTTAGTGGATAAGCTATAATGAGATTGAAACACTGACAATTTGATAATGCAAGAACACAGCTTGATAATTTGTACTTTAAAATGTGTTTTAGTGAGATGAAATGTACAAAACATCATAGTATGCCATTTATTGTTTCTCTCTTATTTTATCCTTTACTTTTGCAACTTTATCCCATGGAAGTCTGTGGTATGTTACAGTAATTGTAAAAGGTGAGTGATAAAACATTAATGTGTAAATCTAATGCTAGTTTAAATGCTATGTGCAAGAAATGGTTCAAAGTGTAGCACTGGTTTAAGATATTTTGCTTGAGCCAACATTGAAGCAAATAAAAAAAGGGGTAGGTTGAAACAGTCAAGGTGCCTCACTCTTTTCCATTATGTTTTATACATTGCAGTGAAATTTCAGACTATTTCACATAAGTACCTATCATCAGCAAGTGTTCAGCTTGATTTGCAGGTTGAAATATGAGCATGCATGTTTGCAGGGCATCCTAATTTAACTATTGGTGATTTTAATAGCAGTGTTGTCCCTTACACAAATTTGTGTAATTGAGATTTGTTTAGCAGTTCATGATTAGCATCAAAACTGCTACTTAATGACGTATTGACTTATACACTAAAGGAAGGTTTCCTAATTATCATCTGACATATAGGCCTATTGTGCTATTAATAATCACACACAGAGCAACAGTCGCGATTTCATAGTGTTCAGATGTTTATACTACAATGGTACTGAAAATCCCATTGTGTGTACTTGTACAAGTTTGCTGTGTTTACATTCACAAAAGCACTATCATATGCTTATTCTTCTTGACGAAGCACAAACGATGTTTGTATTTACAAATGAAATTTTGTATAAGTGTGTAAACGAGTAAGAAATATCATCCGGTATGTAAACTAGCATAGCTTTCGGGTTCTGCTTTCAGTTTACATCAACACAAATACAGTAAAAGGTGACTGAGTTTGAAAAGAGCTTTCTACACTATTATTTTTCATCATTCTAAGTTCGTATCCAAAAGAAACACTTAAGTTAACGAGACCAAATCAGTTGTATAGCTGGGGCAAAAACGCATTAAAAACAAAACGAAAACGCCTGAAAAAGCTATTCTGACGTTGTGTTATGCATGTAAACATTGTAACACTCAACATCATCTGAAATTATTTCGCAGACAAAACGTTAAATATGAAGAACACGCAATTCAAACAAGAGGCCTGTCACTGTTTTGACCAATCAAACATGGCGGCCGACCACGCCCACCGACTTCAAACAGAGGTACAGCAGACGGCCATAGTGCCATCTCCCCTCCTTATACCTGGATGATGAGTACACACAAGAACCATATCGCTGTAATATATCGATATATCGGAGTACCAATACATTAATAAAACCAAATGAGAATATTGTCACAAAAATATGTCTGTTATTTCGCAGAAAAGTAGTACGATATTACTGGTATTAAGAACTGGGGTTGGAGTGTGGTAATGCTCACGTAAATAGAGAACCATTACAAGTTTCACGAAGAAACTGTGCCAAAGGTATAGTTGATGTTAAAGCAGTCTTTTAGGCTCACTGTTCCAGGGGTCCTTCCTGCTGCCTGAAGTGATCTTCCTTTCAACAAATCATTGACTGGACCAATAGTCTCATCCAAATGAACTAAATGTCAGTGGTAATAATTTATCATGCATACGTATCTACAAAGGTCTTTGTACATTACAGGTAGAGGAATATGCAAAATATCTGAAATGCTTTTAGTGTTGGGAAATAAGTCATTTTGGGAAACTAAGGACACTAAAAAGTGAACCTCACTTGTGCCCAACACGCATTTGTCCTCGTTAATTCATATGCCATAGTCATCTAAGTGTTGCACAACTCCAGTAAATGAGAGACATACTCTCTGTATTCTTTGAGAAAAATGAAACGTCATCAACGTAACAGAACACACAGTCCACACCCTACCCACCTCAACCATGAAACACTCCTACTTCTGGTAACATTTTGAAATCCAAAAGACATCACATTATGTTGAAACAAACCAAATGGGATCGTAATAGTAGTCTTGTCCTCATCCATCTTTGACATGGGTATCTGGACAACTGCTTTGGCACAGTCTATCCACTGAAAACAGTGGCACCATTCAGGTTACATGTAAAGTCTAAAACATTCGGAAGTAGATATCCATCAGGGATTGTTCTTGCATTTAGACCCCTATAATCCCTGCATAAACGCCAGGATTCGTCCTTTTCCTTAACCACTTGCAACAGAGTGGCCCATGTGCTGTGTGAGTGTGAAACTGTCCCATCCACCAACATATTATCAAATGCAGCTTTAGCATACTTTAACTTCTCTGGAGGCAATCTTTGTAGCTGGTTCACAACAGGTTGATCTGGTGTGGTGCGGATGTGATGAGTCATAGATTGTTTATTTCATCTCTTTACTGCAACAGTTTTCGTTAGTCCCAAGAAGTCCTGTAGAATTAGTTATGCAGAGTTGTCAGTCGCTGGCACAGCCTTGGAGGAGAGGGTAGGAAGAAGGGAAGGGTCCTCTGACAGAGATGTAGGAGCCATCCAGTGGCAATGTGTCTTTGCCCATATGTCATGAAGTGCTTTATCTATAGCCACAATATGCTGTCTGAGAACTCCATTGTGTTTGTCCAAAACAAATGTTTATCCTCGTTCCAGGTGGTACAAAATCTCGACTTGCTTAACCTTTTCTCCGACACTGTACATACTGCGGCTAATGCATGTAGATCTGTAGTTGTGGGAAACAGATGACCATATCTTCTTGCATAAAACAATTAGTGCATTCGGCAACCTGCCAAAGGTGGAAATGTGACAATGTTCCATTTCACAGAAGATGCAGAGGTCACGGACATCTTCGTGCATCCTGTAATGGAGACCTTGAATGCAATGCAGTCCGATATGGTCAAAGCTTAGCTGCATGTGGCATAGTTATCAGTCAACTGTTATATAAGTCTGGTGTTAGAAAAAAATAAGTCAGAAAATTAGCACCTACAATAGGCCCCGAATCTCTGCCACCAAGAAAGACCATGACAGAGAAAAATATTGTTCCAAATCCAACATCAGCGTCTCCTTGTCATATGTTTGAATGCAGGAGTTGTGTGCTGCTGTTAATATCAGCAAACCGGTAACCTGAGGCACATCATCAGCATTAGTTGGAATAACACTCACCTCTGACCGTGTACCCACCAAGACCTGATGTCTCGACAGTGACAATAAGTCTTGCTGAACCACTTTTGGCCCGAACTATAGCATTTGTGAAACAAGGTAGGCACTCTGCAACTTTAACATGGGCTTATGCATCTATACTTGCCCAACAGTGGCGTTTGGGAAACTACAGGGCTTTGTACACTGTGTTGCACTTTGGCCAAAATGTCTATGGTAATAACACTATTCATTTTGGCAAGGAGAATGTTCATATTCCTTTCTTACGGTCTCTCTGCTGCTGTTGTCCAGCTTAGCATTGAGTCTAGCCCATTCCTTCTGTCAATAAGTGGCTCTGTCATGCCCACATTAATGCGTGGAATGCATGGGTCTAGGCCACTCTTATGAGGCATGAGCACTGGAGGACTGCCCTCCATAACCTTGTCCAAGGCACCACATCAGTTACTATGACTAGCTCTAGCGACTGCTGTTGTATCCACTTTCTCTGATAATCATCAGCTGAAAGTTCAGAGAAAGTAGATAGTATTGCACGCACATCTTGAGATAATTGCTGCAAGCAAAAAAGTTTCACTGCTCTGATAAAAGTTCTACTTGTGCCAAAGCATGAGGAGAATTCAGCACTTGTGAGAGGGAGCCCCCAGCCCCAAAATCACTGTCTACAATTCGACTCAGATGCAGTTACATTAGTATCAAGAAACGTTATAAAACAGCATCTTTAAAAACAGCAAAAGAATGTTGTGGTAAAGTATCGTCCAACTGTTCAATGAACTACAGCTCGAAGTCGGATGTAACTACAGCTAATCTGTCGGTGTCTGAGATGATGTTGTGAAGCTGGAAAATTGCCTCCACCTAAGTCAATCACAATTGAGGCCCTGCTGATGAGTCCCGAGACATTGCCTCCGTCAGAAGTTTTGTTGAGAACTGCGGTGGAAGTTAAGTTGAGGAGCAGAGCTGGATAACAGAAAAACTTGCCGTTCCATCTTCACGGTGTGTAGCGGATTATCCATGGCACAAGAACGTAAAAATACGCTGATGAGGATAAAAAGAAATTCAGACTCAGAGGCACCACTTTGGGGCAGGATGCAGTTTTAATATAAAACACTTTATTTGCTTATGGAATGACAGGAAACCACACATCTAAGCAACACACACTTGGACAGACTCCAAAGACCATCATTACACCAGAGGTATATCGCACAACATTGACTGTCCATTACTACTATTAATTTATGAAAGACTTTGACATGTTGCACTGACTACACTGTGACGAGACGCTCACAGACACGTAGAGTTCGACTTTCAGTTTACAAAACGCTCCTTTAGGCCATCAAACTTGTTTGGCAAATTGCTGCTTTCTAAACACTGATTTGTCAAACAATCTCTCAGATGTAACAACATCTGTCAAACTTAACCTCGTCTTTGAAGCTGCTGGCACGCTGTGCATATCGTGTTGTGTAGTATTGTGACACTAATGGGAATAACTACCAATGCAGCAAAGTGTTTCCTCCATTGACTTTACCACTGTCTATAAAGAATACCAAGCGAGGTGGCGCAGTGGTTAGCACACTGGACTCGCATTCGGGAGGACGACGGTTCAATCCCGTCTCCAGCCATCTTGATTTAGGTTTTCCGTGATTTCCCTAAATCGTTTCAGGCAAATGCCGGGATGGTTCCTTTGAAAGGGCACGACCGATTTCCTTCCCCATCCTTCCCTAACCTGAGCTTGCGCTCCGTTTCTAATGACCTCGTCGATGGGACGTTAAACAACACTAACCTAACCTAAAGAATAAAAAGAAAATCAAGACGCTGGTCCAGGAAATGGTTAAAACTGAGAGAGAAATATACCCACAAAAATGTGCTAAAGGAAATATTATACTCAGAACATGATGATTTACAATCACATACTTTTAATAACGTGTTAAAATTTCTTTACCGACATCGAAAATGACACAGTTATGCGAAGATCAATTCTCTTCTGCTTGGTCCTCTAATGAAAGTTCATTAAAATACCGTACATCGTCCATGGAAGAATCAGAGAGCTTCGATCTTTCTTTTTCAAATTTTTATTGTATATTGTGAGCAGAATATAGATTTGCTTCTTAACGTCTTCCTGCGTAATACTCAGGTGGGGAAGAAGCAGCACCTCTACCTTATGGGAAAGCCGGTGCTCTTTTGCTTTTATCATTGACATAGTTTCCACAACTGAAAATTCACAATGCAGTGAAATAAATTGTAATGAAACTCTCTCTTGCTAAACATGAGCGGCGAAACATAAATACAACAACGTGCGCCATCTTGCCAAATCAAAATTTTTCTCAAACACGTCAGATACAATAACTACATGTTTGACAAACACCTCAAACAATGTGGTCAACTGTCAAATAGTTTTACAAGCTAATGAAGTTTGACAAATTGTTTGACCATTTACAGCGCCTAATATAAAAATAGCTGGTCCCATGCCAGCAGAAACAAAGAATTCACTATGGAGTGCGAATCGATCTCTCCTTCAAACGTCAAGAGGTGCGACAGGACGAACCGATCACACAGGTGTGTACATACCTGTAGAGATCGGCGGCAGTAAAGTAACTACGGCAAGGTGAAGGGCGGCATGACTGAGCTAACGGGCCGTAGCTAATGAAGCAGCGTCAAACAACAGCCCGGCAGCGGCCCGCCTGGCAGCCTGCGCCATTAGACGCTCCTGCGCAGTCACGGCCGGCTGCTGACGAGTGACGGAGGGAAACGCCGCCGTAGAAAGTGGTCTGGCGGCGCAGTGGAAGGGCTCGGTGCTGTTGACCTTGGCGGCCGGACGCCACAATCGCTCGCTTTCTCGCGGTCACGGCCGCTCGCCTCCGAAGGACAATGGCCGAGCTGCCTAAGATTCCGCGCCTGCCCTGCCCTTTGCAATTTCAACCAGGACCGGTTGAATGGGGCCTGCACACGTTCAGTATTTATTGACAATACTACAGTGCTATCGGAACGACGCTGTGCACTGGACTTCGCACAACCTATGTAGATTACGTTTGAAGTTCAAAACAAAGTTGGCAGAACACAAGTTGGCAGAACTGTTCCTCTATAGATGCGCGATTGTTTATTTCGTTTTACTGTCGCGTAACATGTAACATTTTACTGTTTAGTTCTGTTGATGAAAGCTATTGAAAGCGGCGTGTAGTGTTTAGATGATGACTTTAGTTTTAAATGATGTTGAATTGCCGGCCGAAGTGGCCGTGCGGTTAAAGGCGCTGCAGTCTGGAACCGCAAGACCGTTACGGTCGCAGGTTCGAATCCTGCCTCGGGCATGGATGTTTGTGATGTCCTTAGGTTAGTTCGGTTTAACTAGTTCTAAGTTCTAGGGGACTAATGACCTCAGCAGTTGAGTCCCATAGTGCTCAGAGCCATTTGAACCATTTGATGTTGAATTCAACTGAGGAATGTATGTTGCTTGTTGAACATGTGTTTCGATACATACAAGGATTTAGTGCAAAGAGGGATTACCTGAAAAATTCCCGGAAACAGTTGTACTTCATCATAATGCGTTTCATCGACTTATTGAGAAATTTCCGGAGACATTCTCAGTGTTAGATGTATAACGAAGTGGAAGGCTACCTAAACTAAACGAAAAGAAGGTCTTGGATATTTCTCGCTCTATGCAGCGGATCCAAGCAAAATCATTGCACAAGTTGGCACAAGAGAAAAATATGGGGCTTGCAACCGCACATAAAACGGTTAGACAAACACTGATACTGTTTCCGAAAAAACTGACAGCAGTGTAAGAATAGAAAGATGCGGGTCATGAAATGCGAATCTGTTACTGCAATTGGTTTACGTATTGAGAAGACTACCGTCGATATTCTTCATGTCACTTCCTATACAGGCGAGGCATGGTTCCACCTCTCTGATCATGTGAACACACAAAACACACTATTGTGACCAGTGGAGAATACTCATTGCGTGATGATCAGAAAATTATAATGTGGATTCCAATAACCAGGCAGTGTATTGCTGGACTTCTATTTTTCGAAGAAACCGAGGCTGAACGTGTTGTTTAATGATCCACGATTTCATTGGCTAGATAAAGCAAGACGAACCAACTACTCATGGTTTCTGCAAGAGGTTAATACTGCTCGCACGCCTAATAACACTTCGCGTCTTCCGAGAAAATTTCTTGGGGAACACGTCATCTCAAAAAAGCCATAAACCCTCGTTCGTCGGACGTTACTTCACCAGTTTTTTTCTTTGGGGAGCAGCAAATTCTGTAGAGCATCACAATCGACCACACACGCTTTGTGGCTTAAAAACTGAGAGGTATAGCACAATCAGATCTGCAGGAAACAACGGAAAATAAGAGATGGATCCGAGAATGACTGAAAAAAGGTAGCAACTTGTTTGTTAATTTACTGACTGAAGTCATAACCATGCACTGGAAATATTTCGTAAACCATTTTCAGATGAGTCCTGCATCTTACCAAAAATTATTTATGTTTATACGATATTAAACAGAGAAGCAAAATACATTAATGAGAGAGGCAGTCGCAGTAATCGAGAGCTGGCAGGTCATACGACGCAGGCTTAGCGTTGTGTTATCAGCAAATGGGATTTGACTGAGAAAGCTTGGTGTGAAGTTGGAAAAGAAGGTCGTGTGACAGATATGTGGTGTACTCTACATCTGCTGTTTAAAATAAAATTACCAGGACGTCAGTGGGAAAAAAATGAAAACCATAATGGGAGTATTTTTTGCATATCTAGCAGTGGCTGTGCCAGTATGTAAAATTATGTTGTCAGATACAAATGTACAGTGGAAAACGATAGAAAATGATAGAAAAGTCTCAGATCCTCGATACTTGTGAACAATGGTGCTCACTTACAAATGATTTAAGGAGCTCAAACCAACTGCAGTACTTTCCTGTGTGTCTAAATCTAATGGCACCTGGGTTTTCAGAATAAAAGTAGTCAAATGTTCAAATGTGTGTGAAATCTTATGGGACTTAACTGCTAAGGTCATCTGTCCCTAAGCTTACACACTACTTAACCTAAATTATCCTAAGGACAAACACACACACCTATGCCTGAGGGAGGACTCGAACCTCCACCGGGACCAGCCGCACAGTCCTAAAAGTAGTCGACAACATGTTAAAATGGTGGAGTTATATTGTATTAATTCACATAATTTAACTATAGTAAACATGAAATGAACATTCAAGCGCAGTAGTTCCAGAAGAGATGCACTTGAGAATACAAAGTAATTTCTTAAATAAATTCGTAATACATTTGCCTATTAATTTGCACAGATTACAACGTTTTGAGCTCCTTATGCGTTTGCAATATGACCGTTTATAATTTTAAATTTTTCTGAAGCCATTCGAAATGCGCAATCAGTGGCCATTTCCCTCAGCTTAATATGCAGTTAAACATACTTTTCACATTGGGGAAGCACTTTTTGGAGGTCTCATTAAGTAGCGCTCAGCCGGCCGACGTGGCCGTGCGGTTAAAGGCGCTGCAGTCTGGAACCGCAAGACCGCTACGGTCGCAGGTTCGAATCCTGCCTCGGGCATGGATGTTTGTGATGTCCTTAGGTTAGTTAGGTTTAACTAGTTCTAAGTTCTAGGGGACTAATGACCTCAGCAGTTGAGTCCCATAGTGCTCAGAGCCATTTGAACCATTTTTGAAGTAGCGCTCAAAATAAAATAGAAATGGGCTATCACTCTTGTCGCACAATAATCCCTATGGGGATGGGATTCCAATGTCTGCATGTGTTGTCTTATGATAACCAGAAGATACTCGGGTCCAACAAACACCACGCTACTCCACGTCCGCACACAGCAGCATCTGCAGTTTCTCATTTGAGTCGCATAGTGTGTGAAACTGCGTTTCCAGCTAGTCACCAACCGGTTGCCGGTTTAGATCGACTGCCCTTCGCGTTCCTTTTCCGTTGCTCCGTGTGCCAACGACCTTAAGGTACTGTTTCGCTGGAACTGCTCGCAACAGTGACTTGCAGTGACTGCCAGCCGTGACGGTAGACCGTTGCTGCCTGCACTTTTCGTTGAAACTGTGGTTACTAGATGATGAACGGAAACACTGCTGACAGCCGATGAAACTTGGTTTTATTTTAATACACTACCGGTTTCGCTCACAGCTGCATCTTCAGGTGCAAAAACACTAGGACGTTACTATATAATAATGGAAACTCAACGTTCTTAATCGAGAAATTGCCATTCTGAGACTACTGTGGGTCACAGTAAGTGTTCCCAGGTAGCGGGAAAAGGCAGGGTCCACTTTTGCAAGCTGCTCATTCTGTGTATGGCTTGATATGGATACTTGTAACGTAAGGTTCCATCTACCTTGCAACATTCTTAGAGGTTATTACATGGACCACCTTCTCAATTATTCCTCATTTGTCTAGTTTTTTTTAATAATGACATTATTGTCAGAATGTCAATACTTTGACTAATAATGTTAGCAGTAGGGCAAAGAGAGCACCACTCCACCTTGCATTGTTGACAAATTTATTCAAGATGACGGATCCAAGATGGCGGCGATAGATGTGGCAATATCGCAATGACATCATGGTGGGAAGTACAAATTTTGTTGGGAAAATAGGTCAATGGGACTACGTCCAATATCCCAACCCCCTCCCCCTCCTCTCCCCCTCCCCTCCTCTCCCCTCCCCAAGAAAATGGCAGGAAAAAATGACGGGAGAAAAGGTGACTTGGGCTACCTTCACTCACCTATGGAAGTGGTGGGAAAATTTTGGATGGAAAATAGGTCAGTTGGACTACCTCCCATAACCAAAGTCATCCATCAACCACCTCTTCCTTTGAATTGGCGGTAAAAGACTCAGTCTGTGTTCAACTGCTGGAGAGGAAGGAGTGTACTTTATTTATTTTCAGTGGGAAGTTGGAACAGTTTATTTAGGGTAGATTTAACATAGTTTATTTATCATGCTGATGCAAAACACTGGCCCTGGCGTATTTGGCATGACAATAAATAGCCTACAATCTGCAAACTACTTGCAAATTACCAAAATAAGGCACTACACTGATGTACAGACACGCAAACAACTCGTAAATTATCAAAATAATGCATGTAAAACATCTGCAAACATGAACACTAATTGTAAACTGTCAAAATAATGCATTGCACAGCCTACCGACGCATTCACAAAATAATGTAGTACACTGATATACAGACACGTTCACTATGCGTAAAATTGGCAAAATAATGGACCACTCTACATTGAATTGTTGGCAAATTGATTGAAGATGGTGGATCCAAGATGACGGCGATAGATGTGGCAACATTGCAATGACCTCACAGTGGGGGAGTACAAATTTTGGCGCGAAAATAGGGCAATTGGACTACGTCTACTATCTCAACCCCCTCCTCCTCCACTCCCCCCTCCACTCCTCAACCTTCCTCAAGAAAATAGCGGCAAAAATGGTGGGAGAAAAGGTGACTTGGGCTACTTCCACTAACCTGTGAAAGTGGTTAAAAAAATGGTTCAAATGGCTCTAAGCACTATGGGACTTAACATCTGAGGTCATCAGTCCCCTAGACTTAGAAACTACTTAAACCTAACTAACCTAAGGACTTCACACACATCCATGCCCAAGGCAGGATTTGAACCTGCGACCGTAACAGCAGCGTGGTTCCAGACTGAAGCGCCTAGAACCGCTCGGCCACAAAGTGGTTAAAAGGTTGTCAGTGTTGTACTGACATCTCATGTCAATGTAAATAATAACCAAGTCTCCCTCTGGATGCGCTACAGAAATCTTTGGCAGTGCTTTCAGAAACTGTCTGCAAACATGCTCACTAATTGCAAACTGTCAAAATAATGCACTATACAGCCTACAGATGTATTCACAAAATAATACATTATACTGATGTACAGACACGTTTACACGCATAACATTAGTAAAACAATGCATGTATGACACTCTGAAAGCACACTCACAGCCGAAATAATGTACTGCACAAACAGTCATTGCATGTAAAAACGCTTTCTAACTATCGTTAAGAAACTCGACCACAATGTATCAGCAATCTGTTCCCTACAGAGGTCCAAGGCAGAATAATGACCGTGTGTGTCGGGTGCACATGCCAGTCCAGCCTGTCTCACATGTGAGACACATGTGGCCGTGCACATGTTTACCTAGCCACCATGGCTGATGCATCACCTGCGGCTCCAGTGCCAGCCTAATTGCCAAGCGAGATGGTTGCCTAGCGACGCACCCTCGCACGCTAAATGGTTGTTAGTGTTATACTGACGTCTCATGTCAATGTAAATAATAGCCAAGTCTCCTTCTGGATGCGCTATAGAAATCTTTTACAATGCTTTCAGAAACTGTTTACAAAAATATCCCAGAATAATACAGGATGCATTATTCCGACCGATCCTAATGAGGTACCGTGTCCATCACATGTTACCCTTCCCAGAAATTATAACATCCTGCGTTCAACATATATCTCAGAAATGGTAAATGTTTGCTCATGTTCTCACCACTAAAAGCCTTCATCATGCCTGTGCATGCTTGCAAAAACACCATTAATCATAAAATCATTTTTGTTTCTTGGAATGAGAGCACGGTCTAAGCACAGATGGGAAAATCAGAACAATTATGCAAACAGAATTTGAAGCACTGCCCTACAGAAGAGAAAAATAGCTGCAATTTTCAGTGTCCTACAGCTGCTGGTCTTGAAGTGTCCTAATGCCGCAATGGCAGATGAGGGCCAGGGTTCCACCAGAGATGGATGGTCTGATTCAACTTGTCTTCGAACACTTGAGCAAAGAAGACATCACGTTACTCTCAGAACTTGAGAGATTGCAGAGCACTCTCACTTCTGATTTGGTGTGGAGAACACGATCTACTGCGATTTGACTTTATACATCATCATGAAATGGTGGCAGTAGTTTATGGAAATGTTTGCATGTTCTAGGGAAGGAAATATGGTAAGCTTTACCTGCGTTCAAAGGAACAGGGTGCCGACTTAAGCGACTGCAGTAAAAGCACGGCATTGGTGGGCCAACAAAGCGCGTTTTTTTCTGGGGAACGACGAGGAGACATTTCCAGATGGCAGCGTGCAGTGGTCACTTTGTGCAAAACACATTAGCTTGGCGCTGGACAGGGGGCAGTCGTCCAGTATACGGCCTAGCGCCGAAAAGTCGCCGACAGCGCATTGTAGGCTGCGAATAGAGCAGAGGATGGACCCTTGTTAGGGGGCAAGCCGCCAAAAGAAATTTAAACGTTCTGCAAATGTCCGTGGGACAGGGAAACTGGCGCCCAGACGTCCAGACTCTGTTTCAAAGCTGTCTGCGTGTTTATGACTGTTCTTTGCAAACTTTGAAATGAACACAACAGGGGAGATAACAAGCTGTTTATGGAGGGCTGTGCTTCCACCCTGTATTGTGTTAGCAAAAGACATGGCAAACGTGTGGGAAAGAGGCCACAAAGCTGAATTTTTTCTGTTTTCTGCCAATTAACTTTAAAGTCTCTGATTGGTTAATTAGGTTTGCAATGCAAAGATCATTCTCCGAGCTTAGAATGCCGGGCTCCAGCTCGTGATTGGCTTGTGTGAAAGGGGGGGAAGTCAAAAAAGAGAAATGTGCTTTTGGAACCAAGCTGAGGAGGAAGTAGTGAGGAAGGAAGAAGGATCACTCTGGTACAAGTCTCTTGTACTGGTGCTTCGCTGGTAAAGAACTGCGGGTCTCTACCTGTCCTTTCCTAGTGTGCGACTTAGAGCCTGTGCCAGTCACCTTCTGAACTGTCAGAGGTACTGGATGATTTTAAATACGAGGGTCGTCCAAAAAATAAGTTCCGTTTCTATTTCTATACGTGGCAGCACTACGATCGCAGTTCTGAGCAAGTGCGGCAGTTACTCTGACTCAAGGAGAAGACATGTACGCCATTTTCAGATTGCTGTTGCCGACTTGTGCTTTGTAGTGCTTCTTTATAATGTCAGCCGTAATTGAAGATGCCGCCGCCTGTGAAATCAGATCTGTGATTCGTTTTCTAAATGTAAAGAAAGTTAAACCAAGGGAAATTCATCGCCAAATCTGCAAGGTTTATGGACAAAATGCTATGAGTGATTCAATGGTTAGAAGATGGGTCAGACTGTTCAATGAAGGACGTGATCAAGTGCATGATAAAGAACGAATTGGACGCCCATCTGTGGTTCTGATGAACTGGTTCACACAATTGAAGAGAAGATTAAGCACAAGTCCTAGCGACTTTCATCTCTTATCACACCTAACATCTATCTTTGGTGGTCAACACTTCAACGATGATGACGAGCTGAAAGAACATGTTAGCACATGGTTGAATACACAGGTGACAACCTTCTATGAAGAACGCATACAAAAACTTGTGCCATGCTATGAGAAGTGCCTACAAAATTTCGGAAGCTATATACACTCCTGCAAATTGAAATAAGAACACCGTGAATTCATTGTCCCAGGAAGGGGAAACTTTATTGACACATTCCTGGGGTCAGATACATCACATGATCACACTGACAGAACCACAGGCACATAGACACAGGCAACAGAGCATGCACAATGTCGGCACTAGTACAGTGTATATCCACCTTTCGCAGCAATGCAGGCTGCTATTCTGCCATGGAGACGATCGTAGAGATGCTGGATGTAGTCCTGTGGAACGGCTTGCCATGCCATTTCCACCTGGCGCCTCAGTTGGACGAGCGTTCGTGCTGGACGTGCAGACCGCGTGAGACGACGCTTCATCCAGTCCCAAACATGCTCAATGGGGGACAGATCCGGAGATCTTGCTGGCCAGGGTAGTTGACTTACACCTTCTAGAGCACGTTGGGTGGCACGGGATACATGCGGACGTGCATTGTCCTGTTGGAACAGCAAGTTCCCTTGCCGGTCTAGGAATGGTAGAACGATGGGTTCGATGACGGTTTGGATGTACCGTGCACTATTCAGTGTCCCCTCGACGATCACCAGTGGTGTACGGCCAGTGTAGGAGATCGCTCTCCACACCATGATGCCGGGTGTTGGCCCTGTGTGCCTCGGTCGTATGCAGTCCTGATTGTGGCGCTCACCTGCACGGCGCCAAACACGCATACGACCATCATTGGCACCAAGGCAGAAGCGACTCTCATCGCTGAAGACGACACGTCTCCATTCGTCCCTCCATTCACGCCTGTCGCGACACCACTGGAGGCGGGCTGCACGATGTTGGGGCGTGAGCGGAAGACGGCCTAACGGTGTGCGGGACCGTAGCCCAGCTTCATGGAGACGGTTGCGAATGGTCCTCGCCGATACCCCAGGAGCAACAGTGTCCCTAATTTGCTGGGAAGTGGCGGTGCGGTCCCCTACGGCACTGCGTAGGATCCTACGGTCTTGGCGTGCATCCGTGCGTTGCTGCGGTCCGGTCCCAGGTCGACGGGCACGTGCACCTTCCGCCGACCACTGGCGACAACATCGATGTACTGTGGAGACCTCACGCCCCACGTGTTGAGCAATTCGGCGGTACGTCCACCCGGCCTCCCGCATGCCCACTATACGCCCTCGCTCAAAGTCCGTCAACTGCACATACGGTTCACGTCCACGCTGTCGCGGCATGCTACCAGTGTTAAAGACTGCGATGGAGCTCCGTATGCCACGGCAAACTGACTGACACTGACGGCGGCGGTGCACAAATGCTGCGCAGCTAGCGCCATTCGACGGCCAACACCGCGGTTCCTGGTGTGTCCGCTGTGCCGTGCGTGTGATCATTGCTTGTACAGCCCTCTCGCAGTGTCCGGAGCAAGTATGGTGGGTCTGACACACCGGTGTCAATGTGTTCTTTTTTCCATTTCCAGGAGTGTAGAAAAGGAGCTTAACAGTTGTAGATTTTTGTACAATAAATATTTTTTCTGTATCTGTACACGTTTGTTTTATATAACCTAACGGAACTTACTTTGTGGACATACCTCGTAAAAGATAGTTACAGCATAAGGAAACTGGAAGGGTTTTGCGGCGTTGTGAGCGTTCCAGACTGCTGTCTGAAGGTGACTGACGGCCTCTACATTTAAACTCATCTGTCACAGTGACAGGATAGCTGATGGCTCTGTGTTCTGTTTCAATTGATTCCTCATATTGCAGTCATGTACGAGATCATTGTTTTGGTGCTAGCCATCTGTGGTAGGTGATGTTCATCCACCAGGACTCTTTCTCCATCTTAAACAAGCGATGTCAGTCAATCATTATGTGGTAACCAACAGCATACCAATGGACGGATGGGGTGGAAAAGACACCATCGATGTACTGTAATAATAAGCATCACAGTTGATAGTGCAAACAATTTTAGCAGTTTTACCGTAATTTCAACACCGACCAGTGACGCAGCAGCATGCTTCCCAGATTCTGTATCATCGCGAAACCATCCTTCCTCTAGTTTGCGTGTGCCATTGCGATTGCAGATATATGAACTGCCCCTCCTCTACTTTGTGAGTACAATTGCGTATGTAGATAGATGACTGCCAGTACGTCCTTTTGTTGTTAATTCTCGAACATGCACATCAAAGTTTACCAGACAGCGATCTAAATATTTCTACTAAATATTTCTAGCACTTCGACAATAGTGCATAATTTACCATCTTTCTCTGTGTGGATGGAAGTCGCAGGGCATTCTCGAATTCTTAGGATAAAGTTGGAGACTGAAAGATCTCCTTGCATTGTCTTTGATCAACCCGCCTAGCAACACTGCCTCCGACTTCATCTGCAACTGACCAGAAGTAGACCGCTACATTCTGCATGTCATGAAGGAATGGAGCGTGTCGAGTCCGTAACTACTGTTCCGCACGCATCCAAGTGCACAAGATTTTTCCATATGCGCTCAAGTTGAGGAAGTCAGTACCCCTTATCGGTTTATAGTAGTAGATATGAAAGTGTTGTGATGTAATAGCAGACGTTTAAGAAGAACGAGGAATGGGTGGTTTTTATGCATAATGGAGTTTCAGACGGACAGAGTTCAAAGAATTTTACGTAAATCAACTACGCTATCAATTCTAAAGTATTGTTCTAGTGTCTGGAATCAGTACCAAGAAGGTATTAGTAAGAGAGAACATAAACACCTGCACTCCTAAGGATACACCGTTCTGCACTTGAAACAGGCTATATAATGTTAGATCGTTCAAATGGTTCAAATGGCTCTGAGCACTATGGGACTCAACTTCTGAGGTTATCAGTCCCCTAGAACTTAGAACTACTTAAACCTAACTAACCTAAGGACATCACACACATCCATGCCCGAGGCAGGATTCGAACCTGCGACCGTAGCGGTCTCGCGGTTCCAAACTGTAGCGCCTAGAACGGCACGGCCACTCCGGCCGGCTGTTAGATCGTTTCCGATCTGTTAGTCATGTGGAGTGCAACGCTGTTAATATTCCACTGTAAGAAATATGTTTCTGGCGCATGACATACATTATTCTCGCAGGCTTCTCTACGATAAATTATGGTAACAAACTGTAAAATGAAAAAAACTTCTTCCTTAAAACATCGATTCTAAGTGGCACATACACAATATGGCTTTCCAGAGGTGTATTGCGTCCACTGTTCACATCCGATCACGTTCAAAAATTAAACTATGCTCGTATTACTCCTATGAAATGATAGTAACGGAGAGTATCTCTTACAAGGAAACAGATAAACGCATAGCAGCAGCGTTTGACGTATGAAATTACACATCATGCCGCCACTAACTCTGTAAACAGGACCTCTATTAAGCAGATGTTACATGGGGACTGCAGTGCCTCACAGACACCTGTCTCTAACTTAGGATCAGCTTAGTTATGAAGCTGAAGACTCGATTTTATACCCAAGATGCGACAGGGGAATGGAATACGACGCATAAATCTTCGTTCGCTTAGAGGAATGTGTCGAAACAGGATGGTTACGTTTCATCACACTTGAGACGGAGGTCCTCTGATGACCAAGAAATTTGCTGTTAATGATCGCAAGTAGACAGTGCTCTAAGTCACACGCAGAACACGCGGTTGTATACGAGTCGAACGCAGGCTATGTCTCACATCTGATGCATCCTGACAGAACCACGGGAAACAATGGTCAAATCACCTGCAGCAACATCTCCCTCTCTCTTTCTAGAATGCATCAGTCTACCATTAAATCGTACCTCGTTACAACTCCATCTCGACCGATCACTCCATCCACTCTCTGTCATCCTTTAACGCAGACGCAAGTTAAGTTTAGAGGCAGATGGTTCTTTGTTTTTCCAGGAAAGCATCAAAGACAGCTGTCAACTAGCATGTGTCACTATTACCTCAATAGACATACAGTAGAATGCTGCCTCGACGTAAAAAATGACTGTTTCCCTGGTTCCTGGGGCTTAAATATCAACGTTTTCTCGTTTTCCTCTTGCTGTCGTATACTCGTTGTTCTGCGCCAACCAGAAGACACGCAAGTACTTCCTCAATTTCCCCGCATTTGGGTGTATTTTCTCTCAATTTATACGTATTTTCCATCATTTTTCGTAATTCTATAGATTTTATGTCACTTCTACTCGCGTGATCATGACATCACTTTTCGTTCTGTGTTCTAACACTCCTTGTAAATGTAGTACAGCGGTCAACACCTAGTACAAATGCACTATTTTTCTGGTCATGTGGCATAGTATGGCACTGTACTCGGGTGCATCCAGTCACCTCCACCCACATATTCTACATTTGCAGTGCGTTTGAACTGTTCCTGTATGTCTGTGTCTGTGCATGTGTCGCAGATGGCTCCCAGGACCCAGTCTTCCCGCTGGTGGACCCAACGTCCAACACTGAACACATCTTCGGATGTAACGCATGGTTGGTCCATCTTCGAACCCTACCCAGATGTGACATGTGGTGGATTCACCTCTGAATATCGCTCTGGAAATAATGCATGGCAGACCCACACTCGAACGCTAACTCGGATATGATGTATCGTGGATCTGCATCCCAACATTGCTCCAGATATAACGCGCACCAGATCCACACTCGAATGCTAACTTGGATCTGCTGTGAGTTGGCACACATATAGTATTTGCTACTGATATGTCGGAAGACAGAGTTGCGGTAAAAATCTTATCGAGCTCTCTATCAGATGATGTTAGCCGAGCTTTTATACACTCCTGGAAATGGAAAAAAGAACACATTGACACCGGTGTGTCAGACCCACCATACTTGCTCCGGACACTGCGAGAGGGCTGTACAAGCAATGATCACACGCACGGCACAGCGGACACACCAGGAACCGCGGTGTTGGCCGTCGAATGGCGCTAGCTGCGCAACATTTGTGCACCGCCGCCGTCAGTGTCAGTCAGTTTGCCGTGGCATACGGAGCTCCATCGCAGTCTTTAACACTGGTAGCATGCCGCGACAGCGTGGACGTGAACCGTATGTGCAGTTGACGGACTTTGAGCGAGGGCGTATAGTGGGCATGCGGGAGGCCGGGTGGACGTACCGCCGAATTGCTCAACACGTGGGGCGTGAGGTCTCCACAGTACATCGATGTTGTCGCCAGTGGACGGCGGAAGGTGCACGTGCCCGTCGACCTGGGACCGGACCGCAGCGACGCACGGATGCACGCCAAGACCGTAGGATCCTACGCAGTGCCGTAGGGGACCGCACCGCCACTTCCCAGCAAATTAGGGACACTGTTGCTCCTGGGGTATCGGCGAGGACCATTCGCAACCGTCTCCATGAAGCTGGGCTACGGTCCCGCACACCGTTAGGCCGTCTTCCGCTCACGCCCCAACATCGTGCAGCCCGCCTCCAGTGGTGTCGCGACAGGCGTGAATGGAGGGACGAATGGAGACGTGTCGTCTTCAGCGATGAGAGTCGCTTCTGCCTTGGTGCCAATGATGGTCGTATGCGTGTTTGGCGCCGTGCAGGTGAGCGCCACAATCAGGACTGCATACGACCGAGGCACACAGGGCCAACACCCGGCATCATGGTGTGGGGAGCGATCTCCTACACTGGCCGTACACCACTGGTGATCGTCGAGGGGACACTGAATAGTGCACGGTACATCCAAACCGTCATCGAACCCATCGTTCTACCATTCCTAGACCGGCAAGGGAACTTGCTGTTCCAACAGGACAATGCACGTCCGCATGTATCCCGTGCCACCCAACGTGCTCTAGAAGGTGTAGTCAACTACCCTGGCCAGCAAGATCTCCGGATCTGTCCCCCATTGAGCATGTTTGGGACTGGATGAAGCGTCGTCTCACGCGGTCTGCACGTCCAGCACGAACGCTCGTCCAACTGAGGCGCCAGGTGGAAATGGCATGGCAAGCCGTTCCACAGGACTACATCCAGCATCTCTACGATCGTCTCCATGGGAGAATAGCAGCCTGCATTGCTGCGAAAGGTGGATATACACTGTACTAGTGCCGACATTGTGCATGCTCTGGTGCCTGTGTCTATGTGCCTGTGGTTCTGTCAGTGTGATCATGTGATGTATCTGACCCCAGGAATGTGTCAATAAAGTTTCCCCTTCCTGGGACAATGAATTCACGGTGTTCTTATTTCAATTTCCAGGAGTGTATTTCGCAATTTTTCTCTGTTGGATGGTACAGAATAGCGATGATAGAATGTTGGGTGATCCACTTGAATGGGCCCTGAGGGACATGGATCTGCTTTGGACTGCAGTACCCATATGATGTTGAGTCTTTCTAATTTTCCCGATAAGATCAAGATCAAAAGGTAAAATAACGGGCTATGACCTGATAGGTGCCACACATCACAGGCATTATGGTACAGCAACGTACGTTAGAAAGGACATAGAGGATGCAGTCCTTATTTCTACATCTACCACATGTGATATCCACGAAGTTACTGTAAAAGTAGGTGAACTACCAGTAAACAACATCTACAAACCTCCAGGCCACTCGTGGCCTCCACAAGTTCTACAACCCTTGCCTCACCCCATAATATATGTGGGTGACTTCAACAGCCACCACGAACTGTGGAAATACCGCACATCTGACCAGAATGGTGAAGACTTGGTGAAATGGGCTGAAGATTGCAATACACAGCTAATCTCTGACGCCAAAGACCAAAGTACATTTAAGTCAGCTGCATGGGGAACTGAAACCCACCCTGATCTATGCTTTGTTACGGCTGACACTAATAATAAACCTATACCAGCCTCCCGCAGAATACTTGGGGACTTCCCTCACTCCCAACATCGTCCGGTGCTCATAGAAATAGGCCTTACTATCCCCCTAATTTCCTCGTATCCTCGGCCCAGATGGAATTTGGGAAAGCGGACTGGGCTACTTTCTCAGAAAAACTTGATAAACGCTTTGGATGGATACCTCCAACTTATAAAAATTACAAAAGATTTGTGGGAGCAGTCATCAGCTCAGCTAAGAACAGCATTACCCAGAGATTTAGAAAAGAATACGTGCCGGGGTGGAACGAAGAGAGTGAGCGCCTCTATAAACAGTTCCTAGACCTTGGGGATAGGGAGATTGCAGATGATTTATTGCACAGTCTGGACGCTGCCAGGCACACTAAATGGATAGAGACTGTTGAGGAAATGGACTTCACAAAATCAAGCAGAAAGGCGTGGTCGCTACTTCGGAAGCTTGGTGGCGGTAGCAGGAACCAACGACCAACCAGCTCTATTTCTCGAAACACAGTTGCGGCGCACATCAGTAAAACCTCTAGAGCTCCAGGGGATCGAGCTCATACCATAAAAGTTAAAAAGGAACTTAAAAAGTTGAAATCTGTAGTAGGAAACAATTCACTACACTCGCAGGCCTTCTCAAACGAAGAGATAACACTGGCTCTGAGAGACATCAAGCCACGGAAAGCCCCAGGTTTTGATGGAATTCATCCGGAGTTTCTGATTCACTGCAGTAAATTTGCAAAATTATGGCTTGCACAGTTCTTCTCCAGCATGATGGAAACTGGAAGAATACCAAATACCCTTAAGAAAGCAAAAATCATAGCGATACTGAAACCAGGTAAATCGAATGACCAACCAAACAGCTACCGCCCAATTGCCCTTCTTAGCATGATCTACAAACTACTGGAGAGACTTATATGTAACATAATAAGTCCAGATATCCTAAAGTGTATCCCTGTGGAACAAGCAGGCTTCCGGCAAAACAGGAGCTGCACAGATCAAGTCCTCTCACTAACTTCCTACATCGAGGCAGGCTTCCAAAGACAAGAAAAAACATCCGTGGTATTTACGGACCTGACAGCGGCTTATGATACTGTATGGAGGCAAGGCCTGATTTACAAACTACTCCGCATCGTGCCATGTTTGAAAATGGCTAACCCTACCAACGAGATGCTCTGCAACGGACCATTCCAGGTGATACTTGGAAATTATAGGAGCAAAACAATGAAGCTCAATAATGGCTTGCCCCAAGGATCAGTCCTGGCACCGCTACTTTTCAGCATGTATATAGCCGATATGCCTAATACTAAATCTGAAAAGTTTGGATATCCAGATGACTGGGCCATAGCTACACAACATCGAGATATGGAGCATACTGAGACTGTCCTGACAAGCGACTTGTCCTTGCTGGGAACGTACTTTCGTGAATGGAGACTACAACCTAGTCCAACTAAAACTGAGGCTATGTGTTCCCACCTGAATAATAAATTGGCTAACAGACGCCTTAAGATATATTTTGATAACAATATTCTGCCTTATAATAAAAATCCAAAATACCTGGGAGTGACATTAGATAGAACCCTGAGCTACAAACAACACCTCATCAACATTGCTGCAAAAATCCGTACTAGGAACAATATCATTCAGAAACTATGTGGTACCAGCTGGGGCTCCTCCGCCTCTACCTTGCGATGCTCTGCTTTGGGACTTGTCTACTCTGCGGCAGAGTACTGTTCCCCTGTTTGGCTAAAGAGCGCTCACACCAAGATGGTGGACACAATACTGAACCAAACTATGAGGATTATTTCAGGTACAATAAAATCAACCTCCATTCACTGGCTACCTGTACTGAGCCACATACCGCCACCTCACTTACGAAGAGAACATGCGCTTCTCAGAGAATTTAAAAAAAATACAAGACAAATGGTTCAAATGGCTCTGAGCACTATGGGACTCAACTGCTGAGGTCATTAGTCCCCTAGAACTTAGAACTAGTTAAACCTAACTAACCTAAGGACATCACAAACATCCATGCCCGAGGCAGGATTCGAACCTGCGACCGTAGCGGTCTTGCGGTTCCAGACTGCAGCGCCTTTAACCGCACGGCCACTTCGGCCGGCAATACAAGACAACCCGCAACTTCCGATTCACGCTTTGAGCAATGGCATTGACAGAGATAGATTGCGCTCTAGAAATCCACCTCTTATAAGGGCCAAAGATCTGGAGGAAAATGGTTTCTGTCTTGAAGAACGCTGTAAAGTGGAATGGGAAGAATCAGCACCACCACAGGTAAACACCTTACTGAAACCGTCGAACAGACCTCCAGGCTTTGGCTTACCACGCAAAACCTGGACCATCCTCAACAGGATCAGGACGGGACACGGTCGATGTGCGGACTCTCTACACGAATGGGGAAGAGCACCATCCCCAAAGTGCGACTGCGGCGCTGAGAAGCAGACGATCCGGCACATCATTGCAGAGTCCCCTCTGAGAGCCTACTCACGTCAAACAACGGACTTCCTGGATGCGACTCGAAGTGCAGTTCAATATATTAAAAACCTAGATGTAAATTTGTAATTATATATATGTTGTTCATGACATAACTGTATTTAATTCTATATGTCTTGTTTTTAGTGCCAAAGTTACAAAGTTATTGTGGCAACTTATTTCTCTATAAATGTGATTTGTACTTGCCATAGGCTAAATAAATAAATCCCGATAAGGAACCCCACCGTAGCTGTTATACTGTCTTTCATTCTTCCTTGTGTTGCAAGAGCGGGCTCTGTTTGTTGCTGATCTTACAGAACGTGCACGGTTGGCGGAGCAACAACACGTTCCCATTACGACTGAATGGTCAAAACATGGTCCTGTTGCACTAACTCAGCTTAGTCTGTTTCTGCACAGGTTGCAAAATGTATTGGACATAGCTCTCTCCAACTTCTGCTCAGTTCCGACTTACGAGGGCAGTTCAATAAGTAATGCAACACATTTTTTTTCTGAAACAGGGGTTGTTTTATTCAGCATTGAAATACACTAGGTTATTCCCCAATCTTTTAGCTACACAACACTATTTTTCAACGTAATCTCCATTCAATGCTACGGCCTTACGCCACCTTGAAATGAGGGCCTGTATGCCTGCACGGTACCATTCCACTGGTCGATGTCGGAGCCAACGTCGTACTGCATCAATAACTTATTCATCATCCGCGTAGTGCCTCCCACGGATTGCGTCCTTCATTGGGCCAAACATATGGAAATCGGCCGGTGCGAGATCGGAGCTGTAGGGTGCATGAGGAAGAACAGTCCACTGAAGTTTTGTGAGCTCCTCTCGGGTGCGAAGACTTGTGTGAGGTTTTGCGTTGTCATGAAGAAGGAGACGTTCGTTCAGATTTTTGTGCCTACGAACACGCTGAAGCCGTTTCTTCAATTTCTGAAGAGTAGCACAATACACTTCAGAGTTGATCGTTTGACCATGGGGAAGGACATCGAACAGAATAACCCCTTCAGCGTCCCAGAAGACTGTAACCGTGACTTTACCGGCTGAGGGTATGGCTTTAAACTTTTTCTTGGTAGGGGAGTGGGTGTGGCGCCACTCCATTGATTGCCGTTTTGTTTCAGGTTCGAAGTGATGAACCCATGTTTCATCGCCTGTAACAATCTTTGACAAGAAATTGTCACCCTCAGCCATATGACAAGCAAGCAATTCCGCACAGATGGTTCTCCTTTGCTCTTTATGGTGTTCGGTTAGACAACGAGGGACCCAGCGAGAACAAACCTTTGAATATCCCAACTGCTGAACAATTGTGACAGCACTACCAACAGAGATGTCAAGTTGAGCACTAAATTGTTTGATGGTGATCCGTCGATCATCTCGAACGAGTGTGTTCGCACGCTCCGCCATTGCAGGCTCTGGCTCTGAGCACTATGGGACTCGACTGCTGAGGTCATTAGTCCCCTAGAACTTAGAACTACACTCCTGGAAATTGAAATAAGAACACCGTGAATTCATTGTCCCAGGAAGGGGAAACTTTATTGACACATTCCTGGGGTCAGATACATCACATGATCACTCTGACAGAACCACAGGCACATAGACACAGGCAACAGAGCATGCACAATGTCGGCACTAGTACAGTGTATATCCACCTTTCGCAGCAATGCAGGCTGCTATTCTCCCATGGAGACGATCGTAGAGATGCTGGATGTAGTCCTGTGGAACGGCTTGCCATGCCATTTCCACCTGGCGCCTCAGTTGGACCAGCGTTCGTGCTGGACGTGCAGACCGCGTGAGACGACGCTTCATCTAGTCCCAAACATGCTCAATGGGGGACAGATCCGGAGATCTTGCTGGTCAGGGTAGTTGACTTACACCTTCTAGAGCACGTTGGGTGGCACGGGATACATGCGGACGTGCATTGTCCTGTTGGAACAGCAAGTTCCATTGCCGGTCTAGGAATGGTACAACGATGGGTTCGATGACGGTTTGGATGTACCGTGCACTATTCAGTGTCCCCTCGACGATCACCAGTGGTGTACGGCCAGTGTAGGAGATCGCTCCCCACACCATGATGCCGGGTGTTGGCCCTGTGTGCCTCGGTCGTATGCAGTCCTGATTGTGGCGCTCACCTGCACGGCGCCAAACACGCATACGACCATCATTGGCACCAAGGCAGAAGCGACTCTCATCGCTGAAGACGACACGTCTCCATTCGTCCCTCCATTCACGCCTGTCGCGACACCACTGGAGGCGGGCTGCACGATGTTGGGGCGTGAGCGGAAGACGGCCTAACGGTGTGCGGGACCGTAGCCCAGCTTCATGGAGACGGTTGCGAATGGTCCTCGCCGATACCCCAGGCGCAACAGTGTCCCTAATTTGCTGGGAAGTGGCGGTGCGGTCCCCTACGGCACTGCGTAGGATCCTACGGTCTTGGCGTGCATCCGTGCGTCGCTTCGGTCCGGTCCCAGGTCGACGGGCACGTCCACCTTCCGCCGACCACTGGCGACAACATCGATGTACTGTGGAGACCTCACGCCCCACGTGTTGAGCAATTCGGCGGTACGTCCACCCGGCCTCCCGCATGCCCACTATACGCCCTCGCTCAAGTCCGTCAACTGCACATACGGTTCACGTCCACGCTGTCGCGGCATGCTACCAGTGTTAAAGACTGCGATGGAGCTCCGTATGCCACGGCAAACTGGCTGACACTGACGGCGGCGGTGCACAAATGCTGCGCAGCTAGCGCCATTCGACGGCCAACACCGCGGTTCCTGGTGTGTCCGCTGTGCCGTGCGTGTGATCATTGCTTGTACAGCCCTCTCGCAGTGTCCGGAGCAAGTATGGTGGGTCTGGCACACCGGTGTCAATGTGTTCTTTTTTCCATTTCCTGGAGTGTAGTTAAACCTAACTAACCTAAGGACATCACAAACATCCATGCCCGAGGCAGGATTCGAACCTGCGACCGTAGCGGTCTTGCGGTTCCAGACTGCAGCGCCTTTAACCGCACGGCCACTTCGGCTGGCCCGCCATTGCAGGAGTCACAGCTGTGCATGGCCGGCCCGCACGCGGGAGATCAGACAGTCTTGCTTGACCTTGCGGCGATTATGACACACGCTTTGCCCAACGACTCACCGTGCTTTTGTCCACTGCCAGATCACCGTAGACATTCTGCAAGCGCCTATGAATATCTGAGATGCCCTGGTTTTCCGCCAAAAGAAACTCGATCACTGCCTGTTGTTTGCAACGCACATCCGTTACAGACGCCATTTTAACAGCTCCGTACAGCACTGCCACCTGTCGGAAGTCAATGAAACTATACGAGACGAAGCGGGAATGTTTGAAAATATTCCACAAGAAATTTCCGGTTTTTTCAACCAAAACTGGCCGAGAAAAAAAAGTGTTGCATTACTTATTGAACTGCCCTCGTATATTGGAATGATCACATGTGCAAAGCTGCATGGATGGCAGGGCAGAGTCTGAGGAGCAGTTTCAAGATACATAGGGACTATCTAAAACCCGTTGTAATTTTACTGCAGCAGTTAGTTTCGAAAAATGTGACTCGTTTCGAGATATGAGAGTGCAACGAATATGATTCACTAGTGACTGTAGTCATTAAAAACTTCTTCATAGGGTCCATCGCAGGTATGTCGTCGAATGGAAAAACTTGAATCCAATCCAGAGACAGCATTTCTACCGGAAAGCGTAACACTAGAGATCTGAAAAGCCTGTGAACATTTTTTACGACTTCAATTGGCACACCATCTCCTGTATGTGATCGTTCTCCATCAACTATCGCCTATAGCCCAGTGGATATATTGCAGAACCTCTGATGTGGCATCGAGAGAGAATGCATTACAAATGCTGGAGAAATAACTAATGGCGGCATGAGGGAGATGCAAATACCGGCGTCATACCACGTTCCTTAGCCGAATCACTTTCTAAATCCGAATATTTTATTACACTCTGGCGATTACCACCTATATTCAGTGTATCGGTATTTGTGTGTAAAAACCGCTTGATTCAGGGGTAAATCTGTAAGGCTTGTATAGTTCTTAACATGGGTGTAGTTAGCGATACTTGTGGGCGCCTGTAGAACTAAAGCCGATTGTGACAGTGACATAATCGTTGGTACCACTCACAAGAAAAACTTATGAGATATGTCCATCCATCGTTGATTTTCGCTCAGTATTGTTTCGTATCGCAAGCATTCAGTTATTGGCGAAGTATTGTGCTTAGAAGTAGGGAATTCTGCATAGATTCGCCTTGAGCATCAGGCTTCTAAAGTATGGCGAAATATTATACTTAGTAGCAGGGGATGCTTCATTGATTCACTTAGTGCATCAGGTTTACAAAGTATGTGTGCGTGTTCCGACATTGGCAAAGAAAATGGATATGTCCTGTCATAAGGGAAGGTATGGATTTGATGTGGAAAACTGCGACAGCCGCAAAGGATGATTTGGAATATGTAATATCTCTGACATCGGTATTCGTGAATGGAATTATCAGTTTCCTCTGTTTTTTCGAGTTTTCCCGTAAAGGTTTTCGCAGACGAGATAGGTTTCTCGTTCTCTGTGGTTTACAGCATGTTCCACCTCGTTGAACCTAGCTGAGGTTTCCAGTCTATATCTTCCGAAGTATATTGTGCAAGTGATACTGCTGTGCAAGCGATATTGCTAGGTGCTTGATATCGAGCATTATTGCGTAAATGGTATAATATTATGGTAAACGATGTGAAAATACATATGGTCTTATAATCCCAGTGTCTGGGGATGGGTGATCAAGCAAGCAAGCAGGTTGTGGTCAGAAACAGTAATGGCTTTGTGCCGAGAGGAACCGTCCCAGCCGTTGTACAACAGTTCAGAAACTGATGTCCGTCCACCGAGGGTGCTCTGGTCATGTGTCGAGTCAGTGCCTGTGTAGTGGCAGATGCCTTGTGACTGTCGGCTGTGGTGGATGACTGCCCAATGATCACTGGAAATATCTACTGCTGCGACAAATATATATGGTGCATGTGCTTATGCTATCTGTCTTCGTGGTATATGTATGAGTGTCTGGTAGTTGACAGCTATATGCAGGATGCAGAAGTGATGTTTTTGTATGGCGCAGGACATGAATGTGTGTTTACTACATCGATATAGTTTGGTGATACAGGTGGGTCGCAGATCGGGTGCACACTGAAATATTCAAGGTTTCCTTGACTGCATCTGTGCAAAATAGTTTTGCTGCTGAAAGTCTCATCTGCAGAAAATGACGGTCACGTGCTCCCACACCAGCAGCAGTAATTTGGCAGGTTTCACAGCAAAAAACTCAAGCTTTGCGCAACTACAGCAGAGCAGTGTAATTGAGGAAGTGTCTTTCTGTATTTGATGGTCTGTAGACCACTTTTGCGGGGTTTAGCTGTCAGTGCAATATAGCGATCTGTACAAAATAGTTATGCCGCTGAAATTCTCCTCTACAGGAAAAAAATGGCGGACAATGCTCCCACACCGGCACCAGTAGCAGTCTGATGGGCAAATTCAGTAAGAGCCAATCAGAATGCTCCATTCATTCACAAGACATCCTTTGTGCTGGGGCATAGGAGCCACTACATGCTAGATCGAACAAGATGGGGGGCAAGGTATCTATGGAAAGTTCTGAGAGTAACGTGATGTCTTCTTTGCTCAAGTGTTCAAATACAAGTCATCTTGGATCCGGCACCTTGAATAACTTTGGCAACAATGCAACATGTGGTGGTGCCCTATTACTAACGTTGGTTTTACCTATGATGTCATAATTTTTATTGTACCTGAAGATGTGAAATGGGTAGTTTGGTCTACTGAAACCAAGTTTTACCAGCATTTTACCTGACTACTCTTTTTTTTCATTTTGTTTGATATAGTTCGTTGCGTTTGGTCGGGGCGGAAGTCACAAGACATCCGTTCAAGTTGATCGTTGATTCCTGGACTAAGTTTTTTTTATTACAGAGAGCAGCCCTCTGACTGAACCCGCTGAGCTAACGTGCCGGCGACCACTCAGCTGTTTGGGCAGACACACAAATAAATAAATAAATAAATAAATATATACACTCCTGGAAATTGAAATAAGAACACCGTGAATTCATTGTCCCAGGAAGGGGAAACCTTATTGACACATTCCTGGGGTCAGATACATCACATGATCACACTGACAGAACCACAGGCACATAGACACAGGCAACAGAGCATGCACAATGTCGGCACTAGTACAGTGTATATCCACCTTTCGCAGCAATGCAGGCTGCTATTCTCCCATGGAGACGATCGTAGAGATGCTGGATGTAGTCCTGTGGAACGGCTTGCCATGCCATTTCCACCTGGCGCCTCAGTTGGACCAGCGTTCGTGCTGGACGTGCAGACCGCGTGAGACGACGCTTCATCCAGTCCCAAACATGCTCAATGGGGGACAGATCCGGAGATCTTGCTGGCCAGGGTAGTTGACTTACACCTTCTAGAGCACGTTGGGTGGCACGGGATACATGCGGACGTGCATTGTCCTGTTGGAACAGCAAGTTCCCTTGCCGGTCTAGGAATGGTAGAACGATGGGTTCGATGACGGTTTGGATGTACCGTGCACTATTCAGTGTCCCCTCGACGATCACCAGTGGTGTACGGCCAGTGTAGGAGATCGCTCCCCACACCATGATGCCGGGTGTTGGCCCTGTGTGCCTCGGTCGTATGCAGTCCTGATTGTGGCGCTCACCTGCACGGCGCCAAACACGCATACGACCATCATTGGCACCAAGGCAGAAGCGACTCTCATCGCTGAAGACGACACGTCTCCATTCGTCCCTCCATTCACGCCTGTCGCGACACCACTGGAGGCGGGCTGCACGATGTTGGGGCGTGAGCGGAAGACGGCCTAACGGTGTGCGGGACCGTAGCCCAGCTTCATGGAGACGGTTGCGAATGGTCCTCGCCGATACCCCAGGAGCAACAGTGTCCCTAATTTGCTGGGAAGTGGCGGTGCGGTCCCCTACGGCACTGCGTAGGATCCTACGGTCTTGGCGTGCATCCGTGCGTCGCTGCGGTCCGGTCCCAGGTCGACGGGCACGTGCACCTTCCGCCGACCACTGGTGACAACATCGATGTACTGTGGAGACCTCACGCCCCACGTGTTGAGCAATTCGGCGGTACGTCCACCCGGCCTCCCGCATGCCCACTATACGCCCTCGCTCAAAGTCCGTCAACTGCACATACGGTTCACGTCCACGCTGTCGCGCCATGCTACCAGTGTTAAAGACTGCGATGGAGCTCCGTATGCCACGGCAAACTGGCTGACACTGACGGCGGCGGTGCACAAATGCTGCGCAGCTAGCGCCATTCGACGGCCAACACCGCGGTTCCTGGTGTGTCCGCTGTGCCGTGCGTGTGATCATTGCTTGTACAGCCCTCTCGCAGTGTCCGGAGCAAGTATGGTGGGTCTGACACACCGGTGTCAATGTGTTCTTTTTTCCATTTCCATATATAAACGACGCACCACAAAGCAGTTATGCAAATCAGTCACAAACTGATACTCATACAGGTATTGACAGAAAGAGCAAAACTGTAAACTTTGGCGATCGATGGATGAAAGTGTGGTGCCGCAGAACAATTTCACCGTGTATGTGGAAAGGATAGTAAGTGGGGGACATGTCGATACCAGAGAGTAAATTCTTCGTGAATTTTATTCTGTGGACTCACTTGGGCAGTAGCTATGCCTCATGGAGAGGCGTGTGAACAACATCCGCAGATGTCAGCATTTGGGAGAGGACGTGAAGTTGGGCTCAAAGAAGCCGTTTGGAGTAATTTGCGTATCGCTCGACACTTGAATAGGTGCGATGCCTCTGTTCAACGATGTTGGCAGAAATGGTTGAAACACGCCCGAACACAATGTCAAGAAAGAAGTGGTTGATACAGCGAGACGGCAGAACGCGAGAGAGGCACTCAAAGCTCCTGGTTCATAATTATCATGGATCCGACGTGTCACTGGTGCTTCAGTGACCACAACGACCATTAATAGGCGGCTTAAAGAAAGAGGGCGTCCCGTGCGCCGACTACCATTGTCCTCTGTACATCAGCAAGACTGCAGTGGTGTCAGGCACTTTCGGCCTGGAATCTCATCGCCTGGAGTAGAATTGTCTTTAGTGATGAGTCCCACTACATCGGAATTTTGACGATATAACGCGCCAGTTGGACAGAATTTGGCACAATATCCCTCAGGAGGACATCCAAGAACTCTGTCAATTAATGCTAAGGCGAATAACTGCTTGCATAAGAGCCGGAGGTGGACGGACGCATTATTGATTTGCTCAATTTGAGAAGCTCTTTCTGTTGAATGAATCGCCCAATTTTTCTGAAATTGTAATCTTTTGTTTGCCTGTAGATATACTGGGTGATCAAAAAGTCAGTATAAATTTGAAAACTGAATAAATCACGGAATAATATAGATAGAGAGGTACAAATTGACTCACATGCTTAGAATGACATGGGGTTTTATTAGAACCAAAAAAATACAAAAGTTCAAAAAATGTCCGACAGATGGCACTTCATGTGATCAGAATAGCAATAGTTAACATAAAAAAGTAAGACAAAGCAAAGATGATTTTCTTTACAGGAAATACTCAATATGTCCACCTTCGTTCCTCATCAATAGCTGTAGTCGAGGAATAATGTTGTGAACAGCACAGTAAAGTATGTCCGGAGTTATGGTGAGGCATTGGCGTCGGATGTTGTCTTTCAGCATCCCTAGAGATGTCGGTCGATCACGATACCCTTGCGACTTCAGGTAACCCCAAAGCCAATAATCGCACGGACTGACGTCTGGGGACCTGGGAGGCCAAGCATGACGAAAGTGGCGGCTGAGCACACGATCATCACTAAACGACGCGCGCAAGAGATCTTTCATGCGTCTATCAATACTTTTTTTTGTTTCTAATAAAACCCCATGTCATTCCAAGCATGTGTGTCAATTTTTACCTCTCTATCTACATTATTCGGTGGTTTATTAAGTTTTCAAATGTATACTAACTTTTTGATCACCCGGTACATCGCATCTACCGATTTGGTCTCATTCAGGTAATTTCTTCGTGGTGCGCCTTTTTTTTGTCTTAGAGTGTGTCCCAAATTCCGGGGGGTGGGTTGTGCGTCCCCTACCGCCCTTCCCTCCTCACCTTCCGTAGCCTATGATGGGAGACATAAGAGTTGGAACATCATCAGGTTTGAACTTGATTTCGGAGGAAACTTCAAAGGTTCACTTTTCAAATCTATTCCATGTCCGAATCATCCCGAGCTCGTTGGAAGGCACTGCCCATAATGCTCCAAACATTTTCAACTGGGTAGAGATCCGGCGACCTTGCCTGCCAAGATGGGGTCTGGCAAGCACGAAGACAAGCAATAGAAAATCTCACCTTGTGAGGGTGAGCATTACTTTGCTGAAACGCAAACCCAGGGTGACTTGTCATGAAAGGCAATGAAACGGGGCATAGAGTATCGCCTACGCACCGCTGTGCTGTACGGGTGCCGTGGATTACAACCAAAGGGTCCTGCTATGGAAAGAAATGGCGCTCCACACCACCAGCCCCTGGTTGTCGGGCCTTATGGCGGGCGTCAGTCTAGTTGGTATCCCACCGCTGTCTGGAGCACCTCCAGACGCGTCTTCGATGGTCAACGGGGCTCAGTTCGAAGCGAGACACATCACGGAAGACAAATTCTACTCCAGTCAATGAGATTTCAGGCCGAAGACGAGTCTGGAGACGCCTCAGACAGCAGTGCGATACCAGCTGATTGCCACTCGCCATACGGCCAGACAGCCAGGGCTGATGGTCTGAGAAGTCATTTTTTTTCGTAGCAGGATACCTTTGGTTGTCTTCTGCAGCACCATAGAGCACAGCGGTACGTCGCCGATATCTACGCCTCGTGTTGTTGCCTTTCTTGGCAATCCATCCCGAGATTACATTTCAGCAAGAAAATACCCGTCCGCATATGGCAAGAGTTTCTATTGCTTGTCTTCGCATTTGCCAAACCCTACGTTGGCCAGCAATATCGTCAAATCTCTCTCCAATTGAGAACGTTTGGAGCGTTATGTGCAGAGCCCACCAACCAGATGGGGATTTTGATGATCTAACGCGCCAAATTGACTGAATTTGGTACGACATCCCTCAGGCGGACATCCAACAACTGTGTCAATCAATGTTAAGCTGAATAACTGGTTGCGTAACGACCAGAGGTAGACCAAAGCGTTTCTGAAATTGTAAACATTCGTTTGTCTGCAGATATACACCACATCTACCGATTTCAATTCCATTCGGAAAATTCCTTCACGGTGTGTCTTTTTTTTCTTTGTTTCTTTTTGTTTGTTTTAGAGTGTAATTGGCGATGAACCGTTCCGTTTACAAAAGCATGTTCTCTAGCTTTACATCCGCTCAGTTGTTCTTCTTCAGAAACGCTTTTCTTACCATTGACAGTCTACTTTTTATATTCTCTCTTCATTGGCCACCATCAGTTATTTTGCTATCCAAATAGCAAACCTCACTTTAAGTAACTCGTTTCCTAATCTAATTCTCTCAGCATCACCTGATGTACTTTGACTACATTCTATTATCCTTGTCTTGATTTTTTTGATGTTCATCTTGTATCATGCTTTCTAGATACTGTCCATTCCATTCAACTGGTTTTTCAAGTCCTTTGATGTCTCTGAGAGATTTACAATTTCGTCCAAAAAGCTCGAAGATTTTATTTCTTCTCCCTCAATTTTAATTCCTTCTTCGAATTTTTCTTTGGTTTCCTTTACTGATTGCTTAATGTGCAGATTGAATAGCATCGCCGATATGCTGCAATCCTGTCTCACTCCCTTCTCAACCACTCCTTTCCTTTCATGCCCTTCGACTCTTATAACTGCCATTTGGTTTCTGTACAAATTGGAAATAGCCTCTCGCTACCAGTATTTTACCCCTGCTACCTTCAGAATATCAAAGAGTGTATTCCAAGAGGTCGGTTTTTCCCAGTTTTCCGTTATTCTGTAAAGAACTCTTGTTAATATTTTGCAATCATAACACATTAAACAGTTTGGTAATATTCAAACCTGTTAGCTTACTTTACAATTGGAGTTATTACATTCTTCTTGAAGTCTGAGGGCATTTCGCCACTATCATACATCTTGCACACCAGATGGAAGAGTTTTGTCACGGATGGCTCTCTCAAGGTTATCAGCAGTTCAGAGGATATGTCATCTACTCCAGGCGCTCTGTTTCGACTTAGGTCGTTTAGTGCTCTGTCAAATTCTTCTCGCAGTGTCGTATCTCTCATCTCATCTTCATCTACGTCCTCTTCCATTTCCATAATATTGCCTTCAAGTTCATCTTCCTTGTACAGACCTTATATGTATACTCCTTCCACCTTTCAGCTTTCCCTTCTTTGCTTGGTGTTCTACCTGAGCTCTTGATACGAAGCTGCTTGTCTTTTCTCCAAAGGCCTCTCTAATTTCCCTGTTGCCGGTATCTATCTTTCCCCTAGTGATATAGGCTTCTAAATCCTTACATGTGTGAACTAATCATTCCTGATTAGCTATTTTCCACTTCCTGTCAGTCTCATTTTTAGACGTTTATATTCCCTTTTGCCTGCTTTATTTGCTGCATTTTTATATTTTCTCCTTTCATCAGTTAATTTCAATATCTCCTGTGATATCCAATGATTTCTAATAGGCCTTCTCTTTTTATCAATTTGATCCTCTGTAGCCTTCACTGTTTCAGCTCTCAAAGCTATCCATTCGTCATCTATTGTATTCCTTTTCTCTGTTCTCATCAACTGTTCCCTAACGCTCCCTCTGAAACTCTCAACAGCCTCTGTTTTTTCAACTTATCGAGGTCTCAACTCCTTAATTTCCTACCTTTCTGCAATTTATTTAGTTTTAATATAAATTCATAACCAATAAATTGTGGTCAGAGTCCACATCTGACGCTGTAAATGTCTTGCAGTTTTAAAGCTGGTTCCGAAATCTCTGTCTTACCATAATACAATCAGTGTGAAACCTTCCGGTATCTCTAGGTCTCTTCCAAGTATACAACGTTCTTTCGTGATTCTTACACAATGTGTGATTAAATTATGCTCTGTGCAAAATTCTACGAGGCGGCTTCCTCCTTCAATCGTTTCCCCCAGTCCATATTCACGTACAATTTTTGTTCTCTTCCTTTTCCTACTATCGACTTTCATTTCCCCAACACAGTTAAGTTCTTGTCTCTCGTAACTAGCTACATAATTCCTTTTATCTCTCATACATTTCTCCAAGCTCTTCATCATCTGCGGCCCTAGTTGGCATGTAAACTTGCATTAATGTGCTTGGTGCTAGCTTTGTGTTTATCTTGACTATGATAATGCATTCACTATGCTGTTCACAGTAGCTTACCCGCATTCCTATTTTCTTATTAAAGCTACTCCTGTATTACCCCCATTTGATTTTGTATTTATAGACCTGCGTTCACGTGACGAGAAGTTTTGTTCCTCTTGCCACCGAACTTCGCCAATTCCCACTCTATCTAACTTTAACCTATCTATTTCCCTTTCCAAATTTTCTAACGTGCCTGCCCCGTTAAGGAATCTAAATTTCCACTCGCTGATCCGTAGAACGCCAGTTTTGTTTCTCCTGATGAAGACATCCTCCTGAGTAGTCCCCGCCCGGAGATCCGAATGGGGGACTATTTTACCTCAGGAACATATTACCCAAGAGGACGCTATCAATATTTAATCATACAGTAGAGTTGCACGCCTTCGGGAAAAATTACGTCTGTAGTTTCCCCTTGCTTTCAGCCGCTCGCAGTACCAACAAAGGAAGGCTGTTTTGGTTGATGTTACAAGGCCAAATCAGTCAATCATCCATGCTGCTGTCCCTGCAGCTTCTGAAAAGGCTGCTGCCCCATCTGGGTTCCTGAGGCACGCAAGTCAACCCGCCAGCGACAAAGTCCATTCTCCATGCAGGGTTGTCAAAATTGAATGCATGGATGCATCTGCTACATTGATACAGAAACCTGTCTTGTATATTGGACACTGTGGGCTGTAGTGTGGCATCCTTTAATGGTTGTGTATTCTGCTGTCTCAGGTGCTGGTGTGTCAGGCAGTTTTTTGTATTAATGTACAATTTTAGGTCCAAATTATACTGAACAAGGTACGTACAGACCAAGAGCAAATAAGGGAAT
Organism: Schistocerca nitens; assembly: GCF_023898315.1. Classification (NCBI taxonomy): domain Eukaryota; kingdom Metazoa; phylum Arthropoda; class Insecta; order Orthoptera; family Acrididae; genus Schistocerca; species Schistocerca nitens. Next base: position 791,533,267 of record NC_064618.1, on the reverse strand, counting down.
TGAAAAGTATACCAACAATTACTCGATGAAAGAGCACAGGCTAAAATTCAATAGAAATTTTAAAAGAATGAAACCAGTCTGACTAACTAGACAAGTTGTGGATTTCTACGAAACTAGCAGTAAGGCACAAATTGGAATAATGAAATTGATCGAAGCAGTTAGAGAGGACCTGAAAGATTCAGGAACATCACAGCTTGATACAACACACATGAAAATATTTAGGCAGGAAATTCACAGTTAGACACTTGACCTTGGAGAAGAACTCAAGGAGACTCGAACACGTTGGCCTGACGAGCAGAAAAGAGTTCATTCTGAGAGAATGAGAGTAGTGTGGGCACAAAGGGAAGTTACGCAGGAAGCGATAAAAATGCCCCAAATTGTACGTAGCATGGTCAGCGTCTCCATTTTGCACTCATAAATAACGATGAACAACTACAGAGAAATTCCGCTATATGCAGGACACCGTTTTAATTTTGTTTTACTCAGACATGTTGCAGTTCTTTATGTGCTATCTTCATTGGGATTTATATTTATTTCCTCTCCGAAAAATTGTTGTTACATGTTAACCTCTTGTGGAGGTTATACGAATTTTGGCTCAAAAATATTTACACTTGCAAAACGAAGCGATCATTAGACGTCAAACGTTAGTTTACAAACAGTATAGAGTAAAGGCATATGACACTGAATTGAGGCATTGCATGTTATTCATTTTGGTTTAAAGGTTTTATTTTTATATTACATTTAGAAATGATATACTAGCTGAGAAATGCCGCATTTCGCGGGTATTTATTTATAGCTGTGGTCGAGAATTCGTATGTGTAGAATTTATTCTTTGTGTACAGCGTTTGAAGTAGTATGATTGGGGACATGACGGAAGAGCCTGTTTGCTTCACTATCATGGGAGAGAACAGCATGGAGCTGGCTGTGAGAAAAGCAATCAACACTAAGGCGCACGCCCACAACACACAGCTTTTGGTCTTGCTTTGTTTGTGGTCATGGCATAACATAAGCTCACTGGGAATTACACACGTTTAAAAGAGAAATGGTAAACTGTTAGAGATAAGCAGGATTCAGGGTATAAAAACTAGCTCGCCTGCGCCACTTCTAGTCAAAATTTCCGCTTCTATGATGTTACGTTGGAAAGAAGTAACTTAAGCCTCTGTGAGTGAAGGGTTCTGAGGAGTGAGATTACGCATAGCGCTCCCCGTCAGAGTTACGTCGCGTCTTGCAAGGAGTTTCCAAAGAGCGAGTTAAAGCCTGATGTCCTCGAGCTGTAGCAGAAGTCACCACGATCTTGATTGATCCTTGAGGCCATATAGTCCTCAGTCGTTTAACTGTTCTGGAATATTCAGAAAGACCAACCGTTTTCGAGACATTTTTATACGTTAGCAAAACGAAAACAAAATGTGATAAGTAGGCACCCACATTACAAAGCAAAGTTAATAAATTCGTTTTCCCTAGCAAAGAAATAAATAAAACCTATCGAAAGAAGCAAAGCAACGTTGTTAAGTTTTTAATACGCAAAGCGAAATCAGTAAATCCGTATATTCTAGCCAAGTAAATTAAATGGTAGTTTGTTTTCGTAAATATAAGAATGCGACACTTAATTCTGTCGCTGGCGTAAACTTCGAACTTGCTTCTGTCACAGTTTGTATTCGTCAAGATAAGACTGTGGCCCTTAATTCTGTCACTGACATAAGTTCCGAAAATAAATTTGTCACTGAGTTTAAAAAAATCAACAGCGGCATCTCTTGGTTCTTTGGTGTACTACTATGTGACGATTAAACATATACTGAGCAAACGATTTTAGATAAAACTTTAAATTACTATGTGTTTTTTTCGTGTTGCGATTTCGAGGGAATAAAGCCTACACGTTGCTCGTAACTACGCTCAGGTTACCTGTGGAAACCCTATGAAAACTTGTCTAGTAGCTTCTTTGGAGGTTAGCGTGTTTAAACAGATAAACAGACAGGCACAACTGCTTTACAGTTTTATTATTAGCATTGATACAAGTATATTTGTTTACATACCCACATGACGCTATTACGTGTGTGTGATGGTACTTTTAATTCTGCCACACATTCTACAGCTTGTCATCTGCAGACAAACAAAAGGTTTTAATAGTCGTGTTTACCTTTGTGGCTGATATTCTGGTTAGTGGTTATATTAAAACTTACATCTTTTACTTGATGTAGACAAGAAATAGTTGAGGTAGCACAAGGATTTTGTGAATAATAATAAAAACAGGTATGTACTTACTTTGACAGGGGACACAAACTGTTGGTGTGTGGGTGCCTCTGTTGGCTTTTATGAATAATAAATATCAAACACTTGCAGTACAGTACCACAGGTGACTCAAGGAGCTGTGGATGAAATATATTCACGGTTTATTATTTGACACCCACCCACGCAGAGTTGAACGTATAGTCCTCTGAAAAACGCAGTGAAAAGTAGTTCGAGAATGTTTACAGCAATTTGTATTTTTAGTTCAAACGGTTCAAATGGCTCTAAGCACTATGGGACTTAACATCTGAGGTCATCACTCCCCTAGACTTAGAACTACTTAAACCGCACTAACCTCAGGACATCACACACATCCATGCCCGAGGCAGGATTCGAACCTGCGACTGTAGCAGCCACGTGGTTCCGGACTGAAGCGCCTAGAACCGCGCGGCCACCGGGGCCGGCCGTATTTTTAGTAGGTTTTTATGACGACCTCGTTGAAGCATATTGTAAAATAGTCGCATTTGAAATTGAGGTCCTTCATTATCCCTGAAAAGCCGGACTGCAGTTTCGAGGCATATCAATAATCATTGTTGGTAATTACATTCTGCTATCTGCGCAACGCGGCAATGGAATTTATCGCCGACTCATGGTGCTTTCAAGAGCCGGACGTACTTTCAGCCGTGAATGGGGGTGCACAAGAAACGCCATCAGGCAGGCGAGTCTGCGGCCTCCTGGAGAAAGGCCAGCTCCAGGACCTTGACCAGCCTATCGTCGGATATCGGCTTCCATCCAGTCCACTGGAACCAGTTTGCTGGGACATAGCACCGACACTGGAGACAGACGAGTAACCTACATAATGATCACCTATATCGACGAGGGGGCGCAGTGGTTAATCCACAGAACTAGCATTCTGGAAGGGCGGCTCTTCAAATCCTAGTACTGCCCCAGTTACATCTCGCACCGCTGTAAATACGAGTGAGACAGATATTAATGTCAGTGCCATTGAGTAATAAGTGAAATTATTGAAACTGAACAAATCCCTGGGGCACGATGGAACTTCTACTAGATTGTATTAACCATACCATAGATCCCTCGAATAAAGAACTTTCACTTTTTGTTTGGGGGTCACACTCCTCTACAAGGAGGATAGCAGAAGTGATCTACAAAATTTCCATTCAGTATGTTTGATATCCATCTGTTCTAGCAACTTAGAAGATACCCTGAGCTCAAAGATAATCAGGCGCTTCGAGCAAAATGAGCTCCTCCTTGGTAACCAGCACGGATTTCGCAAACATTGCTCAAATGAAAACCAGTTCGCGCTTTCTTGCCTGTCATTCTGAAAGCCAAGGATCAACGCAGTCAAGTAGATGCAATATTTGACTCAGTAACATACCAGTGTTTGCTAGCGAAAGTACGGTCATATGGTGATCAAACTTCAGGTGTGCCCCAGGAAAGTGTATGAGGACCTTTACTGTTGCTTACTAATGACCCGGAAGACAATATTAATTACATATTTTTTGAAGATAATGTATTTATCTACAGTGAAGGGCTGTTTGGCATTTTTGTTGTTGTTGTGGTCTTGAGTCCAGAGACTGGTTTGATGCAGCTCTCCATGTTACTCTATGCTGTGCAAGTTTCTTTATCTCCGAGTAACTACTGCAATCTACATCCTTCTGAATCTGCTTAGTGTATTCATCTCTTGGTCTCCCTCTACCATTTTTACCATCCACACTTCCCTCCAATACTAATTTGGTGATCCCTCGATACCTCAGAATGTGTACTACCAACCGATCCCTTCTTTTAGTCAGGTTGTGTCACAAATTCCTCTTCTCCCCAATTTTATTGAGTACCTTCTCGTTAGTTACGTGATGTACCCATCTAGTCTTCAGCATCCTTCTGTAGCGCCACATTTCAAAAGATTCTCTTCTCTTCTTGTCTAAACATCTTGTCGTCCATGTTTCGCTTCCATATATGGCAACACTACATACAAATACTTTCAGAAAGGACTTCCTGACACTTAAATCTATACTCGATGTAAACAAATTTCTCTTCTTCAGAAACGCTTTCCTTGCCATTGACAGTCTACATTTTATATCCTCTCTACTTCGACCATCATCAGTTATTTTGCTCCCCAATAGATAAACTCATTTACTACTTTAAGTGTCTCATTTCGTAATCAAATTCTCACAGCATCACGTGATTTACTCAGACTACATTCCATTATCCTCATTTTGCTGTTGTTGATATTTATCTTGCATCCTCCTTCCAAGACACTGTCCATTCCGTTCAATTGCTGTTCCAAGTCCTTTGCTGTCTCTGACAGAATTACAATGTCATCGGCAAACATCAAAGTTTTTATTTCTTCCCCGTGGATTTTAATTTCTACTCCACATTTTTCTTTTGTTTCCTTTACTGCTTGCTCGATATACAGATTGAATAACATCGGGGAGAGGCTACAACCCTGTCTCACTCCCTTTTCAGTCACTGCTTCCCTTTTGTGCCTCTCGACTCTTATAACTGCTTCCTGGTTTCTGTACAAATTGTAACAGCCTTTCACCCCCGCCACCTTCAGAATTTGAAAGAGAGTATTCCAGTCAACATTGTCAAAAGCTTTCTCTAAGTCTACAAATACTATAAATGTAGGTTTGCCCTTGCTTAATCAATCTTCTAAGGTAAGTCATAGCGTCAGTATTGCCTCGCGTGTTCCAACATTTCTACGGAATCCAAACGGATCTTCACCGAAGTCGGCTTCTACCAGTTTTTCCATTCGTCTGTAAAGAATATGTATTCGTATTTTGCAGCCATGATTTATTAAACTGATAGTCCGGTAATTTTGATACCTGTCGACTCCTGATTTCTTTGGGATTTGAATTATTATATTCATCTTGAAGTCTGAGGGTATTTCAACTCTCATACATATTGCTCACCAGATGGTAAGTTTTGTCATGGCTGGCTCTCCCAAGGCTGTCAGCAGTTCTTTTTCCATAAGCCTTTCAGTGCTCTGTCAAATTATTCACGCAGTATCATATCCCCAATTTCATTTTCATCTACGTCCTCTTCCTTTTCCATAATATTGTTCTCAAGTATATGATCCTATATACTCCTTCCACCTTCCTGCTTTCCCTTCTTTGCTTAGGACTGGTTTCCCATCTGCGCTCTTCATATTCATACTGGCGGTTCTCTACTCTCCAAAGGTCTCTTTAATTTTCTTGTAGGCGGTATCTATCTTACCGCTAGTGATATATGCCTCTACATCTTACATTTCTCCTCTAGCCATTCTTGCTTAGCCGTTTTGCACTTCCTGTTGATCTCTTTTTTGCGACGTTTGTATTCCTTTTCGCCTGCTTCATTTACTGCATTTTTATATTTTCTCCTTCCATCAATTAAATTCAATATCTCTTGTGTTATCCAACGATTTCTACTGGCCCTCGTCTTTTAACCTACTTGATCCTCTGCTGCCTTCAGTATTTCATCTCTCAAAGCTACCAATTCTTCTTCTACTGTATTTCTTTCCCCTGTATTTGTCATTCGTTCCCTAATGCTCTCTCTGAAACTCTATACGACTTCTGGTTCTTTCAGTTTATCTAGGTGCCATCTCGGTAAATTCCTACCTTTTTGTAGTTTTTTCAGTTTTAGTCTTCAGTTCATAACTAATAATTTGTGGTCAGAGTCAACATCTGCCCCTGGAAATGTCTTACCACTATATAACCTATCTGAAATCTTTCAGTGTCTCCAGATCTTTTTCACGTATTCAGCCTCCTTTCATGATTCTTAAACCAAGTGTTAGCGATGATTAAGTTATGCTCTGCTCAAAATTCTACCATGCTGCTTCCTCTTTCATTCCTTGCCCCCAGTCCATATTCACCTACTACTTTTCCTTCTCTTCCTTTTCCTACTAATCCGCAGCTCGTGGTTTCGCGGTCGAGTTCTCGCTTCCAGGCGGGGTCAGGGATTTTCACCTGCCTCGAGATGACTGGGTGTTTGTTTTGTGCTCAACATTTCATCATCATTCACGAAAGTGGGGAGATTGAACTGCGCGAAGGTTGGGCATTTGTACGGGCGCAGATAACAGCGCAGTTGAGCGCCCCACAAACCAAACATCGTCATCATCAGCTTTTCCTACTATCGAATTCCAGTCCCCCTTGACTATTACATTCTGTCCCCCTTAACTATGTGAATAATTTCTTTTATCGCTTTATACATTTCTTGAGTCTCTTCGTCACCTGCGGAGCTAGTTGACATATAAACTGGTATTACTGTGGTAGGCGTAGGCTTCGTGTCTATCTTGACTACAATAATGCGTTCACTATGCTGTTCGTAGTAGATTATCCGCGTTCCTAATTTTTTATTCGTTATTAAAGCCACTCCTGTGTTACCGTTATTTGATTTTGTATTTATAACCCTGTAGTCACCTGACCAGAGGTTTTGTTCCTACTGCCGCCGAACTTCACTAATTCCCACTATATTTAACCTATCCGTTTCCATTTTTAAATTTTCTACCCTACTTGCCCGATTAAGGGATCTGACATTCCACGCTCCGATCCGTAGAACGCCAGTTTTCTTTCTCCTGATAACGACGCCCTCCAGAGTATTCCCCGCCAGGAGATCCAAATGGGGACTATTTTACCTCAGTGATATTTTACCCAAGACGACACCATCATCATTTAACCATTCAGTAAAGCCGCATGCCCCTCTTGAAAAATTACGGCTGCAGTTTCCCATGGCTTTCAGCCGTTCGCAGTACCAGCACACCAAGACCGTTTTGGTCAATGCTACAAGGCCAGATAAGTCGTTTATCCAGACTGTTGCCCCTGCGACTGCTGAAAAGGCTGCTGCCCCTCTTCAGGAACCACACGTTTCTCTGGCCTCTCAAAAGATACCTCTCCGTTGTGGTTGCACCTACGGTATGGCTATCTGTATCGCTGAGGCACGCAAGCCTCCCCACCAACGGCAAGGTCCATGGTCCATGGGAGGGTGTTTGGCAATACAAAACATTAATTCAGTCTGTTTATCTTCTGTTTACGACGTCGGCGTATATACCTGAACTAAGCTGAATTAATGGTTGGCATTAAAACAGTAAATCATCTTAGTTCAGGTATATATGCCGACGTCGCAAACAGAAGATAAAGAGACAGAGACAGTAGCTGAGGATATTGAAAGAGTAATTTTATACGCAAAGGGAGATGAAAATCAAATAAATTTGGGGGTTTGGAATCCGGTTACAGGAAAAGAAATATTGGCTTGGCTGCAGGAATGAGGGCGGAGAAAGACTAATTGAGTTCTGTAATAAATTTCAGTTAATAATGGCAAATATACTGTCAAAAATAGCCAAAGAAGGACAAATACTTGGAAAGACCTGGAGGTACGAGAAAATTCCAGCTGGATTACTTCACGGTCAGGGAGAGATGTTCCGGTCAGATACTGGATTTTAAGGCGGGCCCAGGAGCAGACAGAGGCACAGATCACAATTTATTAATAATGGAGAGTAGAAAGAAGTTAAAGAGAACCGTATGGAAAAATCAGTGTGGAAGGAAATGAGATACTGCTGAGGAAGGATGAAACGTGCTTTGAGTTCGTTGATGATGTGGATACTGCAACAAAGAACAACACAATGGGCATTTCAGTAGAACGGGAAAGGATATCTATAAAATGAGCAATCACGTATGTTAGAAAGACAAATATAAGTTTTAAAAATGTTTTCTATGGCTGGAACAGTAACTGTAGAATAAAATCTTCTTGTAGAAATAGTGAGCAGCCAATCAGTTGCAAACTGTAAGGTTTAATAAAGCCTCTTTACCATGGTTTTAAAGTTTATAAAAGTATATTCTTCAAGAGGAAATATAGACAACTGGATTACATGTTTTGGCAGAGGTACGTTAAAATATAGCCGAAAGGCGTTAGTCAGATGTTAAATTTCACCTCCATAATTAATTAAAACATGCACAATGTGGTTGTGGTCATGTGGTATTTCCTCATCAATGTACAGCCAGTGCACCAAAGAAGGAAAATGTTGAGGGAAAGACAGGAATACAGCAATGCAAATCACTCCGGAATTAAACAAACAGGAAATGCAGGGAAACCATGGCTAAGTGGTTACAGGAAAAATGTGAAGAAATGAAAAATAAGTGATCATCGGAAGTACTGATTCAGCGTACAAGAAAGTCAAAACAAACTTCAGTGAAATTAAAAGCAAGGACGGCAACATTAAGAGGGCAACGGGAATTTTACTGTTAAATGCAGAGTAAAGAGAGAAAATAGGTGGAAAAAGTACATTGAAGGCATCTGCGTGTGGGAGGAATTGATTGATGACTTGACAGAAGAAGAAATTGCAGTCTATGTGGAAGAGATGGGGGATCGGGTATTAGAGTCAGAAGAGTTAGAGAAGATTTTAGATTAAATAATGTAGAAGGGTTTCTATCGGCTTTTCTAAAATCCTAGGGCAATTGGCAGCCAAACAATTGTTAAGGTTGGTGTGTGGAAGCGAACTACAATCACACATTTGGAAAAAAAAATCACCCATTTTATTCGGAAGAGAGCAGCAGTAGGTAAGTGCGAGAACTACTGCACCACCAGTTTAACGGCTCATGCATCCAAGTTGCTGACAAGAATGATACACAGAAGGATGGGAAAAAGTTGACGAATTGTTAATGAGGTAAAGGTAAAGTTAAAGGCAGCAGAGAGGCAGTTCTGCCGTTGCGGTTGCTAACGAAGGCACGACTGAAGAATCATAACGAGTCATAGGACGACCTGGAAAAATAATTGGCAGTGTAAAATGGCATTTGATGTTCGATACAATACGAAAAATAGGAGTAAGCTTTAGGGAAAGATAGTAATATACAATAATTATTCAAGAACGAAGATGGAACAATGTGGCTGGAAAACCAAGAACGAAATGCTTGTATTAAAAATGATGTGAGACGCGGATGCAGTCTTTCGGCCCTACTGTTTAATCGATGCATCGAAGAAGCAATGATGGAAATGAAAGAACGGTTCAGAAGTGGGATTTAGATACACGATGAAAGGATATCAGTGATAAGATACGGTGATGAGATTGCTATCCTCAGCGAAGGTGAAGAAGAATTACGGGATCTGTTGAATCGAATGAACAGCCTGATGAGTACAGAATAATTATTTAATCAAAGAAAGACGTAAATAATGAAAAGAAGCATAAAGCAAAGTTGTGAGAAACTTGAAATCAAAACTGTTGGTCACAAAGTAATCGAAGTCAGGGGATTCTGCTGTCTTGGAAGCAAAATAACCCACGACGGACAAAGCAAGGAGGACATAAAAAGTAGACGTGCACATGCAGAGAGGGCATTCCTGGCCAAAAGAAGTCTCCTAGTGTCAAAGATAGGCCTTAACTTGAGGAAAAATATATCTGTGAACGTACGGTCGGAGCACAGAAGTGAATCATGGACAATGGGAAAACCATAAAAGATGAAATCGAAGCGTTTGAAATGTACTACTATAGAAGGTTGTTGAAAATTAGGTGGATTGATAAGGTAAGGAATGAATAGGTTCTTTGCAGAAATCATAAAGAAAGCAGCACATGAAAAACTCTGACAGGAAGCAGGAACAAGATAACAGGACACCTATTAAGAGATCAGGGAATAACTTCCATGGAACTAGAGGGTGCTGTAGAGGGTAAAAACTGTAGAGGGCAACAGAGATTGGAAAATATCCATCAAATAAGGGAAGGCATAGGGTACAAGTCCTACTCTAAGATGAAGACATTGGCACAGGAGAGAAATTCGGCTTCTGTGTTCCATGAAACGTTCTTTGTAAAGAGAACATTAAAAACAAAAAAAAAAAAGAAAAAAAACACACCTTATTTGGTGTCGCAATGTGCTTAGGGAAATAATCTTGTCTCGTGAAATAAATGCAGCTTGTATAAGTAACAGATAGTTTTTAATTTCATATAAGTAGCTTCCCCCATGAACCATGGACATTGCTGTTGGTGGGGAGGCTTGCGTGCCTCAGCGATACAGATTGCCGTACCGTAGGTGCAACCACAACGGAGGGTATCTGTTGAGAGGCCAGACAAACATGTGGTTCCTGAAGAGGGGCAGCAGCCTTTTCAGTAGTTGCAGGGGCAACAGTCTGGATGATTGACTGATCTGGCCTTGTAACATTAAGCAAAACGGCCTTGCTGTGCTGGTACTGCGAACGGCTGAAAGCAAGGGGAAACTACAGCCGTAATTTTTCCCGAGGACATGCAGCTTTACTGTATGATTAAATGATGATGGCGTCCTCTTGGGTAAAATATTCCGGAGGTAAAATAGTCCCCCATTCGGATCTCCGGGCGGGGACTACTCAAGAGGACGTCGTTATCAGGAGAAAGAAAACTGGCATTCTACGGATCAGAGCGTGGAATGTCAGATCCCTTAATCGGGCAGGTAGGTTAGAAAATTTAAAAAGGGAAATGGATAGGTTAAAGTTAGATATAGTGGGAATTAGTGAAGTTCGGTGGCAGGAGGAACAAGACTTTTGGTCAGGTGATTACAGGGTTATAAATACAAAATCAAATAGGGGTACTGCAGGAGTAGGTTTAATAATGAATAAAAAAATAGGAGTGCGGGTTAGCTACTACAAACAGCATAGTGAACGCATTATTGTGGCCAAGATAGACACAAAGCCCATGCCTACTACAGTAGTACAAGTTTATATGCCAACTAGCTCTGCAGATGATGAAATTGATGAAATGTATGACGAGATAAAAGAAATTATTCAGGTAGTGAAGGGAGACGAAAATTTAATAGTCGTGGGTGACTGGAATTCGTCAGTAGGAAAAGGGAGAGAAGGAAACATTGTAGGTGAATATAGATTGGGGGAAGAAATGAAAGAGGAAGCAGCCTTGTAGAATTTTGCACACAGCATAACTTAATCATAGCTAACACTTGGTTCAAGAATCATAAAAGAAGGTTGTATACCTGGAAAAATCCTGGAGATACTAAAAGGTATCAGATAGATTATATAATGGTAAGACAGAGATTTAGGAACCAGGTTTTAAATTGTAAGGCGTTTCCCGGGGGTGATGTGGATTCTGACCACAATCTATTGGTTATGAACTGCAGATTGAAACTGAAGAAACTGCAAAAAGGTGGGAATTTAAGGAGATGGGACCTGGATAAACTGAAAGAACCAGAGGTTGTAGAGAGTTTCAGGGAGAGCATTAGGGAACAATTGACAGGAATGGGGGAAAGAAATACAGTAGAAGAAGAATGGGTAGCTCTGAGGGATGAAGTAGTGAAGGCAGCAGAGGATCAAGTAGGTAAAAAGACGAGGGCTAATAGAAATCCTTGGGTAACAGAAGAAATATTGAATTTAATTGACGAAAGGAGAAAATATAAAAATGCAGTAAATGAAGCAGGCAAAAAGGAATACAAACGTCTCAAAAATGATATCGACAGAAAGTGCAAAATGGCTAAGCAGGGATGGCTAGAGGACAAATGTAAGGATGTAGCGGCTTGTCTCACTAGGGGTAAGATAGATACTGCCTACAGGAAAATTAAAGAGACCTTTGGAGAGAAGAGAACCACTTGTATGAATATCAAGAGCTCAGATGGCAACCCAGTTCTAAGCAAAGAAGGGAAGGCAGAAAGGTGGAAGGAGTATATAGAGGGTTTATACAAGGGCGATGTACTTGAGGACAATATTATGGTAATGGAAGAGGATGCAGATGAAGATGAAATGGGAGATAAGATACTGCGTGAAGAGTTTGACAGAGCACTGAAAGACCTGAGTCGAAACAAGGCCCCGGGAGTAGACAACATTACATTAGGACTACTGATGGCCTTGGGAGAGCCAGTCATGACAAAACTCTACCATCTGGTGAACAAGATGTATGAGACAGGCGAAATACCCACAGACTTCAAGAAGAATATAATAATTCCAATCCCAAAGAAAGCAGCTGTTGACAGATGTGAAAATTACCGAAGTATCAGTTTAATAAGTCACAGCTGCAAAATACTAACGCGAATTCTTTACAGACGAATGGAAAAACTGGTAGAAGCGGACCTCGGGGAAGATCAGTTTGGATTCCGTAGAAATGTTGGAACACGTGAGGCAATACCTTACGACTTATCTTAGAAGAAAGATTAAGAAAAGGAAAACCTACGTTTCTAGCATTTGTAGACTTAGAGAAAGCTTTTGACGCCGGCCGGAGTGGCCGTGCGGTTCTGGGCGCTACAGTCTGGAACCGAGCGACCGCTACGGTCGCAGGTTCGAATCCTGCCTCGGGCATGGGTGTGTGTGATGTCCTTAGGTTAGTTAGGTTTAATTAGTTCTAAGTTCTAGGTGACTAATGACCTCAGAAGTTGAGTCACATAGTGCTCAGAGCCATTTGAACCAACCAAAGCTTTTGACAACGTTAACTGGAATACTCTCTTTCAAATTCTGAAGGTGGCAGGGGTAAAATACAAGGAGCGAAAGGCTATTTACAATTTGTACAGAAACCAGATGGCAGTTATAAGAGTCGAGGGGCATGAAAGGGAAGCAGTGGTTGGGAAAGGAGTGAGACAGGGTTGTAGCCTCTCCCCGATGTTATTCAATCTGTGTATTGAGCAAGCAGTAAAGGAAACAAAAGAAAAATTCGGAGTAGGTATTAAAATTCATGGAGAAGAAGTAAAAACTTTGAGGGTCGCCGATGACATTGTAATTCTGTCAGAGACAGCAAAGGACTTGGAAGAGCAGTTGAACGGAATGGACAGTGTCTTGAAAGGAGGATATAAGATGAACATCAACAGAAGCAAAACGAGGATAATGGAATGTAGTCAAATTAAATCGGGTGATGCTGAGGGGATTAGATCAGGAAATGAGACACTTAAAGTAGTAAAGGAGTTTTGCTATTTAGGGAGTAAAATAACTGATGATGGACGAAGTAGAGAGGATATAAAATGTATACTGGCAATGGCAAGGAAATCGTTTCTGAAGAAGAGAAATTTGTTGACATCGAGTATAGATTTGTCAGGAAGTCGTTTCTGAAAGTATTTGTATGGAGTGTAGCCATGTATGGAAGTTAAACATGGACGATAACTAGTTTGGACAAGAAGAGAATAGAAGCTTTCGAAATGTGGTGCTTCAGAAGAATGCTGAAGATAAGGTGGGTAGATCACGTAACTAATGAGGAGGTATTGAATAGGATTGAGGAGAAGAGAAGTTTGTGGCACAACTTGACTAGAAGAAGGGACCGGTTGGTAGGACATGTTCTGAGGCATCAAGGGATCACAAATTTAGCATTGGAGGGCAGCGTGGAGGGTAAAAATCGTAGAGGGAGACCAAGAGATGAATACACCAAGCAGATTCAGAAGGATGTAGGTTGCAGTAGGTACTGGGAGATGAAGAAGCTTGCACAGGATAGAGTAGCATGGAGAGCTGCATCAAACCAGTCTCAGGACTGAAGACCACAACAACAACAACATAAGTAGCAAACAGAATGTAGTTTTGGAACTTCGTTCTCTCGTTTCACCCGCTCTCTGTCACCAGTTACATGTGGTGCGCTATGGTCAGTACTTAGTATCGGAAGAACTTTGTGAATGTTACTTCTTCAGCTGAAAACGACTTTTCTACAGTAAATACACAGTACCGCAGAAACGAATCAGAGTCGTAAAGTGGAATTCCTCCGTTAATGGTGTGAACGTGATGTGTAGCAGTATCGCAGTGTGACATAAAACACTTGGACATTTCTCATGAGTCCCTTGAGAGTAACAGGATATCCACCAGTAACGCTGCACTTGCAACACTATACCAACTGAATGTTATGTATCAGGGTCGTTTAAAAGCATTATTTATTGAATGACCCTGGTACGTGTTATGGCTACAGATCGCCCAGCTCCATGACGAATGACCGCTTCAACAGCTGTTCTGTTGAAGGGGGGGACGACGACGACGACGACGACGACGACGACGACGACGACAACGACGACGACGACGACCCTAGCAGATAATATACAGCGAAGGATTGTTTTCGAAACCTTCCCTTTAAAATTGAAACTGAACAGTTCTAAACTGGAACTCATTCACATGTGTTATGTTCCAAAAAGTATGTTTAGCAGTATCAATCTTGGGAAAAACACTAGCAGTCTTGAGAATAACGAGAATATAGCTGCTTATACCGAACCCTTGGTTCAATAAGTCATGGTCGGAAAATAGTGAAATAAATTATTTACATAAGAATGGAAAGCCAGGTAGAGGCCTGTCTCGGGGAATATTACTTTGGATTCTGGAGAAATGTAAAAACACTCGACGCAATACTTCACCTGGCGACATATCCTAGGAGATAGGCTGAAGGAACTTGAACTTACTTTTATAGCTTTAATAGATTTACGAAATGGATTCACATTTTGCAAATCTGGATTGACGTCAGCTGTTTGCAACACATGAAAATTTGTACTGGACTGGGTCCCGAACCCGGATTTCCGGTTGTCGCCACCACTTCTGTTATCCCTGCACGCCTCCACGACAGATCCAGACTTCCACGTATCACGGAGTTGCAGCCATTCCGCTCACACATTTCATGATTCCAACATAAGAGCAGAGAAGTATTTTATCGTCATTTTAGCACGACGAAACATGGATACGTTATTGATGGTTACAATGTCTGCGTTTATACTGTACCCCTATCTTCACATTACAGTGCCCGTCAGCGGCAGCTCGCGATAAGCGGTAATTCCGAGTTCGCGTCCATATCCGGCACAAGTTTCCATGCGCCGTAAACAGATGACGTCAATCGAGATTCGCAAAATACATGTCTGAAGAACTTGTAACGTGAAGACACAGACACGTTATAAACAAAGAGATTGTAACCATCAGTAATTTATAGATTTAGACAAAACTTTTAAGTTTCGACTGGAACAGGCTTTTCCAAACTCTGAAGGCGTGGATAAAATACAGAGAGCGAAAGGTTACTTACAACTTGTACAGAAACCAAAATGCAGTTTTAAGAGTCGAAGGACAAGAAGGGGAAGTAGTAGTTGAGACGGGAGTGAGACAGGCTTGTAGCCTATTCCTGGTGATATTCAATACTAGTTTAGCGCCCGCTGCTTCGCTCGCGTAAACTGTACAATCTGCACAGTTTTTTGTTGTTCTTTAATCGAATTTTTATGTTGTTCGCAAACTGCAAACACCTTCTTAACTTTTCACGCTAGTTAAAGCCACAGATGCCTAGTCTTTTCCGAATGTACTTCTGACGAAAAATCAATTCTTGTAGCTGGAGTCCGTGGTTTTTGTTAAACTTGCCTTTGGCATTATTGTGGAGATATTTCCATAGAAACTTTCATCTCCTAACACATGTTTCTTTATACTTGACCGAGAAGTGACATACCATTTTCATAGATTTAGCTTTAAAGATTTTTAATACAAAAAAATACTTTCATCCCCTATTTCACCCTCTTAGAGGATGAATTTCCAAAAACAGCTAAACACGTATTTTTTATTTCTAACAGAGAAGCCAAATTCAAAATTTCATAGATTTAACTTTGAAAATGCTTTCATAGTGAAATAACTTCTTCTCCGATCTGTCTCCATAATATTTTCACGTCACTCTTCTGTTAAATTATTTCTTGTTCGTTGAGAATTTTGTCGTAACACTGCTAGAGGTGCTTCTCTTTCTTGATCGGTTTCGTTGCTCCGCACCATGTTTTGTCTTTTCGACACTGTACGGGGTCACAAAAATTTGCTTTTACGTCTGGGCATTTTGCACCAATATATTTTCACGTTCTTTGTTATCGATAAATTCCAGCGCTCGGTTCCACTTGTCGTCTTTGAGCAATGACGTCATACCTAAGGCAAAGACGTTACGTACAGGCAATCTATGAAAGCGACGGATCATTCTCGTAAACATACGCATATAGCATGCGATAAAATTACAATCACATTTCATGATGTTATTTACTTAGTCATGAATTATATCAAAACGAATTGAAAGTAATGAAAATAATTAAGAAAAAGAATTAAAAAAATATTCACGTATGATAATAATTAGTCTCGTAATTTATGAGAGAACAAAAGCACAGAGAGCATTTAAATTGCATTGCAGTAAAGCGCATGGTAAAGTCATACTATTGTAGAGTAGGGTTAATTTTACTATTTATTATTGAAACTAACGAGAGACGAGTAGGAAAGTTAGGGTTTTGGGCGGGGAGTAACAGAAAAACGGGAAAATGAAACGAATGACAACAAATACGAAACAGTGGCATGAAATGTGGAAAAACTGACACACTAAATTCTAAAAGAAAAGCCATTACGCAACTAACGAAAGCCCACAAAAAATAAGATATTGGAATGGATAACTAGAATTAATGTATATAGGTCACCGATTTCAACCTTTCCATGATTCATATGTAAATTATTTTTGCACTGGAACGTAATAGCATTTCTATGTTCGTAAATGCTCTCTGAAGCTGCTGCGGTGAAATAACAAAAGTGGGAATCGGTAACTAGAATTGACCTCTATAGGAGATCAGTTCTGGTTACCGTCCGCAGCTCGTGGTCGCGCGGTAGCGTTCTCGCTTCCCGCGCCCGGCTTCCCGGGTTCGATTCCCGGCGGGATCAGGGATTTTCTCTGCCTCGTGATAACTGGGTGTTGTGTGATGTCCTTAGGTTAGTTAGGTTTAAGTAGTTCTAAGTTCTAGGGGACTGGTGACCATAGATGTTAAGTCCCATAGTGCTCAGAGCCATTTGAAAAATAGTTCTGGTTACCGATTCCAACTATTCGATGGTTCATAATTTTGGACATTTTTGCAGTAAAACTGTGGCCTATGTTTTTGTAGGATTTCTAGATTTCTTATTGGTCTCAGAACCACGAAAAAGTACCAAATATTGTAGGTATAGCTTCCAAATTTTTCTCTTTTTCATAATAGTGAAGAGATTAATACTAAACGTAGAAATCCTGTAACACTTTAGTGCGCACATTTGTTGTTAAAACGGTCTAAATGACGAACAATGGAATGGTTGGAATCGGTAACTAGAATTAACCGATATACGTTCCAATATTAGTCATTTTTCTTCAGAAGTTCGGAGAGCATTTCCAAATGCAAAAATCCTATTTAATTTCATTGCACACGCCTGCTGGAAAAACGAGCTAAACTATGTACCATGGAATGGTTGCAATCGGTGACTAGAACTGACCTATTCTAGTTATCGATTCCAAGCATCTGTTCTGATAAACAACATTTAAGCAACTAAGTCAACAAGAACTTCTTTCAGACTTCTTCCTCAAATATCATAAATGAAACGGATTCTGAGAAAACAGCATTCCTGTGTCCTGCTACCGACGATCTCAAATAAATGAGAAGTTTTTTTTTAATTCCATAGAGAACTTTTTTCCCTTTTTTGGAGGAAACAACAGTTGAAAGCTATAGAAGCTTCTTCTTGACGTAATTGACTAATAATGGAAAAAGGAATGCAAACAAAATCTGTTAAATCAATGTAGAGTGAATGATGAGCTCTTCTCAGGTATACAGTCAGGTATACAGACTTAACGCAAGTCATGTTTTGATACCTCTTTTTGGTCCTTTTAATGCAAGCAATACATCAAAACTGGTCTTTTCATTAAAAGAACTTTTCTGAGTGATCGGTAAAACGTGTCTTTCATCAGCATTTGACGATCGATTATTGTTCCCAGTAAGGATGTTCGCATAGTTTCTTTTTGTGGGGCTATATTAAAGACGAGGTGTACAGCAATAATCCCAAACCACTGCTGAGCTGAAAACAGCCATCCAGGAGGTCATCGATGGCTTCGATGTTCCGACACTTCAGCAAGTTATGCAGTATTTCGCTATTCGTCTGCGCCACATGATGGCAGCCGTATCGAACATGTCATAACCTAAATCCGAATATCTGTAGTGACGTTTACATGTTGAATAAAGTGTGTGCACGCTGTAGTTTGTTACAATTTTACGTTTTTTTCATATTGTTCCATAACTGTCACCCTGTATATACACAGATGTGTCTAAACATTATGACCATCAGCTAAATAGCTGAATATACGTGCCCGGTATGCACCAGATCAACCCTCGAGAAGAAAGTCGACATAAGCCTTAATAAAGCTTGTTGAATAACAACAGAGAATATGAAACACACGCACGTGCCAAAGCTTTACAGAGCTGCTGGTCTTGCGAGTCCCTGCCACTGAAGAACATCTCACAAATTGACAGAGAGGTTCAGACAAACCATCAGTAATTGACTTCCTCTATTTGGAACTGAGTGCGAGCCTGGAGGACTAAGATCCCATAAATGGTTCTTAAATATGGCCATTGAAGAACCACCACCTGACTGTCCACCAGTACAGGTAGTGCCTCGCGGAAAAACATGGAGAATCCTGAACCACTTAAGCCGGACGTTGTGGCCGAGCGATTCTAGGCGCTTCAGTCTGGACCCAAGCGACCGCTACGGTCGCAGGTTCGAATCCTGCCTCGTGCATGGAGATGGTTCAAATGGCTCTGAGCACTATGGGACTTAACATCTATGGTCAGCAGTCCCCTAGAACTTAGAACAACTTAAACCTAACTAACCTGAGGACATCACACAACACCCAGCCATCACGAGGCAGAGAAAATCCCTGACCCCGCCGGGAATCGAACCCGGGAACCCGGGCGTGGGAAGCGAGAACGCTACCGCACGACCACGAGATGCGGGCTGCATGGAGATGTGTGTGATGTCCTTAGGTTAGTTAGGTTTACGTAGTTCGAAGTTCTAGGGGACTGATGACCTCAGATGTTAAAGAATAGACACGGCGCTGGTGAAAACGAACATGATCAGTTATGGTTAAGTGGATGACAAGTGCTACTGTGGTGCTATGTAAGACATGGAACAGCTCCTGGCCTGTACAAACTGTCTCTACATATGCAACCTCGACGATTTGTTGATGGACAAGACAGAAGACCTGGATGTGATCCAATACTAGGCGGAAAGACTACGACTGGTTTCCGGGAAAGAAACAGAAAAAAGTAAGTAAGCCTAGTGGTCCCTATTTGGAACGCAGTATAGAGACGATTCTGCGTAGCATGGGGTCAAAAATTCCGTGGTGGGTTTCTGGAGGTATGTGGCACCAGATACCTGTGCACAGGTCACACAATCCCGTACATCACTAGCCAGTCGTTTATGGGGGCAGAGTGGTGACCGATACTGTCCCAAATATATTCAATTGGGTTCAGATCAGACGAAGCTGATGGCCAAGACGTCAGCGTGAGTTCACTAACATGCTCCTCAAACCAGTGCAGCAAGATTCTGGCCTTGTGAAACGGACAGTTAGCGTCGTCGGGGAAGACATCGAGCATGAAGCATTGCAGATTGTCCGAAATAATGTTCACGTAGTTCGCACATATCATGCTTCCCTCAATTACCTTCACAGGTCCCAAGGAAGCCAAGCTGAATATCCCCCATAGAACAGTACTGCCCTCACCCACCTGCGTGAAGGACGCAACGCATCTTTCGAGCAGCCATTCCTGTGGATGGTGGTGGTGTATCCGCTCATGTCCATCGACCTTGTGAACAAGAAATGTTTCATTCGACCAGGCAGCATGATTCCATTAATCGTCTGTACGGTCTCCATGATAACGAGCCGAGTGCAGTTCTAATTCACGACGTCGTTGGATGAACATGAGAACGCGCAAGAGTAGTTTTTCTGCGGAATCTCGTGTTCAATAATGTGCCCTGAACGGTGTGTTCGGAACACGTCTGCACACCAGCATTATACTCTATCGTCAGATCCCACACCTTGTCACGTACTTGTAGTTACAACGTCCTTCAGCCACTTTCCACAGACCCTCACGACTGCAACACGCACACAGCCGACCGGCTTCACGGTTTCCGAGATGGTCCAAGCCATAACAATCTCCCATTTATAAATTCGATTTTACGAAGAATACTCTACATCATTGGCCCCTTACTTAGTCTGCATTTATCGGCAATGTGTCGAGCAGCTTAAAGTGCCAGGCGACTGGAAGAAAAGCGCAGGTGACTCCTCTACGTAAGAAGGGCAAAAGAATGGATTTGTAGAGGTAAGGACCAATACCCTTAACATGGGTTTGCTGCAGAATTCTAGAGCATATTCCGAGTTCGAATACAAGAAATTTCCTAGAGATCAGAAAGCTCATGTATACGAATCAGCGCGGCTTTAGAAAACATCGCTCGTGCGAATCCGAGCTTGCTCTTCTCTCACTTGGTATACTGCGAATTATGGATGAAGAGCAACAGGCAGATTCCATATTTCTAGATTTCCGGAAAGCATTCGATACGGTACCCCACTGCCAGGACTGTTAACGAAGGTACTTGCGTAAGGAATAGGATCCCAGATATGTGACTCACACGAAGTAATAGAACACAGTATTTTCTCCTTGACGGCGAGTGTTCATCGGAGACAGGGGTAACATCAGGAGTGCCCCAGGGAAGTGTGATAAGACCGTTGCTATTTTCTATATACATAAATGATCTGGTGAACAGGATGGACAGCAATCTGCGATTGTTTGCTGATGATGTACAGGTAGGTGTCTAAGATTATTGACTGTAAGTTGATGCAAGATGACCTTGACAAAATTTTTAGTTGGTGTGATGAATGGCTGCTGGCTCTTAGTGTAGAAAAATGTAAGTTAAAGCGGATGAGTAGGAAAAACAAACCCATACTGTTCAGATACAGCATTAGTAATGTCCCACTTGACACGGTCATGTCGTTTAAATACATGGGCGTAACGCTGCAAAGCGATATGAAACGGAACTATCATGGGCGGATTGTGGTGTGGAAAGCGAATGGCCTTCAATTTGTTGGGAGTATTTTAGGTAAGTGTAGTTCATCTGTAAAGGGGACCACATACAGGACGCTAAAGCGACCTATTTTTCAGTAATTCTCGGGTGTTTGGATCCGCCCCAGGTCCGACTGAAAGAAGTCATCGAAGCAATTCAGAGGCGAACTGCTAGATTCGTTATCGGTAGGTTCGATCAGCATGCAAGTGGTCCGGATTTACTTCGGGAGCTCAAGTGGGAACTCCTGGACGGAATAAGACATTCATTTCGAAGAACACTACTAAGAAAGTTTAGAGAACCAGCGCTTGAAGCTGACTGCAGAACGATCCTACTGCCGCCAACATTCATTTCGTGTAGGGACCACGAAGATAAGATACGAGAAATTTACGCTCATATGGAGGCCTGGTGACTTGCGGAGTATGTATGTAGATGTAGATGTCAGTGAGTAACACAACAACATCTGCCTCGTAATTATCACTTTATTTGTTTTGCAACCTCGATATTAATTTGCTGAATATAGATGTATGTATCTTATTATTTTTTGGGTAGTGATCATTAACTGAAGAACTGTAATGCAGATTTGTTACAAACTATCCGAAAACAAAACTGTAAAAAACTGTAGTAGAAACGCTGTTGAAGTCGGAGATGTTCCATTATGTACAATCCAAGACATTGTTAAGTGCAAGGTACTACCATCGCTGAGGCGCGAGCGCGCGCAGATGGGCAGAGAGATTACAAGTGAACCAGTGGTCGAGCATGGACGCAAAGTGGCTGTGCTAGCGTGTCTAATGAAGTGCATTGTCTGACTGGTATCCCAAGTGTAGCAAAGCGTTGTAAGTATTTAATGAGCGACATTATACACTAATGGCCATTAAAATTGCTACACCACGAAGATGACATGCTACAGACGCGAAATTTAACCGACAGGAAGAAGATACTGTGATATGCAAATGATTAGCTTTTCAGAGCATTCACACAAGGTTGGCGCCGGTGGTGACACCTACAACGTGCTAACACGAGGAACGTTTCCAACCGATTTCTCATACACAAACAGCAGTTGACCGGCGTTGCCTGGTGAACCGTTGTCGTGATGCCTCGTGTAAGGAGGAGATATGCGTACCATCTCGTTTCCGACTTTGATAAAGGTCGGATTATAGCCTATCGCGATTGCGATTTATCGTATCCTGACATTGCTGCTCGAGTTGCTCGAGATCCAATAACTGTTAGCAGAATATGGAATCGTTGGGTTCAGGAGGGTAACACGGAACGCCGTGCTGGATCCCAACGGCCTCGTATCACTAGCAGTCGAGATGACAGGCATCTTATCCGCAGGGCTGTATTGGATCGTGCAGCCACGTCTCGATCCCTGAGTCAATAGATGGGGACGTTTGCAAGACAACAACCATCTGCACGAATTGTTCGACGACGTTTGCAGCAGCATGGACCATCAGCTCGGAGACCATGGCAGCGGTTACCCTTGACGCTGCATCACAGACAGGAGCGCCTGCGATGGTGTACTCAACGACGAACCAGGGTGCACGAATGGCAAAACGGCATTTTTTCGAATGAATCCAGGTTCTGTTTACAGCATAATGATGATCGCACCCGTGTTTGGCGACATCGCGGTAAACGGACATTGGAAGCGTGTATTCGCCATCGCCATACTGGCGTATCACCCGGCGAGATGGTATGGGGTGCCATTGGTTACACGTCTCGGTCACCTCTTGTTCGCACTGACAGCACTTTGAACAGTGGACGTTACATTTCAGATGTGTTACGACCCGTGGCTCTACCCTTCATTCGATCCCTGCGAAACCCTACATTTCAGCAGGATAATGCACGACCGCATGTTGCATGTCCTGTACGGGCATTTATGGACACAGAAAATATTCGACTGCTGCTCTGGCCAGCACATTCTCAGGATCTCTCACCAATTGAAAACTTCTGGTCAATGGTGGCCGAACAACTGGCTCGTCACAGTACGTGAGTCACTACTCTTGATGAACTGTGGCATCGTGTTGAAGCTGCATGGGCAGCTGTACCTGTACACGCCATCCAAGCTCTGTTTGACTCAATGCCCAGGCTTATCATGGCCGTTATTACGGCCAGAGGTGGTTGTTCTGGGTACTGATTTCTCAGGATCTATGCACCCAAATTGCGTTAAAATGTAATCACATGTCAGTTCTAGTATAATATATTTGTCCAATGAATACCCGTTTATCATTTGCATTTCTTCTTGGTGTAGCAATTTTAATGGCCAGTTGTGTAGATCTGGGTCGCAGTAGATGGTGTAATCAAGAACAATCAGCAAACGGAATAACGGAAGAAGAGTACTGTGCGTCCAAAATCAATACAAATAGCTCGTTGGTACAGGCAGAGTCTATTGCCAATTATCGTTGCCACGGGATGCATTACGCCTCACCACCTGCAAATCGCAACAAAGTAAGACAGTATTCTTTAGCAGTCTAGTTTCGTGGATCCTTCCCTGTAATGTTTATTTTGGAGTGAAACGCTACGAGTCATTTGCAAAAGTGGTGGTTCAAATGGCTCTGAGCACTATGCGACTTAACTTCTGAGGTCATCAGTCGCCTACAACTTAGAACTAATTAAACCTAACTAACCTAAGGACATCACACACATCCATGCCCGAGGCAGGATTCGAACCTGCGACCGTAGCGGTCGCTCGGCTCCAGACTGTAGCGCCTAGAACCGCACGGCCACTCCGACCGGCCAGTCATTTGCCTTGAAAGAACTTACATGCACTTGCCATTACACCTCATATTTATCTGATTCAAGAAATTAGGAGCAGTGATAATTAACTGAAATTCAAGGTTCAATGTCGCACGTTAACTGTATTCCAAATGGATTTGAGAAAGAAATTTAGTGCGTATTTAGATTAACTTGAAATTACTGGCAAAATGTTGTGAATTTCCATATTTAACCAAAAAATGATTTTTTTAATTTATTAATTTTTTTATCGCAAGAACTCCGCCAACAGCTGTATTTGGAGCCAGTGTGCCTTACACTTTGCTCCACCTTCTCGTTTCGCACATACGGTGCGGACGGTGTTTGCTACGGTTCACATGTCGGCCATGCGTTTTGTTGACTTGCTGGTAAGCGTCCTGCTTCTTGCCTCGACGATATGTCCTTTCGGTCCAGTGTCTCACTTGTTTTGTTTGGTTATAGGCGCGTCCGTGGTACCTGGTGCAGGATGTTATCCGTCGCTCAACTTTTTATTCACTACCTACTCGCTCTACGGCCATTATGGTTTTAACTATGAAAGGTGGGCCTTCTATACTCTGGGTCATGTTGTTTACGATGTTTTAAAGTTTGTAAGTACACTTGTGTTTTTATCTATTCTCTTGCTTTAGGCTTATGACTCTGGTATTACTTTAACATGTAGGATTCAATCGCTGTCATTGTTTATTTCTCGTCGTTGATTATGTGGCTATAAGCCACGAATTCTATAGTACCTTATTAAAATTGGTTCAGAGTACAGCTGTCTGCGGAGTTCTTGCTATGAAATGTACTACTACAGCTGCGAATGCCCCGTCCAAAGAGTCGTTTGTGAAAGTGATTATGTTTTATGTATTTCATATATCCATTACGTAATCTTAGATTTCGTAATTTCGGCATTGTTTACAGTGATTGCTGTTGTCTGTAAAATCATATTGAGCAAAAACGCTATAAATCAACGATATGAAAGCTATTGTTAAATACTGAATAATCGCAGGTATTGCTTCGTAAAACCTAACGACAATTAGCATTATTGTGATTAACGTTGGGCCGGCCGGTGTGGCCGAGCATTTCTTGGCTCTTCAGTCTGGAACCGCGCGACCGCTACGGTCGCAGGCTGTTCGAATGCTGCCTCGGGCATGGATGTGTGTGATGTCCTTAGGTTAGTTAGGTTTGAGTAGTTCTAAGTTCTAGGGGACTAATGACCTCAGATGGTAAGTCCCATAGTGCTCGGAGCCATTTGAACCATTTGATTAACGTTGCTCGCTCCGTACCGCGATACGTATTGCTAATAGCTCATAGGTAGTTTTAACGGCTTCTGAAATGTTTATTACAATAACTATTAAATTTCAACCATGTTACCACACGTGTCTTTCCTGTGATAGGACGCTATGTAGCAGACAGCGCTCTACGTGGCGTTTCCATTTGAGCTCCCAATTGTGCACTTAATATTGCCGAAAACACGCATACCAGTAGTTGTTACGTAACATTAGTTTCAACAAAACAGATACAAATCCATGACTTTTGCTCGACTAGGAGCTGGTGACCGCGAATAATCATTCAGCAATTAATATTTCAATCAGTTTCAGTTACATACTTAATAACAATCATAGGTAGGTGCAGTAAGTTAATGAACTTGCATTCAGAGTTTGTTCCCGATCGTTGTTGTATAGCATACTCAATTGCTAGTTGACTATCAATGATAATCTAATTGGTATTCTTTCGAATGAAGTATTTATTAATCAATGCATTTTCTGTGAAGCACAGAACTTTAGGCTTGATTGGTCATTAAAACACTCGACGGAAAAAAGAAACTAAGTACCACGAAGAAATTACCCAAATGGGACGGAAATCGGTAGATGTGATGTACATGTACGGACAAACAAATGATTACGATTTCAGAAAAAAATGGATTATTTACTCAGGAGAAAGAGCTTGACTAACTGAGCAAATCAATAACACATTGGCCCACCTCTCGCCCATATGCAAGCAGTTATTAGGCTTGGCACTGATCGACAGAGTTGTTGTATGTCGTCTGGAGGGATATCGTGCCAAATTCTGTCGAATTGGCGCTATACATCGCCAAAATGCAGATGGTTAGAAGGCCCTACCCATAGTTCTCCAAACCCTCTCAATTGGGAAGAGATCCAGCCATCTTTACGGCCAAGAAGGGTGTAGAAAGCACGAAGGCAAGCAGTAGAAACTCTCACCGTGTGCGGGCGGGCATTATCTTGCTAAAATATAAGCTCAGAATAGCTTGCCATGAAGGACAACAAAACGGGGCGTAGAACATCGTCGCTGTAGCGCTGTGCCGTAAGAATGCCGCGGATGACACCAAAGGGGTCCTGCTACGAAAAGAGAAGGCGTCCCAGACCAAACATCACTCCTGCTTGTTGGGCCGTATGGCGGGCAACAGTCGGGTTGGTATCCCACCGCTGTCTACGGGGTCTCCCCGAGACATCTTCGCTGATCATCGGGACTCATTTCGAAAAGGCACTCGTCGCTGATCACAATTCTACTCCTATTAGTGAGATTCCAGGCCGAAGAGATAAATGAAAACGCTCCAGACAGCGATGGGAGACCAGCGTGACTGTCGACCGCAATACAGCCCGCGAAGAGGAAGCAATTGGTCTCGGGTGCCATTTCTTTTCATAGCAGGACTGCTCTGGTTGGCATCCTTAGCATCATTTCAGCAAAAGGTGTACGTCGATGATATTGTACTCCCCATTTTGTTGCCCTTCATGGTAAGCCATTCTGGACTTATCTTTTAGCAAGATAATGTCAGCCCGCACACGGCGAGAGTTTTTACTACTTGCCTACGCGCTTGCCGAGGCCTACCTTGGCCAGAAAGGTCTCCGGATTTCTATCCAAGTGAGAACATTTGGAGCATTATGGACAGAGTCCACCAACCAGGTCGGGATTTTGACGATGTAACGCGCCAGTTGGACAGAATATACCACGATTTCCCTCAGGAGCAGATCCAAGAACTCTATCAGTTAACACCAAGTCGAATAGCTGCTTTGATAAGGGTCTGAGGTGGACCAACGTTTTATCGACTAGCTCAATTTGGGAACTTCTCTCTCGAACAAATCATACCGTCTTTCTGAATTTGTAATCATTTCCAGAATGAGATTTTCACTCTGCAGCGAAGTGTGCACTGATATGAAACTTCCTGGCAGATTGAAACTGTGTGCTGGACCGAAACTCGAACTTGGGACCTTTGCTTTTTGTCGGCAAGTGCTCTACCAATTGAACTACCCGAGCACGACTCACGACCCGTCCTCACAGCTTTACTTCTGCCAGTACCTCGTCTCCTAACTTCAAAACCTTACAGAAGCCCTCATGCGAACCTTGCAGAACTAGCACTCCTGAAAGAAAGGGTATTGCGGATACATGGCTTAGCCACAGCCTGGGGGAAGTTTCCAGATTGAGATTTTCACTCTGCAGCGGAGTGTGCGCTGATATGAAATTTCCTTGCAGTCTCGGTCTCGCACACAGTTTTAATCTAAAATAATTGAAAAGCCACGATCGCTTCAATCGTTTATTAGATGACCGGTTCCAGCACTCTGAAGGTGCCATCATCAGATCTGAAACGTGGATTAACATTTATAAAACCATATGGACATCATGGCATATGAGGCAGACCATCTGATAAAATCATTGTCACAACCAATAAAAATAATAAAAAACTGCTCTCATGGTCGTTCTTTCCATAAAATATAAAACTGAAGTCACCAGATAAAACTACCACTGCTCGTCTAACACCTAGGATGATGCCGACCGGTGTTAGGCGAGCAGTGGTAGTTTTATCTGGTGACTTCAGTTTTATATTTTATGGAAAGAACGACCATGAGAGCAGTTTTTTATTATTTTTCTTGGTTGTGACAATGATTTTATCAGATGGTCTGCCTCATATGCCATGATGTCCATATGGTTTTATAAATGTTAATCCACGTTTCAGATCTGATGATGGCAACTTAAGAGTGCTGAAACCGGTCATCTAATAAACGATTGAAGAGATCGTGGTTCTTCAATTATTTTAAAAACAGAGCGATCGCCCCACGACACACCATGTGTTCACTGCAGTTTTAATCAGCCAGGAAGTTTTGTAATCATTTGTTTGTCTGTGCATGTACATGACGTTATTCAGAGGTCCGTCCCATTCGGATAATTTCTTCTTGCTGCTTTTTTTCCTCCTTAGAGTGTATACTGAAGTGGATTGCCCCATTTGCGGACCATTATCGTCGCTGGAATGATTCCTCGTTTGTCTCTGTTCCACGTCCCATCCTCAATGCGTCACGCGCCCGACATGCAACCAGGCAGCATTTATTATCACGGTGTGCTGTGGTCAGACTGTTTTGGTTCAGCATATACATCTGATGATGAGACCGAAAGCCCAGAAATCGACATTAGCAAAATAAAATTAAGATAGTTTAACTGTAGACAGAGAAAAAGTTTCTTCCCCTTACATAAGTGTGTTTCTCTCAAAAGTCAGAATATGGGCACGAACTATTCTTCTTTCTGAAGCGATCATACCAAAACAGTCAAGGGTAGCGCCACACCTCATTAGTGGACGTGCGTCCTTAGCAGTACGGCAGGCTGAGAAGGAAGGCCGAGGAGCGACGCAGAGGAGACTGGGGGTCATCAGCCGTGGCAGATGGACGGCTAACAGCGCACGGCTGGCGCTGCCAGAGCGGAAGAAGGGCCACGGACCTGCAAGTAACGGCAGAGGCAAACTCCACGACACGTGCGTCTGCAGCGCCGAAGGACGGGGGAGCGACGGGGTGCTTGAGCAACGTGGGAAAGCACGAGCAGTTGTCGTTCAGTTTACAACGCACTGTGACTTACATCACTAGAGGACCATCGGATTTAGATGAGTCTTAGATGTAGAGGGACGTGTCCTGTGTTCTTGGCTAGCGGCTTTTCATCTTTCTGAGAAAATCTCTGTTGAAATTTTATGAGTACCTTCTATAGCTGTAACATTAGATCTGTTTCGAGCTTACGAGCATAATACAGGGCCCAAGCTTCACATCTACCATGCGTTGTGGTACCGGTTCAAACCCTGCAGTGTACCTTTCTTTCCAAGTTAATCATGCAGAATATCACTAAATAATATATTTCATGCAAAATTATTCAAAAGTAGTCATTTTTGTCATAGTAATTTAATTAATAATTCAACTTAATGATTTCATTAATAAATCAACATTTTCTTTAAACGCTTGTTTCGTTTGGTGTTATAGTTCAAATACCAAATATGTGAACAGCGTCAAACAATTCTCAACGCTGGACGAAGTATTAGCAGCTGCTGTAAGATTATAGATATTACAGTGAAATGAATACCCCTAGCTGCATACAGGCGTTGATATAAGTCAACTGGGACAGTTGAAAATGAGTTCCCCGGCCGGGACTCGAACCCGGGATCTTCTGCTTACATGGCAGACGCTCTAATCA
Organism: Schistocerca nitens; assembly: GCF_023898315.1. Classification (NCBI taxonomy): domain Eukaryota; kingdom Metazoa; phylum Arthropoda; class Insecta; order Orthoptera; family Acrididae; genus Schistocerca; species Schistocerca nitens. The sequence continues at coordinate 791,504,116 of NC_064618.1, read as the reverse complement.
CCTTTCTTTTGCATTTTGTTCGTAATTCTCCGTTGCATTTGGTCGTAGCGGACGTCACATGACATCCGTTGAAGCTCGTTGTTGACCCCTTCACTCAGTTTTTTTTATTGCAGAGGCCAGCCAGCTCTCCGACCGAACACGAGTGAGCTACCGTGCTGGCATTCGATGGGGATGTAATGATGATGATCAGGACAACACAACACCCAGTCCCTGCGTGGAGAAAGTCTCCGACCCAGCCGGATCCATCTGAGCCACCGAGGACTCAGAGGATAGTACGTCTGCAGGGACTTATCTCTGGCACGTCTCTCGTGAGACCCACATTCCCAACTTATTGTCCCGCATTATATTCGTAGTGCCCCTGCCCGTTATTCTCATTACTCGCGGCTTCTTGCCGATTCCCGTAAGAGTTCGGGCACTGTTTGTGCATCCGCACAGAAGAAGATGGTCAAATCGCCGGTGAGCCTTATATATTTCACTAGTTGCCAACACAACGTATCCGTAGCGGCCTGTTATAGGTTTTTCAGAATTTGCTCTAACGCTGTACTACATTCTCACACTTAGCAAATATATCCCTCAGGTCTGTTGCGTGTGTTAATAGTGAAACACCATTAATACTTACAGCTCTACTGTTGTTATAGTTGGCCGGCCGCGGTGGCCGTGCGGTTCTGGCGCTGCAGTCCGGAACCGCGGGACTGCTACGGTCGCAGGTTCGAATCCTGCCTCGGGCATGGGTGTGTGTGATGTCCTTAGGTTAGTTAGGTTTAAAGTAGTTCTAAGTTCTAGGGGACTTATGACCTAAGATGTTGAGTCCAATAGTGCTCAGAGCCATTTTGTTGTTATAGTTAATGTTGATTCACCGGTACATCCTTTTTAAAGTTTCATTGATAATTCTTTACGAGTTGATCAATTTCAGTTTTTAAAACCTCTCTCGTCTGACTATAGCCATATTTCAACGTTTGTCTGTTTTCAGGATTTTCGTATATACCAAATTTTAATTCTTTACACTTACATTTCCATTCCTCACAGTCGCTAACTCTAGTTTTCCTCTTCATATTTAATTCTCACTTCTCCTCTCATTTTCTTCACCTGCCGCGCGGTGTGGCCGCGCGGTCTAGGCGCCATGTCAGGAATTGCGCCGCCTCTCCCGCCGGAGGTTCGAGTCCTCCCTCGGGCATGGGTGTGTGTGTTGTTCTTAGCATTAGTTAGTTTAAGTAGTCTAGGGACCGATGACCTCAGCAGTTTGGTCCCTTAAGAACTGACACACATTTGAACATTTTTTGTTCTTTACCTTTTCGTTTGATTCCTTGGCCCACTCTGGAGCATAATTAAAAATCTAGCAACAATTCTTCCATTTTTTCCTTATGTTTAGCTCTCATTTCTTTTCACTTATCATGATTGGCTTCTATTTATACCTCCGTCTTCCTCATTAAATGAACTAACGCTCTGTGACAGCGTGGAATTTTTTCCGTTGTGCCTACATTAACTGCAAAAAAAGACGTTAAAACTTATCTTAAATATATTAAGCAAGTTGTTGTAGTGCAGCCGCTGTGTAGACAGGCGCCAACTGCATTTTGTGCGCTACCGATCGACACCCGCTAAGAGCAACTGCGGCGAATAGCCGCCGGACGCTCTGTTAAAGAACGATGCCGCCATCTAGGACGCGTGTCAACGGCCCGTCCAGAGAGCTTGACAGTTAGTACCGCATGGGTTCTGCACCCGCCAGATACAACACAAAATCACAGTACTGCAGCAACAAGTGAAGTGTGCTCTTTAAATCAGGTCTCGAAAGTTCTACCAGTTTGACCTATACACTGTTTTTGACAATCGTTTCATTTACTCTTGTACACTACTGATGCACTAAATTTACAATTTGATTTATTTGGTCCACGTATCAGTTTAAACTAGACAACTTTGCGTGTGCGAAATTCTATTCTTAACCTAGTTTTTCGTAATTGTTGCGCTGTTGGATCTTTCACGTTTCCTCCGTATACAGTTTTCATGTAAACACACTTTTGTGCTTCATCTTCGTCACTAAGAAATAACCAGACAGCATTTGAAGATCTAAACAGAACTACACTACTGGCCATTAAAATTGCTACACCACGAAGATGACGTGCTACAGACGTGAAATTTAACCGAGAGCAAGAAAATGCTGTGAAATGCAAATGATTAACTTTTCAGAGCATTCACACAAGGTTGGCGCCGGTGGCGACACCTACAACGTGCTCACACGAGGAAAGTTTCCAACCGATTTCTCATACACAAACAACAGTTGACCTGCGTTGCCTGGTGAAACGTTGTTGTGATGCCTCGTGTAAGGAGGAGAAATGCGTACCATCACGTTTTCGACTTTGATAAAGGTCGGATTGTAGCCCATTGCAACTGCGGTTTATCGTATCGCGACGTTGCTGCTCGCGTTGTCGAGATTCAATGACTGCTAGCAGAATGTGGAATCGGTGGGTGCAGGAGGGTAATACGGAACGCCGTGCTGGATCCCAACGGCCTCGTATCACTAGCAGTCGAGATGACAGGCATCTTATCCGCATGGCTGTAACGGATCGTTCAGCCACGTCTCGATCCCTGAGTCAACAGATGGGGACGTTTGCCAGACAACAACCATCTACACGAACAGTACGACGACGTTTGCAGCAGCATGGATTATCAGCTCGGAGACCATGGCTGCGGTTACCCTTGACGCTGCATCACAGACAGGAGTGCCTGCGATGGTGTACTCAACGACGAACCTGGGTGCACGAATGGCAAAACGTCATTTTTTCGGATGAATCCAGGTTCCATTTACAGCATCATGATGGTCACATCCGTGTTTGGCGACATCGCGGTGAACGCACATTGGAAGCGTGTATTCGTCATAGCCATACTGGCGTATCACCCGTAATGATGGTATGGGGTGCCATTGGTTACACGTCTCAGTCACCTCTTGTTCGCATTGACGGCACTTTGAACAGTGGACGTTACATTTCAGATGTGTTACGACCCGTGGCTCTACCCTTCATTCGATCCCTGCGAAACCCTACATTTCAGCAGGATGATGCACGGCCGCATGTTGCAGGTCCTGTACGGGCCTTTCTTGATACAGAAAACGTTCGACTGCTGCCCTGGCCAGCACATTCTCCAGATCTCTCACCAATTGAAAACGTCTGGTCAATGGTGGCCGAGCAACTGGCTCCTCACAATACGCCAGTCACTACTCCTGATGAACTGTGGTATGGTGTTGAAGCTGCATGGGCAGCTGTACCTGTACACGCCATCCAAGCTCTGTTTGACTCAATGCCCAGGCGTATCAAGGCCGTTGTTATGGCCAGAGGTGGTTGTTCTGGGTACTGATTTCTCAAGATCTATGCACCCAAACTGCGTGAAAATGTAATCACATGTCAGTTTTAGTATAATATATTTGTCCAATGAATACCCGTTTATCATTTGCATTTCTTCTTGGTGTAGCAATTTTAATGGCCAGTAGTGTAAACACTCAGTAGGACCAATAAAGGGTGTTCCAGAAATGTTGCAACAAGCTTCAAATGGTTGTAAAGGGTGTCTCTGGAAAGAAATCGAGTATAGGACCCTGTGTCCAGAAACGCCATCCAACGACGCAACCGAGCATCGGAGTCATAGTGACCTGCTCCTGCCATTAGGCCAACCCTTCGGCAGCAAACGTGGCTTTGTACTCTGGAGGATCATAGGAGGAAAGTGTCGCTATGTTGTTTGTTATTCAGCGATCACGACTGATTGCCACCATCGTAAGTGGAGAAGATGGAGCTAGCTGACACGTAGACAGCCCTTTCCTCCTATGAATGCAATGCTGTGTTGCCTTGGTGGATGACAATTTAGGATACGGATTTCCATCTGCAGTTTATTTTGCTCCTGTATACCGAAATAATGGTGATTTTTGAGGGTTCCAGGAGAAAAATAAACTGGACCGGAAATTCGTGTCGGAAACCGTCATCCACTGGAGCAACAGAGCATCGTATTTACAGGGCAAAGGCCTTTCTTCGCAGTAACTCCATTTTCACCATTGGCCATCGTGGTAATCAGTCGCAGTCACTGAATAACAAGCAACATTGTGATACGTTCCGCCTAATGTGCCTCAGCTTAAAAAGTTACGTTAGCTGCCGACTGGTTGACCTTTCTGCAGGCGCCGGCGCCTCTAACTTGGACGATATGTAGCCTCATTGGATGACGGTTCCGCATGCTATCATCTATTTGTTCCTCAAGACACCTTCTGCAAACCCACAGAAATTTGTCGAACGTTTCTGGGACAGCCCGTAGAGACAAAAAATGGTTCAAATGGCTCTGAGCACTATGGGACTCAACTTCTGAGGTCATTAGTCCCCTAGAACTTATAACTAGTTAAACATAACTAACCTAAGAACATCACACACATCCATGCCCGAGACAGGATTCGAACCTGCGACCGTAGCGGTCCCGCCGTTCCAGACTGCAGCGCCTAGAACCGCACGGCCACTTCGGCCGGCCCGTAGAGACACATCTTGAAATTTTACCACCTGAAAAATAAAAGTAAGACAGATTGTAAGTAGGCTGTTTAGGTTTTTTTATTGATAACGCCACCTCAGTATGAAAATCACCGGCTGTGCCGCGTGCAGTCTGTGGCTGCTTTGCATTGTTGTAATACTCGCCATTGTAGTGTTAGGCAGCTGGCTGTGAACAGCGCGTAACGTTGCGCAGTTGGAGGTGAGCCGCCAGCAGTGGTGGATGTGGGGAGAGAGATGGCGGAGTTTTGGAAGTTGTCATGAACTGCTCCATATATATATATATATATATATATATATATATATATATATATATATATATATATATATGATGATATAAAGGTAAATACATTCTTTGTTCTCTATTAATATCTTTCATTTGCTAACTATCCCTATCAGTAGTTAGTGCCTTCCATAGTTTGAATCTTTTATTTAGCTGGCAGTAGTGGCGCTCGCTGTATTGCAGTAGCTTGAGCAGCGAAGATTTTTGTGAGGTAAGTGATTTGCGAAAAGTATAGTTTAATGTTAGTCAGGGCCATTCTCTTGTAGAGATTATTGAAAGTCAGATTGCGTTGCGCTAACAAAATATTGTGTGTTGAAAGTCAGATCGCGTTGCGCTAAAAAAATATTGTGTGACAGGTTAAGCACAGTCGTGTAAAATTGTTCAAAAGGGGACGTTTCATATGGCGACCCTGCCGGGATACCTCACTGGAATCTTCTGATTTTTTTCTTATAGTTTGTGTAATTAGTGTAGATTTTGTTTATTGCTAGCGCGTAATTGTAGAGAATTTCCATTGTAGTTGTAGTTTTTTCATTGTTGTACAGTAAAACAGTTGTGGCATGCATGTAGATTTGCACCAAGTATTTCGCAGCTGCAATTAACTGGATATTATTTTCAGTGTTATGTTAATGTGTTCTCTTATTTTTGCTCTTGAAATTGTGTTTTTCTGTGTTGTCGTGTGAAACACTGTGACAATAATGGCGTGTGAAAAACGTAACACTAGGCTCCAAAGTAAATTGAGAAATGACAGCGAAGACGAAAGCAGTATGTTAGCGCCGCAGAATAATGAATTAACTAATGTTAATAGTAGTAATTTGGTAATTGCGCATAGGGAAATGGAGCGGGGTTCAAACAATGGTGTAGACAGCGAAACAATTAGAGAACAGGGAAGCATTATCGATCGGTCGGTCGGCAACAGCTCGCCTCAGGAAGCCGAAATGACACGACACGATCTCGCAAATACTGTAGATTCAGGTTCTGGGTCATCACCGTTTTCTCAAATGAGTCAAGACACATTTTCTGCTTGTCAAAATGTGAATGTTGCCGGTGAAAATGCACTGCCAAAAAGCATAGAGAAACAGATTCCAGACACTAATACATTATTATTGCAATTAATGCAACAAATGGAACAAAATCAGAGACAAATTGAACAAAACCAGAGACAAACACAGCAAAAGCTTGAAAAATTAGACATAATGGAACAAAATCTTCAAAAGTTAGACACAATTGAGCAAAATCAGAAACAAATGGAACAAAATCTTCAAAAGTTAGACTCCACAGTTGAACAAACACGTGAAGATTTAACTACTGAGTTACATCACATTGAATCGAAATGTCAAAAAGTCTGTAATGACGTAAAAACACAAATTTGTGAGCATTTCCAACCTATTTTTTCGCGTCATGAAAATGCACTACAGAATCACAAAGCAGCCATAAAAGAACTGCAAACTACTGTTCATGAAAATCATGAGACCTTGCAAGCTAAATTTGACTCAGTTGCATCTACCGATTCGGTTATGCAACTTGCAAAAACTCAGGAAAACTTGAAGGACACAGTAGATTCGATTTCAACACAAATGGACACTCTGAAACTTGGTTCAGAAAAACACACTGAGGAAATGTGTTCACTATCGGAGAAAGTAGGCGAACTTTCGGATCAGGTCACTAACTTATCTACAAAGGTAGATGATGATCTGAATGACACAAGACCTGTAGCCTTCACTGACACAGAAGAGTATGAACAAATTAGAAAATTCAAACAAAATCAAAATCAAATTAATACGCAACACAAAAGAGAAATCCGCGAAGTACAAGATCAGCTGACACAGGTAATACAAGAATTACGTATTTCAGAGGACACTCGAGCCCCAATACGGGAAGAGGGACATAGAAATACGGAACAACCACAAAATAATAACACAGGACGATTCGGAAATTATGAAAGAAATTGGCAAGGCACACCGAATTTAGAGATGGAACCGCCGACACGACGTAACAATGACCGATATGCTACTCCCCGACACGATGACTTTGACTATAAGCTGTTCATTACTACACGTAAATTCAAAATGTTTAAAAATTCTGCCAACGACATTCATCCACAAGCGTGGCTCCATCAATTCTCTCATTGTTTTCCCCCCAACTGGTCATTAGAACACAGATTAGAATTTATGTGTGGCTATTTAGAGAATGAACCAGCTGTAAGAATGCGTTCGGTCATTCACGATTGTCATAGTGAAGGAGAATTTTACCATGCCTTCCTCTCAGCATATTGGTCTCAAGCCACACAAGACCGAGTAAAACATGGCATCATAATGATGAAACATTTCGAACAATCTGAATTCTCCAGTCTTGTGAAATATTTTGAAGACATGTTGCACAAGAATCAGTACCTGTCAAACCCATACAGCCCCTCAGAACTCATCCGCATTTGCTTAATCAAACTGCCTGAACATTTGCGACATATTATTTTGGCAGGACGTTGCAAAGACGACATTGAAGCATTTCAAGGACTCTTACAAGAACTGGAAATTGACACTGACAATCGCGGAACGCACGAGCACAACAATTACAGATCACATCCGTCGCAATTCCGCGATGAAAGAAATAATAACTGGACGCGACAAGGCTATTCTCACAACACAAATCGTGACCGAAACAGACACCACCCGTATAACAACCGTTGGCAGAGTAGTAATAATTACAGGGAAAGATCACCTCTCCGCGGTAATGACTATCACAGAGACAATCAGAGAAACAGACAATATGGGAACCAAAACAATTATTATTACGAGGGACAGAATAACTTTAGACGCAACGGTCCAGCGCGCAGTTACGATTCAGGGAGAAATTCTCCACCACTTAACCGACAAGAAAGAAACCACAGAAACTACCAACATGACGACAGACGATGTGATCGTAACGACAGACCTGAATTGCATCAGAACTGGCGGGATTTAAACAGGGCAGGGCCGTCTCGTCACGGTGAATTTGTAGAAGTTAGGTCTCCAAACCCCAATAACGACGCGCGCCAACAAAGAGACAATAGGCAGTGACTCATACAGCTGGCAGCCACGAAACGCACGTGTGACACTAACGACGCAGCTGCCGTAGCAAGTAATTACGTAAAAATGGAAGACATTAGGGACATCTTACTCCAAGAACACGACGTAAAACATAACAACATTGCATATCCTGTGATTCACATTACAGTAAATGACGTAAAATTTACGGCAGTACTTGACTCTGGCAGTCCCATTTCAGTAATTAGTGAAACAGCTTTTAGAAAATGCAACATATCGAACGATTGCCCCACACTTCCGTTACGTAAGATTAAATTACAAGGTGCAATCTTTGGAAAAAGTGTAGATGTACGCCAACAAACCTACTTAGAATTCTTTTGTCAAAGCCACAGCTTCTCTATGAACTTTCTTATTGTTCCATTATTGTCGACGGAAATTATACTGGGAGTAGACTTTTTGAATAAATACAAAGCAATCTTAAGCTTTCACGATGCTGAAATAAGTTTAGAAAAAGAAGGTAAGTCAGTAGCTTTGAATTTTGAAGATTGGCTCTCAAACCATGACGAAGAAATTAATCGGCTTTACCTCCTGTTAGACAACAGTTCGGAATTTTCGACGGAACTTGACACTAACAATCACTCTGCAAGTACTGACAGGGGTGATATCGACGGCGCATTTGATACTTATGAGTTAATTCAGAATAAAATTCAAACAATTGAGAATTGTAATGACACTGATAGGCAGGACCTTTTTGAGATTTTACAAGCACATTCCACAGTTTTTACTCATAAAACAGGAACCATCAAGGGATTTCAATACCAATTTCGTGTTCGTGAGCATACTAAATTTTGTGTTAGACCATACGTAATTCCGGCGCATTATAGGGACCGTGTTAGAACAGAAATACAATCTATGCTTGACGAGGGCATTATTGAGCCTGCAGTAAGCTCATACAACAATCCATTACATGTTGTTGAGAAGAAAAATGGATCAATCAGGCTTGTCTTAGATTCGAGACAAATCAATACGATCATTATTCCTGAAACAGACAGGCCGCAAACGTTGGAAGAACTTCTTCAAAATTTTAATGGTGTAAAAGTGTTGTCTTCCATTGATCTCAGATCCAGCTTTTATCAGATCGAACTTCATCCAGAATGTAGAAAATACACAGCTTTCCTTTGTTTCGGCGTTTGTTATCAGTTTCGGAAACTTCCTTTTGGTTTGAACATTTCTTCAGCAGCATTCATTCGCGGGCTAAATTCCATATTACCTGAGTTCTTAAAACGTCACATCACCTTATATGTGGACGATATTCTAATAGCAGAAGCTTCATGGGAACAACATAATCGCATCCTCAACAGTTTGTTACGTATTTTTGCAGAATCTGGAATTACAGTTAACTTGGAAAAGTCTGACTTCGGTAGGTCAAAGGTGAGGTTTTTGGGACATATTATTTCTTCTGAAGGCATTCAGCCGGATCCTGAAAAGTTAGAAGCAATCAGAGCCATTCCAGTTCCATCCACAAAAAGACAAGTCCGCAGTTTTCTAGGTCTCGTAAATTTTTACCGTCGTTTTCTGAATATGCAAATTCTTGTTACACCAAAACTTTGTTCTCTCACTGGAAAAAATACTATTTGGAACTGGGACGAACAAGCACAGTTGGAATTCAATTCTTTGAAAGAATCGCTACTTAACGCGCCAATTCTAGCTCATCCAGATCTGTCACAAGATTTCTGCCTTAGCACGGATTCTTCTAAAGTCGGTCTTGGTGCCCATTTATTTCAAGAAGCCACAGAAAATGACACTACTGTTCAGAAAACCATTGCTTTTGCTAGCCGAGTGCTAACAAAATCTGAAAAAAATTATTCCGTTACTGAATTAGAAGCTTTAGCTATCGTTTGGGCATTTAACAAATTCCGTTTCTTTCTTTCTGGTAAGCACGTAAAAGTATACAGTGATCATCGTGCATTACAATTTCTTATGTCTTCAAAATTAAATCATGACAGGTTAAAACGTTGGGCATTGTTTCTGCAAGAATTCCACTTCACAATAGTCTACATTCCCGGCAAAGAGAACATTGTTGCGGACGCACTGTCACGCGCACCGGCTGGGCTTGAGAAAAGTAACACAGAAGGCAACCTCGAGAAAAATTTCAGTATTCTTTACATTCAGAAAGTCGCCTTTGAAAACTTCATCACCACATCTTTAAAGGACATTGCTCATGAACAAGATAAAGATCCGATTTGGAAAGACATCAAAAGCAAATGGCAGGAAAAGACACACACACAGATTCGGCATTATTATCTGGTTAGAAACAATATACTGTTCAAACGCTGCACTGTTGATGACAAGCTATGGGTACTTTGCATTCCTGACGATTTTGTTAATAAGCTCATTTGGTACATTCATTTCAGCTACGCACATTTTGGTCCACGAAAATGTTATCATATTCTTCGAACGACTTGTTATTTTAACAATATGGAAAAGAGAATTCGAAGAGTTTTGTCTATTTGTAAACTTTGTCAAAAGGCGAAACCATCTACTGTCTCACATCGTGCTCCGTTGTTTCCTATTATTCCTTCTAAATTAAAAGAATTTGCTGCAGTTGATCTATTGGGACCCCTTGTCAGAACATCGAATGGATTTTCGTACGTTCTAGTCGCTGTTGAACTTACTTCCAAATTTGTTTCTTTCACTCCGTTACGTAAAGCCACTGGACGATCTGTATCCAACGCCTTTGTTAAAAATTTCTTACGTGAAGTTGGCCACGTTGCTAAAGTCATTTCAGATAACGGACCGCAATTCAGATCTGCTGTTTGGTCTCGCATGCTTCGCAACCATAAAATCAAACCTGTTTTTATTTCATTGTATTCACCACATTGTAACCCCGCCGAACGGATTATGAAAGAAATCAATAAGCTTTGCAGACTTTATTGTCACAGAAAGCATCAGCATTGGGACAGATATTTACACTTATTTCAAAACGTGCTGAATGAAATGCCTCATGACTCCACTGCTTTACCACCTACTCTTGTGCTGAAGAATGAAAAACCACCGAACAGAATCAGAGAGCTTGTACCTTTCCCGAACACACGTAATCTTCGACACAAAGACATAATTGATTTGGCTCTTAAAAATATAAAATCTGCAGCAGACAAAAGGAGAAAACTACACGGAAAAGCAAACGCAAAGAAATTGTATATTGGTCAGAAAGTTCTCATTAAAGCTCATTCATTGTCACATAAGAAGAAACACTTGAGTCACAAATTCTTTCTAGTTTACAATGGACCTTACAGAATCCGACGTATACCACATGATAATTGCGTTGAAGTTGAAACTCTGCGTACTAGGAAGAGTAAAGGTTTACACCACATTTCACATGTAAAACCGTTTATTGAAAGATAATCTGCTTTTTTTTTAATGCAACATTTTGGTTTACTTGCAAATACATTATGGATTCAAGGTGCTTTCTGAGAGATACCAGGTGACACAGTGGTTAGTTTATTTGACAGCTACACGACTATATCACGACGCTACTAATGTGTGACACAATTGACCTTGTTGCTTTTGCGGTGTATCTGTTTTATATCTGCACAGTTTTTCTGAATTCTTCTGGAAAGTAAAACATGTTTTAGTAGTAACTTTTGTGGTATAGCAACAATGAGGCAGCCTTTTCCGTAGCACAACAATACGTTACAGCACAGTACTTTCTTCATCACAACAATAAGCGTAATAACTAAGATATCTATACGCAAAGCATTTCACTTTTGTGTATCATCAGGTAAGTACATTGACTTCTGCAGAACTTAGCTTTCGGAGGACGAGAACTACGAGACTTCCACAGAGATTATCTTACAACATGACGCACAGTTTAGCGCTACAGGACACGTATTTCAGTGATTAATTTTGTACTTAAAACATTTATTTTTAAAGATTTTTGAATTACAAAGAAAGTTTTCCGAGATACATTTCATTCCATTGCTGTAATTTGTAACACCTGAGGGTATAATTACATTCATCCTCAGGGGGGTACACGCCTACTTTGTGTACCATGTGTTTGGCACGCACAAGGAGCCCTAGCTAATATGGTATTTGCTTATACAACTTTACACATCGGTACCATATTTCTCTAACACACAAATTACACAGCTATCTGATTATTTAACTGAGAGATAAACATTTTTTACTGCATTAGTGACAGATGTTTACGTAATTACACAGTTGAATAACTTCACACTTATGAAATTGCATTTTGTCTGTACTTTGTGAACTGTTCATATTTTTTCGGAAGCATTGTGATACTATGAGAGCTTTGAATGATGTATTCGGTAAGGGAGCATGATTTTAAAGTACGTTTGAGGCAGATGACACTTTTGACATGAGCAGAGAATTTTTTTAGGTTTTGAAACTGTTGGAGGAAGCTACGACGATTTTGAGATTTGCCTGAGGTTTTATGACGTTATTTTTACGACGACGATGTGTATTATGCTGCTGAGGTATGTTTATGGTCAAGAAGCTGATGCTATATGAGGAATTTGATTATGCTACATATTTCAGATAATGAAATATTAAAGAAGCGTCGACGAATATATATATGTGTAATAAGGTAAGGAGTAATGAGTAGCGGTTAGGGCCTCTGACTTGTGAAGAAGTATGTTGGAAACCAAGAATCGTACTTTAAGAGTTATGAAATTTGTGTAAATGCGTGACTGTATCACAATGCTGACGAATATTTTTTTTTGGACACTTATATTTATAGGATTTTGTTTCTACAGATTTGCAACACTAATTCTTGACCTGTGAAACATTTTTATATCAGACTGCCACTGTAGCGCAAACTGCTGTCGTAAATATTTCCGTACGAAAGTTAAGTGACCACCTGCACGTAATGCGTCGCGGGCACCCACCAGGCCGACAGCTGCCCGAAAAAAAAAAGCCATTAGCCTTCCAGCGGCACAGGTAGAAAAAAAAAAAGGGGAGGCCATTATCCTCGCTTGACGTTCCTTTGTAGAAAGCATCGCAACATTTCACGGCTATTGTCGTGCTAGTTGAGAGAAATGCCATATGGCGACAGAAATGCCTAATGAAATGACGAGAAATATTTTTACATCTGCACACCTGATTACGACAAGCGTCTTTCTACGAGAGTTGAGAGAATTTCTAACTTATGAAATGTCACATGACTACTGAATGATTATTTTATGCTTTACTTTGTACATAGTTGCTTATTTCATTTGATATCTAGTTTCCAGCTGTGTTGCAGCATTGGTTTCATAAAAAAAAAAAAATTCATTTGCTAATGTGAACACTTTCTGTCAACAGATCTATTAAATAATTACTTTATGACCCACATTCTTCGAAAAAGGAGCTCTTGGAATGGAAAGAACAATAAGAAGGGACTAGTAACAGTTACTGCACACATAATTTTCTTTTCAAGTACATGGTAATATTTTTTTTACAATAAGTTGTTGTGGTGCACCACTTTAATTACATAGACATTAAGATGTGATTATACATTTCCCTTATCTGCATTGTTGTCTTTACTGTAATATTTTTCTGCTTGAGCGTTGTCATGTTTAGATATAATTTATTGCTTTTGCTTCTGCTGTTTGCCAGGCATAATGTTACTGAATTTGATTTTGTATTACGCTGTTAAGCCAGTTTTACTAATGATTATTTTATTGTTTGCTGCACATTGCCTCATATTAGTTGTAATGTTGAATTGCTTGGTAATTTAGATTTACTGTAGCTTGCTTTGCCAGTTTGAAATTTTTGTCATTGATGTTTATTGTTTTATGTGATGCTGCATTGCCTCGTCCCTTGGTATATATATCTGAGCTCAGTAGATTTAAGTTAGCTTAAGAGGGGGTAGACTATATAAGAAACTAACTATGATGAATTGGAAGCAATGCATTGACAAGGTATATAAAAAAAGATTTGGGCCTAAATGAGTATTGTACAATGAGCCATATTTATTTTGAAAGACTTATGGTTGGAATACAGAAAAGAGGTACAGATAGGACCTTTTGGGAATAATGATGAACACAGGGAGATCTCCAAGAACAAAAAAGGTTTTGTTCGCACAATACTGCAGTAACAAAAGTTACACTGAAAACGAACCCTATCCATTCCTTTTGTGTCATCCCTCTATGTGTTTGTGTACCCTTGTGTATTTATGTTTTTCCTGTCTTTATGTGTTTAGCTGATTAGAGCTATGTTGTAGAATTTTTCTAATACTATGTTATTTACTTGGTAAATTCTGTTTTGTTGCTCATATGTGGAGGTGATGTTTCAAAAGTTATTCTGATCTTTATGTATGTACTTATGTCATTATTTTTGTAACACTGATGTATATATTTTTATTCTTTTGTAAAGCCCCTATTACCGCAAATGTTATTTGTATTGTTATGTTCTTTAATGATGTGTTTTGTACCTTTGTTATTGTGTTCTTATGTTATAAAATTGTATAGACACCAGTTCATCATATTATTAACTTGTAAGTTACATTTCACTGCCCACGTTTCTATTGGTCATAGTATATGGACAATATGTGAGAAGTAGGGACTGTTAGTGTTTGCATGTGTGTTAATAATTCAGCAAGGGACTGGATAACAGCATTGCTGGTTCTAAGGACAATTCCAAAAACTTTGTGAGTGCACAAGTGGTGGTTATGGACTTGCTACATTATCCGCAAGACTCTTCGATGGTGATTGTGCACCTGCACAGTCGCAACAGATGGCTGCTGGCCGTCTCTACAAGGACTACAGTGGGTCTGCGTCTTTGCTGACTCACCAATACCACAATCTCTACCAGGACTACAGTGGGTCTGCTCTGTGATGACCTACCCACCAATACTCTTCACAACTTCGATTGACTCCGCTGTGGGTTTGCTCTGTTGTGGCCCATTACCTGTCAGCATGTCAAGAGTCAGCACTGTCTTTCTGTTGGAAGGACAACACTACTTCTTCAAGACTGTATGAAATTCCACTACTTCCGTGTGCATTTTCTTTTACTGCTCAGACTTTGAGAAAAACACTGCAATGTGATGAATGATCAAGACTGTCTTTATGGACTGTGAGAAAATTTTAGCTTTTGACCAACATTGTATCAATAAGTGTGTGCATTTGATTTCTTAGTTATTGTAATTATGAAAAATTTTTTCAAATCTGTATTGGGCACTGCCCAACCCAATTTGTAAAATTTTTTGTGGGGAGCATGGGGGCTATCTAAGTAGGCTGTTTAGGTTTTTTTATTGATAACGCCACCTCAGTATGAAAATCACCGGCTGTGCCGTGTGCAGTCTGTGGCTGCTTTGCATTGTTGTAATACTCGCCATTGTAGTGTTAGGCAGCTGGCTGTGAACAGCGCGTAACGTTGCGCAGTTGGAGGTGAGCCGCCAGCAGTGGTGGATGTGGGGAGAGAGATGGCGGAGTTTTGGAAGTTGTCATGAACTGCTACATATATATATATATATATATATATATATATATATATATATATATATATATATATATATGATATAAAGGTAAATACATTCTTTGTTCTCTATTAATATCTTTCATTTGCTAACTATCCCTATCAGTAGTTAGTGCCTTCCATAGTTTGAATCTTTTATTTAGCTGGCAGTAGTGGCGCTCGCTGTATTGCAGTAGCTTGAGCAGCGAAGATTTTTGTGAGGTAAGTGATTTGCGAAAAGTATAGTTTAATGTTAGTCAGGGCCATTCTCTTGTAGAGATTATTGAAAGTCAGATTGCGTTGCGCTAACAAAATATTGTGTGTTGAAAGTCAGATCGCGTTGCGCTAAAAAAATATTGTGTGTCAGGTTAAGCACAGTCGTGTAAAATTGTTCAAAAGGGGACGTTTCAAGATAAAGTACTCAATCTCCAGTGTGGCGTCAAGGATTGCGTGTATTTCAAGAATTTTGATGACTTACTCAGACTGGCCAGTCATCAGCAGCTCTCCAACCTTTTGCTACGGCCCCACTCTGAAGAAGACAACTTTAGCTGCTCGGCGCACTTACTAGTAACGTTGCTAAGTCGTGGAGTGGACACTAGAGGGCTGTGAGCACAATCTGCACAAGCAGTAAGCACGCCTTAGACGCCCCCGGTGACAACTGCGTGCACATGTTTCAGATCAAAGTTTGATTTTAATTATGAATTTTAACAAGATGTTTTTCATGTCAAAAGTAGTTTTTAGTTTCAAACTAATTGTCTTATACGTCTAGACAGTATCCATGTTACGTTTTAATAGCCGGTCGTTGTGGCCGAGCGGTTCTAGGTGCTTCAGTCTGGAACCGCGCGACCGCTACGGTCGCAGGTTCGAATCCTCCCTCGGGCATGGATGTGTGTGATGTCCTTAGGTTAGTTAGGTTTAAGTAGTTCTAAGTTCTAGGGGACTGATGACCTCAGATGTTAAGTCCCATAGTGCTCAGAGCCATTTGAACCATTTTTTTATTACCGCATAGTATCAGTCTGTTTCTCTCCCCTCCCACTTTCCTCCTCCCCTCCACACCAATCACCCATGACGCGTGGGTCTCTATGATTATGTGAAGCGTTTTTAATGAAATGCTTGATGCCACAGAATATTCTTTCTAACTGTAGTGCTGCTCGTTTTATGTTACAGCATGTGACTGTGATTTTTTAAAAAGAATTATGACTTCTCACAGCTCGTGATCAACCAGGTACAGTTTTAAGAACCTCAAATTTAAATACTGTCAATCTACTTATTCGGTAAAATTTTGAAGAATTTTTGACACTTCAAATAATTTTCATGCATGTTATCTACAGAAATAGTTACTTATTAATTTTTGACTTTATTTTATTGTTAGATCTGAAGATGGTCATAAATGTGCTCGGAACTAGTTATCAAGTGTTACTAACTGCAGCTGAGACTGTTACGACAAATATTTTGAAAAATGTTGATAACTTGTTGCTTCTCTCGTGACAGTGTGTCCTCTGGCTCTGAGCACTATGGGACTTAACATCTATGGTCATCAGTCCCCTAGAACTTAGAACTACTTAAACCTAACTAACCTAAGGACATCACGCAACACCCAGCCATCACGAGGCAGAGAAAATCCCTGACCCCGCCGGGAATCGAACCCGGGAACGACAGTGTGTCATCCAGTATTGCAATTCTAGTGGTTAGTTTCTACTTCACTCTGCAAAGAAATACCAACATTACTGAAAGTACAGCACAGTTTCTTAACTTTCTTTTTTAGGGGATACCCTTATTTCTGATTTTTCTTGATTCCCTCCTGATGAACCGAACTTTTTTTTTTACATCGAGTTCTCATTTATTCGAACTATCGTAAGTCTACTGTCCCAATCATATGATAACCGTGTATACTCAGTAACCGGTTATATATCAAACCAATTTTTTTCTACCTCTGCGTAGAAAAGACTATCTGATGCGAATTGTTGAAGCTGTATGTTTTCTTCCTCTGTTGTCCTTGTTTTCGTGTTTTTATTCCACCTGTTATATATTAGGAGCGCAGCGGAGTAACCGCTCTATAATCGTCTAAACTGCTGTGATTAACCATCTGAAAACGACGTGAAGGCCGTGCGGTATACGAACAATACTCCCAGAGTCGCGGCTCAACGATTCGAGTTTAAAACTAAGTTGCGTATTGTGTACTGTACGGAACGGGGAAGTGACGTGTTGGGAACGCTGTTTCCGTGGAAAACTAGACCCGTCAGATCCCCTTCCAGTTCTAAATAAAACATAGTAAATCGGTTTCCCCTGCTAGCAGTCCCGTAAACATCGCTTTCTCCCGTTCTGGTGCCTCGAGATCTTTATCCGTGCTCTTTGTTCGCGGTCGATGACCAACGCGACTTGGCGCAAGAAATACCCGGTGACCTTTTTGCGTTCTTGGCTCTTCCAACGTTGAGGATTCTCTCTATTGTGTGCAGACGCAACAATCCTGGCCGATGTTCTGAGCTCAAATGATGGGCCTTCCAGACGCTTGCCTTAAATTACACTGCTATATTAGAAGACAACACACTCAAACCGATTTGCCACTTTCAGCTGAGCAATTTAGGTGTTCAGAAAAGGAAGGTTACTCTCCTGTTGACAGGACTCAGACATATGTCAAAACACTTTCCCTACATCTATATCCAGACTTTGCAAACCATTGTGAAATGCGTGGCACAGGGTACTTTCCATTTGACCAGGTATGAAAATTTCTTCCCGTTCTATTCATGTACGCACTGCGAGAAGAAATGCTGCTTCAAGGCCGGCCGGTGTGAAGGAGCGGTTCTAGGCGCTCCAGTCTGGAACCGCGCGACCGCTACGGTCGCAGTGCGAATCCTGCCTCGGGCATGGATGTGTGTGACGTCCTTAGGTTAGTTAGGTTTAAGTAGTTCTAAGTTCTAGGGGACTGGTGACCTCAGATGTTAAGTCCCATAGTGCTCAGAGCCATTTTTACTGCTTCAAGATTGTGTGCTCTCTGTAATTAGTCGAATCCTATCTTCGCTGTCCGCATGAGAGCTATGCGTATGGGGCTGAAGTATATAATTGATTCCTCAATTACTTGTGGCACTTGAAGCTTCGCAAGCATCAGCGGTAGTTGATGTGTATGTTGAAGCGCCTGCTAATCCAGGTGTTTACCAGTTCCGAAACGTTCTCCCTTGAGTCAGACAAACCTTTGGCCATTCGTGCTACCTCTTTTTGTATTCCTGAAATAAATGGTTGCAGCTCCGTCATAAGTTGCATCAGGAAGTATCTTTTTTATTTCTTGATGGTGACTAGTTTCGGACGCCTATGTTCAAACCGTGTGACATTACAGGCGACGGCCTATGTACAAAAACTGCCCCTGCAGTGACGATCAAAGCGGCACTATGGCCGACTCAACAACAGTAAATAGACCACAAAGGACAGACTTTGAAGAACTCTTTGTATACGTTGATTTCCATTATTACTATTTTAGATAACATACCGTGAAAGTTTCGGGTACGTCCGTTCGCTCAAATTATTTACGTTATATTTCTTTGAGTATGGCATCACTGCAAATAATGTCACCCGCGACTAAAGTAACTAAAGTTCCGCGCCCTAGCCGTAGACGGGCCAATCGGGCCCGTTCGACCACCGTGTCATCCTGTGTCCGGGGCGTCATTGGATGCTATATGGAGGGGCATGTGGTCAACATAAACCGCTCTCCCGATCGTTGCAACCAAAACTGAGGAGACAGGAATATTGTTTTGTCAGATTTTATTGCAGCACAGTAATTCTGTTTCTCTTCTGGTTTTGATTTTTTTAATAATAAAGGTCCTCAAGCTATAAATAACAGTCTTCATGTTCATCTTAAATCATATCACTAGTATCTTTTTGCTACTCTGTGTGTATGTTTTTCTCTATTAATCTGCATTACTTCACATCTTCGGGTAAGCTGTTAAGTTACAAAAAGGCTTCTTTTTCTGATTTGTTTATCTCGCCCATCAAAGATGGTTAATAAATACTGTGGCAGCTACTGTCCTCAGATAACTGGAAAAGGAAATTTATTTCTGCAGAGTGGTAATTAATTTTTGGTAAATCTCAGGGGAATTAAAAAGAAGCAAAAAAGTTCCGTTATAGATACGGTCAATTTTTTATATTTTGTTAGTTGCAGAAACTTTTTGCCGCCAAAAATAAAAATTGAGAGCAGAAGATCTCAGTCCATTGGATTTATAATTTTGGGAGCATTTAAAGACATAGTGTATTGAAGACCTATTGCTAATGAAGAAATTTTCCGCAGCCATCTTCAATAATGATTTCATCTGATACAGCAGAAGCCTAGAATACAGGATCGAATAAGACAATGCTTGATGCGGCGTTTATAAGATTGTGTTAGAGCATTTCATTTCTCCACCAGTAGAAAACATTTTAAAAGAAAAAATACCTATGGAACCAAGCTGAAAATATGAAAACAAGTAGACAAAAACGAAGCAAACGTGTAACAAGAAAAATATGTCTAACTACGAAAATAAAAGAAATTGACCATATGTACACATAGATTTATTGCTTCTCTTTAAGTCCTCTATCCATTCCACAGACGCTTTCAACATATTACTTAACACCCTGTATATTTCTTCAGTTGTAGCTACAACTCAAACACAAGCAGTATGTATCCTTACTTGCATAACTAGTAGCCAATAAAACGGCACGCTAATATAAAATTACTGGCCTTCGCCATTGCTACATCCACTTACACCGAGGGAGGTGGAGCACTGGCAAGCCACTAAAGCCGTCCGGTCATCCAGATTGAGGTCTTCAGTTATTTCTCTAAATCACTCAAGGCAAATGCTGGGACGGGTCTTTTGAAACGGGGAAGGCGACTGACTTCCTGAACGTTCCCCAGACCAAGCATGTGCTTCGTTTCTAATGACAACCACATCCTTAGGACTTTAATACCTTGTAAGGGGGTTCATTATTTAAGAGGTTTATTTTTCACTACCCTGCTGGAGCAAATGTAATTTTGATGTATTGCTCACGCTCTGCCTGCGATATAAAACATCTCTGCTGCAATAGAATCGCAGGTCAGAGCAGTGTCGGCAGCAGTAATAATCGCACGCTACTACAAAGCAGTCGCAATAGCTCGCTGTTACGGAGAAGTCGTAGTAACTCACCGCTACAGTACAGTTGCTAGCCATGTAAGAGCAGTATCAGTCGCCGCTGGTGCAGCGAATTTCATTCCGATGTAGTGTAAGGTAAACTTTATTATTCTTCATCGCCATGCGCGTATTTAAATTTGTTTCAATCTTTTTGTGATTTGTCGACACTAATTAAGCCAGACTTGTAATGTTAAAATTTATTTTGTAATGGTTTACAGAAATGTTTTCAGTAATAAGGTTTTTCAGAACATAATTTTTTACCAGTAATTTACTTGAATTTAAATATTTTACAAATTTTCCCAGATCATAGTCATGTGTTGGTTAATGATCAGAGGGCCAGCTATGCAGCTGTGTCAACAACCAAAGTCAGTTATTTTTCTAATAATGCAAATCTTAGTCAAATGTTGTTCAGTAATAGTAGATAGGCCAGCATTGCACTAAGCTGTGCCATTTAGGAGCAGATATATAGACAACGTTATCCGGCGGCACCATGATGAGGTAAGGACTTTTCAGTTTATTCAGGTTGATTTCACAGGGCCATGACGTAGCGCTGCTTAGGTCCAGAATTTATCAGTTTCAATTCACAGTCAATTTTGTACCGGAAATTATTACATACGGGAAGGTTACAACCTATCTTCATTTCCTACCGCCACAGTTGCTAAATCCTTAACTATAGCACTACAACCAGTTAGAGTAATGTCATTCGCCACAGTGTAAACCCCTGGGTATTGAAATCCGCAATCGGTAAAATCCCCACACCGTAAAGGCGGGACAACCAAAACACCTACTCAAGACATCAAACTTACTAGAGAAAAATGGAATGGTGTGCTGAATTAATTTACATACAGGTTGCACTTTTCGTTACACATTTGCTTTCCAATTATATCACAATCCAATAATTTAAATGGTAAACAACCTTCACAAAGTCCACTCCCAATGGGAATGGAAATGCCGTATGGCTAGGGCCTCCCGTTGGTTAGACCGTTCGCCTGGTGCAAGTTCTTTCCAGTTGACGCCACGTCGGCGACTAGCGTGTCGATGGGGATGAAATGGTGATGATTAGGGCAACACAACACCCAGTCCCTGAGCGGAGAAAATCTCCGACGCAGCCGGGAATCGAACCAGACAGCCGGCCTGTGTGGCCGAGCGGTACTAGGCGCTCCAGTCTGCAACCGTGCGACTGCTACGGTCGCAGGTTCGAATTCTGCCTCGGGCATGGACGTGTGTGATGTTTTTAGGTAAGTTAGGTTTAAATAGTTCTAAATTCTAGGGGACTCATGAAATGGTTCAAATGGCTCTGAGCACTATGGGACTTAACATCTTAGGTCATCAGTCCCCTAGAAGTTAGAACTACTTAAACCTAACTAACCTAAGGACATCACACACATCCATGCCCGAGGCAGGATTCGAACCTGCGACCGTAGCAGTCCCGCGGTTCCGGACTGCAGCGCCTAGAACCGCACGGCCACCGCGGCCGGCCCTAGGGGACTCATGACCTCAGATGTTAAGTCCCATAGTGCTCAGAGCCATTTGAACATTTTTTTGTTAGGTATGACTTCCGTTGCGCTGGCCATTCAGCTACCAGGGGCGGACTCCCAAAACAACAACCGATTTAAACATAAAACGATCTTGTACATGTATCACAGTAATTAGCAACTCTCTCGAGTGGCCAGCTGAATACAGTTGTTAGCGACTGTAAGGAATGGAAACGTAAGTATAAAGAATTAAAATTTGGTATACACGAAAATCCTGGAAACAGACAAACGTTGAAATCTGGTTATAGTCAGACGAGAGAGGTTTTAAAAACTGAAATTGAGCAACTGGTAACGAATTATCAAGGAAACTCTAAAAAGGATATACCGTGAATCAACATGAACTATAACAACAGTAGAGCTGTAAGTGTTAGTGGGGTTTCTCCATTAACACACGCAACAGACCTGAGGGATATATTTGCTAAGTATGGGAAGCTAGCACAGGGTCAGAGTAAATTCTAAGAAGCCTAAAGCAGGGTGCTACAGTTATGTTGTGATGGCAACGAGTGAAGATGCTACCAAATGTATTCAACATTTGCACGGAACTGAGTTGCGTAGGAGAATATTATTAACGACGCTGGTTAAATGGTTAGGCTTAGGAAATGGGAACATTTCCTAAATGGGGAACATATGTTAAGAGAATTAGAGGTATTGTTAAGGCATTTAAGAGGTCAACCTGCTGGATGGGGTTTCAAATACCGGGACAAATACACTGATCTTTCACAACATTACGACCACCGATCTACTATCAGTATATACCCGTCCAGGCGATAGCAGCGTCAACTGGAAAGGAATGACTGCTAGTCAGACACAAGCATGGAGCATGTAATTTCAGTCAGAGTACTGTCCGTGTTTAGTATGGCGAAGGCGCGCGATCCTCTGAGTTTGACGGACGGCTGACGGCAGATTCTGATGGCCTGGAGGCTCGGGACGAGCATTTTGGAAACTGCACGACTTTTCCGGTGTTCGAGGAGTGCATGGTGAGTGTCTTCAGCACGTGGCGAAACCAAAGTTAAAGCACTTTCAGACGTCGTGGGGTTGGGAGGCTATCCCTCATTACAGACGTCGGACGTCGAAGGCTGGCAGGTTGGTAAAATAGGACAGGTGGTGAACTGTGCGGAACTAACGTCAGACTTCAAGGCTGGGCAGAGTACAAGTGTGTCTGAACACAAAGAGCACAGAACACTCCTAACAATGGGTTTCCGCAGCCGACGACCCATGCATGTGCCAATGATAGCACCATGAGCATCATGACATCGGCAACTGCGACACTGGATATTGGCACAGTGGCAGAGCGTTGCATGGTCTGATGACTTATGTGTGCAGATGTGGTGCCATCTGCCCCCAGCGATCTACCAAGGCCTCACTGCTTCCAGGCCACGACGCTTCGTCGCTGTTATCCGCGCCAACGGTGGACTTGCCGGCTGTTAGGCAGGTGGTTATAATGGTCTGGCTGATCAGTGTATAAAACGTTGAATAACTTTCAAGTAAAATCCAAGAAAGAGCTTTTGTGTTCTAGCGAATATAATAGAGTACATTATGCATTGTAACCCTAACTTTGAAAAATACTTAAATTATAGTGAATACTTAGGAGAATATTTAAGCTTTGAATTCAGTGTTGTAAAGGGTTCACCACGCTGCTGAAGCAAATGTAATTTCGATGTATTGCTCACGCGCTGCCTGCGACAGAAAATATCTTTGCTGCTATAGAGTCGCGGGTCAGAGCAGTCTCGGCAGTTGTTGCAATCGCTCGCTGTTACAGGGTAGTTGCAATCGCTCGCTGCTACAGTGCAGTTGGTACAGCGCAGTTCATAACCATGTATTGTAAGGTAAATTTTATTATTTTTATTGACATGCGCGTAGTTAAGTCACTTGTCTGAGATGTTAATACGAATTTGTTTCAATCTTTTTGTGATTCGTCAACACCAGTTGACCCTGATTTGTAATATTCAATTTTTCATATAATGCATTGCAGATCTTTATCAATAATGTAAAAGATTTTCAGAATATAATTTTTACCAGTCAATAAAGAAAGGAAGGAATAATTTTGCCTTAAGTCATTGCCAATCCCGATCCAGTCATTTATTTAAATTTAAATATTTCAGAAATTTTCTCAGATCATAGTCATCTGTTCTTTAGTAATCAGACGTCCACCTGTGCAGCTATGTCATCAAGCAAAGTCAGTTTTTCTAATAATTCAGATCTCAGACAAATGTTGTCCAGTATTAATACAGTAGATAGGCCAGCATTGCACTAAACTGTTCCAATTACGAGCGGATATATAGACAGCGTTATCCGGCGACACCATCACGAGGAAAGAGTTTTTCAGTTTATTTCTCACGGGCAAATTGGAGATTGATTTCACAGGGCCATGGCGTAGCGCTGCTTACGTCAAAATTTATCAGTTTTCATGGGTTAAGATAGTAACAAAAAAATTATCATTTTTATTTTATACGAGAAGGTTAGACTCTATGTCAGGGAAGACTGAATACTAACGGAGATACTGATTGTGTTGTGGCGTTAAGCATCATTGTAATATGCGTATTAATGTTGTAAGTAGGCTGTTTAGGTTTTTTTTATTGGTAACGCCACCTCTGTATGAAAATCACTGGCTGTGCTGTGTGCAGCCTGTGGCTGTTTTGCATTGTTGTAATACTCGCCATTGTAGTGTTAGGCAGCTGGCTGTGAACAGCGCGTAGCGTTGCGCAGTTGGAGGTGAGCCGCCAGCAGTGGTGGATGTGGGGAGAGAGATGGCGGAGTTTTGTAATTTGTCATGATATCAAGGTAAATACATTGTTTGTTCTCTATTAATATCTTTCATTTGCTAACTATCCCTATCAGTAGTTAGTGCCTTCCATAGTTTGAATCTTTTATTTAGCTGGCAGTAGTGGCGCTTGCTGTATTGCAGTAGTGGGAGTAACCAAGATTTTTGTGAGGTAAGTGATTTCTGAAAAGTACAGGTTAATGTTAGTCAGGGCCATTCTCTTGTAGAGAATTTTGAAAGTCAGATTGCGTTGCGTTAACAAAATATTGTGTGTGGAAAGTCAGATTGCGTTGCGCTATAAGTATTGTGTGTCAGGTTAAGGACAGTCGTGTAAAAAAATGTTCAAAAGGGGACGTTTCATATGGCGACCCTGCCAGGATACCTCACTGGAATCTTCTGATTTTTTCCTTGTAGTTTGTGTAATTAGTGTAGATTCTGTTTATTGCTAGCGCGTAATTATAGAGAGAATTTCCTTTGTAGTTGCAGTCTTTCATTGTTGTACAGTAAAACAGTTGTGGGATGCATGTAGATTTACACCAAGTATTTCGCAGCTGCAATTAACTAGATATTATTTTCAGTGCTATGTTAATGTGTTTTCTTATTTTTGCTCTTCAAATTGTGTTTTTCTGTGTTGTCGTGTGAAATACTGTGACAATAATGGCGTGTGAAAAACGTAACACTAGGCTCCAAAGCAAACTGAGAAATAATAGTGACGACGAGCGTAGCTTGCCAGCACCACTGTGTAATGAATTAACAGATGTTCAAAGTAATAATTTGGTAGCTGTGCATAGGGAAATGGAGCGGGCTGCAAACAATGGTGTAGACAGCGAAACAATTAGAGAACAGGGAAGCATTATCGATCGATCGGTCGGCGACAGCTCGCCTCAGGAATCCGAAACGACAGGAAACAATCTCGCAAATGCTGTGAATTCAGGATTTGGGTCCTCACCGTTTTCTCAAATGAGTCAAGACACATTTTCTGCTTGTCAAAATGTGAATGTTTCCGGTGCAAATTCACTGCCGAAAAGCACTGAGGAACATGTTCCAGACACCAGTGCATTGTTATTACAATTAATACAACAAATGGGACAAACACAACAAAAGCTTAAAAAGTTAGACACAACGCTCGAACAAAATCAGAAACAAATGGGACAAAATCTTCAAAAATTAGACACAATTGAACAAAATCAGAAACAAATGGAACAAAATCAGAAACAAATGGAACAAAATCAGAGTCAAACACAGCAACAGCTTCAAAAGTTAGACTCATTGGAGCAAACTCTTGAACAAACACGTGCGGATTTAACTAATGAGTTACATCACATTGAATCGAAATGTCAAAAAGTCTGTAACGACGTAAAAACACAAATTTGTGAGCATTTCCAACCTATTTTTTCGCGGCATGAAAATGCACTACAGAATCACGAAGTAGCCATAAAAGAACTGCAAACTACTGTTCATGAAAATCATGAGACCTTGCAAGCTAAATTTGACTCAGTTGCATCTACCGATTCGGTTACGCAACTTGCAAAAACCCAGGAAAACTTAAAAGACACAGTAGAAAGACACATGGAGGAAATTAGTACATTATCAGAGAAAGTAGTTGAACTTTCGGATCAGCTAAATAATTTATCTACGAAGGTAGATGATAATCTGAATGACACAAAACCGGTAGTCTTTAATGACACAGAAGAGTGCGAACAAATTAGGAAATTCAAACAAAATCAGAATCAATTTAATACGCAACACCAAAGAGAAATCCGCGAAGTACAAGATCAGCTGACACAGGTAGTACAAGAATTACGTATTTCGGAGGACACTCGCGCCCCAATACGGGAAGAGGGACTTAGCAATATGGAACAGCCACAAAATAATAACACAGGACACTTCGGAAATTATGACAGAAATTGGCAAGGCACACCGAATTTTGAGATGGAACTGCCGAAACGACGTAATAATGACCGATATGCGACTCGCCGACATGATGACTTTGACTATAAGCTGTTCATTACTACACGTAAATTCAAAACGTTTAAAAATTCTGCCAACGACATTCATCCACAAGCGTGGCTCCATCAATTCTCTCATTGTTTTCCACCTAACTGGTCATTAGAACACAGATTAGAATTTATGTGTGGCTATTTAGAGAATGAACCAGCTGTAAGAATGCGTTCGGTCATTCACGATTGTCATAGTGAAGGAGAATTTTACCATGCCTTCCTCTCAGCATATTGGTCTCAAGCCACACAAGACCGAGTAAAACATGGCATCATAATGATGAAACATTTCGAACAATCTGAATTCTCCAGTCTTGTGAAATATTTTGAAGACATGTTGCACAAGAATCAGTACCTGTCAAACCCATACAGCCCCTCAGAACTCATCCGCATTTGCTTAATCAAACTGCCTGAACATTTGCGACATATTATTTTGGCAGGACGTTGCAAAGACGACATTGAAGCATTTCAAGGACTCTTACAAGAACTAGAAATTGACACTGACAATCGCGGAACGCACGAGCACAACAATTACAGATCACATCCGTCGCAATTCCGCGATGAAAGAAATAATAACTGGACGCGACAAGGCTATTCTCACAACACAAATCGTGACCGAAACAGACACCACCCGTATAACAACCGTTGGCAGAGTAGTAATAATTACAGGGAAAGATCACCTCTCCGCGGTAATGACTATCACAGAGACAATCAGAGAAACAGACAATATGGGAACCAAAACAATTATTATTACGAGGGACAGAATAACTTTAGACGCAACGGTCCAACGCGCAGTTACGATTCAGGGAGAAATTCTCCACCACTTAACCGACAAGAAAGAAACCACAGAAACTACCGACATGACGACAGACGATGTGATCGTAACGACAGACCTGAATTGCATCAGAACTGGCGGGATTCAAACAGAGCTGGGCCCTCTCGGCAAGGCGAATTTGTAGAAGTTCGGTCTCCTAATCCGAATAACGACGCGCGCCAGCAAAGAAACAGACAATGACTCGCACAGCAGGCAGCCGCGTGCGCCCGCTGGCTCCGAGAAAAATAACACAGACGCTAACCTTGAGAAAAATTCCAGTATTCTTTACCGACGTATACCACTTGATAATTGCGTTAAAGTTGAAACTCTGCGTACTAGGAAGAGCAAAGGTTTACACCACATTTCACATGTAACACCGTTTATTGAGAGATAATGTGCTTTTTTAACTTGAGATTTTAATGCAACATTTTGGTTTATTTGAAAATACATTCTGGATTTAAAGTGCTTTCTGAGAGATACTAGATGACACAGTGGTTAGTTTATGTGACAGCTACAGGATTTTATCACGACGTTACTAATGAGTGACAATTTACAATGTTGCTTTTGCGGTGTATCTGTTTTATATCTGCACAGTTTTTCGGCATTATTCAAGAAATTAAAACATGTTTTAGTAGTAACTTTTGTGGTATAGCAACAATGAGACAGCCTTTTCCGTAGCACAACAATACGTTACAGCACAATACTTTCTTCATCACAACAATAAGCGTAATAACTAAGATATCTATACGCAAAGCATTTCACTTTTGTGTATCATCAGGTAAGTACATTGACTTCTGCAGAACTTAGCTTTCGGAGGACGATAACTACGGCACTTCCACAGAGATTATCTTACAACATGACGCACAGTTTAGCGCTACAGGACACGTATTTGAGTGATTAATTTTGTACTTCAAACATTTATTTTTTAAGATTTTTAAATTGCAAAGAAAGTTTTCCGTCATACATTTCATTCCATTGCTGTAATTTGTAACACCTGAGGGTATAATTACATTTATCCTCAGGAGGGTACACGCTTACTTTGTGTACCATGTGTTTGGCAAGCACAAGGAGCCCTAGCTAATATGGTATTTGCTTATACAACTTTACATATCGGTACCATATTTCTCCAACACAGAATTACACAGCTATCTGATTATTTGACAGAGAAACAAACATTTTTTTTTTTACTACGTCAGTGACAGATGTTTACGCAATTACACAGTTGGATAACTTCACACGTATGAAATTGTATTTTGTCTGTACTTTGTGAACTGTTCATATTTTTTTTTGGAACCATTGTGATACTATGAGAGCTTTGAATGATGTATTTGGTATGGGATCATGATTTTAAAGTACGTTTGAGGTTGATGACACTATTGAAATGAGCAGAGAATTTTTTTAGGTTTTGAAATTATTGGAGGAAGCTACGACGTTTTTGAGATTTGACTGAGGTTTTATGATGTTATTATTACGACGACGATGTGTATTATGCTGCTGAGGTATGTTTATGGTCAAGAAGCTGATGCTA
Organism: Schistocerca nitens; assembly: GCF_023898315.1. Lineage (NCBI taxonomy): Eukaryota > Metazoa > Arthropoda > Insecta > Orthoptera > Acrididae > Schistocerca > Schistocerca nitens. Next base: position 791,475,086 of record NC_064618.1, on the reverse strand, counting down.
TATGAGGAATTTGATTATGTGTCGACGATATATATATGTGTAATAAGGTAAGGAGTAATGAATAGTGATTTAGGGACTCTGCTTTGTGGAAAAGGATGTTGGAAACCAAGAATCGTATTTTAGAATTATGAAATGTGTGTAAATGCGTGAATGTATCACAATGCCGACGAAAATTTTTTGGACACTGTTATATTCATGGGATTTTGTTTTTACAGGTTTGCAACGCTAATTCTTGACCTGTGAAATATTTTTATTTAAGACTGCCATTGTAGCGGAAACTGCTGTCGTAAATATTTCCGTACGAAAGTTAAGTGACCACCTGCACGTAATACGTCGTGGGCACACAGCTGTGTCAGACACCAGGCCGACAGCCGCCCGAAAAAAAAAAAGCCATTAGCCTTCCAGCGGCACAGGTAGAAAAAAAAAAGGGGAAGCCATTATCCTCGCTTGACGTTCCTTTGTAGAAAGCATCGCAACATTTCACGGCTATTGTCGTGCTAGTTGAGAGAAATGCCATATGGCGACAGAAATGCCTAATGAAATGACGAGAAATATTTTTACATCTGCACACCTGATTACGACAAGCGTCTTTCTACGAGAGTTGAGAGAATTTCTAACTTATGAAATGTCACATGACTACTGAATGATTATTTTATGCTTTACTTTGTACATAGTTGCTTATTTCATTTGATATCTAGTTTCCAGCTGTGTTGCAGCATTGGTTTCATAAAAAAAAAAATTCATTTGCTAATGTGAACACTTTCTGTCAACAGATCTATTAAATAATTACTTTATGACCCACATTCTTCGAAAAAGGAGCTCTTGGAATGGAAAGAACAATAAGAAGGGACTAGTAACAGTTACTGCACACATAATTTTCTTTTCAAGTACATGGTAATATTTTTTTTACAATAAGTTGTTGTGGTGCACCACTTTAATTACATAGACATTAAGATGTGATTATACATTTCCCTTATCTGCATTGTTGTCTTTACTGTAATATTTTTCTGCTTGAGCGTTGTCATGTTTAGATATAATTTATTGCTTTTGCTTCTGCTGTTTGCCAGGCATAGTGTTATTGAATTTGACTTTGTATTATTCTGTTAAGCCAGTTTTACTAATGATTTAATTTTATTGTTTGCTGCACATTGCCTTAGATTAGTTGTAATATTACAATTGCTTTGCTAATTTCTTAATACTGCTTGCTTCGCAAATCTGCGTTTTTTTTCATTGCTGTTTATATTAATTGTTTTATGTGATACTGCACTGCCTCGTCCCTTGGTATATATATCTGAGCTCAGTAGATTTAAGTTAGCTTAAGAGGGGGTAGACTATATAAGAGAACAAGTTGTGATGAATTGGAAGAAATACATTGAAAATCTATAAGAAAATGGTTTGGCCAAAACAGTATTTTGAAAGAGGATATGAACAAAAAAGTAGGTTTTAGGGACAACAGGTTTAGGTAGGATTTTCTTGGAAATAAATGATGAAGTAAGATAATGGAAAATAAATAATGAGGTAAGAAATATGTGAACATATATATATATATACAGAAAGCATGCTTGAATAGGATTTTTTTGGTGGAAACAAATGTGGAAATAAGACGAAAGATCTATGGAATGAAGTTTTGGGTTGGACTGCAGTACCAAAAGTTACACTGAAAACGAACCCTATCCATTCCTTTTGTGTCATCCCTCTATGTGTTTGTGTACCCTTGTGTATTTGTGTTTTTCCTGTCTTTATGTGTTTAGCTGATTAGAGCTATGTTGTAGAATTTTTCTAATACTATGTTATTTACTTGGTAAATTCTGTTTTGTTGCTCATATGTGGAAGTTGATATTCCAAAAGTTATTCTGATCTTTATGTATGTACTTATGTCATTATTTTTGTAACACTGATGTATATGTTTATTTCTATTCTTTTGTAAAGCCCCTATTACTACGAATGTAATCTCTACTATTATGTTTTTAATGATGTATTTTGTACCTTTGTAATTGTATTCTTATGTTATAAAATTGTAATTGACACCAGGTCATCAAATTAAGTAACTTGTAAGTTACATTTCACTGCACACGTTTCTATTGGTCATAGTATATGGACAATATGTGAGGAGTAGGGACTGTTAGTGTTTGCACGTGTGTTAATAATTCAGCAAGGGACTGGATAACAGCATTGCTTGTTCTAAGGACAATTCCAACAACTTTGTGAGTGCACAAGTGGTGGTTATGGACTTGTTATATTATCCGCAAGACTCTTCAATGGTGATTGTGTACCTGCACAGTGACAACAGATGGCTGCTGGCCATCTCTACAAGGACTACAGTGGGTCTGCGCCTCTGGTGGCCCACCAGTACCATCGTCTCTACAAGGACTACAGTGGGTCTGCATCTTTGATGGCCCACCAATACCATTATTTCTACAAGGACTGCAGTGGGTCTGCACCTCTGGTGGCCCACCAATACCGTAATCTCTACCAGGACTACAGTGGGTCTGCTCTGTGATGACCAACCCACCAATACTCTTCAAAACTTCGACTGACTCCGCTGTGGGTTTGCTCTCTTGTGGCCCATTACCTGTCAGCATGTCGAGAGTCAGCACTGTCTTTCCGTTGGAAGGACAACGATACTTCTTCAAGACTGCATGGAAATCCACTACTTCCATGTGCATTTTCTTTTACTGCTCAGACTTTGAGAAAAACACTGCAATGTGATGAATGATCAGGACTGTCTTTATGGACTGTGAGAAAATTTTAGCTTTTGACCAACATTGTATCAATAAGTGTGTGCATTTGATTTCTTTGTTATTGTAATTGTGAAAAAAAATTTTAACAAATATGTATTGGCCAGTGCCCAACAAAATTTGTAAAATTTTTTGTGGGGAGCATGGGGGCTATGTAAGTAGGCTGTTTAGGTTTTTTTTATTGGTAACGCCACCTCTGTATGAAAATCACTGGCTGTGCTGTGTGCAGCCTGTGGCTGTTTTGCATTGTTGTAATACTCGCCATTGTAGTGTTAGGCAGCTGGCTGTGAACAGCGCGTAGCGTTGCGCAGTTGGAGGTGAGCCGCCAGCAGTGGTGGATGTGGGGAGAGAGATGGCGGAGTTTTGTAATTTGTCATGATATCAAGGTAAATACATTGTTTGTTCTCTATTAATATCTTTCATTTGCTAACTATCCCTATCAGTAGTTAGTGCCTTCCATAGTTTGAATCTTTTATTTAGCTGGCAGTAGTGGCGCTTGCTGTATTGCAGTAGTGGGAGTAACCAAGATTTTTGTGAGGTAAGTGATTTCTGAAAAGTACAGGTTAATGTTAGTCAGGGCCATTCTCTTGTAGAGAATTTTGAAAGTCAGATTGCGTTGCGTTAACAAAATATTGTGTGTGGAAAGTCAGATTGCGTTGCGCTATAAATATTGTGTGTCAGGTTAAGGACAGTCGTGTATATTGTTCAAAGGGGACGTTTCATAATGTTAATGAATATTTGAGTGGAGTATTAAGCAATGAATAAGTATTTAAAATTATTATGTCAATTATTATCCGTCGAAAGGGCAAAGTCAAGTCACGAACTTTTTGTGGTCACTGGCATGCAACGTTATGTAGATGCAAAGTATTTACAAGTAAGGAATATATTAATTAATGGAAATGTAGAAAGCATAGACTTCAGATGCAGTTATTGCCCTAAGCCAGGCGATACTATGTGAAGTCATGTTCAGGGCACCATGAACCATAGGAAATGCGGTGTGCCTCACGTTAACCAGTGAGAGAACTGGCAAAATACTTTTTGTTCAGAAAGATTTACCTTATTTACTTACCAGGGGCACAACAGCCTCATTTATATGTTTGCTTACTTATTTATTATTGAAAAGTAAATAACTAAGTTAAGGAAATTTAAATATTTATGTAATAGTCGTATAACTAACGCTATTAAGCATCCGATCGTTTTCAGCTGCTGAGGCATAAATTCCTGAAGGTATAAAAGGAAGGGAGGAGGCGTTACAGACTTATACTGAACGTTGTTTTGAAGTCAGAGTGGGCACCATTTTAAGTAGCCCATAACATTAGCAGATTACTGTTTACGAGTGCTTCTTTTTCATTGTTTTTGTCGTGTGTGCGCAATAACTGTTTTAAATACAAAAATTATAAAGCTTACACGAATAACATTGTGCCAGGAAGGCAATTTGGAAGGATTTTCTGTTACTGATTATGTATTTACTCTAGTAATACGACACAGTCAGAGTGAGGTCACAGGGCAGTGTCACCGCAGTCAACTATGGGGGTATGAATGCGGCGAACCTAACGTCTTGGGCTAATTAAGATGGCTGACATCGAATTCAAGTTTGTGACGTAATGCCACCTCCCCTCTTTTTTTACCTCCATGCATAAATGCATAGAGTAATTATCTCTGGAGTGAGCATTCACATGCGCAGAACAGGTTTTGTGTTGTCAACATACATTGCCGGCCTGGTCACGTGATCTCGGGACGTCGTGTGTTTGTCCGTATAGCGCCCTGTATGTTTAGAATGTCACTACATCCCTAGTACAGACGGATTCTTTTCGTAAGTGTCGTGGATTATTTATATATGTTGCGCAGACATTTTAACAGTATCCATTTGATACCGGGAATAAACCAGCTACGTAACTTTTAAGGGCATGTGATATTACATTCTGCTTCTTTGCGATAGGTGTCACGGTTCAGATGCACTCGAGTTTTGGTAGTTTTCGGTATAATACGGCACTTTATAGTATTGCAGAGCCTGACGTACATTTTTGCAGTGATAGTCCTGCAAAACGACTTGACAGTACGCTAGTACTTTTGCAAGTGTCCGAAAAACACCGAATTTGCCACACATTAGCGATGATATCCCTGCTAATTCGTCCTTTTTTCTTGTATTTCTGCGTATTTATTTTCTCGTTTTTGCGACCTAAAGCACAATTTTTCTTACTGGTGGCACTTTGAGGTATTTATTTAACACATTTTAAGTTGCTGCTCCCAGTTTATTAATAAATAGTAGACTGAATAATCAATATACATAATCGACAAGTCACTGATAAATGCATGGACGATAGTAGTTACTGAAACCACTAACCATTCCCTTTCCTGTTCCACTAGCAAATTTACGAGAGGAAGCGATTGTTTGTAAGCTTTTGTACAAGCAGTAATATCTGTTATGTAGTCATAAAATCGTAGAAAAATAGGTCCACAGAGTCAAGCCTTAATTATAAGGCGTCTCGAAATTTTTAAACATATACAGTGTGTCTTACTAATACGATAACTATAATTAGAGCTACATGGTTTGTACCCATGAAAAGTTACTATCCCTCCTTTCACATATTTTTCTTTACATCCGTAGCAACAAAAGTAATTCACCCTCGCTATTACACTATCAACAAACGGTGAAACACAAAAAAAGCTCTTGATATTATAAACTTCAAACGCCGCAGAAAGCACACACGCACAGCGAAGTCCCGAAAACACGTGACAATCCTGGTTTAATGTTGACAACATGCGCAGAACGCAATGCTCACTCCAGAGATATTTACTCTATGCATAAATGAAGCTGTTATAATAGAATCTTTGGTTTAGCGCAACAGAGCATATGCATAAGTTAAACAAAATTCTTTCAGACGCTAGTGTATAGTTGCATAGCCGTTTTAGTGAATCTGATGATCAAATGAGTGAATATTTCAGTCAGTATTGTGAAGTTCCTTAGTAAATGACACTTTAAAATGTTTGCTCAGAAAAATAATTAAGTATTAATAGTAAATAAGAGGAATTCTGTACTGGTGCGAAATACAGTCTTTGCATTCGTAAGAATCTGTTGTCTTAAGAATAATGTGTGTATTGGGAATTCAAGAAATCCGAATTAAGTTACATTAGCACATTTAAATACGTGGAGTGAAAGATGTATTCCCAGTACCGACATCTGAAAGGAATAAGGCGATGGCGGACAAATAAATGGTATTATATACGAATAAAGAAGTGAATTAATGTACTCGTAACTGATGATTTATTCCTGTCACTGCCACATGTCATAATGCAAAGTAAAATTATTTACAGAGTAGGTCAGCAGCCTGGACACGACATAAAGGAAATATAAGCATCAGTTAGTATTTTAACGTAAAGAAACGATGTGTATTTACTTGTCGTTAATTGTATTCTGCATTGAGATTAAGATGGAATGTTAGGAAGCTGTAGAGTGGCCAAGTAACACCAGGGTACAGAAAATTTATAAAGAAGTCAAATGCATTTATGTTACTTGCGTTTAAGATGAAGAAATAATTGACGCTATTATACTCGTATCTTAGGGTTTTTGAACGTATGCTTTGTGTGAAGTGAGGGTTAGGCCACTGGTGCAGATTTTTATAAAACATGATCAGTCACTTTATGGACCCGTATGTATGATGCTGATATAATTGAAGGCAGTGACCCACAGATCTGATTCTACTATTGAAATATTAAAAAAAGTTACAATTTAAAAATGTACAAAAGCTACGATTTACAATTCATCCAGCCTGTGACTCGTTCGACCATCTCAACAATTTAGACGGTATTGTTTTGTTGGAGAGGGGATGCATGTAAAGTTTTGCTTATGACGACCGTCAGTAGCCTACGTTAATTTTACTCCTCTTATAAATAACAAAGATAGGAGAATGTACTGAAAACCTTTGCTGAGCGACCGGAGGAAGTCAGACGTATGGGGTTTATTGTGTGGTAATTTGTGGTATAAAATGTTCTAGAAAGAGTTATTGCCACTCCATTTAGTATCCAGAAGTTCCTGGGGAGATATAGTACCCAGCCAGAACAGTGTGTGTGAAGACAGCAAGTCGACAATACTGGTCCGCCATGGAGCGTTGGGACACCAGTGCTGCAGTTAAAAAAATAAAAATAAAAGATGTAAGAGTTAGTCTTTGCTCTGTCTGACTGACTGACGGCCATAATACTTTACGTTGCGTCCTTGAGATATTACTTAATATTGAACCAGAAACTTTATTATGTTTAAGTTAATGTTGAAACTTATTTGAATTGAAACATTTAAGGATAGACAGGGAAATATAAAGCGCAAGGCGTATTCGAAAATATATTTTAAAATGTGTTAAAGCGTTTCTCTTCGATCTTGCTTGAAGATGTCTTTGTGAAAGTATTGTAGCGCGATAAGTGAACTGAAGGTTAATATGCTGAGCAGTTTTGTTTCAATGTGGTTGAAAAATTACTGGCAGGGCAAAGTACTTATTCTTAGGAAAAGCTGTAATCTCTGAGAGAAAGTTGAGCTTTAGATTCGCGTAAGGAAGAAGTGGTTTAACAATGTAGTGAGATGAGAACCCAGGACCCAAGTATTAACACTTCGGTTTAATAAACCGTTGGCATATTTTGATGATTTAAATATTTGGCCATTGTCACAGGCAGCTTCAACTGAGTGAAAGAATTTAATTATTTTATGAGCGCTCAGGATTGGGAGTCTGTGAGCTGATGGTTTCAAATATATTATTACACACTTCCCGACAGGAGAAACGCCACATGCTGCTGTAGGTAAGAAAATAGTAACATCAGAAAGCTGTACCGAAATCCAGGAAGACGTGATGCGGATAGGCGCTTGTTACAGGGCTAGGAAGTTGACCGTCAGCGCAAAGTGATAAGTTGGGGTATTATGGAATACCCTTTACTTTCGTAGCTGTCTCTTCAAACTGAACTCATTCTTAGATCTCAGACGTTCTTTATAATACATTTCAACTATCTCGAAATAAATACTTAAAACACTTGTATTTATCTTAATAAAATTAAAAGAATACGCACAAGGAATTAAAGTTTTAAGTTGCATTTGGAGGTCAATATAGAATAGTCGGGAAATCTGAAATACGGTGGTAAAAATGCATATAATCGTGTAAATTTGGAGAAAAGTATTTTCAATGTTCACAAAACATATTTATAACATTGATCTTAATATAAATTATTGAAACAATTATCAGTAAAGGAAAAAATAATTTTATTCGGTAACAAATATGTTGAGTTCATTAACTTCAAATCGTGGTTCTGAAACAATTATTTGTTTATCTAGTATAAGTGATTCTTTTGCGTTCATCTATTTGCGGATGAAGAAATGTAATCTTCCTTCTCAGGACATGCTCAGTCGAGGTAGGCCCACACTTTACCAAGTATTCTGTACTGCCCGACACCCCATTTTGAATTACACAGCGTAAAAACGCACCAACTGCATCTATAGCCAAAAATCGCGTGACACATAACGACCTACTACTGTTTTACTAAACAAATTGCATAGTTTTAATTGTTAGTGTAAATTTTAAATAATTATCACTTGTTTTTTGAAAACTGAGCTGTAAAAATTTTGTCAACTACGAAAACAAATATTCTGCGCCCTAACTCACACTATGTCTGGAGACTGCGTGGACTCGCTACAGAGCACCTCGGAAACATTTTTATGTAGTTTATGCATCTCCTGCTTATTAAGACCATTCGATGGAGGAAAAATCATGGTATTCCATTTGCCCGACTATTCTATAATACCTGTAGTTCATCTATGTACGACATTCTGAGAACAAGTAGATGGAATTATACTATTGGAACCAAATCGCTGGAAATGGTAACAACAGCAACGGCGAGTACCGTTTCAGAGCGACCTAAGTTTTGACGATATTTTAGAAATAGCTGTTGCCAGGTTAATATTCATTGGGGGAATACCAGGGAATTGTAGCTCAACCAGGTAAGAAGTGGCTTGGAGAACAATCGTTAGAAGGAATCTTGATAACTGATCGTGAATATACGGTCCTTAGCAGATAGGTTTAATAAAGAACATACAGGATGGACGAAATTTAACTTTTTTAATATTAAACTAATTTTTATAAAAAAATATTCCTTACGGTGGTAGAATTTACTACATTTATTACATTATATACGTCAATGGCTATGGCAAAATGTCTAACCTTCCCCGTGCGCGTGCTCAGCTAGCATCCCGGTGCGAAATGTGGCGATCCGTGATACAAATACAGAGATGGTGGCGAATTGTGAAGGGACCTCGTACCTCCGTAGATTGAAAGACCATAAGGAACTGCCACTCAAAGCTAATGGACGCCTATTCTGTATCACATGTTTGGAGAAGCTGTCAACCCTCAGCATCCAGGACGAAGGAAAATGTGCGCCTGGTTCAGAAATTGTTCACTCAAGTTCTTAGAAATCACAGAGGCAGGCGCTTCGCAAAGATGGTTTCACTTGACACACGAATCCGAACTGCTCTAAGAAAGAGTTGAATTCCTGTCTACTGTCAGGAATTACCGTCAGAAGACTGTGATCGTCGAGTGGAATATGGGGAGATGATGCTTGCTTGGTATGGAGGTTGGTTCGATATTTTCGGTAATACCCTGTGATCAGATGAAGCAGTGTTTTGGGTTTGGTGGGTCTGTTAACCGACACAATTACTATTGGGCAATAGAGGATGCGAGGGTGGTTGCTGAACAAAGCTGACATCGCCCAACATTCACAGAGTGGTGCGACGTTACATTCACGAAAGTTATGGGTCCGTATCTCATTCGAGACGCAATGAATGCAGAACGTATCTTCACGTGGTTGAAAATTATGTTCACGGTATTATAGGCACGTAGAACAATTACAACGAGCTAATCTTTATGCAAGATGGACAGTGGCTGGAAACTCTGGACGCTAGTTGGAGCATCGTGGACCTCTCGAATGACAAGCAGGGAGTACTGACCTACCGCACTGAGATTTCTTCCTCTGGGAGTGAGCAAAAGAAGAAGTTTATCGCGTAAACCGAAAAACTCTTGACGAACTGGAGGAGCAAATTCGCCAAGTTCCTGGAAACGTACCGCTCTATTATCTGCAGAAGCCTCTTGCAAGCATTCACATTCGTTTATAAAAACGTAGATGATGATGGTGCCTATGTTGAATTTTAACAATGCATAAAAATTTTACCACTGTAAGGACTAAAATGTTTTTTGTTTCATGAAAATTTGTTTGGTACTAAATCAGCTGTAACCAATTTTTAATAGGGAGTTAATTCTCGCCCACCCTGTAGAGAAGATTCATATAAGATCGATACATTTCATGATAACTTTGTTTAGTATGCGCGAGAGTGTCATGGAGCTGCTCACCGAAGTCCGTTGGCAGACACTGTAACCGCGGAGAAATATAGCGCTGCAATTCCGAGAGCGAACGTTACGATAAGAGTCAGGCAGCTTATTACTTCCTCCGAGGTATGTATCTCGAAACGACCATGACGGGAAAGTAGGTAGCATTTGACATCACACTGGTGTTTACCGAGATATATTCTTTCCACGAATTAAACACCGATAACAGGAAATGAGAGTCTGTAACACACCGTAACATGTTTTCTTCAATATACAGGGTGACGCAAGAAATGTGTCACAACTTTTTTTAAAATGAATACTTCACTGTAAAGAAAAACTCAAAAGAACATATACTTCCATGGTAAACACTCAGTGGAAAATTGTTCTAACTCAGCCCACGTTCAGTATCTCCACCATTTTGATTCCCAACTTCCCTCACACAGACACTAATGGTAGCGATAATTCTTCCGCAATTTCACTGCACTATTTTCGACGTTATTTAACGGTTTTTTGCTGAGTAATTGTTCTCTAAACAGCATCCCACACGAGCAAACCGGTTGCCACTTTACCTGACGTTTCTCGTACCATAGGTAATTGGGCTACGCACGGGTCTGCTTAAAAAGAATAGCTCGATGTAGTCATAGGGTTGAGGTGTGCTGATCTGTTTTCATGTCCAGCAGGTAACTAGCTGGAAATGATAATCTGTAGCTGTGATCCTGCTGTCAAATAGTCTGTGCGTTGAATAAAATGTTCTCGGGTTTCCAACTGCGTCAATTGCTTAAAACTACACGAGCTTTCGGCCAAGCACTCCTTGGCCATTGTCAAGTGTTATGACTGCCAGTGGGCTGCTGGTGTGACTGTGCCGATTGTGACGTCACTGGTGCCCGTGACATTGCCATATATGGGCATGTTTTGAGTCGGCGTTCGATGTGCCCTCATCAACCGCGCGATCGCTGGATCCCACGCAGCGCTGAGCTGCAAGCCACCGTCTCTATTCGGGGTGTTTGCGGTAATTTTTATTTCAATAGCTTCCTTTATTAAACTGTCTCAGAAGCCGTTAGTGCGAGCCACGACAGACGTATCGTCAAATTTTATGTGGTGACCGTTTTCTAACGCATGCTCAGCCAGCGCAGATTTCTCTGGATAGCGTAGGCGGTAATACCTATCATGTTCTTTCCTGCGTTGTTCCACAGTGCGCACTGTGGAATATCACGTATCAAGATATTGTACAATGCCGCCGGGATGTGTGAAGTGCTGCGGAGAACGTGACAGCCGTCTGTGCACATGTCCCAAAGACGAGGCACCTACTTGCTGCAACTGTTGCATTGCCCATCCAGCCAACTACAGAGGCTGCAGCGCACACAAGAATGTGTGAAGAATACAGAATGAGCCTTCCACCTCTTGATGAGGAGTCTAGCCAGCACCGACAGCAAAGGCCTCGTACTTATACAGTGAAGACAGTCCAAGTGGAACCGGGAGAGCCATGGAAGCCGCGTCTTCTGGCACGGCGAGCCGCTGAAATACTGCCAGGAGCTCTTATGTCTGACGTCGTTAAGGGCATCGCCTACATCAGCTCGCTAGAAGAATAGGCTGACGATGGAACACCAAAGAGAACTTACAGTTCCACACAGTAAATGGAATAACACCATTAATAAATATAGACTTTTATCAGAAGTCGGTAGCTAAGGTCGAATATTCAAAATTTCTAGGTGTATGCATTCATGAGGGGTTGAACTGGAAAAAACACACTGAAGATCTGCTGAAACGTTTGAGTTCAGCTACTTATGCTATTAAGGTCATTGCAAATTTTGGCGATATACATCTCAGTAAATTAGCTTACCACGGCTATTTTCATTCTCTGTTTTCGTAAGGCAGCATATTATGGGGTAACTCATCATTGAGTAAAAGAGTGTTCATTGCACAAAAGCTTGTAATCGGAATAATTGCTGGAGCTCATCCAAGATCATCCTGCAGACACTTATTTAAAGAGTTAGAGATCTTCACTCTAGCCTCACAATATATATATATATATATATATATATATATATATATATATATATATATATATATATATATATATACAGGGCTATTACAAATGATTGAAGCGATTTCACAGCTCTACAATAACTTTATTGTTTGAGATATTTTCACAATGCTTTGCACACACATACAAAAACTCAAAAAGTTTTTTTAGGCATTCACAAATGTTCGATATGTGCCCCTTTAGTGATTCGGCAGACATCAAGCCGATAATCAAGTTCCTCCCACACTCGGCGCAGCATGTCCCCATCAATGAGTTCGAAAGCATCGTTGATGAGAGCTCGCAGTTCTGGCACGTTTCTTGGTAGAGGAGGTTTAAACACTGAATCTTTCACATAACCCCACAGAAAGAAATCGTATGGGGTTAAGTTGGGGGAGCGTGGAGGACATGACATGAATTGCCGATCATGATCTCCACCACGACCGATCCATCGGTTTTCCAATCTCCTGTTTAAGAAATGGCGAACATCATGATGGAAGTGAGGTGGAGCATCATCCTGTTGAAAGATGAAGTCGGCGCTGTCGGTCTCCAGTTGTGGCATGAGCCAATTTTCCAGCATGTCCAGATACACGTGTCCTGTAACGTTTTTTTCGCAGAAGAAAAAGGGGCCGTAAACTTTAAACCGTGAGATTGCACAAAACACGTTAACTTTTGGTGAATTGCGAATTTGCTGCACGAATGCGTGAGGATTCTCTACCGCCCAGATTTGCACATTGTGTCTGTTCACTTCACCATTAAGAAAAAATGTTGCTTCATCACTGAAAACAAGTTTCGCACTGAACACATCCTCTTCCATGAGCTGTTTGACTTTGTCATCGGGTGTCAGGGCTTGTAGCAATTGTAAATGGTAAGGCTTCTGCTTTAGCCTTTTCCGTAAGATTTTCCAAACCGTCGGCTGTGGTACGTTTAGCTCCCTGCTTGCTTTATTCGTCGACTTCCGCGGGCTACGCGTGAAACTTGCCTGCACGCGTTCAACCGTTTCTTCGCTCACTGCAGGCCGACCCGTTGATTTCCCCTTACAGAGGCATCCAGAAGCCTTAAACTGCGCATACCATCGCCGAATGGAGTTAGAAGTTGGTGGATCTTTGTTGAACTTCGTCCTGAAGTGTCGTTGCATTGTTATGACTGACTCATGTGAGTGCATTTCAAGCACGACATACGCTTTCTCGGCTCCTGTCGCCATTTTGTCTCACTGCGCTCTCGAGCGCTCTGGCGGCAGAAACCTGAAGTGCGGCTTCAGCCGAACAAAACTTTATGAGTTTTTCTACGTATCTGTAGTGTGTCGTGACCATATGTCAATGAATGGAGCTATAGTGAATTTATGAAATCGCTTCAATCATTTGTAATAGCCGTATATATATATATATACATATATATATATATATATATATATATATATATATATATATATATATATTCACTTATGAAATTTGTTATTAACAATCTGAACGAATTCAAAAGTAACAGCAGTGTACATGGCTACAACACGAGGAGAAAGGATGATCTTCACTACTCAAGATTAAATCTAACTTTGGCTCAGAAGAGGGTAAATCATGCTGCCACAAAAATCTTTGGTCACTTACCCAATAGCATCAAAAGTCTGACAGATAGCCATATAGCATTTAAAAGGAAATTAAAAGAATTTCTGAATGGCAACTCCTTCTACTCATTAGATGAATCTTTGGATATAGTAAGTGGGTAATTTCGCCAACACCCACAAAAAAAAAAAAAAAAAAATAATATATATATATATATATATATATATTAAGTGTCATGTAATATTTTGTGTAATGTAATATCTTGTATAGACACCTTTTATTATATAGTCTGGAACCGCGCGACCTCTACGGTCGCAGGTTCGAATCCTGCCTCGGGCGTGGATGTTTGTGATGTCCTTAGGTTAGTTAGGTTTAAGTAGTTCTAAGTTCTAGGGGACTGATGACCTCAGAAGTCAAGTCCTATAGTGCTCAGAGCCATTTGACACGTTCCCTATCATTACGAAGTGTCGTATTCATGATCTATGGCCCAAGTACTAATCTAATCTAATCTAATCACAGCAGCAGTCATCAAAGGCGGAACAAGTCGGTTCCATGTAGCTCATCAGAACACTGAAGTCAGCGTTGGGGGAATTCCAGAAATCCGTTGCTAACCTTCCGTCCACCATCACTGCCACTGCTACAGTATCCGTAAGTAGCATGATGCAACAATCCAGCACACCAGTAGGACCCGCTCACGGCCAGGAATAGAAACACACAAGATAATTCAATCACCAAATTGAACATCAATGCAATTTTCCACCATCTACAGGAATTTCGACAGTTTCTTGAAGAGGAAAATATTGTCTGCCTGGTATGTGTAACCATCTTGGACCTCAAGCGGATGTTGCCAATTACAGCAGTTACCGCAATGCTCCCACCTAATAGTGGGTGGCGGAACAGCAATATACGTACGCAAGTCGCTGCAACACTGCAAGGCTGCCGCCACTCCGACCTTGCCACACATCGAGGCAACTGCTGTCGCTGTCCGAACTCGTCAAGGCACAGTCACATTCTTTGCAGCATATCACCAACCAAGGGGTCACCCGACGCCGCAAGACGAACGAAATTTGTTGCAGATACATTGCAAGTGTATTATAGCTGCAGACTTAAATTGCAAACATGCCCTCTAGAACTCGAGGACAACAATCAGAAGCGACCGCACACACCTTAGAGAAGTGGAAAAGGCGCACGCCCAAGTGCACGGCCCTGGAGAACGAACAGTTTTCCCCACAACAGAGCGCGACGGATATGATAGACATCGGTATTATCAAGGGTATTGCCGGCCGCTGGTGGCCGAGCGGTTCTGGCGCTACAGTCTGGAACCGCGCGACCGCTACGGTCGCAGGTTCGAATCCTGCCTCGGGCATGGATGTGTGTGTTGTCCTTAGGTTAGTTAGGTTTAAGTAGTTCTAAGTTCTAGGGGACTTATGACCTCAGCAGTTGAGTCCCATAGTGCTCAGAGCCATTTGAACCATTTGAGCCATCAAGGGTATTCGTGCGAAAGGAAGTGGTACATGCCCTCTCTTCTGACCACCTCCCAGTGGTGTTTTCAACGGCAGTACTACCAGTGTCCAATTCAAGATGCCGCAAGACATCGTGAACAAACTGAGAGACATATCACCAACCGATGTTGCGCCAGGAAACGGAAACCTCAATCGTCGAAACTGCTGGAGCAGGGATAACGTGTTGATCACAACACTGCAGTAATCAGCAACGCCATTAGAACTTCTATATTGCAAAACACCCAGTATGCAGCGGGAAGGAGACAGGAATCTCTATCACCCGGGATACTGAAGATAATCCGAGAGAAGAACTGGGCCGGCCGCGGTGGCCTAGCGGTTCTAGGTGCTTCAATCTGGAACCAGGAGACTGCTACGGTCGCAGGTTCGAATCCTGCCTCGGGCATGGATGTGTGTAATGTCCTTAGGTTAGTTAGGTTTAAGTAGTTCTAAGTTCTAGGGGACTGATGACCTCAGATGTTAAGTCCCATTGTGCTCAGAGCTATTTGAGAAGAACTGGCACACAACCAGGCAACGCGAGTACGAGACACGGGCAAATCGGCTGCAACGACAAATCAGGGCAGTCCTGATGATGCATAGAAATGCCAGGTGGGCAGAGAAGATGGCATCGCTCGTCTCCAACGTCAGTCAAGAGTTACAGTCAAGTCTCCGAAAGGAGCACTTGAAAATTCACGATATCCAGAAACAGATGGCCCCAGTGTGAGAGGTGCATATGGGACCTGAAGAAGGCATATTAATTGGCGAAACTGGTAGCGTAAATAAAATAAAATACCTTAAATATTTGACCAGCCGCTGTCCCGCGTCCACAATGAATCAACAGAGACTTCAATTACATATTGTTGAAGAGTCCACGACAGCTTTCAAAAACAGGGAATATTGCACACTGTTCTGTTCGACGTGTGCGTAGCTCTCGGCAGTGTCTGGCACTGTGCACTCATATGTAAGCTATGCATTCATGAACTGCCAGCACCGTCTGTGAAGTTGTCGGATGACTGCCTTATTAACCGCAGAGTCGGTGTCAGAGAGACACAAGCTGGTGTGACCCAGGGATTACTGATCAGTCCTTTCTTACGCAGTGCCTGCACAGCGGATCTTCCAACATAGAGTAAGCAGATACGTCTATGCCGATAGCATGGTGCTCATTACCAGAAGTTGATGGCCACAAGCAATACAGCGAAGACTTCAAGACGCCTGCAATGACTTAGAGCAGGGGGCAACAGACTGTCGCATCGGCTTTAATGCAGCTAGACTCAGGCGCTACTCATCACCAAGGGAAGTGCCACATCCATAGCGAACGTTATTTCCCCTTGATACGACAATTCAGTGGACGAACACAACCCGACATCTCACAAGGGAACCTCCCCATCGCACCCCCCTCAGATTTAGTTATAAGTTGGCACAGTGGACAGGCCTTGAAAAACTGAACACAGATCAATCGAGAAAACAGGAAGAAGTTGTGTGGAACTACAGAAAAAATAAGTAAAATATACAAACTGCGTAGTCCATGTACAACATAAGTAACATCGAGCATAGTGTCCGCTCAGGAGCGCTGTGGTCCCGTGGTTAGCGTGAACAACTGCGAAACGTGAGGTCTGTGGTTCAAGTCTACCCTCAGGTAAAAATTTTACTTTATTTCTTTTCGCAAAGTTATGACCTGTCAGTTCGTTCATTGACGTCTCTGTTCACAGTAATAAGTTTAGTGTCTGTGTTTTGCGACCGCACCGCAAAACCGTGCGATTAATAGACGAAAGTACGTTCCTCTCCAATGGGAACCGAAAACATTTGATCGCAAGGTCATAGGTCAACCGATTCCTCCACAGGAAAACACGTCTGATATATTCTATACGACAATGGTGACGGCATGTGCGTCACATGACAGGAATATGTTGTCGACCCACCTAACTAGTACACTTGGCGAATGGGTAAAATGATTCTTCTACCTTGCCCGATTTAGGTTTTCTTGTGGATGTGATAATAACTCCCAAAAAAGTGATGAAAACATAAGAGTTTGTCACATAAACGGCAACAAATGAATGCAACAGTTTCACAGTGACACAGTTTTCCCTGTGCTCTGTCAAAACATATGTTTTTAACGTTTTCCAATTTTTTTCGTGTGTAGACCGTCAAATCCTGCATATGTCCAAGCAAATCTGAACTGGAATTTTCGAGAGCGAAGTTGATTGTGTGAGTGCCTGAACTTTGATAATTGACACACGTCAATTGCTAGAAAATAAAGAAGTTAAAATTTTTACTCGAGGGAAGACTTGAACCGACGTCCTCTAGTAACGCAGTTGCTTACGCTAACCACGAGACTACGGCGCTCCTCGGATCAGATTGTCCTTGATGTGGCTTATGTTGCACATCGACTACTCAATTTGTATATTTTGCTTATTTTTTTCATAGTTCGACAAAACTTCTTCCTGTTTTCTCGATTGATCTGTGTTCAGTTTTTCAAGGCCTATCCACTGTGCCAACTAATAACTAAATCTGAGGGGGGTGCGATGGGGAGGTTCCCTTGTCAGTATCACAATAGAGCACCAGTTGACATCGATGAACCCGTTAACGACATTTGCTATAAGACCTTTGCTGCGCCGGAGTACTATACTCATTGCTCCATGAGAAGTCCCGTCTCCATCGAATTCCGCAGTTACACACGCCCACCAATGGATTACGAGTGCCCAGTTTGCGGAACTGCAGCGAACTTCCACACTGGTATCATTCAGCGACAACAAAACAAGGCACTCAGAAGAGATTACCATGTGCCTTGGAGCTTTCCTCGTACTATCTACTCGAGGCAGCGGAAGAGAAACTTGTGCTCGGTAGATACCAAGAGCACGCCAAGAAACTCTTAGAGAAGGTGAGAAGCTCTGCCAGGGTTTTATTCGCAGCCTTGGGCAGAGAAACGGGGACACTGACCGCTGCAAGCGGCTGATGGTTCTACTAGACAGATAGCCTCCGCTACTGTGAGGCGACGGCAAAATGAACACGAAGTTCAACAAAGACACCACGCGCATCACAATAGCAGGCAATATCCTTAGTAATATGCTGCACCACCTCCATCAGATATGTAACTCTGGAGCGGATACGCTGGGATGCTGCCCATGCCACCAGCACGTTGATTGACTTTCGTCGCATATACTAGGTACGATTTACGATTTGACGACAGTTTACTACTTGCTACTCATCGGACATATCATATATTTTTCTGCGATGTGACTCTGTTTACTGGTTCTCTAACAACGATACGTTGTGTTTCACAAGCTTATCTATTTTACATTAAAACAAGTGTAAAATAGATAAGATTAAAAAACAGAAATAAAATGGGTTTGTTAAAACAAACAAACCCATTTTACTTCTGTTTTTTTATGTATTTTTCTTTCATATGTACTTTCTGTAGGACACTACCGTCCGATTCTTATTGTCACGTTGGCTTGTCAATGATCTGAGCGTATTTCACTTCTGAAGGTGACATTTTAAAATGTTGACGCCGGTAAAATGAACTAAATAACCGTTTTTTGTGCAGCTGACGACTGACTTTTTATGTTTGTTGATATAATCTGCAGCTGCTGAGCTACAGCTGTGAATAGATTAATAAAATTTTAATATCTATGAATACGGATAAGGGGTTCGCGGATGCAGTGCAGTCAAGTATACCAGTTTTCTTGTCTGCGCCGACCTGGATTCGAAGTACATTCGGTAATGAACGAGTGAGCGAATTAGGTAACCGTTCACGGAGGCATGTCGCAGACGAAGGACGAATCGATCTCCGCTTCTAATTTTCAGCTATGAAAAATGGCAACATCTTTTACCGCTAGTTCTTCAAGACTCGAAACTCCCTTGTTTTCGCATACCGTTGAACTCAGCACTTTGGTCCCTTAGGAATTTACACACAGTCCCGGTGTCGTACTTGCCATCCGATTTCAGAAGAGGGACGAACATTAATCACGCCCTCGAGGACTTTCCTACCCGACACTGACTACAGTAAGCCTCACATCTGTACGGATGGCTATAAAAGTTAGGCGGGCGCGATACGCCCTCTTCAGCCCTTCTAACGACATTTATCAAATGTTTGCACGGATGCCTGAATCGTATATCTACATGGCGGGGTTACTGGACATCAAGGAGGCTATTTATTATGACCGACGAACTTTCCGGACTCCCAGAGTGTGTTGATAAACAGACTAACAGATATGTCTGGGATGTCTTGGAGGCCATAATAGACGCGCGTACATTGGACATTGACGTCTGCTCACTTTGGATAAAAGGACATCAAGGCGTTCTTCACAGTGACTGTTGACCACCTCGCTAAGTGGAGCATTACGGAAGAGCATTTCCATCTAACACCAGTTTCTTATACAGATATCAACTCGACGGTCAGAAAACCTGCTTATTACGACTGGAATTGTGAACAGCACATGTCCTAGCACTATAAGGGCAGCCACCTGGCGGTCGTACATCGGAACGCCTCTTCTCAGCCATAGGTGACCTCGGCGAAGCATAGTAGACATCAAGTGACCTCTCTCATCCGCATGAGGCTGAGACACGGATGTTACGCCGCCCACCTACACCGGTTGAAAATGACTGCTTCTGGGCATTGTGATCAGGACACAACGGCGATGTCGGATCTGAACCACTTCATTTTAGTGTGCGCCAAGTACCCGATCTGCAAGTGTAAGTGCTTTACTTCACCGGTATTACTCGCTAACTGTTTAAAAGACGCCGGAATCCAGCTTAGACCTATACATTGTGTGGACCTTGTCCTCCAATGGAACCAGCCGGTTTAGGAAACTGGGCCGTCTGTTTGTGTTGTTTCTTTGCATTGAGAACTTGTCTTTGTAAACGTCGCCGTTTTGTTCAGCTTTCAGTTATAAGTTACTGTGGACGTCATTCTCCGCTGAGTGGTAATTTTGTGTTTTTTTTTACTTTATATAACGACTTAAATTTGTACTTCACACTCTAATCATTGTTGCTCTAATGTTAACTTGGAATTGTTGTAACTAGTGCTGGTTGTTTGGTGTTCAACTTTTGGTGTTTCTTCGACTTCTTCAATTCATGAATTTGGCAAATTGGCTGTTACTGTACAAATCTTCTGCATGGTCTCCCGACATTTCTTCTTCTAGAGCATTTACAATTTGGTACGTTTACTGGGAATCTTTCTCCACCCATACGTTCTACATGTTCCTTCCATTTTCTCCTATTTTCCTTTATTTTTTCGTTTAGGTTATATATTCCTAAATGTTTCCTCACACCTTTATTTCTTTTTCGATATCCTCTCGTACACCTTTCCACACTTCTTTCAAGGGAACCTCCCCATCGCACCCCCCTCAGATTTAGTTATAAGTTGGCACAGTGGATAGGCCTTGAAAAACGGAACACAGATCAATCGAGAAAACAGGAAGAAGTTGTGTGGAACTATGAAAAAATAAGCAAAATATACAAACTGAGTAGCCCATGCGCACGATAAGCAACATATAGGAAAATGTGAGCTGAGGAGTTCCACACAACTTCTTCCTGTTCTCTCGATTGATCTGTGTTCCGTTTTTCAAGGCCTATCCACTATGCCAACTTACAACTAAATCTGAGGGGGCTGCGATGGGGAGGTTCCCTTGTTAGGAATATTATTTCTTGAGCCTGTATTCTACTTTCTTGGTGTTTTGTTGTTGCCCTTGCTCCACTTCCACAAGTCTACATCTATAGTCTGCAAACCACCGTGAGGTGCATGGCAGACGGTACGTCCCATTGTACCATTTCTTAGAGTTTCTATTCGTTCCATTCAAGTCTGGAGCGCGGGAAGAATGAATGTTTGAATACCATTGTCCGTTGTGTAATTATTCTAATCTTATCCTCTATCTTCAAGAGTCTTCCATTTCAGTTCTTTTAGTATCTGTGACACTCTGCCACGGATCGAACAAACCGGGGACCGTTCTTGCTACCCTTATCTGTTTACTTTCAATATCTCCTGTTACTCCTACTTGGTATGGGTGCCACACACTTGAGCAATATTCTAGAACCGGTTGCTCAAGTGATTGGTAAGCAATCTCCTTTATAGACTGATTGCAGTTCCTCAGTGTTCTACCAATAAACCGCTTTATCCACGACTTAACCTATGTGATCACTCCAGTTCATATCTCTACACAGTGTGACGATCCCAAATGTGACTCATTGATATAACAGTCATAGAAGATTAGGTTTTTTCCTTTTTGTGTAGTGCACAATTCTACATTTCTGAACATTTAAAGCAAGTTGCCAATCTTTGCACCACTTTGAGATCTCATCAAGATCTGACGTAATACTTAAGTACCTTCTTTCAGACAGTACTTCATCATAGATAACTCCATCATCTGCAGGAAGTCTGAGGTTATTATTAACATTGTCTGTAAGGTCACTGATAAACAACATGAACAACAGGGGTCCCAACACACTTCCCCGGGGCACACCTGAAGTTACTATTACATCTGATAATAACTCTCCGGCCGGCCGGAGTGGCTGTGCGGTTCTAGGCGCTACAGCCTGGAGCCGAGCGACCGCTACGGTCGCAGGTTCGAATCCTGCCTCGGGCATGGATGTGTGTGATGTCCTTAGGTTAGTTAGGTTTAATTAGTTCTAAGTTCTAGACGACTGATGACCTCAGAAGTTAAGTCGCATAGTGCTCAGAGCCATAATAACTCTCCATCCAAGATAACATGCTGCATCCCCCCTACCAAAAAGTCCTCAGTCCAGTCGCAAATTTCACATGAAACGCCATATGATCGTACTTTTGACACTAAGCGCAGGTGTGGTACTGAGTTAAATGCTTTTCGGAAATCAAGAAATACAGCATCTATCAGACCGCCTTGATTCAAAGCTGTCAGTGTGTCATGTAAGAAAAGTGCAAGCTGGGTTTCATATGATCAATGTTTGCGGAATCTATGCTGGTTGGCTCCCACGCCCGGGTTCCCAGGTTCGATTCCCGGCGGGGTCGGGGATTTTCTCTGCCTCGTGATGGCTGGGTGTTGTGTGCTGTCCTTAGGTTAGTTAGGTTTAAGTAGTTCTAAGTTCTAGGGGACTTATGACCACAGCAGTTGAGTCCCATAGTGCTCAGAGCCATTTGAACCATTTTTTATGCTGGTTGGCACTGAGGAGGTCATTCTGTTCGAGATATCTCATTACGTTCGAGCTCAGAATATGTTCTAAGATTCTACAACAAATCGCTGTCAAGGATATTGGACGGTAGTTTTGTGGATCACTTCTACTCCCCTTCTTGTGGACGGGTGTGACCTTTTTTTCCCAAGAACTGGGCACAGTGTTTTGTTCAAGGCACATACGATAGATTGTAGTTAGAAGAGGGGCTAACTTAGTCAAAATTCAGTACAGAAACTGATAGGGATTCCATCAGACCCTGGAACTTTGTTTAATTTTGACGATTTCAGCTATTTCTCAACACCACTGACACTAACATTTATTTCATTCATAGTTTCAGCGCTACGAGGATTAAATTGGGGCAGTTCTCCTGGGTTTTCCTTTGTAAAAGAACATTTGAAAACAGAGTTAAGCAATTCAACTTTACTTTGCTACCCTCAATTTCAGTTCCTGTCTTATTCGCTAGGAGCAGTGTTGCCATCTGTTGCTGGCTACGGGAACTATCAACACTGACATTGGTCTCACCCTTAAATACCCTAATGTGGTATTTAGGGGTGAGACTGATGTCAATTTTGATAGTTCCCGTACCCAACAACAGACGGCATCACTTATCTCTAAGCTTTTACATTTGAGGGTTAGCGCGTTTTTCCGCGCTTGTCTTCATATGGCCAGTATGTCTTCGGATTTTGAGAAATATCATTTGACAATATCCTGCTATGGTAGTCACTGTAGAAATCACGCATTGCTCTCTTGACAGCCAAACGCGTTTCATTGAGTACTTCTCTATCTATTGCTCTACAATTTGTTTTGCACCTGTTATGCAGTAATCTCTATTTCCTTAGAAGTTTCTTTACAGTGACTGTATACCATGGAGGGCCCCTCCCATTATGAACTGTTCTACTGGACACATACCTATCCAGTGCAAGGTCAACTATTATTTTAAACTTGAGCCATAGTTCCTCTACATGCTCCTGCCCTGTGCTGAAAGTTTCAAGTTCCCCATTGAGGTATGATACTACCGATTTTTAATCTAATTAGTAAGTAAGGGTTGGTACTGCTTTTCTCTTACTCTGCAAAATTTGAATGATGGTTCCACATATGGAAGTAAATTTATTCAATTTTTTGGTCCACGTCTTGGTTATATTCGTAACTGATGATGCAGCCTAAATACTTAAAATGTTTTACTTGCTCCAAGATTTTATTATTCAAGACTGTTTTAGATCTTCCTGATTGTCTGCCCTGAAACGTCATCACTTTCGTTTTATGTACCGGCAATGTTAGGCTGTAATTTGAGGCTATCTTCTGCAAAGCATAATCTAGTGTCACGATCTAAAAGAACTCCACTTATGTTCAACATTCTCCATTTGCTGATAACTTCATCTACATATGCATTTGAGAGTGTTGGAGAAATACAATATTTGTTTGTGTTTATTGGATTTATTGTTAAATTTCCCATATATCTAACAATTCCGATGTTTGTCTATAGGGTCTTAATAGCGTTTATGAGGTGAGGTAGATAACCTCGTTCAGCAATGAAATTCGACAGCACTTCTCTATTTACATTTTCGAAAGTTTTCTTAAAATCCACAAAAGTGAGATGAGTTTCACTGTTGAACTCTCGTCTACTTTCTATAACTTGTTGCAGTGTAAATACGTTTTCAACAGTTGACCGCCCTTTTCTAAAACCTGATTGTTCTTCAGACATTAATTTTTCAATGATATTTTTACGTCTTGCATTCAGGATTTTGGCATAAATTTATAGCCTGATTATAGGAGGCTTGTGCCTCGGTAGTTACTAAATTTATTTTTATCCCTCTCTTAAAGATAGATATTACTTTGGCTCTCAGCCAGTCTTTAGGTATCTTCTTATTTCTCCAACACTGACTGAATATGTGACGAAGTCTTAGATGCAGGAATAACCCTCCATAATGCCACAGTTCCATATTAATACTATCTAAACCAGTGGCTTTTCTATTTTTGTAGCTTTTAGAGCTTTCGTCAGTTCTCTCATATCAATAACGTCCAGGCCTTTCGTGTTGTTTAGTTTAGGTAATCTCTGAATTAAAGTATCATCCTTCCATGATTTTTTTATAATAAGCTATCCATTCGTTCTCTCCCATATTATCAACACGTATACGATCATTTTTCTTGTCTGTTGACTGATTTCATCACTTTATAAGCGATAGTTTCTCTGCCATGCAAATCATGCTCTATGTTAATAATGAAGCGTTCCCTTGATTCTATGTGTACTTTCTGAGTTATGCATTTCGCGTTATTTCTCTTCTCTTTGTATTCATTATACTTATTATTAGTGGGATTGTCTACGTAGGTCTTGAAAACTTCTTGTTTTTCTGTATTTCCTTTTCTTCTCCAGAACCTCGTTATGTCTGTTTTAAATTTTTCCATTATTTTTCCAAGTGTTTTACCGTTTCTAAATTTGCTAATGTTTTGTCATCCGCTTTTGATAGAGATTGGATATGGAGCTATCTTCTAAGGTGTAAACTTTAAGAAGTTTTTATTCCTGTTGATTGTTAATTGTTTTCTTTGGTTTTGCACAGAAGTCAATTACTGACACCAATAAGAAGTGATCTGATCCAGTATCCACTTCTCGATAAACTGCGGTATCTCTAACCTGTCCAGGGTATCTCTAATTTATTGTTATGTAGTCTATAATAGATCAATATCCTGTTGCTACCAGGTAAATTTGTGTATGTCTTTCTTCCTAAAGAAAGTATTGGTAATTTTTAAATGATTAAAGGTAGCAAAATCTCTGAGTATTTTTCCGTTTTTTTTTCTCCAAATGTCCCTACTTTTTTTGGAATTGGTATATTTCAAATTGTAGCATTGAGATCTCCCGTAAGTAAAATATATTTTTTTGTATCTCTTTAAGATCACATGTAACGGTTTGTAAAAGGTCTTGGACGTGTCAATTTTTCCTTCTTCGGAGGCGTAAGTTGCTATTATTCTTAGGATGCCACTTTGACCTTTAATTCTTAGTAGTACAATGCGTTCATTTACGTATCCATAGTTCTTGCTTTACTTGGCTGTAGATTATAATATAGTGTTCAACATTTATAGTTCCAGATGGGTTATCTTTGTTTCTATAACTACTGTAAAATCTATTTCCTTTCCTTTCAAATGTTTGGCTAATTCGACTTCCTTAAGAACAGGTTGCAATTTTCCAAGCTCCATTAAACCATTTTCTCTTGCTCCTATTTGTTACCCATGTCATATTCCGGTAAGTCGTCCTGTTTCCGAGGCTAGACTGAGTACTGAATGTGGTGTGGGTCCTTTTCAGGTAAAACTGGTGATGGGACTGCCATTTCTGAGCTTTACCAGCGACAGCTTGTAACTTACCTAAGTAAGTATGGTAAAGCATTTTCTGTGTTATGGTTATACCGCCAATAGTGTTTATTTTACATTAAGAACGTATGTTTGTACATCGAACTCTTTTTGTTGTTTTGTTCTACTGTGGAAATCGCAATTGTTTTAATATGACGCTTTTGCAACTGCCGTTTGCTGTATGGTCTTTGCTGCCCAAGAACAAAAGTAAATAAATAAATGAATGATAATAAAAAGAAGCTAGCTAGCCGCTCAAGAGACACGTGAACTGGAAACTTATAACTTGTTTATGTAATTCCATCTTCTGTAAATATATTGCGGCTGGTCGAAGATTTAAAGAAAACAGATAACAGAAACCTTAATTTTATTACGTTACCAGTTTCGATGCCTCCATATTCAGCCCGTATGCACGTAGCTAGATGTGTCATCCAAACATCTGTGCTATTACAGGGACCACTACGTCCAACTGGTAACAGTAGACTTCTCTGTCTAACGCCAACTGTCAATTGCCAGAGGTGTAAAGGGTTCCCATCTATGGAGAAGATTATACCACAGACATTTAGATGACTTAGCTAGCTACGTGTATAGGGGCCTCAAGATGGTGCTAATAAGGCACCGAAACTGGTAACTAAATAAAATAATTAATAAAATTACGGCTGCTGGTATCTATTTTCCTCAAGACCTATAACTTGAGCCAAGGTAAAAGGTTAAGACGTACATCACATTTTGTCTTCTACATCTACATTTACGTGATTACTCTGCTATTCACAATAAACTGCCTGGCAGAGGGTTCAATGAACAACCTTCATGCTGTCACTCTACCGTTCCACTCTCGAACGGCACGCGGGGAAAACGAGCACTTAAATTTTTCCGTGCGAGGCCTGATTTCTCTTATTTTATCGTGATGATCATTTCTCCCTATGTAGGTGGGTGCCAACAGAATGTTTTCGCAATCGAAGGAGAAAACTGGTGATTGAAATTTCATGAGAAGATCCCGTCACAACGAAAAACGCATTTGTTTTAATGATTGCCACTCCAATTCACGTAATATGTCTGTGACACTATCTCCCCTATTTCGCGATAGTACAAAACGAGCTGCCCTTCTTTGTACTTTTTCGATGTCATCCGTCAGTCCCACCTGATGCGGATCCCACACCGCACAGCAGTACTCCAGAATAGGGCGGACAAGCGCAGTGTAAGCAGTCTCTTTGGTAGACCTGTTGCACC
This sequence comes from Schistocerca nitens, assembly GCF_023898315.1. NCBI lineage: Eukaryota > Metazoa > Arthropoda > Insecta > Orthoptera > Acrididae > Schistocerca > Schistocerca nitens. The sequence goes on along the minus strand of NC_064618.1, from coordinate 791,448,209 downwards.
TTCTAAGTGTTCTGCCAATGAACCGCAGTCTTTGGTTTGCTCTACCCACAATATTATCTATGTGATCGTTCCAATTTAGGTTATTTGTAATTGTAATCCCTAAATATTTAGTTGAATTTACAGCCCTCAGATTTGTGTGACTTATCTCGTAATCGAAATTTAGCTGATTTCTTTTAGTGCTCATGTGAATAACTTCGCACTTTTCTTTATTCAGGTTCAATTGCCACTTTTCGCACCATACAGGTATGTTATCTACATCGTTTTGCAAGTCGTTTTGATCATATGATGACTTTACAAGACAGTAAATGACAGCATCATCTGCAAACAATCTAAGACGGCTACTCAGATTGTCTCCTAAGTCGTTAATAGAGATCAGGAACAATAGAGGGCCTATAACACTTCCTTGGGGAACGCCGGATATTACTTCTGTTTTACGCGATGACTTACCGTCTATTACTACGAACTGTGACCTTTCTAACGGGAAATCACGAATCCAGTCGCTCAACTGAGGCGATACTCCGTAGGCACACAGTTTGATTAGAAGATGCTTGTGAGGAACGGTGTCGAAAGCCTTCTGGAAATCTAAAAATTATGGAATCAATTTGACATCCCCTGTCCATAGCACTTGTTACTTCAGAGTATAAAGAGCTAGTTGTGTTTCACAAGAACGATATTTTCTGAAACCGTGCTGACTATGTGTCAATAAATGGTTTTCTTCGAGGTACTTCACAATGTTCGAATACAGTATATGTTCTAAAACCGTACTGCAAATCGACGTTAGTGATACAGGCCTTTAATTCAGCGGATTACTCCTACTTCTCTTTTTGGGTATTAGTGTGACTTGAGCAATTTTCCAGTCTTTAGGTACGTACCTTTCTGTGAGCGAGAGGTTGTATATAATTGCTAAATATGGAGCTATTTTATCAGCATACTCTGAGAGGAACCTGACTGGTATACAATCTGGACCGGAGGCCTTGCCTTTATTAAGTGATTTAAGCTGAAACTTCCTGGCAGATTAATACTGTGTGCCCGACCGAGACTCGAACTCGAGACCTTTGCCTATCGCGGGCAATTGCTCTACCATCTGAGCTACCGAAGCACGACTCACGCCCGGTACTCACAGCTTTATTTCTGCCAGTATCTCGTCTCCTACCCTCCAAACTTTACAGAAGCTCTCCTGCGAACCTTGCAGAACTAGCACTCCTGAAAGAAAGGATACTGCGGAGACATGGCTTAGCCACAGCCTGGGGGATGTTTCCAGAATGAGATTTTCACTCTGCAGCGGATTGTGCGCTGATATTAAACTTCCTGGCAGATTAAAACTGTGTGCCCGACCGAGACTCGAACTCGGGACCTTTGCCTATCGCGGGCAAGTGCTCTACCATCTGAGCTACCGAAGCACGACTCACGCCCGGTACTCACAGCTTTACTTCTGCCAGTATCTCGTCTCCTACCTTCCAAACTTTACAGAAGCTCTCCTGCGAACCTTGCAGAACTAGCACTCCTGAAAGAAAGGATACTGCGGAGACAAGGTAGCTCAGATGGTAGAGCACTTGTCCGCGAAAGGCAAAGGTCCCGAGTTCGAGTCTCGGTCGGGCACACAGTTTTAATCTGCCAGGAAGTTTCATATCAGCGCACACTCCGCTGCAGAGTGAAAATCTCATGATGATTTAAGCTGCTTTGTTACACCGAGGATATCTACTTCTATGTTCCTCATCTTGGCAGTTGTTCTTAGTTGGAATTCAGGAATACTTACGTCGTCTTCTTTGGTGAAGGAATTCATATAGTAAGTGCTTTCTCGTGAAATCGGATGAATGTTTTTGAGAGACCCTGTATTACGCGGTGTTTCCTTCGTACTGCTAGTTGCCTATCGCTGCACTTGTGAATCACCGCCTGAAAGTGACCAGACAAGTGGGTAACCCGGTGCTCCGCTAGAAGCATCGCATTGCACAGCGACCGGCAGCCCGCGGACATCCGAGCCGGCGATGGCCACTCTCGCCGCGCGCCGCGCTCCGAAAAACACGCGCTCTCGGCCGTGCTCTCCTCTGCTCTCCTCCCGTATTGTTGTCGGGCGGTGAGCGGCCCGCAAAAAGGCGGACGGCGAGAGGCGCCGGCTGACGCCCCGTGGGGGTGGTGGCGGCGGCGGCGGCGGCGGCGGGGGCGGAGCGGCTATAAAGATGGGCCACGCGCCGGCCTCCGCACACGCCTCGCAGCAGCTACGCAGTACGCACGCCTCACCACAAGACATGCGGTTCGCGACGTTTGTGAGTACCAAGTCTCCACGCTCCCGGTAGTTTCTCTTGCCGCAAGTAGAGTTGCGTTCTACCAAAACTACGGTTCACCAGTTTTGCTACACTACACAAATGATCTAATAATGTAGTAAATGTTGTTGTTGTTGTTCTTGTTGTCTTCAGTCCTGAGACAGGTTTGATACAGCTCTCCATGCTACTCTATCCTGTGCAAGCTTCTTCATCTCCCAGTACTTACTGCAACCTACATCCTTCTGAATCTGCTTAATGTATTCATCTCTTGGTCTCCCTCTACGATTTTTACCCTCCACACTGACCTCCAGCGCTAAATTTGTGATCCCTTGATGCCTCAGAACATGTCCTACCAACCGGTCCCTTCTTCTTGTCAAGTTGTGCCACAAACTCCTCTTCTCTCCAATTCTATTCAATACCTCCTCATTAGTTATGTGGTCTACCCACCTAATCTTCAGCATTCTTCTGTAGCACCATATTTCGAAAGCTTCTATTCTCTTCTTGTCCAAACTATTTATCGTCCATGTTTCACTTCCATACATGGCTACACTCCATACAAATACTTTCAGAAACGACTTCCTGACACTTAAATCTGTACTCGATGTTAACAAATTTCTCTTCTTCAGAAACGCTTTCCTTGCCATTGCCTGTATTCACCTGACCAAAAGTCTTGTTCCTCCTGCCACCGAACTTCACTAATTCCCACTATATCTAACTTCAACCTATCCATTTCCCTTTTTAAATTTTCTAACCTACCTGCCCGATTAAGGGATCTGACATTCCACGCTCCGATCCGTAGAACGCCAGTTTTCTTTCTCCTGGTAACGACGTCCCCCTGAGTAGTCCCCGCCCGGAGATCCGAATGGGGGACTATTTTACCTCCGGAATATTTTACCCAACAGGACGCCATCATCATTTAACCATACAGTAAAGCTGCATGTCCTGGGGAAAAATTACGGCTGTAGTTTCCCCTTGCTTTCAGCCGTTCGCAGTACCAGCACAGCACGGCCGTTTTGGTTAGTGTTGCAAGGCCAGATCAGTCAATCATCCAGACTGTTGCCCCTGCAACTACTGCAAAGGCTGCTACCCCTCTTCAGGAACCACACGTTTGTCTGGCCTCTCAACAGATGCACCTCCGTTGTGGTTGCACCTACGGTACGGCCATCTGTATCGCTGAGGCACGCAAGCCTCCTCACCAACGGCAAGATCCATGGTTCATGGGGGTAGGGTAGTAAATGTAAGGATTACCATTATCACTGCTAGAAATGGAAGGAAAGAAACATAAATGAATGTGTAAGACAGGGACTGGGAGCCGACAACTTCTCTTTGTCTTTTTAGTTTGTTTTGCACATAGTTAGAGGTGCACATTATTCATTGTTCGTTCATTGTTCATTTTATACTCTTACAGAATATAAATTGCATCTCGTAAGTAATAAAAATTAGTCAATCGTGTAACTTCTGCACTTTTAAGTAGCCAAAACAGGTACTTTTTCTGCAAGTACAGTTTACGTGCACAAACATAAAAAATATGTGATTATTGTTGTTATTTTGTGCTCAATAGAATGTTCTTTATCATGATCAAAGACAAGATTTTCCTGATATCCATAGACGTGAAAGCTTTTATAGAAGTTCGACGAAGTTTTGTAGCGACGTTTGATATATTTTCGTTTTGCATTGTTTTATATTGTATTTATGTTGAAGTAATTGCGTTTTCTACCGCCGTATGAGAAATCTGTATTGTATTCAAGTATTTTTACTACAACTTCCCTCTGTTTCTGGTTAACAATCAAGAGTTTTTCAAATAAAACCTGAATTAAACATCGACAATTTCAGTTTTGCTATAAATACTGTTTACATCTACATCTACATCTACATCTACATGGTTACTCTGCAATTCACACTTAAGTGCCTGGCACAGGGTTCATCGAACCATTTTCATACTACTTCTCTACCATTCCACTCTCGAATGACGCGAGGCAAAAAGGAACACCTAAATATTTCCGTTCGAGCTCTGATTTCTCTTATTTTATTATGATGATCATTTCTCCCTACGTTGGTGGGTGTCAACAAAATATTTACGCATTCGGAAGATAAAGTTGGTGATTGAAATTTCGTAAGTAGATCTCGCCGCAAAGAAAACCGCCTTTGTTTCGGTGACTCCCACATCAACTCGCGTATCATATCAGTGACACTCTCTCCCCTATTGCGCGATAACGCGAAGCGAGCTGCCCTTCTTTGCACTTTTTCGATGTCCTCCGTCAATCCTACCTGGTAAGGATCCCATACCGCGCAGAAATATTCCAGCAGAGGACGCACAAGTGTAATGTAGGCTGTCTCTTTAGTGGGTTTGTCGCATCTTCTAAGTGTTCTGCCAACAAAGCGCAGTCTTTGTTTCGCCTTCCCCACAATATTTTTTATATGGCCTTTCCGATTTAAGTTGCTCGTAATTGTAGTTCCTAGGTATTTAGTAGAAAGGGCCTATGACACTACCTTGCGGAACGCCTGATATCACTTCTGATCTACTCGATTATTTACCGTCTATCACTACGAACTGTTACTTCTCTGAGAGAAAACCACGAATCCAGTCACACAACTGAGACGATACTCCATATGCAAGCAATTTGATTAATAGTCGCATGTGAGGAACGGTATCAAAAGGCTTCTGGAAATCTAGGAATATAGAATCGATCTGAGATCCCTTGTCGACAGCACTCATTACTTCATTGGAATAAAGAGCTAGTTGTGTTGCACAAGAATGATATTTTATGACTCCGTGTTGGTTATGTATCAATAAGTCATTTTATTCAAGGTGATTCATAATGTCCGAGTACAGTACATGCTCCAAAATCCTACTGCAAATTGAGGTCAGTGATATTCTTAAGTAAAAGGCAGGAGGATAACTACGCAAAAGAAAAAAAAGATTCGTTTATATATCCTTATTCAGCTTGTAGCCTGTTCACCGCTTTCGGTTCCTAGGGGAATCTAGTAGTACACTGATGGCGTACGTAAAGAAAGCCATCGATATGAGGTAACACCCTAGGTATGTAACACATCCAACGTAGAGGTAAAGTGTTTGCGACCTTAAGTGACCAAACCTACTAGGAAAACTACCGCAGTCTACACTTACTTATGGTAGTTTACGGTAGTTTTACAACTACAGCTGCAGCTGATTCATTATCATCTTACTTTCCAGACGCTACTAGTACAGTTTCGTTATTTTTTAAACTGCCTCTTGGATAAATTTGCTCACGTATGTCTGAAAGAACAGACACTGTTGACGATTCACAACTGTACGAAATACTTCGAAATTAATTCGCTGAATGTGATATCTTTGGCATTAGCTGTTTTAGGTAGATATCTACTACCAAATGATAACATAACGAACTTTTTTTGCCGGACAGGGAGTCGAACCCGAATTTCCTTTATCTTCAACAGTGCCTGTTCATTCAGACTACAAGGGCACGCGATGATAACAGCATTGGTCTCGAGTCCTCGTTGGCTCATTCTCCCTGTTGCGGGAATCCAAGTAATGTGGCGAGAATTAAATGATGAATTTAATTGACTATGATAACAGGATGTAGACGGTGTGAGATACGGAAGTTTGCGTCGGTCCGGGGAGGCGAAGTGGTTAAGGGGACCAACCGCGATGAGCTGGAAATTCGGTTTCGATTCTCGATCCGGCAAAATTTTCGTATGTCACTATTGGGTATTAGAGCTATACCCAGTACAGCTGATGCCAAGGAATTAACGATAAGCGAATTAACTCCGAAGTCTAGGATAAATGTTATGCGGATTTATTCGATGACTTCCTCTACTTCCCTTCCTGTTTCACTCGCAGGTGGAGCGAGGGAAAAGCGACTATCAATATACCTGCGAACGAGCCCAAGTTTCCCTTATCTTCTCTCCGAGGATTTTGAAGTGAAATGTATGTTGGCGGCAGTAGAATCGTTCTGCAGTCAGCCGCAAAGATAGATTCTCTATATTTTCTCAATAGTTTCGGCACCGTAGAGCCTGCAGTGCAATATGGGTCACAGTATGATATTTTAATGAATAGTTAATTCCTGTTACTTGGTTAGATTTTATTATTCGTTCGTACTCTATGCTTATTTCGGCGTTATGCCATTTTATAGTACAACGTACAGTCATTATACATAGTATACATGTCGTCAAGTAGATGGTAGTTTACATAGAATATGTGCAAAGGTGTGCTTACGTTAAGTTGTTCATCACGTGTGTACATACTGCAGCTCTGTCTCGTCGCTATTTTCTGGCTGTCTTATGTTGTGCCGGCCGGTGTGGCCAAGCGGTTAAAGGCGCTTCAGTCTGGAACCGCGCGACCGCTACGGTCGCAGGTTCGAATCCTGCCTCGGGCATGGATGTGTGTGATGTCCTTAGGTTAGTTAGGTTTAAGTAGTTCTAAGTTCTAGGGGACTGATGACCTCAGATGTTAAGTCCCATAGTGCTCAGAGCCATTTTCTTATATTGTGAAAAATTATGTATTTTTCGCAATATTTGACAGCTGTTTCTATATTGACAACCTTACACCTTGATCCAGAGATGTTGTATGTTTAAAAAGTGTGCACATGCAGCTTCTCTGGATTAAGCTGTAAGGCTGTCAATGTAGAAGCAGCTGTCAAATGTTACAAAAAATACGTATCATTCAAGAAAATTACGAGAGTATACAAATCCAGTATATAGCTAAATTCGTTGTAACAACTTAATGTAAGTAAAACTGTATCAAATTAATAACCTGTCAAAATAGAACCAACTGTCAAATCTTATGAAAAACGCATAATTGTTTGTAATACCAGGCACTAGGTAAACAGCGACCAGTCACAGATGCAGTATATAAATGAACAACTTAAGTATACCTTTGTACATATTCTATGTAAACTACCATGTAATTGATGACGTCTATACTCTGTGTATTGATTGCAGGTTGTACTACAATCTGGCAATAACGCCAAATAAGTCTATAATACGATAGAATAATACACTATAAGCAGCTAACAGGAATGAACTACTCATTTCTCAATAGCGTTTCGCGAAGAGAACATCCATCGGCTTCCCTCCAGCGATTCCAGTTTGAAACAACGAAGCATCTCCGCAACACTCGCTTGTTGATCGAACCTAACAGTAACAAAACTAGCAGTACACCTTTGAATTGCTTCGCTGTCTTCCTTTAATCCGATCTGATACGAATTACTCACTCGAACAGTACTCAAGAATGACTCTATTCGTCATCTCCTCCATAGATGCGCTACATTTTCCTGAAGTTCTCGAAATAAACCGAAGTGTACTATTTGCCTTCCCTATTACCGATCTTAACGTGATCACACCATTTCGTAGCTTTGCAACGTTATTTAATCTTCGTGACTGTGACAAGCAGTGCACCACCAATTATTCGAAATTTACACAGTTGTTTTTCCTATTCATCTGTATTAAGCTACATTTTTTAACATTTAGGGCAAGCTGGCATTCATCACAGCGAATAGGTCGTATAGTACTTTATTTTGTTGGCAGAATTTTTGTATGGAAACGTTACGAAGTCACGGATCCTCCATATACTGTCAGAAATTATTTCGATATCTGTAACGGAGGAATATTACCAGCAATGTTGATTCAATTATTTCTTCATTATTATATTATTTTATTTCTGTATTCTTCCAGCATGAAATGCTGGCTGCTATCACGTCTAAAGATATTGCTGAACATTCTGATCTCAACGGTTTCTCTGAAGACAGAATTCCAGTAGGTAGATGCATGGGATAAGATTTCTGTTTATCAAAATAATTGTCTGTTTATCAGTCTGTGTTCAGCAACATCAAATTTGTCAACGTCGTTATATTTGATGTGACATCAACGCTCTGTGCAGATTTCTGATATGATACGTATGAACTGACTGTGTGAGTGCAGTATCATTAGCGTTGGTCAGTCATAGTCCCTCAGAAAACATATCTCGATAAACTGCATTTGCCAGATGCGTGGATGCAGGGTGATAAGTGTAAAGAATGTTAGCTTGAATATTTTGCCGTTTATGAAAGTGTTAGACCTTTCTCTGTCATCAATCTTGAGGAATTTCAAAAGCAAATTTTTGCCCAGCTGAATGTATACTATTATCCTCCTATCGAGATAAGAGTACCCAAACAACGCGTTTGTACTCCCGCTCTTAATGCGTCTGTCTTTAGAATAAAATGCTTTTTTGTATTAACAACGATAAGTATGTAGGTAATTAACTCACGGATTGGTGTATAAATACTTAGCATACACAAATACTCTTACATTTTCCCCTGAACTTCATACCTTTACCCGAAATTTCCTCACACATTTAACTTAGTTAGTTAACTTAATTAGTGACTTAGCTGTAATCAGCGAGTGCGCTATTTTATTAGCAGAGAAGATGGCTTAGCTTTCCATATGTGGAGAAACCGCTCCTAATGTGAAGAGAAGGTGTTTGCGCAGTGAAGCGCGTGTGGTCGTTTTTAACATGACTAGAAGCTGTTTTAAGGAGACAGCAGAAAATGAAATGTTATGTAATATGAGGATTCATTATGAGAAAGCTGCAACGATGGGTTATTTCAAAAGGGAACGCCAAAACAAACGATATGGTTACTGGAATCACCGAGGAAGAACGAAAAGAATGTCGCCAGGAATTGTAATGTTCCCCCAAGTGTTAACGGATTTCGTGACTGTGTTTTCGCTCAGTACCGCTGAGAAGATTTTATCACTGCTTAAAAGACACTGTGATTACAATGAAGTTAATATCTCTGTAATTTTAAGTGAACGAGGACCGGCAACCTTTTGTTCTCTCTCTTCCTAATCAGCCATTGTCTGATACGGTCAAAAAAGTTATTGCTTGCTCAATGTTATGTAGAGGTTTTGTTATTTGTGCTTATTTTGCGTAATAATAACTATTTAATTTCAATGTGTTTGTTATTACGACTAATCATACCTTTTTTCCTCAACTGTTTTCATGAATTTTATAGTCAAATTATGGCTTACTTTGTCTGGGGATGTCTGTTAGTGATTGATCGCGTATTAACGGCACCGGTGTGTGCAATACGTTTGGTTTGCTTTCAGAACAGAACCTACATTTAAAGTTCCACTTTTCACAAAACAAAATCCGATAGATTTTAGGCGTAAATCACGTCCCAAAATTATATTTGCCAACAGACAATCCCGGTAGAGGAGCCTGGCTAAAAAAATTTCACTTTCAATATTAAAAAAGTATTTTTACATGATTTTTCAAGTACGTAATTTTTCTTCATTTAATTGAAGATTCAATAACCCAAAGCCAGAATAATATAAAATTTAATCATAATTTAAAAACCAAATAATAAAAAAGAAAAAATAATAATAAATTAAAAACCACTATTAAAATAGCGACCGTGCATTATAGAAAGTTTCGAAAAGTCGATCTTTTGACAAACGTGCAAATATTAAAAGAAATTCCTTTTGCTGCAAATATCAAATATTCATTTTCCACGTTAGAAAGATGTTTTGCACAAGACCCTGCGCGAAGTGAGTTTTACTGGATTGTATCTGACAATAAACGGGAAATGGTCTTTTTAAGGTCCCGTACCTCAATAGGTAATAACGTAACACATGTAAGATCTGTTTGTTGTCCGTTGGTGCGTCCACCTGCCTGTTAAGACCCCGTTTTCTAGCGAGTGGGTAGAAGTATTAAGCTGAAATTTATTCCGTATACCAAGATGTAAAAAATTAAGCTTCTACGCCATTGCAGTCAAAGGATACGGCCATTTAGGTCATATATTTTGATATTCACCAACTCATTCATCAAAACCTTTATGGTACTTCCCGATGATCTAGAATCATGAAATTTAGCCAGTAGTAGTGTAAATACAAGATAAAAATCCGAAAATTGTTAGTTTTTTTATGTTTGTCTGTCTATCCACGTATTAAGACCTTTTTTTGTCAAGAATGGGTAGAGACATAAGGTTGAAATGCATGTCACTTACTTTTAGGGTCCCTTGGCGATGTACAAAGCTTAAATTTCTAAGTCATTGCAATCAGTAGATATGAAAGTTTTATGATACTCGCAAACTCACTCATAAAAAACTATGGGACATTTCCAATTGATGTAGAATCATAAAATTTGCCAATGAATAAGGTTTCACAATACGAGTAAAGGGAGAAAATCAGAAAACTGTTTATTTTGTAATTATATCACACAAAAATATTTTTTACCGTTACAAAGGTACACTGCATTCGTAATCCATCAGAAATCTCAGTAACTACTGTAGGGAATTTGATCTGATTTTCAGTAGTAGGCAGAGTGATTCGGTTCAAATGGCTCTGAGCACTTTGGGACTTAACATCTGAGGTCATCAGTCCCCTAGAACTTAGAACGACTTAACTAACCTAAGGACATCACACACATCCATGCCCGAGGCAGGATTCGAACCTGCGACCGTAGCGGTCGCGCGGTGCCAGACTGAAGCGCCTAGAACCGCTCGGCCACACCGGCCGGCATATATATATATATATATATATATATATATATATATATATATATATATATATATATATATATATATACTCCTGGAAATTGAAATAAGAACACCGTGAATTCATTGTCCCAGGAAGGGGAAACTTTATTGACACATTCCTGGGGTCAGATACGTCACATGATCACACTGACAGAACCACAGGCAACAGAGCATGCACAATGTCGGCACTAGTACAGTGTATATCCACCTTTCGCAGCAATGCAGGCTGCTATTCTCCCATGGAGACGATCGTAGAGATGCTGGATGTAGTCCTGTGGAACGGCTTGCCATGCCATTTCCATCTGGCGCCTCAGTTGGACCAGCGTTCGTGCTGGACGTGCAGACCGCGTGAGACGACGCTTCATCCAGTCCCAAACATGCTCAATGGGGGACAGATCCGGAGATCTTGCTGGCCAGGGTAGTTGACTTACACCTTCTAGAGCACGTTGGGTGGCACGGGATACATGCGGACGTGCATTGTCCTGTTGGAACAGCAAGTTCCCTTGCCGGTCTAGGAATGGTAGAACGATGGGTTCGATGACGGTTTGGATGTACCGTGCAATATTCAGTGTCCCCTCGACGATCACCAGTGGTGTACGGCCAGTGAAGGAGATCGCTCCCCACACCATGATGCCGGGTGTTGGCCCTGTGTGCCTCGGTCGTATGCAGTCCTGATTGTGGCGCTCACCTGCACGGCGCCAAACACGCATACGACCATCATTGGCACCAAGGCAGAAGCGACTCTCATCGCTGAAGACGACACGTCTCCATTCGTCCCTCCATTCACGCCTGTCGCGACACCACTGGAGGCGGGCTGCACGATGTTGGGGCGTGAGCGGAAGACGGCCTAACGGTGTGCGGGACCGTAGCCCAGCTTCATGGAGACGGTTGCGAATGGTCCTCGCCGATACCCCAGGAGCAACAGTGTCCCTAATTTGCTGGGAAGTGGCGGTGCGGTCCCCTACGGCACTGCGTAGGATCCTACGGTCTTGGCGTGCATCCGTGCGTCGCTGCGGTCCGGTCCCAGGTCGACGGGCACGTGCACCTTCCGCCGACCACTGGCTACAACATCGATGTACTGTGGAGACCTCACGCCCCACGTGTTGAGCAATTCGGCGGTACGTCCACCCGGCCTCCCGCATGCCCACTATACGCCCTCGCTCAAAGTCCGTCAACTGCACATACGGTTCACGTCCACGCTGTCGCGGCATGCTACCAGTGTTAAAGACTGCGATGGAGCTCCGTATGCCACGGCAAACTGGCTGACACTGACGGCGGCGGTGCACAAATGCTGCGCAGCTAGCGCCATTCGACGGCCAACACCGCGGTTCCTGGTGTGTCCGCTGTGCCGTGCGTGTGATCATTGCTTGTACAGCCCTCTCGCAGTGTCCGGAGCAAGTATGGTGGGTCTGACACACCGGTGTCAATGTGTTCTTTTTTCCATTTCCAGGAGTATATATATATATATATATATATATATATATATATATATATATATATATATATATATATCGTTCTAATTCGCTGAGCAGCGATGAACTGAAATCCCCTGCCACTTTGGGAACGATACTTGACTTGTACAGCATCAACAATATTTCAAAACAAAGTATAGTGGTTGTTGTTGTCGTGTGACTAGAGCCTCCCGTCGGGTAGACCGTTCGCCAGGTGCAAGTCTTTCGATTTGACGCCACTTCGGCGACTTGCGCGTCGATGGGAATGAAATGATGATGGTTAGGACAACACAACACCCAGTCCCGGAGCGGAAAAGATCTCCGAGCCCGCCGGGAAACTAACCCAGGCCCTTGGAATTGACATTCAGTCTCGCTGACCACTCTGCTACCAGGGGCGGACAGTATCGTGGTGACTGATGCAGGACTGCATTTCCATTGTTTGGGATGAGGTTCTGGTATCCCATAAAATATCCGCTGAAGCGTTTCACAGAGCAGAATAGGTCTATGGCCGGTTGTACCATTTCCTTCTGTGCAGATTGCCGTCAAATCTTACCAGTAATCGCAACAGGAACGAGAGCAGCAAAGGCAACACATTTGTAATTTCCAGTTAGCATAGCACGTTAATCTTTCTGTCTTTCTTTTGCTTATGCCATAATACCGCAGCGATCGCAGGGTCGGCGTGGTTACAACGGATTTGGCAATGTTAGCCCAGAGACAGAACGAATATACCTCTAACCAGCTTGTGAACCGGAGTATGGCAACAGGCGACAGATCGCGTCCAAGACTCACTACACAAAGTCAGGCAAGAACGGGAATCAAGAAACTACAGGCGAGTAAGACGCCAGGCATTGACAAAATAAGCGAACTCCACTTGGAGAATTTGCCAAGAAAACCGCTCGTGCTGTTAACCAGAACTTACAACAGTTGCCACCTGAACAACTTTTTTTTTTCATTTTTTTTTCATCAGTCCTCTGACTGGTTTGATGCGGCCCGCCACGAATTCCTGTCCTATGCTAACCCCCTCATCTCAGAGTAGCACTTGCAACCTACGTTCTCAATTAGTTTCTGGATTTATTCCAACCTCTGTCTTCCTCTACAGTTTTTGCCTTTACAGCTCCCTCTGGAACTCATTCCCTCATGACTTAAAAGATGTCCTATCATCCTGTCCCTTCTCCTTATCAGTGTTTTCCACATGTTTCTTTCCTCTGCGATTTTGCGCATAACCTCCTCAATCCTTACCTTATTAGTCCATCTAATTTTCAACATTCGTCTGCAGCACCACATCTCAAATGCTTCGATTCTCTTCGGTTCTGGTTTTCCCACAGTCCATGTTTCACTACCATACAATGCTGTACTCCAGACGTACATTCTCAGAAATTTCTTCCTCATATTAAGGCCGATATTTGGTATTAGTAGACTTCTCTTGGCCAGGATTGTCCTGTTTGCCATTGCTAGTCTGCTTTTGATGTCCACCTTGGTCCGCCCGTCATTGCTTATTTTACTGCCTAGGTTACATAATTCCTTAGCTTCATCTACTTTGTGACCATCAATCCTGATGTTAAGTTTCTCACTGTTCCCATTTCTACTACTTCTCATTACCTTCGTCTTTCTTCGATTTACTCTCAATCCATACTCTGTACACATTAGACTCTTGATTCCGTTCAGTAGATCATGTAATTCTTCTTCACTTTCACTCAAGATAGCAATATCATCATTGATATCCTTTCACCTTGGATTTTAATTCCACTCCTGAACCTTTCTTTTATTTCCACCATTGCTTCCTCGATGTACAGATTGAACAGTAGGGGCGAAAGGCTACATCCTTGTCTTACACCCTTTTTAATACGAGCACTTCGTTCTTGGTCGTTCACTCTTGGCTGTTGTACATGTTGTTTATGACCCGTCTCTCCCTATGGCTTACCCCTACTTTTTTCAGAATTTCGAACATCTTGCACCATTTTACATTGTCGAACGCTTTTTCCAGCTCGACAAATCCTATGAACGTGTCTTGATTTTTCTTTAGTCTTGCTTCCATCATTAACCGCAACGTCAGAATTGCCTCTCTGGTGCCTTTACCTTTCCCCAAAACCAAACTGATCGTCAAGTAGCACATCCTCAATTTTCTTTTCCATTCTTTGATATATTATTCTTGCAAGCAACTTGGATGCATGAGCTGTTAAGCTGATTGTGTGATGATTCTTGCACTTGTCAGCTCTTGACGTCTTCGGAATTGTGTGGATGATGCTTTTCCGAAAGTCGGATGGTATGTCGTCCGACTCATAAATTCTACACACCAACGTGAATAGTCGTTTTGCTGCCACTTCCCCCAATGATTTTAGAAATTCTGATGGAATGTTATCTATCCCTTCTGTCTTATTTGATCTCAAGTCCTCCAAAGCTCTTTTAAATCTGATTCCACTACTGGGTCTCCTATCTCTTTTAAATCCACTCCTGTTGCTTCTTCTATCACATCAGACAAATCTTCCCCCCTCACAGAGGCTTTCAATGTACTCTTCCCACCTATCCCCTCTCTCCTCTGCATTTAACAGTGGAATTCCCGTTGCACTCTGAATGTTATCACCCTTGCTTTTAATATCACCGAAGGCATTGGCAGCCGAAGACTTCCGGCATGAGAAGTCACCATCATTCTGCCAACGGCCTCGTCAAAGAGGGCGAAGGAGAGGACAGAGGTTCAGGGCACTCTCTTGTCTTAGAGGTGGGAAACTGCCCCTAAAGACGGAAGAATCAACGGCATGAGGATGCAAAGGCTATGGAGATCACTGCATTAATGACACGTAACGTGTATCCACAGGACATATGGGCTGTAATTGAAGAAGTGTCATGATGATCTCTCCATTGGCAAAAGATTACGGAATAGTCCCCCATTCGGATCTCCGGGAGGGGACTGCCAAGGGGGAGGTTGTTGTTGTTGTTGTTGTTGTGGTCTTCAGTCCTGAGACTGGTTTGATGCAGCTCTCCATGCTACTCTATCCTGTGCAAGCATCTTCATCTCCCAGTACCTACTGCAACCTACATCCTTCTGAATCTGCTTAGTGTATTCATCTCTTGGTCTCCCCCTACGATTTTTACCCTCCACGCTGCCCTCCAATACTAAATTGGTGATCCCTTCATGCCTCAGAACATGTCCTACCAACCGATCCCTTCTTCTGGTCAAGTTGTGCCACAAACTCCTCTTCTCCCCAATCCTATTCAGTGATCTACCCATCTAATCTTCAGCATTCTTCTGTAGCACCACATTTCGAAAGCTTCTATTCTCTTCTTGTCCAAACTATTTATCGTCCATGTTTCACTTCCATACATGGCTACACTCCATACAAATACTTTCAGAAATGACTCCCTCACACTTAAATCTATACCCGATGTTAACAAATTTCTCTTCTTCAGAAACGCTTTCCTTGCCATTGCCAGTCTACATTTTATATCCTCTCTACTTCGACCATCATCAGTTATTTTGCTCCCCAAATAGCAAAACTCCTTTACTACTTTAAGTGTCTCATTTCCTAATCTAATTCCCTCAGCATCACCCGATTTAATTTGACTACATTCCATTATCCTCGTTTTGCTTTTGTTGATGTTCATCTTATATCCTCCCTTCAAGACACCATCCATTCTTGCAACAGTCTGAATGATTGACTGATCTGGCCTTGTAACAATAACCAAAATGGCCTTGCTGTGCTGGTACTGCGAACGGCTGAAAGCAAGGGGAAACTACAGCCGTAATTTTTCCCGAGGGCATGCAGCTTTACTGTAAGGGGGAGGTGACCATGAGAAAAAGACTGAATAATCAACGAAAGGATAACGTTCTACGAGTCGGGGCGTGCGTGGAATGTCAGAAGCTCCAACGTGGTAGGGAACTAGAAAATCTGAAAAGGGAAATGCAAAGGCTCAATCTAGATGTAGTAGGTGTCAGTGAAGTGAAATGGAAATAAGACAAGGATTTCTAGTCAGATTGTCATATGAGTATAAGGTAATACCAACAGCAGCAGAAAATGGTATAACGGGAGCAGGATTCGTTATGAATAGGAAGGTAGGGCAGAGAGTGTGTTACTGGGAACATTTCAGTGATAGGGTTGTTCTTATCAGAATCGACAGCAAACCAACACTAACAACGATAGTTCAGGTATACATGCCGACGTCGCAAGCTGAAGATGAAGAGATAGAGAAAGTGTATGAGGATATTGAAAGGGTAATACAGCATGTAAAGGGGGATGAAAGTCTAATAGTCATGGGGAACTAGAATGCAGTTGTAGGGCAAGGAGTAGAAGAAAAGGTTACAGGAGAATATGGGCTTGGGACAAGGAGTAATTGAGTTTTGTAACACGTTTCAGCTAGTAATAGTGAATACTGTGTTCAGGAATCACAAGAGGAGGAGGTTTACTTGGAAAAGGCCGGGTGATACGGGAAGATTTTAGTTATATTACATCATTGTCAGACAGAGATTCCGAAATCAATACTGGATTGTAAGATGTACCCAAGAGCACATATAGACTCATATCACAATATAGTAGTGATGAAGTGTAGGCTGAAGTTTAAGACATTAGCCAGGAAGTATCAATAAGCAAAGAAGGAAGTACTAAGGAATGACGAGATATGGTTGAAGTTCTCTAAGGCTATAGATACAGCAATAAGGCGTAGCTCAGTAGACAGTACAGTTGAAGAGGAATGGACATCTCTAAAAACGGACATTACAGAAGTTGGGAAGGAAAACATAGGTACACAGAAGGTACACAGTACGCCTTAGATAAGTTCGTACCGACTAAGGTCCAAAGCGAGGGGAAAGATCCACCGTGGTATAACAATCATGTACGAAAGGTACTACGGAAACAAAGAAAGCTTCATCATAGGTTTAAGAGTAGTCGAATCATAGCTGATAAGGAAAAGCTGAACGAAGCGAAAAAGAGCGTAAAGAGAGCAATGAGAGAAGCATTCAACGAATTCGAACATAAAACATTGGCAAACAATCTAAACAAGAACCCTAAAAAGTTTTGGTCATATGTAAAATCGGTAAACGGATCTAAATCCCCTATTCAGTCACTCGTTGACCACGATGGCACCGAAACAGAGAACGACCGAAGAAAGGCAGAAATACTGAATTCAGTGTTCCGAAACTGTTTCACTGCGGAAAATCGTAACACGGTCCCTGACTTCAGCCGTCGCACGGACACCAAAATGGAAAATATTGAAATAAACGATATCGGAATTGAAAAACAACTGCTATCACTTAGTAGCGGAAAAGCATCCGGACCAGACGAGATACCCGTAAGATTCTACAGTGATTATGCTAAAGAACTTGCCCCCTTTCTATCAGCAATTTATCGTAGATCTCTGGAAGAACGTAAAGTACCTAGCGACTGGAAGAAAGCGCAGGTCGTTCCCATTTTCAAGAAGGGTCATAAATCAGATGCGAATAATTATAGGCCTATTTCGCTTACGTCAATCTGTTGTAGAATAATGGAACATGTTTTATGTTCTCGTATTATGACGTTCTTAGATAATACAAATCTCCTTCATCATAACCAACATGGATTCCGCAAACAGAGATCATGTGAAACTCAGCTCGCCCTATTTGTCCAAGAAATTCACAGTGCCGTAGACACTGGCGAGCAGATTGATGCCGTATTCCTGGACTTCAGGAAGGCATTTGATACGGTTCCGCACTTACGTTTAGTGAAAAAAATACGAGCTTACGGAATATCGGACCAGGTTTGTGATTGGATTCAGGATTTCCTAGAAGAAAGAACACAACATGTCATTCTTAACGGTTCAAAATCTGCAGATGTAGAGGTAATTTCGGGAGTACCGCAAGGAAGCATGATAGGACCTTTATTGTTTACAATATACATAAATGACTTAGTTGACAACATCGGTAGCTCCGTGAGGCTATTTGCAGATGACACGGTTGTCTACAAGAAAGTAGCAACATCAGAAGACTCGTACGTACTCCAGGAAGACCTGCAGAGGATTAATGAATGGTGCGACAGCTGGCAGCTTTCCCTAAACGTAGATAAATGTAATATAATGCGCATACATAGGGGCAGAAATCCATTCCAGTACGATTATGCCATAGGTGGTAAATCATTGGAAGCGGTAACGACCGTAAAATACTTAGGAGTTACTATCCGGAGCGATCTGAAGTGGAATGATCACATAAAACAAATAGTGGGAAAAGCAGGCGCCAGGTTGAGATTCATAGGAAGAATTCTAAGAAAATGTGACTCATCGACGAAAGAAGTAGCTTACAAAACGCTTGTTCGTCCGATTCTTGAGTATTGCTCATCAGTATGGGACCCTTACCAGGTTGGATTAATAGAAGAGATAGACATGATCCAGCGAAAAGCAGCGCGATTCGTCATGGGGACATTTAGTCAGCGCGAGAGCGTTACGGAGATGCTGAACAAGCTCCAGTGGCGGACACTTCAAGAAAGGCGTTACGCAATACGGAGAGGTTTATTATCGAAATTACGAGAGAGCACATTCCGGGAAGAGATGGGCAACATATTACTACCGCCCACATATATCTCGCGTAATGATCACAACGAAAAGATCCGAGAAATTAGAGCAAATACGGAGACTTACAAGCAGTCGTTCTTCCCACGCACAATTCGTGAATGGAACAGGGAAGGGGGGATCAGATAGTGGTACAATAAGTACCCTCCGCCACACACCGTAAGGTGGCTCGTGGAGTATAGATGTAGATGTAGATGTAGATGTAACTGCGAAGGAACGATGGGTAACAGAAGAAATACTTCAATTGATCGATGAAAGGAGGAAGTACAAAAATATTCCGGGAAACTCTGGAATAGAGAAATACAAGTCACTGAGGAATGTAATAAATAGGAAGCGCAGGGAAGCTAAGACGAAATGGCTACAGGAAAAATGCGAAGACATCGGAAAAACGAAGGAAAGCGTACAGCAGGCGCTGCAGTCATGGACTGTGCGGCTTGGTCCCGGCGGAGGTTCGAGTACTCCCTCGGGCATGGGTGTGTGTGTTTGTCCTTGGGATAATTTAGGTTAAGTAGTGTGTCAGCTTAGGGACTGATGACCTTAGCAGTTAAGTCCCATAAGATTTCACACACATTTGAACATTTTTTTGAAAGCATACAGGAAAATCAAAACTATTTTCCTACATCCTGGAAAATCACTAAAATAGTGCCTATCCCAACGCCATGGAAGGATGCAACAATAGCTACAAATTACAGACCTATTAACCTCCTTAGCGGAATGAGCAAAACCTTCGAAAGGATTAGCTACTCCCGTATCCTTGAACCTCTAGTGGCTGGTGGTACAATTCGGGCAGAACAACGCGATTTTCAACTGAAATTGTCAGCAGGGCTGCAATTGTTACGTCTAGCAGTACACGTTACAAAGAAGCTTGACATAATCAGTGCCACCGCTGCACTTTTTCTTGACGTAGTAAAAGCATATTACCAGGTTTGGGGAGAACACCTAATCCGGAAACTGGAATAACAAATGCCAATTCCATCTTGTTACATCAAACTAATTGTTAATTACCCGACAGATAGAAAAATGGTAGCAACAATCGAAGGCCAATCATCCGACGCAAGAGCGCGGCTGCCCCAAGTATCGGTTCTCTCATCCTTATTATTCAATATTTACGTCAACGAAGTGCCAACAGTTGTTGGAGTGCAAATAGCACAGTTTTATGATGATACGGCCTACTTCACCACAGGAAGACACATCCGAACCAGTATCAGACGACTGCAAGAAAACTCGACGCTACAGCGACATGGTGCAAGATTAACAAATCACGGTTAAACCCAGCTAAGACGATTGCCATTTACTTCAGTAAAAAACGCCCGCAGATGCCTGTTACACTGAGACTGAATGGACAAGACATTACATGGAGTGCTAAGGCGACGTACTTAAGGGGTTACCCAGGACAGACAATTCTTCCTCCTTAAAAATAAAGAAGACCTTAGAAAGAAAGCTATTGGAATGGCTAAGAAACTTTTCTCCTTTTTTTAAAAGCTGTGACCCAAGCACCATAGCCAAATTACGACTGTATAATACCACAGTCCTTTCAGAAATGCTGTCCGGCAACTCGTTAGGAGTATGGCTAGCCAAACACAGATAAACCGCCTCCAAGTAGTACAAAATGTGATACTTCGATGGGTAATTGTTGCCAGCCGTTATACCAGAATAATAAATGAAAAGCTCTAGTTTACTTTTGTTCTGCAGTTCACTCTAGAGTAAAAGCAAACGAGCACTTTTCATTTATTATAATGTTGTTCTATCAAGAACCGACGGAAGATCGAGAACCGACAGAAGATTCAGTTAACACCAGAATGGTTGATCTATATAACAAACTCCATATGGGCACAACAAATGAAATGATTAGAAAGCGGTTGACAGTAAAGTAGACAACCTGAAAGACTCAATGTATCATATACGAGAGGTAGGACAATACCGCTCCCATGGCAGCGTTCAAATGGTTCAAATGGCTCTGAGTACTATGGGACTTAACATCTATGGTCATCAGTCCCCCAGAACTTAGAACTACTTAAACCTAACTAACCTAAGGACATCACACAACACCCAGTCATCACGAGGCAGAGAAAACCCCTGACCCCGCAGGGAATCGAACCCGGGAACCCGGGCGCGGAAGCGAGAACGCTACCGCACGACCACGAGCTGTGGACATGGCAGCGTTATAAATTACCGCAACCATTAGAGCAATGAAAATGTGAACTACTACATTAACTGGAGGCATCTAACAGACCAACACAAAGTCATCACCAAAAGTTTAACAAAGAAATAATGTGAACTCACATCTCTGCTTGACACAAGAATCTGTGGATCATCGTTGACGACGGGACGTCATTCTACAGGTTGAAAAAAAAAATAATGGAGCACTGATGAACTGGGGAGGCCTTTGCTCAGAAATATTTAATCGTATTTCTTACAAAATATTTTCATTAATTTAAACACCGATTCTATTCACTTTGAGTTTTGAGGATTTTACTACCACTGTAACAAACATTAGTCAGAACATTAATACTGCCTCTCGTAGTTGACGTATTAACTCCATGAACAAAAGAAAGATGGAACTACTGTTCGAAACAGCAGATAGTGTTCGTGGTCGTTCCCAATAAGAAAACCGTCGACGCGATGAGATGGAAATGCAATAAAGTGTCAAGATGTGTCAGACGGTGGAGAGCAGTATAGTCACTATTAGACTCGAGGTCACTCCAAGCCTCAATTTGTTTTTTGGCAAGCTCGTACATTCATCTAAGTAATGGTGCGCTGTATAAGCGTTTCCGTCTCGGTTCAATTCAAAGAGGAACAATAAGAAATGAAGTCCACAGCAAAACAATAGTAAATAGGTGGCAGATGTGCCAAAAAGTAATGATCACATGTTTAATAGCGTGTTGGTCCATCTCTGGAATCCCAGCGATTCTGCTTGCCATGGATTAGAGTCCTTGGTAGGTTTCCGGAGGTCTGTGTCGCCGGATGTCCAAGCATACGTCACCGATTACTATACACTACAGGCCGATTATCTATGGGCGCAGAGATGGCGCCTGATAGCATCCCAGATGTGTGCAAGCAGTTTCAGATCAGGCAGATGTGATGGCCGAGACATCAATGTGAGATCACTAACATGTTCCTTAAACCACTACAGTATGATTCTGGCCTTGTGACACGGACAGTTGCCCTGCTGGAAGATGCCGTCACCATCGAGGAAGACATAAAGCACGAATGGGAACGCAGATGGTGTGTAATAGTATTCACGTAGTGTACAGTTCTCATGGCGCTCGATTACAGCTACAGGCCCACTGAAACCCAGGTGAATGTTCCCCATAGCGTAATACTGCGACCAACAGCCTGTCTTTCTAGCGTGGCGCTCGTTCCAGCCAGTCTCTCCCCTGGACAACAGCATATAGGGACACAGCTATCCACATAGTGTAACAGGTAACGTGGTTCACTCGACCTACCAACACGCTTCCGTTGATCCACGGTCCACTCTCGATGATACTGTATCCACTGCCATCTTACTGGGTCAACTTGTCAACACGTAGGGGTTGTATCCTGCGGAGACCCATCTTCAACAACAAGCGCTGAACAGCGTGCTCCTAACACTTTTGTCTGCATCAGCATTGTACTCTGTCGTCAGGTCTCCCATATATCATCGTCTATCGTGCTTTACAGGGGGGGGGGGGGGGGCGCAAGTTTCCAAGTCACTTGATGAGGCGTGACGTCCAATACCCTGTCGCCTAATCGTGATTTTACTGTTCTTCAACCACTTTCCGTAGATGTTCATGACAGCACCATGCGAGCAGCGGACAAGGTTCACTTTTTCCGAAAGCCCATTCCCAGACGCCGGGCAAGAGCCATCTGGGCTTTGTCGAAGTCCCTTATGTCGCCGGATTCCCCCATTTGCGGCCTGTATACTCGCTAAAATGATTCCACATTCGTCTCTGTCTCTGTTCCACTCATATACATTCCTTAATGCGTCACATGACCGCTATCTCCCGGTGCTTAGTAGTCATAACGACGTCTTGAGGTGTCATTTATTCTGCCGGATATCGGCATTGTCCATACACAGTATTTCGGCAACGTGACTCGTTTTCTGCAACACGTGCTACCTGAAACTGTGAGATGAGTGGAACTGGTCCAATATTCGTGCCTACTGCCTCTCCTTTCCTTGTTCAGTTCTGGGAGTTCCATCTGCTGTCAGTTCTCACTAAAAGCGCCATGGGACATACAGTCTTCGGCCCGGCGCATCTGACCGCGAGCTGACGTTCCGTTTTCGTCCGGTGCGCCTCCATGCTCGGTTCTAGGCGTTCCGTCTGTGATCCTTTCCCACTAGGAACTTCCTGAGACGTTCCTCCTTCGAACCGCTGCGCCTAACCGCGACCTGGCGTTCCGTTCTCTGCCCGGTACACCTGGTGTTCTGTATGGGACTCGTCCACGACTCCGCATTCTCAGTTCTTCTTTCCAGACTTTGCTAAGTAGCTATCTAGAGTCACGATTCGAGAGGTTTACCACCACCTTTATTTCTATTGACGCTCTTATAACACTGTTACGGTATCCGAAATCTGTGCCAGACCAACGTTTTCTCGTAATTCGTGGAAGATTAAATTCCAGACAATGATCGGCGATGGCTGATTTAGTTGCCTGTCCCAGCCATTGTGCCTCCGATGTTCTCGACTTCCAAGGCCCACTCTCCGAGTTGTTTGGCCAATGTACGCCATGCCTCATTGGCAAAGTACACTACTGGCCATTAAAAGAAGAAATGCAGATGATAAACGTGTATTCATTGATTCATTGGACAAATATATTATACTAGAACTGACATGTGATTACATTTTCACGCAATTTGGGTGCATAGATCCTGAGAAATCAGTACCCAGAACAATCACCTCTGGCCGTAATAACGGCCTTGATACGCCTGGGCATCGAGTCAAACAGAGCTTGGATGGCGTGTACAGGTACAGCTACCCATGCAGCTTCAACACGATACCACAGTTCATCAAGAGTAGTGACTGGCGTATTTTGACGAGGCAGTTGCTCGGCCACCATTCACCAGACGTTTTCAGTTGATAAGAGATCTGGAGAATGTGCAGGCCAGGGCAGCAGTCGAACATCTTCTGCATCCAGAAAGGCCCGTACAGGACCTGCAACGTGCGGTCGTGCATTATCCTGCTGAAATGTAGGGTTTCGCAGGGATCGAATGAAGGGTAGAGCCACGGGTCTTAACACATCTGAAATGTAACGTCCACTGTTCAAAGTGCCGTCAATGCGAACAAGAGTTGACCGAGACGTGTAACCAATGGCACCCCATACCATCATTACGGGTGATACGCCAATATGGCGATGACGAATACACGCTTCCAATGTGCGTACACCGCAATGTCGCCAAACACGGATGCGACCATCACGATGCTGTAAACAGAACCTGGATTCATCCGAAAAAATGACGTTTTGCCATTCGTGCACCCAGGTTCGTGGTTGAGTACACCATCGCAGGCGCTCCTGTCTGTGATGCAGCGTCAAGGGTAACCAAAGCCATGGTCTCCGAGCTGATAGTCCATGCTGCTGCAAACGTCGTCGAACTGTTCGTGCAGATGGTTGTTGTCTTGCAAACGTCCCCATCTGTTGACTGACTGATCGAGACGTGGCTGCACGATCCGTTACAGCCCTGCGGATAAGATGCCTGTCATCTCGACTGCTAGTGATACGAGGTCGTTAGGATCCAGCACGGCGTTCCGTATTACCCTCCTGAACCCACCGATTCCATATTCTGGTAACAGTCATTGGATCTCTACCAACGCGAGCAGCAGTGTCGCGATACGATAAACCGCAATCGCGATAGGCTACAATCCGACCTTTATCAAAGTCGGTAACGTGATGGTACACATTTCTCCTCCTTACACGAGGCATCACAACAACGTTTCATCAGGCAACGCCGGTCAACTGCTGTTTGTGTATGAGAAATTGGTGGGAACTTTCCTGATATCAGCATGTTGTAGGTGTCGCAACCGGCGCCAACCTTGTGTGAATGCTCTGAAAAGCTAATCATTTGCATATCACAGCATCTTGTTCCTGTCGGTTAAATTTCGCGTCTGTAGCACGTCATCTTCGTGGTGTAGCAATTTTAATGGCCAGTAGTGTATATTATTCATATTGTTGAAATATTGTGCACGGACGATCCTGATATCCGACAGAACATTCGACACCTCAAGATATCAACAGATACGGGGAAAGCTTGAAGAATTTCAGAGGTCACAATGTTTTGACTCATCAGCGTAGATTTCAATACTTACGCATTCACCAGTAAATTTAACCACTGGTAATCCTGTTTTGATGAAACAGTTACGGAAGAGCATTATAGGAAAGACGCAAAGGACAATGTCAGATTCTGGATCTCTGCAGTTTGGGTTAAGCGTCTCAAAGATTTCACAAGGGCTTAGTTCCTACCTCCATACAATACCAACATAAAGCGTATTTTAAAAATTCGTGCTCTGGCAACTTACTCTGAACGTTACGCCGGCTGCCAACCATTTTCCTATCGAAAATATGGGGTGCAAAGGAAACATGACGAAACGTTTCCTACGTTAAAATACTGTGTTATCTTTTCAATGATGCGGAATAATTTCTTGACTTTTTGGATTGCACTGCATTTGTTTTATCCAGGACGAAGTATTCGAAGATACGTTCTGAGAAATGTTGACGACGCCTTCTCCCAAGCACTCTTTTCAGTAAGTAGGAAAGTAAGGTTAGCACTGTTCCAAGTTTTCATTAGTACTCGAATTAACGCAGAACAGAACTAACAGCTGCCCACCGTTGCAGGTGTCGTCTTCTACAGACAGTGAAGAAACTGATTAAAATTTATTATAGTTCACATTATAGAGAAAATGCGTCATATTGCGAACATAAAAAGTTGAGACTGCTGCGGACTATCTCTTAACCAATTCATAAAGTATGATATGAATTAATTCGACAATTCCTATGTACACGTACAGTTAACGTAACAGAAGAATGACAGTGTTAAATAAGTGCTAATGTGCCTGCAAATTTAAATTTCGTTAGCTATTGCCAGTACCTGTGTGTCGAAAATTTCAGTTATTGCAATTCAGTGACATTCATTTGATTCACTTTCTCTTCAAGAATTTCAATATTTAATTCA
Source organism: Schistocerca nitens (assembly GCF_023898315.1). NCBI lineage: Eukaryota > Metazoa > Arthropoda > Insecta > Orthoptera > Acrididae > Schistocerca > Schistocerca nitens. The sequence goes on along the minus strand of NC_064618.1, from coordinate 791,422,318 downwards.
ATTAAGTTAGATATAAATCTGCACTGGTTGTAATCACACAATAAAATATAAAAAACGTGTAAAATTATCTACTCCAAAATATTGAACAAAAAGATATACAACAACAAAGCCATCTAATTTTGTAAAATGCTTTTTTTTAAAAAAGTGATTTAAATGAGTATAAGTTTTTGAGGCACCGATTCACAACACCGATATACTCACAATGCGCGGTATTAACACAGCAAATGAAATGTGACATTAAGACCAAAAGAACAGGAACGTATTCACTTTTACGTTCGCGAAGGCACAATCACACTGTAACCATATGCACACAGTCATACTACGTTATTCATAGATAACTGGAACAATATCATCTACGAAGTGCAGTGCAGCGGGAAAAATATATTGGTATATACATTTTTGTGCCAGCAATTATGTAAATGTGTTTTTGACTAATTGTTCAGGTAATTAAATACTAAAATAACAATGGCTATTCTGATTCTATACAGTACATCTGTGCAGAGGAACAGATTTAAGTTTGGGATATAATGTTCTATATACACAAAAACACAGCAAAAATTCATTTAAAGCACTGTGTTATCAGCTAAGCTGTGTTTTAATTTACTGAGTGGTCAGTGTACAAAACTGAGTGGGGCCTAACTGAGGTATAAAAGTTCTTTAGCACGTTACTGTATAACTTCTCTAGCTTCATCAATGAGCAATTTCACACTTGGTTAACCATAATGCATTTCCTCGGATAGTGGTGTGGGCATCTTCTCCGTACCTATTATTCTCTTCATATTGCCCATTTACAAAGCTCAACAGTCTGTCAAACATCCGCTTGCATTCGTCACTAGCCATATTCCTACTCCATGTGTTCATCATGCAACAGATATTTATTTCAAACTATCTGAGAAATTCGGTATTGTCCTTGCTGGGTATTTACATGTAGCTCTGCCCACGACTTCGACATGTGGAATTTATTTTTTACTTATAAAGTTTCTGTGTATACAACGTTTGAAGTAGAGCATTATAGCGTCAGGGACATGAACAAATAACTTGTTTGCATTACTAACATGAGAGAGAGGTCCGCGCCCGTAACACACAGCGTCCGGTTTTGTGCTTTGTTTATGGCATAACTTAAGCCCACAGGAGAATTCTACACGTTCAAAGCGAAGTAGTAAACTGTTGGGAAAATGGGGATTTGGGATGTACAAATTCGTTCACCTGTGCCACAATCCGTAAAAATTTCTGCTTCTACTGTGTTACGTTGGAAAGAAATAACTGAGAATCAAGCTATCTGAGCAGCGAGATAATGCATGACTCTCTCTATTAGAGTTACGTCGAAGCTCACTTTCGGAAGGAATTCCCAAAGCAGCAGTTAAAGTCTGATGTTCTCAAGCTGCAGCAAGTCTCGCTTGATGACATTTATTGGATTCTTGAGACCATACAGTCCTCAGTCTCTTACTTTGTTTGGCGTATCCAGAAAGATTCGACCATTTTTAGGCATTTTTATTAATAAATATTGTAATGAGTAGACACCCAAATCACAAAACAAATTTAATAAATTCATTTTTCCTTCCTATCGAAAGAAGAAAAGTTTTTAATACACAAAGCTTCATCAGTAATTACGTGTATCCTAGCCAAGCAAATTCAATGTTAGTTTATATTCGTGAAGATAAGAGTACGGTGCTTAGTTCTGTCAGCGACGTAAACTTCCAAAAATACTTCTGTCGCTGAGATCAAAAAAACATTCCTAGAAAAGAAGTCACAAACAAAACTATCGAAAGAAGTTCTCAATTTTATTAAATTTTTAATACTCAAAGCGAAATCAGTATACTCGTATATCATAGCCAAGTAAAATAGCTGTTACTTTGTAGTCGTCAAGATAATATTGCAGCCCTTAATTTTGTAATTGACGTAAACTTCCAAACGCTTGGCTCTTTGGTGTACTACGCCGAGATGAGTAAACATCCGAGCTACTAATAGTAAGCTGAGCAGACGATTTCAGGTAAAACTTTAAAACACAATATTTTTTTCGTCATCCGGTTTTGATGAAATAAAGCCTATACGTTGCCCCAAGCTACACTCAAGTTACATGTGAAGGCCCCATAAAGTATCTCCTAGTAGTTTTCGACGAGATTAGTTTGTTCAAACAGACAGACACAGTTGCTTTACAATTTTATTATTAGTATGGATATAGAAGCGCTATAATACTCTATTGATTATTTGTAAAATAAGTTTTTTACAAATATTTTCCAAAATACACGTTTTCATTTTTTAAATACATTTATATGACAACGGTTTTACATGTAAACATTTAGAACAAAATCTGAATCCGAAAATTCACAAAAACTTAAACTGACGCACTAAAAGTTGTTGAGTTGTACAAACGACCAAGTAATGGCATTATAGACTTACCAACTCGCGCCCGTGGTCGTGCGGTAGCGTTCTCGCTTCCCACGCCCGGGTTCCCGGGTTCGATTCCCGGCGGGGTCAGGGATTTTCTCTGCCTCGTGATGGCTGGGTGTTGTGTGCTGTCCTTAGGTTAGTTAGGTTTAAGTAGTTCTAAGTTCTAGGGGACTGATGACCATAGATGTTAAGTCCCATAGTGCTCAGAGCCATTTGAACCATTTTTTACCAACTCGCGTTCTTCTGGACGTTGCGAGCTTTCATGACCGGAGCCGCCGCTTTTCGATCAAGTGGCTTCTCAACTGGCTACACAGAGGCTGAGTGCATCCTGATAGCTAACTAGACTAAGCACAACCAGACGGTCACCCATAAAGCCCAACAAGCTTAACTACTGTGATCTGCTGGAATCGGTGTTACCACAGTAGCAAGGCGATTGGCTTGTTAGTATTACAAGACATCTGATTAAAAAAATCGCGACGCACTCCACAAAGTCTACCAAAGACTAAAATGTCACGTCACACCGTTTGGAAAAACCAAAAATTTACTTTATGAATAGCGGTGGAGGAAACCTAACACTTGGTCATTAAGCTGCAAAGAATGAGGACACAGGTGTATCTGCATGGCTTAAATATTAAAGCAGACACGTAAGTAAATTTACAGACATGCGTCGACATATTGTACGCAACCACATTGTAAAGGAACACTGAGGCTGAAATCAGAATTAGTGAACGGAATCTAAAGCAGAATCGCAGAAAAGCATATACTGAGTGAGATTATTAGTAACCTTCTCACATAAAAAATTTGAGTTCGGGTTTCACCTGAGTGTAACAATTTGTAGGGGTATGAAAAGGAACGATTGCAAAGGCTATATGCCTACATGACTGTCAATTAATCAGGAAAAAAAGAAACTGCTTTAGACTTCAATTAACAACTCTTGATTATATTGTACTACATCGATTTCGAAGGCTTCTAGCGTCATCATCAGTTGTACGTTATACATACATAGGATCGTCGTGCGGTCTAACCTGACATATGTCGTTTTTTAGTAACGTGCACCGAGCACTAAATGATGCTCCCAGCGACCTGCCACATCCGATAGTGAGACTACAAGCCCGGAAATCGATCCTGGTATAATAAAATAAGAGGTTTGAACCTGCAATTTTAGGCGTTTTCTTTTTTCCCCTAGTTAAGCCACACGACTGCGTTTTCAATAGCTCCACGTTTATAAATGTTTGGTTCATTTTTTTTCTAAGGCATGCTTTTTTATCTTCTCGTCCTTCCTCTAGTCACTTTCGCTTAATACCGCTGACTCAGTGAAATTTCCTGCAGAATGTTTCACTTCACTATTCTGTAAGAGGGCGCTGATGATTCTGCGTCTTCATTTTCCCGAAATGCTGTTGAGCAAATACTGACTTGGCCGATGGTTTTTCCGTGTCTACAGGTGAAGCTGGTTGCGGCGGCGGTCGTGTTATCCACTGCCGAGGCGGGATCCAAAGGAGACTACAAACAGTGAGTAAAGTCACACCATCAGCTATTTTAACCATTACACTACCAATGGGATGTACGTGTTCCACGATAAGTTATCAGGATTTTTATAAGACGACTGTGTGGAACTGCAAGCCATACAGCAAAAGGCCACATGTCAGTGGAAAGAGACGGCATACGTTTCTCCCCAAGACCACTTTGTTGATACCGCCACTGTGGAATGTTTGACTTTATTGATGGAGGCACAACCTCACTTCGTCTTGCACCGCTTCATCGATATAAAAGCGTAGTCGTCGAATGTGTTGTTTAAGTTTTGGAATCGGATGAAAATCGGATGGGGCCAAGTCCGGATTGTATGGAGGATGGTCGATGACAATGAACTCAAGACATCGGTTTGTTGCATATGTTGTAGCGTTCTTGTGTGACCTCGCACGCTAAAGAAGAGGGTGCTATGTTTGTGGACGAACTATTCGGACTCGTGTTTCCAGTTTTTCGAGACGTTCGCAACACGTTGCAGAATATATTGTTGTGCTTTTAGCCATGAATTCCAAATTCACCAGAACACTGTGAATTTGACCCCACCTGCTGGTGGTACGATTTTGAAATTTTTTGGCGCCGGTGATCTTTCATGGCAGAACTCCACTGACATTCTCTTGTTTCCGGGATCAAAATGGTGGACCCAGATTTCATCACCAGTCGCAGTGTTGTTAAGGACAATCTCACATTCAAAACACAAAAGAAATTGTTGAGAGATGTCCAATCTCCTCCATTTCACGCCAGGAGTGAGCATTCGAGGCACCCACCGTGCATCCAGTTTTCTGTACCGTAGTTCTGCAGTGAAGGGCTGCACACACTCTCCTGGTGTGCCACACTTACGTGAGAGCTGTGCTGTGTTATCCGTGATTTGGTCTGATGAGTTCATAACACGATTCCGCAGAGTCTCGTCGGTTGCCACACCTGGTCGTCCACTCCGATCCGTGTCACACATGTTAAGGTTAGCACCATCGTTTCCTTCATTACGAGCACCAGCAACCGAACGTCGTAGATTACTGATGCCGATACAATCATCATCGTACACAGTTTCCATTCTTTTTCGATTGAGCAAGCAGTAAAGGAAACAAAAGAAAAATTTGGAGTAGGTATTAAAATCCATGGAGAAGAAATTAAAACTTTGAGGTTCGCCGATGACATTGTAATTCTGTCAGAGACAGCAAAGGACTTGGAAGAGCAGTTGAACGGAATGGACAGTGTCTTGAAAGGAGAATATAAGATGAACATCAACAAAAGCAAAACGAGGATAATGGAATGTAGTCGAATTAAGTCGGGTGATGCTGCGGGAATTAGATTAGTAAATGAGACGCTTAAAGTAGTAAAGGAGTTTTGCTATTTGGGGAGCAAAATAACTGATGATGGTCGAAGTAGAGAGGATATAAAATGTAAACTGGCAATGGCAAGGAAAGCGTTTCTGAAGAAGAGAAATTTGTTAACATCGAGTATTCATTTAAGTGTTAGGAAGTCGTTTCTGAAAGTATTTGTATGGAGTGTAGCCATGTATGGAAGTGAAATATGGACGATAAATAGTTTAGACAAGAAAAGAATAGACGCTTTCGAAATGTGGTGCTACAGAAGAATGCTGAAGATTAGATGGGTAGATCACATAACTAATGAGGTGTTGAATAGGATTGGGGAGAAGAGAAGTTTGTGGCACAACTTGACTAGGAGAAGGGATCGGTTGGTAGGTCATGTTCTGAGGCATCAAGGGATCACAAATTTAGCATTGGAGGGCAGCGTGGAGGGTAAAAATCGTAGAGGGAGGCCAAGAGATGAATACACTAAGCAGATTCAGAAGGATGTAGGTTGCAGTAGGTACTGGGAGATGAAGAAGCTTGCACAGGATAGAGTAGCATGGAGAGCTGCATCAAACCAGTCTCTGGACTGAAGACCACAACAAAAACAACGTATTCCACTTGGAGACACGTTCTCTGCGGTTCGAAACTAGTTACAGCATGCTGTTTCTCACGCATCGACATATTTACGTTGAAAACAGATTTGTTACACGCTACAATTCGGAGACATCTAGCGGCAGACAGTTTCAATTTGCAACGAAGCTGGGAAGCCGACTCAGTAACAAGCATTCCACGTAACATCTCACCCGATAATGAGAACAGAGGAATTCGGAGGAATTACTTTTCAGGATGCCCTCATAGACATACCAGCTCTGTGTTGTCACGTAGAGTTAGTGCGCGCCTGCAGACAGGCAACTCACTGAACAGGCTTACAGATTGGGTTGCTGTCGCACCTTCCTGGATAATTCGTGTCAATGAGCTGTACGCGAGTATTGACGTTTGCCGCGTCACCAAGGGTGCCCCTACTGAGCATCTGTAACGTGAATAAGAACTTGGAGAGATTCTCTATCCACTGATGTGTGCCTGTTTTCCGTATGCCTTGTAGTTTTTGCACAGTGGTCTTCTGATATCCTAGGGATACACTGTATGACCCATCCATCACTGTGGTGGAAAACAAAGCAGTGGAAAATATTCTTTCATATTGTTACCTCTGACTACCACATTAACTGAAATAACCGAAAAGTGAAAAGCTTAACCAATAATCACTAGACATAATAATCTTTTGGATGTTGTAGATCTTCTTACTTGCGTGGTTGAAAAGACAAAACTGGAGAGGAATACTGCCTTACGGAAAACGCTACTTTGTAGTTTTGCTGCAGCACTTAATGTGCTATCTTCAGTAGAATTTTTATTTTCTTTAATTGTTATGTTATGTGAGTTTAGACTCAAAATTATTTAGATTTGCAAAAGGAGATATCATTAGGTGCGAAATACTTTGCATTAGTTTACATAAAGTATACAGTTAAGATATATGTCACTGAACTGAGGCGTTATGTGTTATTCATTTACGATATGCTTAAAAGTATTATTTTCATATGAGATCAAGACATAATACCAATGTAAATACTGGGTGGTTATAACTAAAGTGCAGTTACTCACACAAGACCGGAGTGGGCTGTAACTATCGGATGGCAGCGAAACTTGGTAGACATTATAATGTCTTAAAGCGGAATTAGTTCCAGGTTTGACCATCAGGTGCAAATCTGGCGATGCGAATACAAGAAAGACGTATAGAAATGTTTCCATATGTAGTGGATTAGGAACGGGACGTGGAGAGGAAAGGTCGAACAAGTGAGAAAGACCTAATGCCGATTGCTGACGCTTACAAAATTAGTTCAATATGAGCACCGAATCCGTCGTAGAGATGCTGTACAGCACCAGATTCGCACCTGGTGGCCAAAAATGGAATTTTTTTCAGCATAAATCGATTCCGCATTAACGCATTACCATATGTACCAAGTATCGCTTCCATACAACAATTACAACCCATAGTGGACCTCCGTGAGTAGCTGCACGTTTATTATAACCAACCGGTATTTGTTTACATACCTCACGTTATTATGGTGGCAGCTTTAAGTGTGCCATACATTCTACAGCTTGTCATCTGAAAACGATGAAATGTTTTCTATTTTTTGTCTGTCGTGCGTTTCCGACTGAGAATCACTACCTATCACATTATTTGGTGTTTTAATTATGGTTTTTCTATGTTTTAGTGCTCACTTGTCTGTGTCGTGTTAAAGCCATCAAAACCGCTACACCAAGAAGAAATGCAGATGATATACGGGCATTCATTGGACAAATATATTATACTAGAACTGAAATGTGATTACATTTTCACGCAATTTGGGTGCATAGATCCTCAGAAATCAGTACCCAGAACAACCACCTGTGGCCGTAATAACAGTCGTGATACGCCTGGGCATTGAGTCAAACAGAGCTTGGAAGGCGTGTACAGGTACCACAGCTCATCAAGAGTAGTGACTGGCGTATTGTGACGAGCCAGTTGCTCGGCCACCATTGACCAGACGTTTTCAATTGGTGAGAGATCTGGAGAATGTGCTGGCCAGGGCAGCAGTCGAACATTTTCCGTATCCAGAAAGGCCCGTACATGACCTGCAACATGCTGTCGTGCATTATCCTGCTGAAATGTAGGGTTTCGCAGGTATCGAATGAAGAGTAGAGCCACGGGTGGTAATACATCTGAAATGTAACGTCCATTGTTCAAAGTGCCGTCAATGCGAACAAGAGGCGACCGAGACGTGTAACCAATGGCACCCCATACCATCACAGCGGGTGATACGCCAGTATGGCGATGACGAATACACGCTTCCTATGTGCGTTCACCGCGATGTCGCCAAACACGGATGCGACCATCATGATGCTGTAAACAGAACCTGGATTCATCCGAAAAAATGACGTTTTGCCATTCGTGCACCCAGGTTCGTCGTTGAGTACACCATCGCAGGCGCTCCTGTCTGTGATGCAGCGTCAAGGGTAGCCGCAGCCATGGTCTCCGAGCTGATAGTCCATGCTGCTGCAAACGTCGTCGAACATTTCGTGCAGATGGTTGTTGTCTTTCAGACGTCCTCATCTGTTGACTCAGGGACCGAGACGTGGCTGCACGATCCGTTGCAGCCATGTCGATAAGATGCCTGTCATCTCGACTGCTAGTGATACGAGGCCGTTGGGATCCAGCACGGCGTTCCGTATTACCCTCCTGAACCCACCGATTCCATATTCTGCTAACAGTCATTGGATCTCTACCAACGCGAGCAGCAATGTCGCGATACGATAAACCGCAATCGCGATAGGCTACAATCCGGCCTTTATCAAAGTCGGAAACGTGATGATACGCATTTCTCCTCCTTTCACGAGGCATCACAACAACGTTTCACCAGGAAACGCCGGTCAACTGCTGTTTGTGTATGGGAAATCGGTTGGAAACTTTTCTCATGTCAGCACGTTGTAGGTGTTGCCACTTGCGCCAACCTTGTGTGAATGCTCTGGAAAGCTAATCATCTGCATATCACAGCATCTTCTTCCTGTCGGTTAAATTTCGCGTGTGTTGCACGTCATATTCGTGGTGTAGCAATTTTAATGGCCAGTAGTGTATTTCGTCTGCTATTGTAGTTACTTCCTGTTACCACGCATTTTGTACAATTTGGCAGCCAAACAAAACGTTTCTGATGCCATTTAACATGTTGTTGGAGATATGTGGTTTTTATTTGTTTCGTTTCGTGTTTGTTTAGGTGTGGCGTGCCATTTAAAGTGGTGTTATCGAATGAGATATTTAGCTTACGTGTGTGTGTGTGTGTGTGTGAGTGAGAAGAGACAGAGAGAGCGGAAGGGGGAGAGAGAGAGAGAGAGAGAGAGAGAGAGAGAGAGAGAGAGAGAGAGAAGAGGGGTAGGAGGAGAGAGGAAGGGCCGAGAGAGAGATAGGTTGAGGAAGTGAGTTATGGGGAGGCAGGGAGGATGGGTGGTGTGGTTTATTGGGAAGAGAATGTGATTTTAGAGGTGACCTTATGCTGACTCGAGGAGTGTCTCCTCGACGACCATTCAGTGAGCATTGCTGCGTATGGACCTCCGCTGCGCGAGCTTGATTCATGCAGCCATGCTGACTGCTGGTCTCGGGCGACGGAGGGAGGAATTTGCACGCCAGTAACGCATCTGGACGTTCACTGAGTGGCGACGGGTGGTGTTTCCAGATGAATCTCGTTTTATGCTTCATCGGACAGATGGATGTTGGCGTGTAATGCATGAAATGTCTGAAAGCAAGCGTCTTGTAACAATCTTCAGAAGGGTCCAGGCTGGAGGAGGGAGCATTATGGTCTGGGAAATATTGTCGTGGTATTCCGTGGGTAATTCTGGTAGCCACAATGGATCGCAGAAGTATGCATCTATATTTGGGGATCATGTCCACCCCTATATACAGTTTGTTTTTCTCGGCACGATAGCAGGGCAATGCAACGTGTCACACAGCTCGCCGTGTACGTGCGAAGAGCACCAGGATGCGTTTACCGTAGTCTCCTGGCCACGAAACTCCCCGGATTTAAACCCAGTCGAGGGTCTGTTGGATCAGGGGGTCTGTGGGACCACCTCGATCGAGCCTTTCGTCCCGCGGATCCTCCACCGGGAAACCTAGTGCGGCTGGTCATTGCACCGGAGTAGGCATAGCTTCACATCCCTGTCAGTACCATCCAGAACCTGGCTGACGGCCTTCCTGCACGTCTCGCAATGGACCGCGCTGCAAAAGTCGGTTATTCAAGCTTTTCACAGTTAGTCACATTAATGTGACTAAACAGTGTGTATTACGCATCATAAACAGGAAGACCTTGCAACATTTCTTCGGCATTCATCCGGAGTGACATCTCACAGTTGTGGCCAACTTGTAACCTCCCCCTCACTTATCGACCTTAATGACAGTGAAAAATTAAACCGCGTGTACCTAATGGAAATTTGGGAAAAGCAATCTTCACCGAAGTTAATTTGTCGGTAAAGAAGGAGGAAAGGGTTACATCTAAATGAAAGGAAAAATGCAAATGAAACTGGTAGAAATTAATTTTGAAAAGGGGTAAAGTTAATAAAGAAAGTAAACGTGCGGCCGTTACGTTAACAATTAACTAGCGGTAATTAAATATTTGAGATTTGAGGGAAATTACGGTCGCCAATCCTATGGACAATTACTATAGTAACTGAAAAAGAAAGGTGATTACACATATAATTAGCACTAGAAGCGTGGCAACTGAAGGTTGACACGTGTTGTGTGAAAACTGAATGTTTGTCGGAAGTAATAAATTTCGCTACACTCTGACTTAATTTAGCAAAAGAATTAATAAAACCGGAAAATTGAAAGTTAATTTAGTGACTGAAATTAATAGTGATATTTGTTTCTGAAGCACTACGAAATTCAGTAAAATAAGGTTAGTCTTGGGCTACCTCAACAATCATCTCAAAAGCTACTTGAATTTACGCAATTTAGAAATAAGAGATTTAACTTTGAACTTGAATTAAATGATTCTGAACAATTAACAATAGTAAAATTTAGCACGTACCAAGCTGAGCTGCAGTCACAGGTAAGCTAAAATATGGTAACAAAACTCGCACTCTTAATTTGTGCTTGTGTAATCTAAATATTGTATGAATATTTTAACTGAACTTTAAAATTAAAGCAGTGAAATGGAATGATATTACTTTAATTCTGGCGTCTGAATTTCAACGACGCTCGGGTTCATTTCGGAAAAGGAAGGGACCCTGCTTGGTAATGCAATTGGGACAATGAGCAACAAAGGTTCATGCTAAGTTGCTGTAATTTTGTGACGCAACAATTTTAAAAGCTGAGGTCTGCCATACAGTTCTAAAACTTTACGTGCTTCCAGTCTTCCTTGTTGGTTGATTGAAGGTTTGCAGTCGTCGGTCGAGCAGGTGACGACAGTCACTCATTGTCGGCCGTCGCTGTTGCAGAAGCTGGATGTTGGCGCGCCTTCTTCTCGACACGGTCGTCAGGTGAAACGGGCTCTTGATGTGCGCCAGCTAATGCTTCCCGTCCGCGACACCGTGTCAGAAACTATCATAGCAATTCGAGCGCAATTACGTGCTGCCAAACCCCGAAAGCGCGGCAACTCGCGGGAGCGTCACACAACACACCTGCTCCACTGCACTACTCCAGCCAGACTCTCTCTGCTCTGCCCGCGCTCCACGAGGCAGAGTTAACACTACCAAAGATCCTAAACACTTTGGTTCGCCACACGACCTATCGATGTAATCGTTCGATAGCATAGTTTTCCCTAGGCCAGACCCAGCGTATAAATACAAATAATATTCACAAAACAAACCAATTATACATCGAAATAAATGCATATATATATACAAATAGTAAAACAGTTACAATATACAAAGACACAGAAATGTTATATTTTCAGGTAACAAAATAAGGAAAAAAATTTGCAGTGCAATAGATGGAAATAGGAGGATATGCATTTCCGGCGTTACAAACTAAGTATGGAATGTTAAATACTATCTATTGGGAAGTCCTAAATAAGGTCACAATGCCGGTCCGATATTCCGTTAACTCGTATTTTCGTCGCTGAGTGACCGTGCGGAACTGTATCGAATGTCTTCCAGAAGTCAAGGAATCTGAGTGCAATCTACGGAATCACTACCTACCGTCCTTTGGTTTGTTATGGGCGAACAGAGCAGTCCTGTGAGATAAATGTTGGTATTTTTTTGGAGGGGGGGGGGGAGGCGAGGAGGTGTGGAAGGACACAGAAGGAGTTCAATAACTAAATGAATAGACCTCAGGAACTGTATGAAATAAAGAAAGTGGCTCCAGTGTCGAAAGCTGATGTTAACGGCCTGGAGGATGGTGTGCTGCTCACGCACCTGAGACGAATACCCTCGAGGTGTGTAGCGGGGAATGGGGAAACAGCCCTTCCCATCGCTTTATTGGTCGGCCGAAACATATTGCCTTACTGATAGACTTCATTTTCTGCCCTATGTTTCGTTGTTCACTGTTTATGCTCTGCCATTTCGTTTTATTTTTTACGGACAGCACCTGTGCGAAAGGGTAAAATGGTATCAAACATGCATGTAGACCTCACACATCCATTGCAAGAAAGAAATGGTCAAAAAGGCTCCAGCATTAGTGATGCTTTGAATGAATAAAAGGAAACGTGTTTCGTGACGCAGAAATGTATTTCAATAATAGTTGCGTATCCGGTGTCATTATTAGATGGAATATCTGTTGGTACACACAAACGAAGCACTTGAGCGATATTACCCGGGTAGTATCAACATACCTAAGAAGTGACACCCTTTTATTTTTTTACGTCACCTGATCCTCATGTCGAACATCATGAAAGCAAACAGAATTACAGTGTTGATATAAACACGGTTCATCAAAAGGTTTTTTGAAAGTCTCATAATAATCCGTTCTAGATGTCGCAATGGACACGTGACTCGTTGCTTATTTCTGTTGCACATTATTCTCAGCAACCGAAGCAGCTGAATGGGTTGAAAATAAATAAGTCGCCAGGTCCTGATGGGGTTCTAATTCGGTTTTACAGAGAGTACTCTACTACTTACTTAGCTTGCATTTATCGCGAATCTCTTGCCCAACGTAAAGTCCCGAGCAAATGGAAAAAAGCGCAGGTGACGCGTGTATATAAGAAGGGTAGAAGTATGGATCCTCAAAATTACAGACCAATGTACTTAACATCGGTTTGTTGCAGGATTCTCGAACATATTCTCAGTTCGAATATAATTAATTTCCTTGAGACAGAGAAGTTGCTGTCCATGCATCAGCACGGCTTTAGAAAGCATCGCTCCTGCGAAACGCAACTCGCCCTTTTTTCACATGATAACTTGCGAACCATGGATGAAGGGTATCAGACGGATGCCATATTCCTTGACTTTCGGAAAGCGTTTGACTCGGTGCCTCACTGCAGACTCATAACTAAGTTATTAGCATATGGGACTGGTTCCCAAGTATGTGAGTGGCTCGAAGACTTCTTAAGTAATAGAACGCAGTACGTTGTCCTCGATGGTGAGTGTTCATCGGTTGGTGAGGGTATCATCTGGAGTGCCCCAGGGAAGTGTGGTAGGTACGCTGTTGTTTCCTATCTACATAAATGATCTTTTGGATAGGGTCGATAGCAATGTGCGGCTGTTTGCCGATGATGCTGTGGTGTACGGGAAGGTGTCGTCGTTGAGTGACTGTAGGAGGATAGAAGATGACTTGGACAGGATTTGTGATTGGTGTAAAGAATGGCAGCTAACTTTAAATATAGATAAATGTAAATTAATGCAGATGAATAGGAAAAAGAACCCTGAAATGTTTGAATACCCCATTAGTAGTGTAGCGCTCGACACAGTCACGTCGATTAAATATTTGGGCGTAACACTGCAGAGCGATATGAAGTGGGACAAGCATGTAATGGCAGTTGTTGGGAAGGCGGATAGTCGTCTTCGGTTCATTGGTAGAATTTTGGAAAGATGTGGTTCATCTGTAAAGGAGACCGCTTATAAAACACTAATACGACCTATTCTTGAGTACTGCACGAGGGTTTTGGATCCCTATCTGGTCGGATTGAGAGAGGACATAGAAGCAATTCAGAGGCAGGCTGCTAGATTTGTTACTGGTAGGTTTGATCATCACGCGAGTGTTACGGTAATGCTTCAGGAACTCGGGTGGGAGTCTCTAGAGGAAAGAAGGCGTTCTTTTCGTGAATCGCTACTGAGGAAATTTAGAGAACCAGCATTTGAGGCTGACTGCAGTACAATTTTACTGCCACCAACTTACATTTCGCTGAAAGACCACAAAGATGAGGTAAGAGAGATTAGGGCTCGTACAGAGGCATATAGGCAGTCATTTTTCCCTCGTTCTGTTTGGGAGTGGAACAGGGAGAGTAGATGCTAGTTGTGGTACGAGGTACCCTCCGCCACGCACGGTATGGTGGATTGCGGAGTATGTATGTAGATGTAGATGTAGATGTGCCTCCAATACTGTCGTCCACTGTACTGAAACCAGGATGAAGCTAGGCACTCCAATATGCGGAGTTTAAGATCAGCAAGTAATGGGTCATTTCTGTTTATGAGCTGAGGACATTTTATAAGTACCGCCCTTTCCGTTGCGCAGTGTGCACTTCAAGATCTACGTGCCGAAGTTCATCAAGCACAAGCACCACACGAAGACGGTGCTGATCCACGCGGGAGGCGGCGGCGGTGGCGAGTCGGTGCACATCGAGGGCGGCGGCCACCACGGCGGGGGCGGACACGTTCAGCTGCCGCAGCACGGCTTCAGCTTCGGCGACGGACACGGCTACGTCATGGGCGCCATCCACCACGTGCCTGACTCCGGCCACGGGGGCGGCATCATCGGACACGGACACGGCGGTGCGTATCCCGCCACTGCAGTCAGCTCCTCCTCCTGGTCATACATAATCTTCATCTTACCTCTCCTTTCTTACATTGCATGCCGCTTCCTTTTGCCAGTACTTTCTGCTCCATGACCCTTCTCTTACTTTCTCTACTTCCAATTGTTTCTCGTAAATCTTTGTTCCTCACAAATCACTTCCTTCTCCCTCACCTATCTGTCTCTTCTTACTTAATCTCTTCGTCTTCTTATTCAAGTTTCCCGTTCGTATTTTAACTTTCTTCTCTCCTCTTCAGACTTTTTTGTTCTTTTTACTTTTCCTCGTGCTCAATGTTCTCTTTAGTTCAGTTCATCATCTCCTGTCGCTTATCTATTTCACCCTTGCACGTCCCCTTCCACCTCCTCCTTTTCCCGCTCACCTTCTTCCTTCTCATACCTTAGTTTCCATTACATACCTATTCTTCACAATCATTTCCCTTCCAATTTTCCTCATTATACCTGCTCCACTTCATCTCCTGCTTCTTCTGGTGTCATTCTCAGGGGTACTGTCCTGCTATTTCTTGTGTACGACTTCACGCACAACAGTAAGGAGAGCTGGATTACAGTGGTGTGGCAGCTGTCGTCATAGGAAAGCTGGACACGAGCAGAAATGATTACCGAACAAGCGAACACAGTAAACAGAAGATTTACTCAATTTGCATATCTCCAAGTGTTCGAAGGCTCATTACAAAAAATGCAGCAGTCCAGCTCTCCATGTCCACAAGGAAGAGCCTCTCTGTACTAAGTATGAATGATCGAGTGGGAGCCGTGATGACGTGGCGTCAGCCTAGCATCGTAGGAAAGAGGCCCAATGTCTATAAGGAAGAGGCTCTCTGTACTAACAAGGGAACATCCCCATCGCACCCCCCTCAGATTTAGTTGTAAGTCGGCACAGTGGATAGGCCTTGAAAAATTGAACACAGATCAATCGAGAAAACAGGAAGAAGTTGTGTGGAACTATGAAAAAAATAAGCAAAATATACAAACGAAATAGTCCAGGTGCAAGGTAGGCAACATCTAGGACAGTCTGAGCTCACGAGCGCCGTGGTCCCGTGGTTAGCGTGTGGAGCTGTTGAGCGAGAGGTCATTGGTTCAAGTCTTCCCTCGAGTGAGAAGTTTAATTTTTTATATAATCAACTTCGCTCTCCAAAATTCCAGGACATGTTCAGATTTGCTTGGACATATGCAAGATTTGACGGTCTACACACGGAAAAATTTGAAAACGCTAAAAACATATGTTTTGACAAGACACAGGGAAAACTGTGCGACTGTGAAACTGTTGCATTTATTTGTTGCAGTTTATGTGACAAATTCTTATGTTTTCATCACTTTTTTGGGAGTGATTATCACATCCACAAGAAAACCCAAATCGGGCAAAGTAGAAGAATCTTTTTACCCATTCGCCAAGTGTACAAGTTAGGTGGGTCGACGACATATTCCTGTCATGTGACGCACATGCCGTCACCAGTGTCGTGTAGAATATATCAGACGTGTTTTCCTGTGGAGGAATCGGTTGAACTATGACCTTGCGATCAAATGTTTTAGGTTCCCATTGGAGAGGCACGTCCTTTCGACCACTAATCGTACGGCTTTGCGGAGCGGTCGCAAAACACAGACACTCATTACAGTGAACAGAGACGTCAATGAACGAACGGACAGATCATAACTTTGCGAAAATAAAGAAAGTAAGATTTTCACTCAAGGGA
Source organism: Schistocerca nitens (assembly GCF_023898315.1). Classification (NCBI taxonomy): domain Eukaryota; kingdom Metazoa; phylum Arthropoda; class Insecta; order Orthoptera; family Acrididae; genus Schistocerca; species Schistocerca nitens. Next base: position 791,405,921 of record NC_064618.1, on the reverse strand, counting down.
AGATTTGAACCAAGTACCTCCCGTTCCGCAGCTGCTCACGCTAATCGCAGGACCACGGCGCTCCTGAGCTCACACTGTCCTTGATGTTGCCTGTCTTCCGCATGGACTACTTAGTTGTATATTTTGCTTATTTTTTCATAGTTCCACATAACTTCCTGTTTTCTCGATTGATCTGTGTTCAGTGTTTCAAGGCCTATCCACTGTGCCAACTTATAACTAAATCTGAGGGGGGTGCGATGGGGAGGTTCCCGCAGCTTCTGAGTAGATCGCAGCGAAGAGGCTCCAAGTGCGAGTGGGTGTCTGGCTGCCGCCTGCCGTTCTATATCGCGACGGCACAGGGCACTCGTGCAGATCCACTAGAGGAACGGCTCATCAGGCGCGCTCCATTGGGTCCGCTAGATCTCACACGACTGCTGTCACTACCTGACGAGAACTTGCAATTCCACTGCAAATTAAAGGCGCTGATAGGATGGTATCGATGTGTGATACCACAATGTTCGGGTGTATTCTGTTTTTGATGAAATCACTCCAATTGTCATTAAAACACACACACAAACACACACACACACACACACACACACAAACACACACACACACACACACACAAACTTAGTGATTATGATAAGAACAGCAAAGTCGTGTAAGAAACTGCCTGAATTCGGAAAAGTATCATTATCGGCTGCAGTAAAACTTGATACTGGGTGGGATTAATAATGAGTATTTTAATGGCATCCTCGTAAATATCAGTCACGGAAAATGTTCACCTCCGCTTGTATTGATGCAGAAGGGGAAAAAAATTAGAAAGGTGCTTGAAGACGAATTGCTAGGATAGTCTGAAGAGGTGACTATACAAGTAAATCATTGAAGTTCCAGGAACTTTTCTGCACGTGAACATCTGATGCTGACAGCTGCTTTCCGAACCCAAACTAATGACGGAGTATCTTCGAAAGATACGCTCTCTTGCCCAACAGTGTAGAACCTTGACTACAGCTGATTTACGATTGGCAGCCTTCTCCGATTACTGATGGTTTCTGCTTCATCAGGTGGATATTGAGAGTATAATACCAGCCTGGACGGACGTCTTTAATTTGTTTCTCGTGAACTGGGAATTTTTTGATGAATGGAAACTAAGCATAGTCCGTTGTGTATCTAAGAATGAAAATCGCCGTTCGTCGGTTTCTACCAACCAATCAGCAGTTTACATATTGCAACCAGAATTTTGGAATGTATTGTTCACAAAAGAAGTTTATTACTTTGACACATTCAACCTGTATGTGTCGTTCTGTAAATATGACCTGCTGCTTTACTTAGAAGGGACCTGAATATACCAGTACTGCCATCCAATCGACTAACATTGCCGGCCGGTGTGGCCGTGCGGTTCTGGGCGCTTCAGTCTGGAACCGCGTGACCGCTACGGTCGCAGGTTCGAATCCTGCCTCGGGCATGGATGTGTGTGATGTCCTTAGGTTAGTTAGGTTTAATTAGTTCTAAGTTCTAGGCGACTGCTGACCTCAGAAGTTAAGTCGCATAGTGCTCAGAGCCATTTGAACCGTTTTTGACTGACATTGACTTGGGTTCGGCCCTCCGTTGGCTGCGTTAAGCTGAGCCTAAAATAAAATGCGAAGAACTCTCAGGTAATTTTGGTTTCACATCAGAAGTTAATTAGAACTGAACCATGCAAAAACCTTTCCTCTATTCTTTTTCATGGTTTCCTAATATCTCATCTAAAAACGCCGAAGTACTTTGCATGAAGAGCGAAGCTGAACAGAAACCACTGTCGTCACTGTAGGAAGACTTTCTTCCTCCCCCTTCAAAAATGTCGGATCATATTTAATCAAAGTGAGAGAAAACTGTGTATTCATTCACTCTGCCGAACCTGCAGTACTGTTGTATAATGTAACACGATACTTCTAGTGAAGACTCTAGACGATTAGAACTAAAGAGGAATTCTTTTGTGAATTACATCCGCAACATTACTTCTCTTTGACCTTTGTCAATGCTTCTTACAAGGATTGTTGCGACTGGACAAGTTAGATAACTATTAAGTGCTATATGTCCTTCACTAGTTTCTGGGCACACGCTAATCCCGCCTAGTAACAGTATCTATTATCTCAACATGTTTAAAACGACTCACTTATCTAGTTATGTGGTTGTAAGAATCCACTTAAAAACAATCTACATTCTCCAGTACAACTGTCCGTCCCGAACCTAACTATCCTGTACGCTAAGCACAATTTTAATTATTGTTGCAAACAAGAAAAGACTAAACCACTTCCTTTTGTCATCATAATTTAATTCCCAATATTAGCGTAATGTTCATTCACTCACCCGATTTCTTTTTTTTCTTCTACCATCATTGTTCCTACCCCAAACCCGCCCCACCCCCTACTCACACCTCTCTCACCGTTCATGTCTATTGTTGTCACAGCGCAGTCTTGATTCTGTTCCTGTAAATTATCTCTGTTCTTCTACCCTTTTTCTCTTTACGTGCTTACGTAAGCAGTGATTTTTTTCTGCTGAATTTCAAATAAATGCACACTTCTTCTTCCAGTTCTTTTTCTTTTTTCTTGTATCTTCATTAATTATGCTCTACCTCATTACTCTTTCCCTCTCAACTCTGCTCGTATAACCACTGATCACGGGCCACAGTCTAAATTTGGCCCTAATGTGTCTTTTTCACTAACATAAACCGACTAGGTTTCTACTATAACTATTACTGTTATCGCTGTTTGTCTCACGGCTATTTCTGAATGTTGTGTCCCATGCTACACATAAGCAACCTTATAAAAAATCCTTGCCATAATAGATATATTGTAACATATGAACAACTCCTATTTCGGTGTGACAGAGAGCCTTTTGAGCATAATACGAGGTGCATTCAAGTTCTAAGGCCTCCGATTTTTTTTCTAATTAACTACTCACCCGAAATCGATGAAACTGGCGTTACTTCTCGACGTAATCGCGCTGCAGACGTACACATTTTTCACAACGCTGACGCCATGATTCCATGGCAGCGGCGAAGGCTTCTTTAGGAGTCTGTTTTGACCACTGGAAAATCGCTGAGGCAATAGCAGCACGGCTGGTGAATATGCGGCCACGGAGAGTGTCTTTCATTGTTGGAAAAAGCCAAAAGTCACTAGGAGCCAGGTCAGGTGAGTAGGGAGCATGAGGAATCACTTCAAAGTTGTTATCACGAAGAAACTGTTGCGTAACGTTAGCTCGATGTGCGGGTGCGTTGTCTTGGTGAAACAGCACACGCACAGCCCTTCCCGGACGTTTTTGTTGCAGTGCAGGAAGGAATTTGTTCTTCAAAACATTTTCGTAGGATGCACCTGTTACCGTAGTGCCCTTTGGAATTCAATGGGTAAGGATGACGCCCTCGCTGTCCCAGAACATGGACACCATCATTTTTTCAGCACTGGCGGTTACCTGAAACTTTTTGGTGGCAGTGAATCTGTGTGCTTCCATTGAGCTGCTGCCGCTTTGTTTCTGGATTGAAAAATGGCATCCACGTCTCATCCATTGTCACAACTGATGAAAAGAAAGTCCCATTCATGCTGTCGTTGCGCGTCAACATTGCTTGGCAACATGCCACACGGGCAGCCATGTGGTCGTCCGTCAGCATTCGTGGCACCCACCTGGATGACACTTTTCGCATTTTCAGGTCGTCATGCAGGATTGTGTGCACAGAACCCACAGAAATGCCAACTCTGGAGGCGATCTGTTCAACAGTCATTCGGCGATCCCCCAAAACAATTCTCTCCACTTTCTCGATCATGTCGTCAGACCGGCTTGTGCGAGCCCGAGGTTGTTTCGGTTTGTTGTCACACGATGTTCTGCCTTCATTAAACTGTCGCACCCACGAACGCACTTTCGAAACATCCATAACTCCATCACCACATGTCTCCTTCAGCTGTCGATGAATTTCAATTGGTTTCACACCACGCAAATTCAGAAAACGAATGATTGCACGCTGTTCAAGTAAGGAAAACGTCGTCATTTTAAGTATTTAAAACAGTTCTCATTCTCGCCGCTGGCGGTAAAATTCCATCAGCCGTACGGTGCTGCCATCTCTGGGACGTATTGACAATGAATGCGGCCTCATTTTAAAACAATGCGCATGTTTCTATCTCTTTCCAGTCCGGAGAAAAAAAATCAAAAAATCGGAGGCCTTAGACCTTGAATGCACCTCGTATTCTCTGGATAAATAAATGAATAACTAATTAAAAAATAACATGTATAAAAAGTGTTTTCACTAACGAAATCATCACATGGTAAATTACGTCATAATTACGACCCAGCAAGCAATTGCCTTTAACGCATTTGCTTCCCTGTGGAACAAGGAGAAAGTTACAGGCTTGTTTTCGTGTGCAGATGGCGGCGGCGTGTCCCACTCCGTGAGTTCACACGCTGCTCTTCTGAGCCATGGCGTCACGCACTCCATAGGACACCATAATTTCGGCGACTCCGGTTTGTCTCACGGATACGACTCTGGTAAGTACACACAGTATGAAGCACAGCACTGAAAAGCTCATTGTTAAGAAGCACCGCCTAGACAGAGAGAGAGAGGGGGGGGGGGAGAATGAGGGAGGAGGGATTTCTATTTCGAGCTATAGAGAGGAAGGGACGGATTTCTAATTCGAGTCATTCAGAGTTATTGTAACTCGTTTATAAATGCGATACTTTTACTCCCTGAACTGTTGATGCTTAACGCTTCAGACGCGTTTCGCTATTTTACACGTCTTAAGTCGTTCTTGCGCGTCACCTGCGAGCATTTTAGGCAAATTCGCGTCGAAATTGTTCGTTTTTAGGGTTCCTTACCTCAATCGGTAAAAACGGATACCTTGTGGGTAGATCACTTTGTTGTACGTCTGTCCGTCTGTCTGTCTGTCTGTTAAGAACCCTTCTTCTCAGGAACGGGTAGAAGAATCAAGTTGAAATTTATATCCAACAGTAAGATGTACGGTTCCGTGGCGGTGTAAAAAATTTAAGCTTGTAAGTCAGTGCTATCAAAAGATACGGCGGTGTGTAGAGGCCTCCTTTTTCTAAGTAGTTGGTAGAGGTATAAATTTGGAAATTATGTCCAATACTAAGGAGGATGGTCCCTAAATGATTTACGATTGTAAGTCAATGCAGTCAAAAGATACTCCATGTATGTAACATATTTTGGTACTCCCAGACTCGCTAATCAAAACCTGTAGACGAACTCTCTACCTAGATGTCGGGCCTGGTTGTCTAGTTGTGCCGGCACGGTAGCTCAGCGTTTTCGATCAGAGGGCTGGCTACCTCCTGTATTAAAAAAAATGCAATAAATAAATAAATAAAAAAACTGGGTGAAGTATTCAACGATGAATTTGAAGGTGTGTCACATGGCGTCCGCCCAAACCAAATGACGGGAACAATAATGGAAAATGCACTTGTCTGGAAACCGGGAGGTCGTCGGATCGAATCACGGACGGGCCACAAATTTGGCAGTCTTCGTTGGAATCGAGCCGTCACCTCTCGACTCTATGAGGAGTCGTCAAAAACAGCACGTGGTTCGGTTTTCACTTTAAACTGTAGGTACCCTGTCCCTAGTTAGATAAATGGGGTATGGGACACGCAAGTTGCTCAAGTGGCTTCCAGTAGATAGACTTGAACCGAGAAATTGAACCACATAAGGTTATTCTTGGTATCTACAAACATAATTAACTTTGTACTGAACCCTCAGACCGAATGTCCTACTCGCACGTTTCCGGCTTTTTGATTTGTTTTTTGTTTTTGTTTTTCTGTCAGACTGTTGCGTGTACTATAAAATAATAAAAAATAAAAAATGTTCAGATATATGGAAATAATGAGATTAATATTTCGGTGTGTCGGACAAGCACAATAAGCTAAGCTATGCTTGTAAATGGGTAAACAATTTTTATATATTAGTTCCACATAAACGAAATTTTCTTTCTCTTGTTGTATTGTAGATTTTTGCTTACCAATTAATAATACTAGGTCCGATCGCAGTATCCACCTACAAAATCTTGACCGTGTCCATCATTCCTTTCGTAATCGGATCTTCGTAATAACTGCGAAGCACACAGGTGGGCTCTTGTATTTTTATATATTCCAGTGCTACTTGGAATAATAACTCAATTTTTCACTGGTGAAATACTACTATAATATTTCTTCTACACACATCAAAAATACAGACTTTTTACTTATTCTCACAACCAAAATGGCTACCACCGATCTCGCTATAAAATAAAGTACGTCTACCTTCGTTCATTAACAGAGAGCGAGTCCTTCTTCTTACCGAGGAACAGGAAAAACATCCTAGTTTTTTAACGCTTACAAGGGAACCTCCCCATCGCACCCCCCTCAGATTTAGTTTTAAGTTGGCACAGTGGATAGGCCTTGAAAAACTGAACACAGATCAATCGAGAAAACAGGAAGAAGTTGTGTGGAACTAAGAAAAAAATAAGCAAAATATACAAACTGAGTAGTCCATGCGCAAGATAGGCAACATCAAGGGTGTTCTGAGGTCAGGAGCGCCGTGATCTTGTGGTTAGCGTGAGCAGCTGCGGAGCAAGAAGTCCATGGTTCAAGTCTTCCCTTGCGTGAAAAGTTTACTTTTTTATTTTCGCAAAGTTATGATCTGTCCGTTCGTTCATTGACGTCTCTGTTCATTGTAATAAGTTTAGTGTCTGTGTTTTGCGACCGCACCGCAAAACCGTGCGATTAGTAGACGAAAGGACGTGCCTCTCCAATGGGAACCGAAAACATTTGATCGCAAGGTTATAGGTCAACCGATTCCCCCACAGGAAAACACGTCTGATATATTCTATACGACACTGGTGACGGCATGTGCGTCACATGACAGGAATATGTTGTCGACCTACCTAACTTGTACACTTGGCGAATGGGTAAAAAGATTCTTCTACCTTGCCCGATTTAGGTTTTCTTTTGGATGTGATAATTAAATCAAATGGCTCTGAGCACTATGGGACTCAACTGCTGTGGTCAAAAGTCCCCTAGAACTTAGAACTACTTAAACCTAACTAACCTAAGGACAGCACACAACACCCAGCCATCACGAGGCAGAGAAAATCCCTGACCCCGCCGGGAATCGAACCCGGGAACCCGGGCGTGGGAAGCGAGAACGCTACCGCACGACCACGAGATGCGGGCGGATGTGATAATTACTCTCAAAAAGTGATTAAAACATAAGAGTTGTCACATAAACTGCAACAAATGAATGCAATAGTTTCACAGTCGCACAGTTTTCCCTGTGCTCTGTCAAAACATATGTTTTTAAAGTTTTCAAATTTTTCCGTGTGTAGACCGTCAAATCCTGCATATGTCCAAGCAAATCTCAACATGTAATGGAATTTTGGAGGGCGAAGTTGATTGTGTGTGAGTGCCTGAACTTTGATAATTGTCTGAAAATAAAATTTCTTTCACTCGAGGGATGATTTGAACCATGGACCTCTCGTGCCGCAGCTGCTGACGCTAACCACGGGACCACGGAGATCCTCAGTTCATATTGTCCTTGTTGTTGCCTATCTTGCACATGGACTACTCAGTTTGTATATTTTGCTTTTTTTTCATAGTTCCATATAACTTCTTCCTATTTTCTCGATTGATCTGTGTTCAATTTTTCAAGGCCTATCCACTGTGCCGACTTATAACTAAATCTGAGGGGGGTGCGATGGGGAGGTTCCCTTGTTAGAAATCAAAATTACATGACGGTAGGCCCAGGCTCTACGCTGGACTACCGCTTCACCTTTTCTGTTTGCCATTGAAGGAAACGAAAAAATGAAAACAAGAAATGCAAAACGTATTAAAATTGCCCCCCTACTGTATACTGTCGGAAATAAGACTCTTTATTTAGGGAGACAGTATAGTAGACCGTGTAGTTTAACAGTTCATTGATGACCTAATCACCAGTTTATACGAAACTTTAGCAGTTATCGTGAAAACCGTTAAAACTGGTGACGAGATCACCAGTAATAATCTCAGTTACACAATGCAAAAAGAACAAAGACTGATAAGACTAGAAAACAAACAATACAAATGTGACTTTGCAGGCAATGGTCGCAAGCGAAGTGAGACTTTCGACTTATTGTCACATGGAGAGAAAAACACGGTATTTGTTAGGACATATAAAATTAACGATATGTAAGTTTTGCGTTTTGAATGCCACAGTTAAACGTTTTTGAAAAGAATTGTTTATTTTTCATTTTAGCCACAATAATTGTCAGATATGCATTTACTCAACCACTGTTCACCGATTTCGGCTACAAGCCAGTTTTAAGTGACAGCATTCTTTCGTGGCCACTTTCCAACAAACAATTTGTTTTGCTCCTGTCAATACGAAAGCAAATCGAGACACACACAAAGACAGCACTCACTCCCGTCCGCCCCCCCCCCCTCGCCCCCTCCCTCCCCACACACAATAGTACAAGTTTACATCCAGTTTACTTTCGCTGGTGATGGAAAGACGAAAGGAATGTATGATGAGGTAAAAGAAATTATTCACGTAATTAATGTAGCGGACAACACTGATGAGTGACTGGAATTCGGTAATGATAGGAAGAAGAAAACAGAAAATGGTAGGAGAATATGAACTGGGGAAAGGAACTGAAAGAGGAAGTCGACTTGTAGGATTTTGCACAAAGGATAATTTAATCATAGCTAGCACGATTTAAGAATCGTGGAAGAAGGTTGTACACGTGGAAGAGAATTGGAGACACTGGAAGTTTCTCGATAGACCATTTAAAGGTAAGACTGTGATTTCAGGACGACATTTTAAACTGCAAGACATTTCCAGTAACAGATGTGAATTGTGACCATAATTTATTGGTTATGTACTGTAGATTGAAACTGAAGAACTTGTAAAAAAGGTAGCAAATTATGGAGATGGGACTTGGCTAAGTTGAAAGAACCAGAGGTTGCAGAGAATTACAAAAGAAGCATTAGGCAACGATTGATTAAAACATGGAAAAGGAATACAACAGAAGACGAATAGGTAACTTTGAGAGATGGAACAGTGAAGGCACCAGGGGATCAAACAGGTAAAAAGATAACGCCTAGAAGAACACCTTGGATGTAACAGGAGGTACCGAATTTAACTGATGAATCGAGAAAATATAAAAACGCAGAAAATGAAGAGGCTAAAGGCTATATAACTGTCTAGAAAATTAGACTGACAAAAAGTGCGAAATGGCTAAGCAGGAACGTTTAGAGGGCTAATTTAAGTCTATAGATGCATGTATATTAGGGGACAGGTAGGTGCTACCTTCAAAAAAATTAAACAAGCCTTTGGAGAAAATAGAAGTAGTCATATGAATATCAAGAGCTGGACCGAAAAACCAGTACAGAGCAAAGAAGAAAAAGCTGAAGGATGGAAAGAATACATACAGGGGTTATCCAAGAGAAATGAAGGAAATTTTATAGGAGGGGAAGAGTAAATAGATGAGATGGCAGATATGATACTCCGAGAAAAATTTGATAGGGCACTGAAAGACCTAAGCCGAAAAAAGGCCCCTGTTGTAGATGACCCTCAGTACTACAGATATCCTTGGGGTGAGCCAGCAATGACAAAACTGTTCCACCTGATGTGCAAGATATATGACACAGGGGAAATACCCTAGACTTCAAAAAGAGTGAAATAATTCAAATTCAAAAGACAGCAGGTGCATACAGGTGTGAAAATTACGAAACTATCAGTGTAATAAGTTATCGTGGCAAAATATTGATATGAATTATTTACAGAAGAATGGAAAAACTGCTAGATGCTGAGCTAGGAGAAGATCAGTTTGAGTTCTGGAGAAATATTGGAACAAGTGAGGAAATACTGACCCTATGACTTAAGTTAAAGAAACGCATACTACGTTTATAGCTTTTGATATTGCTAATCGGTATACACCCTTTGAAATTCTGGAGTTATCAGGGGTAAAATATGGGCGGAGAAAACCTTTTTGCAATTTGCACAGAAACCAGACGGCAGTTACAAAGACGAAGGGCACAAAAGGGAAGCGGTGATTGAGAAGGGACTGAGACAGCATTGTAAGGACATCACACACATACATGCCCTAGGCAGGATTCGAACCTGCGACCGGAGCGGTCGCTCGGCTCCAGACTGTAGCGCCTAGAACCGCACGCCACTCCGGCCCGCAAAAGAGAGAGAGAGAGAGAGAGAGAGAGAGAGAGAGAGAGAGAGAGAGATTCAGGAATTACTCAGGGAGATGAAATAAAAGCTTTGAGGTGTGCCGACGAGGATATAACTTAAACATTAGCAAAAGAAAAAAAAAAGAGTAGTGGAATGTAATCGACTTAAATCAGTTGACGCTGAGTGAATTAGTCTAGGGATTGAGTTACTACAAGTAATAGATAAGTTTTGCCATTTGGGCAGCAAAATAACTGATGTTGGCCATAGAAGAAGGGGCACAAAATGTAGACTGCCATTGGCTAAAAAGCGTTACGACATCTTTTCTGTAGTGTAGCCTTGTACGAATGTGAAACGTGGTCGATTGTCAGACAAGAAGAGAACAGAAGCTTTTGAAATGTGGTCCCGCAGAAGAATGATGAAGATTAGATGGGAAGATCATGTAAGTAATGATTAGGTAATAAAGAGAATTGGGAAAAAGAAATTTTCGGCATATGTTTACTGAAAGATGGAGTCAGTTGATGTGACATTGGAGAGAGGTGTAGGGAGAGACCAAGAGATGAGTACAGTAAAGAGTTTCAAATGGATGTAGGTTGCAGCTTACAGATGAAGAGGCTTGCACAGAATGGAGCAACCTGGGGAGCTGCGTCAGGCCAACCTTCGGACTGAAGACCACAACAAAAACAGTGAAGTACGACCCTGGACTCGCATTTGGGAGGACTGTTGCTTGTCCGGAGATCGACACTTAGGTTCTCCGTGATTTCATTAAATCGCTTAAGGCAAATGCCGAGATGGTTCCTTTGGAAGGGCACGAAGAATTTTCCATCCCCATCTTTCGCTAATCCGAGCTTGTGTTCCATCTCCAATGAACCCGCCGTCGACGGGACGCTAAGCACCAATCTCCAGTCAGTACCTCTCGAAACGAGAGAGATATGTAGGGCTGCACTCTGGTATGTATGCTCCACTAGTCCAAAAGGGTTTCCAAGCCTCAGGACAGGAGAGTCTCTCTCATTCCCTCTCCTGTGGTGCACCGTGTGTGTGGCGAATCTTCCGCCAGTCTCGGAAGCTGGCTCACTTGAACCTTTCGTGCCAGACGTGTGTAACGATGCAATCCTCTCGTGCAGCTGTAATGAATATAGTAAAGATGCTAGGCGTATGGATTCTGTGCATTGTGTTCTCTGTGCTGAGCGGAGCGGATGACGCGGATGCCTCGCAGTACCGTTTGCCGGTCAAAAACATTGCGGATTTTCGGAAGGCTGGAGCATTGGTGCAGGACCTACAGAGGGTGGCCAGCAAAAACTGCGAGGTAATTACAGTCCCAGTGAATAAAAAACAGAGAAAATTTCAAAATTTTAAACATGGCTGAAGCAGCAACTGTTAAAAATCTTCACGAAAAAAAAACAAAAACAAAAAACAACCACAAGGGAACAAACGCTTATAGCTTTAAGCAACCATGAAAATTACCAAATTATTACATGCACAAGAACTTTTAGTCACTTACTAAAATCACATCCTGCAGTGGAGATGCATAAAACAATCGTACCAAAGGCGGCACCAGTAGTTAAAATTAAGAAACCATCTGTCATCATGAATAAAAACCATAACAGAATCATTTTAACCACAGTACACATCGAAAGCCGCGAACAACTATCATCAAACATACGTAAAATCCCAACAAGACAGGAAAGGAGCATCTCACCAGCATTAATAGACAAGAAAACTAGCTTCTAGTCAGCCAGACTATATTACGTTAGAGCAAGAAGAGTTTTGAGACCATCCAAAAATTTTTTGTTTCTAAGCTGCACTTGTTTGTTAAGAATAATCCATCTTTTCGAGATAGATATTTAACAATTTCTAATTCCTCTAACAGGTCCAGTTTGTAACCCTTACTCTCTTACAATTCTACGTCATCCAGTTTACGTGGCATATGTCGTAAGAGCAATAGATGTTCAGCAAACGTGGAATTCTACACATTTTCCCCATTTTTACCTAGCATGTGTTCTTTATATCTTACTTTAATGGGTCTACCTGTCTGTCCAACGTAGTAGTTGGGGCAGTCGTTACAAGTAATTTTGTAGACTCCGGATTTGATGCCAAGTTCTTCCCGTGCCCCAGTAGTATGAATCACTCTTTGTTTTAAGCTATTGTTTACGGAAAAGTAAACTCTGAAACCGCACTGCTTCAGTAGAAGTCTCCTTGTCTTGTATGATACGTTCCCCAAAAATGGAATAGGAATAAAGTTATTACCCTCACTCTTTATCGCACTGTTATCTCCTAAGGTTAAACATTTTACACCTGTATTTTTGCTTCTAATGAAAATATATTTAGATATACCGAAACCGTGGTCAAGGATGTCAATAAATCTTTATCCTGCAACTATTTGACTGTTATCGTTTAGCGTGACAGAGAAAATTACTGTAGTACGCTTACAGCTATAATAACTGAAATTCATGATAAACAAATAGTAGCTTAAGGTCGAGATAAGACTGATACAAGCTACCACGAATATAATATAAGCGAATACTAAAATATAATAGCTGAAACAGGCAGCGTAGGGGAGATAACTGCCCTGTGATTGACGCTTTTTAAAAAGTGCTTTCGTAGTGGAACAAATCCTCTGCCCATGGCACTCTGTCAGTTCCCAGGGAGACGTAAAGTTCATTTTTACAGGGTACTCGGTGGAACACTTCTTGCGGAGATGTGGTGGTATTAATTTCTCGTTTAAGCTTGGTGGATTAAAGATAAGATGTGTGGGTGGAGCAGTTTTAGTAGCGATGTCAGAACTGGTTTTTCAAGCTATTACGTGAACTGAGTGCGTGGAAACGGTTTCAATTGAGGGAGAGAAATGAAAAAAATGCATTCTCAGATAATAATGAAAACTTTCTTTCAAAATGTAGCTTCATTTGGAATTTATGTGCAAAAACTCGTCTTTTGTGAGTTTTTTACTCGCACCTCTTCTATTCTTTTAAACTTGTGCGAATCAGGTCGGATTTTAGAAGAAGATAGACAAATACATGTAACTAATGGTTGTTCAGTTTTTTTGGGAAAGGTTTATCCTTTGCCACGATATAGCGGTCTAAAGTTGCACATAAAATCTTCAAAAACTGCTATCCCATCTTGTGGAAAAGTTGTTTTCGCACGAAACAAGCATAAGTTCGTCAGTTTTCGTAGAGGACTGAAAAGTTGATAGTCTTTTGTCGCGCGGACTTCGTTTCGCAGTTCTACTGCTTATTTCAGCCAATCATACTCATACTTAAATGGTTGTTGCAACATTTCGCGGTATAGTAAAAGTTGGGAACCAGAGTAAAAAATGCTGTTATCATAGCACAAAAAGGCCAATCCGCCCTGGTCTGAGTTAGGGATGCAAAAGAAGGGAACTAGCTTTCCAGCTTATCTGGCAGCTTCAGAGACATTTAAATCAAAACATGTTGACATATTTGCGCTTTTTACGAGTTAACCCTACTTCCCCAGCGCATTGTGCTCTCTTAGCTGCGAGATGTTGGCACACCTGTGCCAAAAATCCAGAAGATTCGCCACCCATAATAAACAATAAACGATGTTATATGGTTGAAGAGCACAGATGCAACAGCTAAAAAGGTTTTCCTGGGAGGGATAAAATTTCTGGGGTGTAGATTTGTTCCAGGGAAGACGCTAAAATTTTTTTGATTTGTGCGTGGGGGTGGTTGATTTTTTACCCTAGAAGACCATTTCTCCCCTAAACCCACAGCCTTTTATATGGGTAGTGAGGGGTAGAAACAAATATGTATAAATTTATGTCAAGACACAAAGGAATTAAAGACATTAGCTACCAGGGGCAATTATTTATATCAATGGGGCAAGGTGAAAATTTGTGCTGGACCGAGATTCGAATCCAGGTCTCTTGCTTACGAGGCAGATGCGCTGTCCACTACGGCAATGGCCGTCACATCCGCACGGAATACCCTAGCATGCCACCCGTCAGACACAACTCCTCATCTTATACAACACACTGCTAATGTAGTCCTCCTGCTCATTAGTCTCATAATTTGCGGCATCTCGCCGATTTTCGTAAGAGTTCGAGCATTGAAGGAACTTAATCGTCATCACATTAATTATATATATTTGCTTCTAGAGTTTGGGATGGATCCAAAATAGGAAGTATCCGAAAGTGGGGGTGCGTCTGTAATAGGAAGTATTCCAGAGCGACTTTAATGACACTTTGTGGCATATTGCACTATATGACAAATTCTCTGTTGGTTACGTGATAGCATTTGTCATGTTTCACGACATGACATCATGTATCATGTTACTGTACTTGACACAATGCCTTATAATAGATGATCATGAGGTACTAATACTATAAAGTAAATGAAGGGAATATACTTGTCAAAATATTTTGATTTAAAAGTCTTTGAAGCTTCCCGTTAAGTCGAAAAGCTAGTTCCCTTCTTTTACATTCCTAACTCTGCCTAGGACGCATTTGCCCTTTTTTGTGCTATGATAGGAGCATTTTTCATAGTGGTAAGCATATGTATTGAGGCGAAGTTTGCTTACCAATGGAACGTATGTCTATACAAGCGTGTCTATAGGCACTGGAATGTCTGGGTTTGGTAGAAATAAATACTAGGTAGGATGTTCTTTCCTACGTGGACGCTTCTCAGAGTTTTTCTCGTTCGGTTGCAGGTTCCTCTGGAATTTCGGAAGGCTACCACTCGGGTGACTCGTCTGACTACGGCGGCGGCAGCGGCGCCTCCTCTGTGGAGTACCACGGGGACTCGGGGCTGGGCTCGTCCGGGGGCGGCTTCGGAGGCGGCTACGGGGGCGGCTACGGAGACGGTGCGTCGAGCGGCATCACGACGGAGCTGACGGCGCACGGCATCCGCCACAGCCTGGGGGGCGGGCACGGCGGCGGCTACGCGGCTGGGCTGTCCTCGTTGGTCGACGGCAACCACCTGGGCGGAGGCGGCTACGGGGGCGGAGGCCTACACTTCGCTGGGCACAGGTCGGGCGTGGCCGCGCCCTCGCAGGGGTACAGGTGAGGCGGCCCACATATCATCGCATCTACTACGAACACTTTTCAGATATCTATATTTTAATAAAAATACTCTGCAACTAGGGGACACTCTTACCACTTCTGGGGGCAGTTTGGAGCTATTTAAATCACGGCACTGACCTTTACTTTTAGTTTTTTTTTTTTTTGTCACCAGTCTTCTGACCGGTTTGATGCTCCCCGCCACGGCTTGCTCGCCTGTGCTAGCCTCTTCATTTCAGAGTAGCAATAGCGGTCCACGTCTTCAATTATTTGCTGGATGTATTACAATGTTTGTCTTCCTCTACAGTTTTTACCCTCTATAGCTCCCTCTAGTACCATGGAAGTTATTCTCCGATGTTTTAAGATGTAAGATGTCCTATCATCCTGTTCCCTTCTTCTTGTCAGTGTTTTCGATACATTACTTTCCTCACTGATTCCGCGGAGAACATGTTTCATTCCTTACCTGACCAGGGCTTAATAAGCCACGGCTGCACAATACCAACACGAATTCTTTACAGACAAATGGAAAAACTGGTAGAAGCTGACCTCGGGGATGATCAGTTTGGATTCCGTAGAAATGTTGGAACACGTGAGGCAGTACACTGACCCTACGACTTATCTTAGAAAATAAATTACGGAAAGGCAAACCTACGTATCTAGCATTTGTAGACTTAGTGAAAGCTTTTCACAATGTTGACTCTTTCAAATTCTGAAGGTGGCAGGGGTAAAATACAGGGACCTAAAGGCTATTTACAATTTGTACAGAAACCAGATGGCAGTTATAAGTGCCGAGGGCATGGGAAGCAGTCATTAGGAAGGGAGTGAGACAGGGCTGTAGCCTATCCCCGATGTTATTCAATCTGTATATTGAGCAAGCAGCAAAGGAAACAAAAGAAAAATTCGGAGTAGGAATTAAAATCCGTGGAGAAGAAATATAAACTTTAAGGTTTGCCGATGACATTGTAATTCTGTCAGAGACAGCAAAGGACTTGGAAGAGCAGTTGAACGGAATGGACAGTGTCTTGAAAGGAGGATATAAGATGAACATCAACAAAAGCAAAACGAGAAAAATGGACTGTAGTCTAATTAAATCGGGTGATGCTGCGGGAATTAGATTAGTAAATGAGACGCTTAAAGTAGTAAAGGACTTTTGCTATTTGGGGAGCAAAATAACTGATGATGGTCGAAGTAGAGAGGATATAAAATGTAGACTGGCAATGGCGAGGAAAGCGTTTCTGAAGAAGAAAAATTTGTTAACATCGAGTACAAATTTAAGTGTCAGGAAGTCGTTTCTGAGAGTATCTGTATGGAGTGTGGCCATGTATGTAAGTGAAACGTGGACGATAAATAGTTTAGACAAGAAGAGAAAAGAAGCTTTTGAAATGTGGTGCTACAGAAGAATGCTGAAGATTAGATGGGTAGATCACATAACTAACGAGGAGGTATTGAATAGAATTGGAGAGAAGAGAAATTTGTGGCACAACTTGACTAGAAGAAGGAATCGGTTGGTACGGCATTTTCTGAGGCATCAAGGGATCACCAATTTAGTATTGGAGGGCAGCGTGGAGGGTAAAAAACGTAGAGGGAGACCAAGAGATGAATACACTAAACAGATACAGAAGGATGTAGGTTGCAGTAGGTACTGGGAGATGAAGAAGCTTGCACAGGATAGAGTAGCATGGAGAGCTGCATCAAACCAGTCTCTGGACTGAAGACCACAACAACAACAACAACATCAGTCCACCTAATTTTCAGCATTCTTCTGTACCACCAAATCTCGAACGTTTCAATTCTCTACTGTTCCAGTTTACACACAGTCCGTGGTTCACTACTATACAGTTCTGTGCTCTCAAAGTATATTCTCAGAAATTTCTGTCGAAAATTAAAGCCTTGTTTGATACTAGTAGACTCCTCTTCGCCAGGAATGCCCTTTTTAGCAGTGCTAGTCTGCTTTTGATGTTCTCCTTGCTCCGTCCGTCATAGGTTGTTCTACTCCCTAGGTAGCAGAATTCCTTTTCATCATCTTCCCGGTCACTAATCGTGATGTTAAATTTGTCGCTCTCCACGTTTCTGCTACTTCTCATCATTTCATCTTTCTTCGATTTTCTCTCAATCCATATTCTGTTCTCGTTAGAATATTCATTCCATTTAACAGATAACTTTCACTGACGATAGCAATATCATCAGCGAATCCTAACATTGATATCCTTTCACTCTGAATTTTAATTCCTCTCTTGAACCTTTCTTTTTTTTCGATCATTACTTTTTCGATGTGTAGGTTGAACAGTAGATGCGAAAGACTACATGCCAGTCTCATTCCCCTTTTAGCCAGAGCACGTCGTTCTTGATGTTCCAGTCTTATTGTTCACTCTTGGTTCTTGTATATATTGTACATTATCCGTCTTTCCCTATTGCTTACCCCTGCTTTTATCAGAATTTCGAACATCTTGTAGCATTTACGCTCTTAGTATTGATACACCTACTCGGGAAGAAACCGTGACCTCTATGAGCCAGAGGTATGGAGCTGTCTATATTTAAATGATGCAATCTATACCATCCACTTAATATCAAAGAGGAAAAAAAGTAAATATTTCTTAAAGAACTATTTTAACTATCTACGGAGATTTTTTGATCATAGGATGGCCTGATCTCGTGCCCGAACTGGTAGCCAGTAGACTAAATAAAAATGCTGCTACAGACTAAAGCAAATAATTGTTTCTACTCTCATTTGTCACACTTGCCTTACTACAGTCAGTGGAACTGGAATAAAAGCTGTTCTAACATCTCATATGTACCAGTATGCAGTACGCAGGAGAGTCTGTAAGTTCTGAAGCTGATTTTTTGATGCGTTTCCACTAACCTCATCGTTGACTGACTGTTGAACTCCGTAGTTTGAACACTTCACGCCAGACGTGTTGGAACGCATCAGTCTAGCTGTTGTAGAAGTGTGTGAGCATCTGCTGTAACCTGATATTACGTGAGTGTGTAATGGACTCTGGAACTCTGAGCATTTTGTCTTGTAGAAAGTCTTGCAGAACTATCACTGGAAGCACTCACACCCGTTAAATATCTAGTTATGTGCGTATGAAACGATTGAAAGTGGACCGACCACAGAAAGCTAATCGCAAATAAGATTACGCCAGACAGAGGTTCCTTGGGAGAACTCAAAAAGTGCAGTCCATACAGTCTGGGATCCATATCAGATAAGATTGATAAAGAAAGATCCAAAGAAGAGCAGCGCGTTTCGTTACAGTTGCATTTAGTAAGCGCGAAAGTGTCGCGGAGATATTCAGCCAACTGCATTGGCAGATGTTACAACGAAGGCATTGTGCATTGTGGTGTGACTTACTGTTAAGATTTCGAGAGTGTACGTTCCTAGAAGAGTCAGTCATTATATCGCTTCTCCTGCATACGTCTCTCGAAAAGATCATGAAGGTAAAATTAGAGGTTCGAGCCCACACTGAGGTTTACCGTCAATTATTTCCCGCAGACGGTTCGCTACTGGAACAGGAATGGGGAGAAATTACAGTAGTACGCAAAGAACGCTCCGCCACACATCGTAAGGTGCCTTTGGGAGTATATATGTAGATGTCTCCAATTCTGTTCCGCGTCTTCATCTAGTAAAGAATATACCTACATACGGGATATCCAGACAGACTTGCGACTAGAACAAGAACTTATTAACATGATTGTTAACACTTCGCTACACTACCAAATTGACCATTTCTTAACGGCTCAGGATGTGCGCTGTCAATCGGTCTCTTCTTTTAGTCAAGTAGTGCTATAAATTTTTTTTCTCTGCGATTCAGATCTTTATCTGTTCATTAGTTATCCGAACTGCTCAACAAATTTTCAGGACAACACCTCAAAATCTATTCATGTCCTGTATTTACTCGTTATAGTCCATGTTCAGTTCCATATAACAGTACATTCCACATTTCAGTCCAATACTTTCAGAGAAGACTTCCTAACGCTTAAAATTATATTGCACTTAATATTTCTCTTTTTCAGAAACTTCTCTTCTTGTTACTGCAGTACTTCCTGCAACGTCCCCTGTGTAGCCCCCACCCGGAAATCCGAATGTAGGACCGTTTTACACTGCAAATTTTTTTAATTCAAGATGATTCCATCATCTCTCACTTAAGCCTGAAAATGAGTGCCTGATCATATTGTGGCACTTTATTTTACAGATCCGTCTGGATCACATAAACTTTTACACTCCACTATTACCGGTTTCGGCTACTGCCATCTCCAGATGATAAAATATTCTGATGTAGGTATCAACGTCAAATTATGTATATAGATACATAGTAAGTGCTTCCATCATCATTAAACCATGCAGTACAGCCGTATGTCCTTCCTCCTGTGATTTCCCCTTGCTTTCATCCATGCGGCAATACCAACATACCAAGGCTTTGTTAAATATTGTTGCAAGGCCAGATCAGTCATCCAGACTTCTGCCCCAGAAACTATTCAAAAGCCTGCTGCCGCTCTTCAGGAATCATAAATCGGCCTGGCCTCTACACTGACACTTCTCCGATGTGTTTGCATCTTCCGTACGGCTATCTATATCGCTGAGGCGTGGAGGCCACCAAATCGTGAAAATTCCATGGTTCACTGTCGCTTTTAAATTTATGATTAGTTTATTACCTTAGTCTGGCAACTTGTACAAGAATAATTTTTCATAAACTGACAGTATTAAAAACTCGCTTAAAGAGTAACAACTAGTCACAGTTTGTGTTTTAATTATTTTAATAAAAATGCACCAAGACCAGGTCGAGGTTAGAAAATGCATCTTTAGATATCTTTTACACGGCTGACTGTTGAAGCCCTTTCCAGGTCTATTACTGAACGATGCCCTGAGATGGTTCTAAAATGCATCATGAATGTGATAAAACCTATATAACTTTGTCATGTACTTATTCGGAACTCAGATTGTGCATCAGTTACATCCAGTACCATTCCAGGATGTGTTAACTTCCTGCGAACATCTCATTTTTATATGAAGAACGCTTTATATGCACTGTGTAAGGTCAGGCACCTCCTACTGACATGAACAAACTATCTTTAAATTACCAGATAGGGATGTAGTCTTAACTTCAATAAGATTATGTATCTTGTCCTTACAGAAGTCTTCTACTTACCTCATATTATTATTATTCTCACACGAAATTAAACTATTTAGGTTGCTGAATTAAAAAATTTGCAGCCTGGAACCATGTTTATTGCGATAGCCGTTCAAAGTCATTTTAAATTGTTGCTAGTAGACTCAATATCTTTGTTCATAATTTTTCTATTTTAACACTGTTACAGTCAATTCGACTGTTGTATCATGAATGCAGAGTGACCTAATGTTTCTGTAACCACGGCTCTGGTTGCCATTAAAACCCTACTTAGTCTCATTACGACACTTGACCGCATGGTCAACTTGTGACTGCGCACAGCCAACTCACCAATTCTACAGAGTGCCCCAAAAATGTTACGACAAACTTCGATGGATTGCAGAGGGTGTCTTGAGATACAATTCGAGGGTGATGACCTGTGTCCAGGAACGACATCCAACGACGCTACAGAATGTCGAAGTTATAGACGCTGGCGCCTGCCAGTAGGCCGGCCTTTGTGCAGCAAACGTGACTCTGTACGCTGGCAGACTGTAGGCGGAATGTCTCGCAATGCCGTTTCTTGGTCAATGATCGCGACTGGTTGTCACGATCACCAGTGGAGAAGATAGAGCTGCGTAGACAGGCCTTGTCTCTTACGAACGCGGTGCTTTGCTTCCTCGGTGGATGACGGTTTTGGACACGGGTTTCCATATGCAGTTTATTTTTCTAGTGCATACCGAAAAACGATGAGATTTTAAAGGGCTACTGGAGAAAAGTAAACAGTGAATGGAGACCCGTGTCCAAAATCCTAATCCACCGAGGCATCGAAGCATCGCATTCATAGGAGACAAGGTCTTTCTACACAGGAGCTAGCTCCATCTTCTCCTCTGGCGATGGTGGCAATCAATCGTGATCATTGACCAACAAACAATATTACGAGACTGCTACCGAGGGTGTAGTCTCGTGGCAGTTATCGGAACCTATAACTTCGACGCTATGTAGTGTCGTTGGATGACGTTGCCGGATAAGGGTTCCTATCTTAGATTTGTTCCTCAAGACACCCTCTACAGCCCCTTTAAGGTAGTCACAATATTTGTGGAACGCGCTGTATAATGCTGTTATGGATATTAACCTCCCCTCGTCTCTTGGACCTGAATTTTCTTCTTAAGGGGCTCCGGAACGCCCTATACTTGCAATGTTAAAATAACGCTTATAAATTACATCTTTCCTCACAAAGTATTTGAGGTAGGAAGTTGAACTTTTTACAGATTATTTATTGGAATATGGGCTACAACTTAACACAGGGATTTTACAAAATTTTAGTTCAGTTATTAAAGATGATTTTTTTTCAATTGTAATGAAAATTCACAACATTTTTTTTCAATTTTTTATTTATATATTCAAAAATATACAGTTTTTTGGAAAAAGGCTGTGTTAAATTATGCAGAAGGTACTGTGTAACATTTACTGAAAGTTTGAAACAAATATGTTTGGAAGATGCTTAGAAAACATGTAATTAGTATGAGAAAATAAAAGTTTTGGGAATCGAGCGACAAAGATTGGATTAACTTTTTAGTGCATTCCAGGTCCATAGGATGGATTATCTTCATCCTCTGCAAACTCCTCCTCCAGCTTCCTCTTGTTCCTCCTCCTGTTTACTCTTGCTTGTATTTCTAGACTCTTTACAGCCCTGTCTGCAGCCCGAAGGCGTTCCTTGTCTAAAGCAAGCATCGCTCGTACCATGTTAGAACCTATCTTCATTCCCATATTTCTAAATACCTTGCACCTTACAATGTTGCCATCGTTGAAAGTCGCAACAGCATCATACACACCAAAGTGAAGTGTTTCTATTCCAACAAATACAGTCTTGGGGATTCTCGACCATATAACACTATTTACACTTTCATTGGGGTTTTGAGTTTTTCCGTGAATACACTTTTTCAACATTTCAGGTGCTGCTAAGTCTCTGAAAATAGGTTTTATCACCTCCATTATTGCATGAGGCAGACTATGCTTATGAGTGTACACTTCACCAGTTAGCAATTCTTTGTTATATTTACACCAACTGTCTTCTTCTTTGTGACACAAGCTATGTTGGGGATTTTCATCGTCTTTATTGTTTACAGTAATAACACATACCTTTGCCTTTCCAACATTTCTCCTTTTCTTAAAAGCCTTCAGAGGATTTCTAATAACTTTACTTTTACTCATTATTATACTTCAACAAAACAGAGACTCAAGAAACAGAATTAATTACGAATATTTTCGAGATAACGACAGAGTAAATAAACATGAAACAATCGACAATCACATCAGCGATATATATTGAACCATCACAGGTTAGCCACAACACATACTTTATCTCACATCACTAAAATGTACCTGATGAACACGGACGTTAATAATAACAGCATTTGACAGCAGTTTAACAGCGCCACAGTGGGTCACGCCCATGTAGAACACATTTCAAAAAAATTTAAAAATAGTTGTAGTCTTCGGAATTGAATAAATTATATATCTATTAAAAGGTAATAGTCTGCAGATTCAGAAAACGCAAAAAAGTAAAAATTGAACTTTTCATGATTTTGAGCCTTTCCGGAGCCCCTTAACCCGTTTCTTCAGGAAATACAACTGTATTTAGCGGCATTCATGTGCCTTCAGGTCCCTCATTACTTAATATGCGTGCGATCTCTTACACGAACACCACTCGACTTTCTCAGACGCTCTGCTACGTTTTATGAGAACTGCATTGTCAATTCGCTCTCTGTCCACTGTCAGGTGCAATCTTTCAAATTCTTAAGCCAGCACATCGTTCTTTCTGTTTCAGCGTGCACGAGACAAGCAACGAGGGCGGCGGCATCGAGGATGGCGGTTATGGCGTCGCTGGCGGCTATGGGGCAGGATACGGGAGCGGCTATGGCCGCAGTATGCGAGTCCTCAGTCACTACTAAGCACTGCCCCGGCCCCTAACTGGAAACAGGTTGCCAGTCTTAACGCCACCCATGAAGGCCACCATTAAGAACTTGGTGCCACTTGGCTTAGGGCATCGCTGTGTTTGTCACCCCCTTGCGACTGAAGAAAATCAAGCGCGCCTGCATTCTTTTGCTGAAAGATCTGTCAGCAATGGACGTAGAACCTTCTCGAATCAAACCAAAGTCTTATTCTCTAGTTTAGATTCTCGTACGCCGCTTGCAATGCAAAGCATTGCGATACCTCATCACTTAGCATTATGTTCGCAACTTGTAGCTCTCTTTGCCCACTGAGACGCTATTTGCAGTCCGAGTGTAGAAGCACGTTGTTAATGAACGTTTTTCATATCAAATAACCCTTAGACTGAACTGTTCCTCGGCTTGTATTTGTGTTTTGTTGTTAATATTATTTTTCAGTTGTTGTTATTGTTTAATTGTTTCATGTTTTATAAGAGTTGTTGTATTGTTGACTTTATCACTGTGATTATCTTATTGTTATTATTTTTCTTAATGAGACAAGCACTACTATAAGATGTACATACATAGTCACTAACCCGCTGTTATTACGTTTAATGAATTTTTTATAATTTTATTATTTTTCTAATAAAATATTTTTGATCATAAATTATTATCATTAAATCAAATAACGTTACGTTAAATGTAATTGCTGTGTATGTGTCATTAAATAATCTTCTCTCCTTCTCTCAACATCTAGGTAAAGCAAAAAAAAAAAAAAAACAAAAAAAAGTGATCTGTCTATTTCTTCTGAATGAAGGAAAACAAACTAAAAAGCAAATATTCCCGTATTTCTGGAAAAAGGGACAAAGGTTTTACTTGCGGGTATTATATTTACGCTTGAAGCCTATATGAGTCAGCATGAGAAATAGAATTTAACCCTGGTTCCCTACTACACGACGCCATCCTAAAGTTAGAAAGACTACCTCCGCAGAATAAATGCTACACTGCATAATGCATTGCATGTAAAGCTATCAGAAGATGCTCTTGTTGGCAGAGCAAACCTACTAAAAAAGAAAGAGAAAAAACAGCATGTGGCGATTTGTCCTTGTCTTTACTCCTAACCTTCTCTGTATCTCCAGCAGGAGATGAATTTTAGCGCTAAATAAATATGTAAATTGAAAGTATGTAGTAGTGATAACACCTTCTACTGTATTTACAGGTCTTATTTTATTTGCAATCGAGTTCGGTGTTGCATGACATCGTCTTCAGGTCCCTCTACACCAGGTCATCACGTGTACGCTGGGCAATCGCCGTTATACATTTCATACAGGGTACACAGAATCGATGTCCGCTATACTGAAATTTTTTCCGGTAATGGTGTGAACAACGACAGCACATCAACAAGATGTACCCTGGATGAGATGTGTAACGACAGTTACACCGCATTCACATGATCACCTGGCCTGAAGATCATATGACGTAGCACCGAAATCGACTGCAAACAAAATAGGACCTGTAAATACAGATAAAGTTATCATCCCTACTATATAAAGATGCAGTACTACTGTCTTCCGATGATCTACGCTATCTGAAGTTGGATTTACGCAGAAACTGAAATTGCGTTTTCTTGACAAGTATGACTCGGTGAAAGAATGTTTGAATTGACAACCTGTCCTCGGAGACCAAAATAGACTCCCTGTTCTTGCCGCAGATGCACTAATTGGCACCGATCGACCGCCGTGTCATCCTCAGCCAATTGCATCATATGGATGCGATATGGAGGGGCTTGGGGGACTACACACAAATTTTTCGGCCGCTGTCTACTTTCTAGACCTTGAAGCCGCTACTTATCGCTCAAGTAGCTCGTCAGTTGGTATCACCAGACTAAGCGCACCCTCTTTCAGTCCTCCTATTGAAGGGAAATGACTCGCATTATCGGGAAGCGAACCACTGTCCTTTGCTTAGCAGCCAAACACGCTGACCTCCGAGCTACGAAGTGGGAAAGCCTGCAGAGAGCTGGTACAGTGTTTATGTGTCTCTTTGTAATGCGGAGTCCATGTGAGTTTTAGATAACTGAGACTATTTTTTTCTTAGTGTTTTATTTATGAATATTGTTGATGTTTTTAAATAATGAACAGTTAGTGGCGACAGAATAAATGTATTGAACATCTGTACTTAATATTATTTTCGGGAGACAGTGAATGACTGACTGTTTTGTTTTGACATTTATTATTTTCACTGACGGAGTCACATGAACGCGTTTTTACTACGCATAGGCATTGGCCACCATTGGCCATCATCTGCACAGTTGAAGCAGCATCAGGATGGGCTCCAAGTAATGCTTTCTCAGCGAGGGAGATTTTCTGAGTCTGGAAAGGAAAACTTGCATCCCATCCCGATGCTGCTTCAGTATTGTGACACGTCTTCGGTGTGACAATATGCAGAACAGTACAGTGGTTGCCGCCAAGGAACCTTCCTTTTGGCTGGTGTAGTAGTATCAGTGACTTGAACTGGTTTTCGATAAATAAGTACGCATTAGAGCACATTTCCGTGGTTCGTAATGCCGTCATTTAAATACAGTAAAACTTATTCAACGAGACGCGTTCACTAAGTAGCGGAATAGACTATTTCTACGAAACGGTTGATTTTATTCAGAATTCCAATGCAGTATATTATTACCCAGACTTTCAACTACAAAACGCTGTTTTGTAAGTAGGCTGCTTAGGTTTTTATGTTGGTAACGCCACGTAGCGCTCTATATGAAAATCACTGACTGTGCTGTGTGAAGTCTGTGGCTGGTTGGCATTGTTGGAATAGTCGCTATTGTAGTGTTGGGCAGTTGGGTGTGAAGAGCGCGTAGCGTTGCGCAGTTGGAGGTGAGCCGCCAGCAGTGGTGGATGTGGGGAGTGAGATGGCGGAGTTTTGAGAGCGGATGATCTGGACGTGTGTCCATCAGAGACAGTAAATTTGTAAGACTGGATGTCATGAACTTATATATATATACAGGGTGTCCCAGCTATCTTGTCCACCCAAAATATCTCTGGAACAATAACAGCTATTGGAAAACGACTTTCACCGGTATCAATGTAGGGCTGGGGCCCATGAATGTACATATTTGGAAACATTCTAAAACGAAAGCATATGTGTTTTTTAACACAAACTTATGTTTTTTTTAAATGGACCTCCTATATTTTTTCTTCAGCAATCCATAGCATGACAAAGCACATACACAATGGCGTTGATTGCACCACAATATTCCCATTACATCCCGAGATTTTGAGGCGCGAAGTTGACGCTTGAAACACCCGACATGCGCTGCTAGCGCACGTCCTGAGGCTCAGGCGTGAACCCCATGCTGCCCGTAATCGCGATGTGATTGACATGTGTAATCACATCTCCATACTTATCAAGAGGTCCGAAACGAATAATACGGTCTGCTGCCATCAACTCTCATAAGCACATAATGGTTTCCCTCTTGCACGTTTTACGTATCTACATAATGATTTTTGAACGCTATTAAGGTAAATTCATTGTTTGTTCTCTATCAAAATCTTTCATTTGCTAAGTATGCCTATCAGTAGTTAGTGCCTTCAGTAGTTAGAACCTTTTATTTATTTGGCAGTATTGGCGCTCGCTGTATTTCAGTAGTTCAAGAAACGAAGATTTTTGTGAGGTAAGTGATTCATGAAAGGTATAGGTTATTGTTAGTCAGGGCCATTCTTTTCTAGGGATTATTGAAAGTCAGATTGCGTTGCGCTAAAAATATTGTGTGTCAGTTTATTGACGACCAGAATACGTAAAGAGAGAAATGTCTGAGCACGTTCAGTTTTGCTCAGCTGTTTGAAAATCATATAACGTAAGGGGTTTACCAGCACAGTAATTCATAAATTTTTCTAAGGGGACGTTCCAGTTTTTCAACACAATCTCCATCCAACGTGACGGCTTTACGCCACCTTTCTGGCATGATACCACTCTACTGGACAACATTGCAGCCAACGTCGTGCTGCACCAATAACCACCCCGTCATCCACGTACTGCGTCTCGAGGAGTTCATCCTTCTTTGGACCAAACAGACGGAAGACGGAAGGTCCAAGATCCGGGCTGTAGGGTGGATGAGGAAGAACAGTCAAATGAAGTTTTGTGAGCTCCTCTCTGGTCAAGCCTTTCATTGTCATGCAAAGTAGAAGTTCGTTTGAATTGTTGTGGCGACGAACACGCTGAAGTCGATTCTTAATTTTCCTGAGGGTAGCGCAGTACACTGCAGGGTTGATCGTTGCACCTCGAGGGCGGGCGTCAAGCAGAATAACACCTTCAGAGTCCCAGAAGACCGTCGCCACGACGTCACCGGCTGAGGGTACGGCTTTAAACTTTTTCTTCGGAAAAGAGGTGGCGTTGTGCCACTCCATGGATTGCCGTTTTGTTTCCATACTGAAGTGATGAACCCATGTTTCATCACGTGTGACGATGTTCGATAAAACATTGCGACATTCAGCCTCGTAACCGCAAGCAATTCCGCACAGATGGTTTTTCGCTCCTCTTTATGGTTTTCTTTTAGGCGGCTAGCAACCGTGCGGGCACACACCTTTACCCCAACTGGTGGCCGATTGGGTCACCACTACCAACAGTGACGTCCAGTCGGGCGTCGACGTGTTTGCGTGTGATCCATCGATCACCTCGAATGAGCGTGTCCTCACGTTCCAACAGTGCAGGAGACACATCTGTGATGCTGAGTTGCGATGCTGACAGATGCCTCGACCAACGACTCACCGTGCTTTTTTTCACAGCCAGGTGTCCGTAGACATTCTGCAAGAGCCTGTGAGTGTCTGCGATGCTCTGGTTTCCCGCCAAAAGAAACTCAATGACACCTCTCTGCTTAGACCACACCTCCGTTACAGACGCCGTGAATGGTATGTTTAGCGCCGCCACTTATCGCAACTTTATGAAGCTATAGTTGCTGAAGCAAGAAAATTCCACGATGCTCCATATCAAATTCTGAATGGCCAGAAAAAAAGTGTTGCATTACGTATTGAACGCCCCTCTCAAATACGCATTAGAGCAGCTGTTGGTGGTTCGTTATCTTCTTTAAAACATTGAAACCTATTCTATAAAATTATATTATAGTGAAAATTTAACGAGAGAAATAAAAAAAGGAGAAATAAAGAAAGGAAGCAAAAAGTTAAGAAGACACTGAGTAGCAATACAGATACTTACGCACGATGATTCAGTGAGAAGTAAAGGGGTGGCTACTGTCGTTTCAAGAGATGACTGTTCTCGAAACGGAGAATGTGTCTAATACTTTTGAGTCGTTAACGCAGGTCTGTGGAATTGCGCGCCACTCGCAGCTACCCGATTGAAATGCCGGTGGTCGAAGAAGTATTCTCTAGAAGTATTTGCCCGCAGCCGGAGGAGAGGTAATAGCGTAAAACTTCTGACCGCCTGGCTTTGCACCAATGTCATTGATTGAAGTCCATTCTCCGCAGTGTCTCAATGGAGTGAGGATACATGTTCCATTGTTGACTGTGATACGTCCGTCATATGGGGAAGTTGAGCTCGACGTCCCCTTGATACAATGTGGTATGTGTCAACACCGGTCTTCACCCTCTCCCTTCACTCACCATCTGACTCGTTGGTGGGACCCGGCACGGACACCTCCCGCGTGGCCAACCTCTTCATCTCACAATGGCTATTACTCCCAATATCCTCAGTTATTTGTCGGATATATTCTAACATCTGCTTCCCCTATGATTTTTAATCTCTATCGCTTGCTCTAGTACTAGGGAAGTCATTCCTTGACGTCTTGACACTTGTGCTATCATCTTGTCCCCTCTTCTTGTCAGATATTTCAGATACTGATTTCGTTGCCGGTTCTGCGGAGAACCTCCTCATTTCTTATCGCTCCATCTAAGTTTCAATATCCTTCTATAGCACCACATTTCAAACTATTCGATTTTATTCTCTTCCGCTTTCCCCAGAGTTCATGATTCACTTCTTACAGACGTATATTCCCAGAATTTTCTTCCTCAAATTAAGGTCACTGTTTAATACTA
Organism: Schistocerca nitens; assembly: GCF_023898315.1. Classification (NCBI taxonomy): domain Eukaryota; kingdom Metazoa; phylum Arthropoda; class Insecta; order Orthoptera; family Acrididae; genus Schistocerca; species Schistocerca nitens. The sequence continues at coordinate 791,376,693 of NC_064618.1, read as the reverse complement.
GCGTTATTCTGGCCAAGAACGCCTTCTTTGTCTCTGACGGTCCTTTATTTATGTCTTCTTTATTAAGTCCGTCTTGTGTTATTTTTATTTCAAGGTAGTGGAGTTCAATCACTTCGTCTTCTTCGTGCGCCCCAACTTTGATGTAAACCTTATCACTAATCTCATTTCTGCTACTACTCAATTCTTCCGTCATTTTTCTGTCTACTCCCAATCCATATTCTGTGCTCCATGGCATCAGCAACTCATATCGCTGATTTCTTTCACCCTGCATTTTAATTCCACTCATGAACCTTTTATTTACCGTATTGCTTCATCAACGTACAGGTTGAACAACACTTCGATCTTTCTCTTCCATTCCTTTTATTCCTTTCAGGTTCTTACACATACGTATTGTATTTTACTTGCGTTTTTCTCTAGCTGGCAGGTCACGAAAACTAACAACATCCGGGAGAAAGGTGTGCTGACCACATGCCTCTCCTCCACATCCCGTTACGCCTAAGGGCTGAGGGTGACACGGCGTCCGGTTGGTGCCGCTGCGCCTTCAAGGCGTGTTCTGACGGTCTTTGTTTTGTTTTTTGTCTAGCTTACCCGTCTCTACTTTTTCTGAGTATGTGGAACATCTTGCTCCATTTTACACTGTCGAACGCTTTTTCAAAGTCCCCAAAACTTTTGAATGTGTCTTAATTTAGCTTAAGTCTTGCTTTTGTTATCAACCGCAGGGTCAGTATTACCTCTATGGTACCTTTACCATTCCTAAAGCGAAGTTGGTCGTCACACAAGAGATCCTCAATTTTGTTTTCTATTCTTCTTTATATTACTCTTGTCATGAACTTGGATGCATGAGATGTTAAGCTGACTGTGCAAGAGTTGTCGCGCTATATACCCGTACAACTGTCGGGATTGTGTAGATTATATTTTTCCGAAAGCCTGGTGGTATACATGGTACACACTTAGTAGAATAGTTGTTTGGTTTCCATTTCCCCAAATGATGCAAGAAATTCCGAAAGAGTGTTATCTGTTCAAATGGTTCAAATGGCTCTGAGCACTATGGGACTCAACATCTTAGGTCATAAGTCCCCTAGAACTTAGAACTACTTAAACCTAACTAACCTAAGGACATCACAAACACCCATGCCCGAGGCAGGATTCGAACCTGCGACCGTAGCAGTCCCGCGGTTCCGGACTGCAGCGCCAGAACCGCTAGACCACCGCGGCCGGCAGTGTTATCTGTATCTGTGTCTACCATTAATCAACACCGAAATAACATCACACTTTACACATACTCATTACAGTTATTTTCACTATGAAATGACACAGTCTCATAGGTATTAGTCATCCACCTGAAATATCGTTTAGTGGCCAGCTTTCCCAATGGTGTTAGAAATTGCGAATGTATGTTGTTGACGCCTTCTGCTTTGTGTTTTCTTTCTATCGTCGTTGAACTCAAAGACTCAGCACTGAACATATATTAATCATAGTTACCTTCATTATATAAAGATATATTTAAGACACGACTGTCACACACGCCGAAAGAACGGGCCATTGTGTCTAGCGAAGAGGCTCGTTTTCTGTTAGGTGGTCGAAACTACCTCTCGTGCTCTCCGAGACAATAGTACCAGAATAATCTTTCTTTCTCAGTTGTGTCCGTTTTTACCTGTTGCTCCTATTACTTGGAACAATTTTGAAGAAAGTACTAAAGTCATTGCTGTGTCATTTGAACAATGTAGGACGTTGTGTTCAGGCAAAAAAGCAGTCATGATATCCTAAAGAAGCAAACTCGCCTTTCTCTTAACTGCGCAAGAGAGTGTCGGTTATTCAAATTATTGCCACACTAGCGACCCGACATGACTTCGCAAAGATAGCCGAAGATTTTACGACCGGACTTTCCTGGAGTAGTGGTAATAAATCCAATACCTTCCTCGTGAAGGGGCCTATCTATTGTTGAAAACCGTTCCAATATCCCTTTAGTAGTTCGTGAAATTAGCATTCACATACAGACAGAAAAACTCGGCGGGGGAGCATAATTTATAATATGTATAGATGATGCAGCAACAGGTTCCAGTGAAAGCGAGATGCGGCGTTCAGAACGCCTGCTGCGAAGAACTCAGCAGAACCGAGGCTACCAGAGATTGTGAGCGGCTGGATGCGCCGCTTTCTAGGCGCACAGTGTGTGTACGGGATGCCTGTCTGCGTGGCCTCTCTCCTGGATAAGAAGTGCAGCGTGAGAAAGCGCGGCCTGTGTGGCGACGCCCGCAGTCCACTAGGCGCGTGGTGTACACCCTGTCTGTGATTTTTTTACAATTCTTCAACAATCATACGAAATACTGAAAATTAAGTTTTTGATGCCCCTAGACGCCGTTAGATGGCCACCCTGAAATGGCGACTGGGTGACCCTGTGACGGTTTTAGACTCTTTTGGGTACAAAATCCTATTTTTCTTCATAATGACCACACTATTACGCCCGCTTACTGGGATGGCCTATAGGCCCGCATGCTACCACTCTACTGCTCGACGTCTGACCCAATGTCTCGCTGCATCAGTAACTTCCCCATCATCCACATATTGACTCTCGAGGAGTTCATCCTTCATTGGGCCAAACGGATGGAAGTTGGAAGGTGCGAGATCCTGGCACGCGTGAGATCTGACAGGTGTGCGTGATTCACCGTGCTTTATTCACTGTCAGATCTCCGTATGCATTCTGGAAGCGCCAATGAATATCTGCGATGCTCTGGTTTTCCGCCAATGGAAACTCAGTGACAGCTCACTGCTTGAAACGCACCTCCGTAACAGACGCCATTTTGAAGGCTGCGTATAGTGCAGCCACCTTTCAGAACTTCCTGAAACTGCCAAGTGTAGAAGTATGAAACCGGAATTTGGCTGCAATAATTACACGTATGTTATCTGAAACTGATGAACAATGTTGTTGTTGTTGTAGTCCTGAGACTTGTTTGATGCAGCTCTCCATGCTTCTCTATCCTGTGCAAGCTGCTTCATCTCCCAGTACCTACTGCAGCCTACATCCTACTGAATCTGCTTAGTGTATTCATCTCTTGGTCTCCCTCTACGATTTTTACCCTCCACGCTTCCCTCCAGTACTAAATTGGTGATCCCTTGATGCCTCAGAACATGTTCTACCAACCGATCCCTTCTTCTACTCCAGTTGTGCCACAAACTCCTCTTCTCCCCAATTCTATTCAATACCTCTTCATTAGTTATGTGAGCTACACATCTAATCTTCAGCATTCTTCTGTAGCACCACATTTCGAAAGCTTCTATTCTCTTCTTGTCTAAACTATTTATCGTCCGCGTTTCACTTCCATCCATGGTTACACTCCATACAAACGACTTCCTGACACTTAAATCTATACTCGATGTTAAGAAATTTCTCTTCTTCAGAAACGCTTTCATTGCCATTGCCAGTCTACATTTTATATCCTCTGTACTTCGACCATCATCAGTTACTTTGCTCCCCAAATAGCAAAACTCCTTTACTACTTTTAAGTGTCTCATTCCCTAATCTAATTCCCTCAGCGTCACCCGAGTTAACTCGACTGCATTCCATTTCCTCGTTTCGCTTTTGTTGATGTTCATCTTATATCCTCCTTTCAAGACACTGTCTATTCTGTTAAACTCCTCTTCCAAGTCCTTTGCTGTCTCTGACAGAATTACAATGTCATCGGCGAACCTTAAAGTTTTTATTTCTTCTCCATGGATTTTAATTCCTACTCCGAATTTTTCTTTTGTTTCCTTTATTGCTTGCTGAATATACAGATTGAATAACACCGGGAAGAGGCTACAACCCTGTCTCACTCCCTTCCCAACCACTGCTTCCCTTTCAGTTTTCTTCAAAATAATCGCCATTGCTATTGATACATTTCTCCCATCTCTCCGGCAGACTATGAATGGCACGCCAAAAAAACAGTTCTTCTTTTGAAGCGAACCGGTCAGAAAGCCATTTTCGTACATTTTCATACGAATTGAAGCGATGTTCAGCGAGAACGTTTTCCAGTGATGCAAACAGATGATAGTCGGACGAAATCAAGTATTTCCCAACTGAACGCCTCTATCGTTTCCCTGACCCGTTTTGCTGTGTTTGTTAGGGCGTTATCATGCAGCAATATGTCTTTGTGTTGCCTTTATCCATATTTCGGTCGTTTTTCACGTAATGCTCGATTTAAATCGATCATTTGCTGTTGGTAACGATCAGTGTTAGCGGTTTCACCAGGTTTTAGCAGCTCATAATAGATGATACCCTTCCCACCAAACACAGAGCATTGTCTTCTTTCCTAAGCGATTTGGTCTTGCAGTAGATGTCGATGGCTTGCTTGGATTCACCCATGATTTATGACGCTCGGAATTCTCAAAATATATCCATTTTTCATCAAATGTCACTATTCGATGAAGAAACGACTTTCTTTTGTATCTGGCGAGCAGTATTTCACAGCATTTCACAAGTGTCTCTCGATTCGCTTGCTGTTTTTCTTTCAGCTCATGCGGAACCCGTTTTCCCGCTTTCTGCACCTTTCCGATAGCTCTGAACCAAAAAAGGGCTTTCTGCGTCACATTCAATTGTTCCGCGAATTACTGTTGAGTTTGAGTATGATCTTCATCCAATAAGGCCTGCAATTCGTTGTCTTAGAACTTTTTCGGTTGTTTCCAGCGCTCGTAGTTTCTCACGTCAAGATCACCATTATCGAATTTTTTGAACCACTCGAAACACTTTGTTTTCCCAAGAGCATGTTCGCCGAAAGCTTCGACAAGCATTCGATGCGATTCTGCAGCAGTTTTCTTCAAATGATAACAAAAAAACCAATGCTGTCAGCAAATCGTAGTTCGTAGGCACTAAAACTCGACATGTTTATGGGTCTGAAACAGATACCGATGTATGGAACTTGGGTTGCAGTGTGTTGACATTCGTCGTGAGCCATTACAGGAAGCAGATGGCGCTGCAGGCGCGGTATCACGGGCCATATACTGACGGCTAGCACCATCTATAGGAAAATTCCGGTTTCATACTTCTACACATGGTATAGGCGCCGAGGCGAGAATATTCCATTGTGCTGCACAAAAAAATTTCGCAATTTTTTCAACAGAAACTAGCCAAGAAAAAAAGTATGGCATTTCTTATCGAGCTGTCCTCGTAGATTAGCTTAGTCGTAGTGGGTCTCTAATTTTCAAAGTTAACACATCTACATCTACAGCAATACTCCGTAAGCCAGCTAACGGTGTGTGGCGGGAAGTAATTCTGGTATCCCTTGCTGATTCCCCTTTCCCTGTTCCAATCGCGAATAGCGCGTGGAAAGCATGAGTGACGGCAAGCGTCCATATTAGCTCCAATTTCTAAAACTTTCCCGTTGTGATCATTTTGTGAGATGTCTGTGGGAGGAAGAAATGTATTGTTCCATTCTTCCCGGAAAGTGATCTCTGGAAATCTCAATAGTAAACCTCTCTGCGAAACGCAACAATCTCTTGTAAGGTCTCCCACTGCAGTTTCTTGAGCATCTTTGCAACGCTATCGTGTCGAATAAACGACACCGTGAAGAAACGTGCCGCTCTTCGTTAGATCTTCTCTCTCTCTCTCTTCTATCAGTCCTACCTAGTAAGGCTCCCAGACTGATAAAGAAATACTCAAGAACCGGTGGAACAAGCGCATGGCAGTTTTCCACATCCTCCTAGGTGAATACCGGGCTGATCCCCACGTCCCGCCTCAGTTCCACGACTCGCAGAAATTTGAAACACATTCACACTATTTCACGATTTACCCTAGACGCAGACAGCTGGGGTACACTACTACCGTCCCGGGGGGTATGGGGTGGCGGCAGGAAGGGCATCCGGCCACCCCTTGAAGTAACCCTGCCGACCCTGCGCACAATGCGGGATAAAGGCGGTAGCAAAAGAAAGACAGAAAGTAAGAAAAGAACCGGTGGAACACGCGCATGTTAAGCCACCACCTTCGTAAATTAATTACGTTTTCTTTTAAGATACTTCCTATGAATTCAGTCTGGTATCTGTTTCTCCCACTACTTGTTTCATGTGGTCTTTCCACTTAAGGTCGCTCTGGATACTTTCTCATGGTTACGGTAGATACTGTTGCCAGCAACTTGTCCTCAATAGTGTAGTTGTACAGTAGTAAATTTCTTTTCCTATATATGCGCGACATTTGTTTACGTTCAGGGTCAACTGTCAGAACTGCACCATTCATCAATTCTCTGCAGGTCATTCTGCAAATCGATACTGTCTTCTGGCGTTTCTACTTTGTTGTAGACAACAGCATCATCTGCGAACAGTCTTAAGGAGCTTCTGACGCATTCTACTCGATCATTCATATACAATTGAGCAGTAACGGTCCTATCGTACTTCCTTGAGATACTTCGGAAATTACCTTCATCTGTCTATTTTATTCCGTGTGTTTTACGTTTATTTATTAAGATATTGTGTTTGTGATGGACACATCGGCGATCATTACCTGCGTGATTGTAATCTAGTGGATAACATTTTTAATAGTGAAATTCTGTGGTCGTCGGGTGATGGAGACGACTATTCTAGGTTTGACTACGGAAATCAACTTTAGCTAGTCGCAAAATAACAGCAAGTATTATGCCAGTATTTTCAATAGCAATTTGTTTTCAGATTGTTATAAAGGTTATCAACGTGATCTCTGCCGCATCTGCTTATAAGACATCTATTCATGAAGCGAAGATTACTGCTTCATGATTCAAAGAGATTTAAATTAATTTACTATGCTGATCAAAGTGCCTTCATCTACACCATCCAAAGTAGTGGCTCGATTTCGTGCCAGTTCACTTTCCTCAAAAAACCTTCTGACCGATTTTTGTCATTTATTTATTTAGCGAATGGGTTACAGGAATCTGGTGTAATATATAAAAATAATATGTGTAAAACGAAGTGATAAAATTTCACAATGTAGACACAAGGATAATGCAGAGCATACTAATAGTATTTATAATTTTAAAGTTTAGACCATTAATCCAGTCCAGTGAAAAGTTCAAAGCTTCAAAGAAATCACGTTTTTCTCCAGACTATGCTGTAGGGCGGCATTCGTTGACGATGTGGGCAACAATCTGACGAGGTTCTCCGCAGTCGCAATTCGGTGATTCGGCTATTTCCCATTTGTAAAATGAGTCACGACAGATGCCATTTGACGTTCTCATTTAGTTGAGTGTTTTCCATACGTGGTGAGGCAGTTCCATTAGTGTTTTTGGCGAAGTAGTGTCGATGGTGGATGGAGCTTGAGCTGGTTTCAGAGATTCCCAACGTTCTCTCCACATGTCGTTAGTTTTGATACTGTTCCTCAGAAGTGGTTGTCCTAACGGTAGTGGCGGAGATCTAAACATTCGCTTCTGGAGAGCAGTTTTAGGCAGGTCACTGTGCAGTTGAAGGTGCAGACTGGCTACTATTTTGTTGTATTCCGTAACCAATCTCCCCTCTCTTCGAAAATATAAGGAGGGATACGGCTCAAAACAGGCAGCCAAAATGGCTCAGAGCACTATGGGACTTAACTTCTAAGGTCATCAGTCCCCTAGAACGTAGAACGACTTAATCCTAACTAACCTAAGGACAACACATACATCCATGCCAGAGGCAGGATTCTAACCTGCGACCGTAGCGGTCGCGCGGTTCCAGACCGTAGCGCCTAGAACCGCAAGGCCACTTCGGCCGGCGACGAGAACAGTCAGGTCCCACCGCCCAGACCATTCCCCGAGAAGGCTGACTGACACCTCATGCCAAGGAAGGGGATGCTTTTTAAGCCTCCACTAATTATTCTCATGGTCTCATTCAGTTGATGTCAATTTTCTACAGGTGGTGGTTCTTTAACCAGACTGGAACATAGTATTCGGCAACTGAATACACAAGACTAAGTGCTGATGTTCTGAGGGTGGTTGCGTTCGCTCTCCAAGTGATATCTCACAGTTTATGTAGTATCTTGCTCCTGGTGTTGAGTTTTGCTGCAGCGTTTTCTAGATGCTTCTTAGAAGATAGTGTTCGATCCATTGTTATCCCTAAACATTTTGGGAAATGATTATAGCGAACTGATTTATTGTTGAAGTCTATTTTGGACTTAAGACGTGCTTGTTTATTACTGAGGAGAAAGCACAATACTCCAGTTTCGGTGTTGTTTGGAATTAGTCTCCGGTCAGCTAGGTAGCTCCCCAGCTTCCGATATGATATTGCTGCTTTCCTCGGTAAGGGCAAGGTCGTCGGCATATATAAACATTTTAGATGTCGTATTTGAAACATCCGAAATACATAGATTAAACAAGACCGGAGTGAGTACTGAGCATTGAGGGAGTCCATTATTTAAATGTCTCATTTTACTCCTTTTGTTACCTATTATTAATTGGAAAGGTCTGCCGGAGAGCATATTATTTATTACAAATGTTATTCGGCCGCATGATACCACATACATACCGTGTCGTATGATGCAGTCAAGTCATTATACACACTGCGGTTTTCAACCGTTTTCGAAACCCAACTGCAGTATAAGTCATTAGGCTGAGTAACTCTTCGACACAACTGCGATGGGGTCTGAATCCAACCTGGTCAACGGGAATGTGTTCTGATATCAGTGGACCTATTCACTCTAGAATCATTCTTTCTAGGAATTTGTAACATGAACCCAATAGAGCTATAGTGCGTTAACTTTCAGGTAGGTTTTCTAGTTTGTTAGTTTCCAGCACTACGATGACTTTCAATCTTTGTACTCCTTAGGGGTACGTCCTGTTAGTAGGATGTCAGAAAAAAAAAATTGCTTAGCCATGTTCTTGTACATTTTCCAGAGTTTTTGAGGAATTTGAGGTGGTTTTCATCAAATTCAGGAGCTAGTGCTTCATTTATATCATCGACAGTATATGTCCTGGAGTATACAGGGTGAGCTGTCATTGCTTGACGGCGTATTTTCAGTTGTGTTGTTTATTACACGGAACTGAAATCTGGTCCGCCGATATCTCTTGAGATTGGCATACGTGTAGGAAGGAACACCTAGTTCCTTAAGGAGGCTCCAAACTTTCCTAACTGATTTTTTAAAGTTCACGTTGCTGGTTGTTTGTTTCTACTTTTTACGACGTTCTCAACCTGGACGATTGAGGAGCTCGTCAGCTACTTAATTGTCTCTGCTCTTCCGAAGCTCTTGGTAAAGCCTCTCTGTGCCATCATTACATCCCGGAATGAGGTGTGTGCCGTTTAGCTATTGTTATAACGAGTTTGACAAATCTGCAGTAGTTGCCGACTTTTAGAAGGATCCTTCGGATGACGGTGTCCAGATGAGTAGAAAATTTGTCCCACTGGGCCTTCCAAAAACGTACCTAGGCCTTGGTGCAGGAGGGATAATAGGAAATTGAATTCCAATTCTTCCAGAATTCTTCTTGAAACTGGAGTCGGATGGTTTTGAGAGTACTCTGAGGCAGCGCAGAGGTCTGGATTCGTGTCTGTGTTCCTTGCGGCTGATCTGAAAGAATTATGTTCTTTGGCATCAAAAATTAGATTAAGATTATTGGAATCAATCTGAACCAAACTTGGTGCACATATAACTGTCAGGCGGCAATCGCTATGGGGGTAAGAACCACCTACCTATCAAAAGGATGGGGGTGAAAAACAAGCACAGTCAGCGTCGCGAGAATTCCCATGCTTTATTCACCCAATATTTGACAATGAGAGCTCTTATCGACTTACAACAAACTTTACACATAATTTTAAACCTTTTCAAAACTTTTTCTCGCTGGTAACCCCTGAAAAATGATGAAAAGAGAAATGTTTATCGCTTATACTTTCTCGCTGTTCGTGCAATAAAAGCACCACATGAGGCACGATCTTATAACGTATTACTTTTTTACTACTAACTGTATTCACGATACATTTTGCGGACACCACTGAATGTAAGCGCAAAATTATGTCATTGTACGACGCTTAGTTCCGCAGGTAAGTTGTCATAGAAAATGAGATGCGTGAAAAACTGCCGCATCATGCATGACGTTTACATTTATTACATCCTTACTACTAAGTCCATTCGCAGTAAAGATCGCAGACAACAGCTAAATATGCCGCTGAATGTACCTACAATATTGTACCACTGTACGACTCACAGTTCAGGAGATATGACGTCATAAACATTAAGGACAAGGGCAGGGAACCAACGTTTGCGAATGTGTATTAACTGAATTGCGGACCAGGGTTCGTAATTCTGTCTTAAGAGCCATTATTGTCAATTTTAAAGTTCTGACATATATACCGTTTGTGGGCTTCACTAATATAGTAATGTAATTTTTATATTTTGGCTGTATATGCCACTGTGCGTAACTCTCTCGGCGTAAGCGCCACCTGCCTTTTTGATGTATAACTACATTAATTGTACCAAGGTTCCCATACTGTTATAACGGGAGTGCTAAACGCTTTCCTTCTTTTCATTGTTACTTTACCTAAGGACGTTATTAATACTGATAATTTACACGTTGCTTTTGTACGCCAATTGGCACATGGTTCGCGCCACGGGCGCCACCTGCCCTGGTCGCAGAGTAACTACGCTGGCCGATTACACTTAGTCGGTTGTGAGCTCTGCAAGATCCATGTACTAATTCATATTTACGTGACAAACCCTATTTCTAGGGCTATATTTTAATTTTGACAAATGGATCTACGCCGACATTTGTAAAAACGGTGATGGTACATAAGTCCTTACTAATGTAAAATTGTAAGTACCAGTCGTCGTTCTCATATTTCTGTAATGCAAGAGCTCTCCAATTTACATTAAAATCTATTCTTGACTTAAGTTTCATACTTTTCTAATGGAAGCTATGATGCTCATTGTTTTTAGGCCACCTTCTAAAGAAGACAAATTTAAATTTGTTGAAACCTAGATAAAGAATTCTTTATCCATTGCAACTGGTCGCCAGTTTATAATTTTATTATAAGAGGAATATCTGGTCAGGCAAACAATCTCACCACTAGGTGACGTTAGTAACAGTAGTGGCTGTGAGTTCGGGCATAATCATATGAGTAATGCTTAAAAAACATTTTATCTACATCTACATACATACTCTGCAATCCACCATACGGTGCGTGGCGGAAGGTACCTCGTACCACAACTAGCATCTTCTCTCCCCGTTCCACTCCCAAACAGAACGAGGGAAAAATGACTGCCTATATGCCTCTGTACGAGCCCTAATCTCTCTTACCTCATCTTTGTGGTCTTTCAGCGAAATGCAAGTTGGTGGCAATAAAATTGTACTGCCGTCAGCCTCAAATGCTGGTTCTCCAAATTTCCTCAGTAGCGATTCATGAAAAGAACGCCTTTCCTCCAGAGACTCCCACCCGAATTCCTGAAGCATTTCCGTAACACTCGCGTAATGATCAAACCTACAAGTAACAAATCTAGCAGCCCGCCTCTGAATTGCTTCTATGTCCTCCCTCAATCCGACCTGATACGGATCCCAAACGCTAGAGCAGTACTCAAGAACAGGTCGTGTTAGTGTTTTATAAGCGGTCTCCTTTACAGATGAACCACATCTTCCCAAAATTCTACCAATGAACCGAAGACGACCATCCGCCTTCCCCACAACTGCCATTACATACTTGTCCCACTTCATATCGCTCTGCAATGTTACGCCCAAAAATTTAATCGACGTGACTGTGTCAAGCGCTACACTACTAATGGAGTATTCAAACATTACAGGATTATTTTCCCTATTCATCTGCATTAATTTACATTTATCTATATTTAAAGTTAGCTGCCATTCTTTACACCAATCACAAATCCTGTCCAAGTCATCTTGTATACTCCTACAGTCACTCAACGACGACACCTTCCCGTACACCACAGCATCATCAGCAAACAGCCGCACATTGCTATCCACCCTATCCAAAAGATTATTTATGCAGATAGAAAACAACAGCGGACCTACCACACTTCACTGGGGCACTCCAGATGATACCCTCACCTCCGATGAACACTCACCATCGAGGACAACGTACTGGGTTCTATTACTTAAGAGATCTTCGAGCCACTCACATACTTTAGAACCAATCCCATATGCTCGTACCTTAGTTAGGAGTCTGCAGTGGGGCACCGAGTCAAACGCTTTCCGGAAGTCAAGTAATATGGCATCCGTTTGATACCCTTCATCCATGGTTCGCAAGATATCATGTGAGTTGCGTTTCGCAGGAGCGATGCTTTCTAAAGCTGTGGTGATGCATGGACAGCAACTTCTCTGTCTCAAGGAAATTCATTATATTCGAACTGAGAATATGTTCGAGAATGCTGCAACAAACCGATGTTAAGTACATTGGTCTGTAATTTTGAGGATCCGTCCTTCTACCCTTCTTATATACAGGCGTCACCTGCGCTTTTTTCCATTTGCTCGGGACTTTACGTTGGGCAAGAGATTCGCGATAAATGCAAGCTAAGTAAGGAACCAATGCAGTAGAGTACTCTCTGTAAAACCGAATTGGAATCCCATCAGGACGTGGCGATTTATTTATGTTCAACCCATCCAGCTGCTTCACAACCCCAGGGATGTCTATCACTATGTCCTCCATACCATACGGAAAACTATACGAGACTCAAACGGTGGTATGTTTCTACGATTATACGTATAAAACTTTTTAGTGAAGGGAGTGTATTTGTTCTTAACAAGGCTGTCGTAGTTGTTAATGTCGTAGTTGTTAATAAACGGATAGCACTTTAACTAACAAGGCTGGTTCTGCTACGACAAATGTATGTCGTATGACGATATGCCTGATCTCATAGGCGTTGGTGTTACTATCGCCCATTACTGGTGAGGCGGTTTACGTTGTTCAATGTGGAACTGCCTGTCTCAGTTGCGCAGTGATGGTGTTGTGGAGTGCGAAGTGACAAGATACTCCGTATTGATTTTGGCAGGTATATCCTCAGCTTTATTACGTTTTGCGATGTTCTCCTTTTACTGTCTTGTCTGCTATGTTATGTGGCCTTGGTTGACTAGTGGGTAAAGCACTGGACTCTGGACTTCAAGATCTTGGGTTCAACCCTGGATACTGGCGGCGATCTTTCCTCGTTCCAGTCCCTGCAGAACAGTTCCACATCCAGTCAGCCTGCTGTCAGATAATTACCGACGATTTTTCCCGGGGATAAAAAGGTGGCTGGGGCGATGGGATTACAACCCTATCCCCCCCAGCGGCTCGGCTAAGGAAAGACTTCACTCCACCTACGATCAGGCTAATTGCCAAGTCACGGGCTGGCACCACAGATTTACAGATGGCATTATCCCGAAAGCGTCATGAGGCGAGACGCGATCACACGGAGCCCTCAGAAGTCCAAAAGAGGGGCAGCCCAGGAACTTTAACTTTCTCGAAAACGTTGTGGCGTGTTCTGAAACGACGCCTGCACATAGAGCCTTACAAGTTGCAGTTACTGCAAGAACTGCGTCCCGGCGACCTTAACAAAAGTGTACTAATTTTGCATTTCAATTCTCCAGGATATAGCAGAGGACACTTTTTCCGAACGACTCATCTTTTCGGATGAATCGAAGTTTCATCTATCGGGTGAAGTAAACAGTCATAATGTATGAATTTGTGGGGGTCACAGAACCTTAGCGTCATCGTCGAAAGTGAATGACACTCACCCAACCGGAATGTGTTCTGCACCTTTTGTGTTCACAAAGTTTATGGACCTATCTTTTGTTTTGCAGAGGCTACAGTGACAGGAATGTCATGCCTGGACAAACTTTGTTGTTTCCTCAACTTCACGAACATTCCATTGATTTAATTTTTATGCATGACGACTTGAGGAGCGGTGTTGTGTTAACATTATCCCGCAGAATTGGAAGGGAAAATGTGGGCAACAAGATCTTGTTCATTGCTTTTGGCCTCCTAGGTCACCAGACCTCACACCTTGCGCTATTGTTTTGTGCAGGTACATAAAAAACAGAGTCTTTGTCCCACCTATGGCAGCTACTCTTCAAGCCCTGAGAAATCGAATTCTTGAAGCTGTCGATTCAATAGACAGGGAACTGTGAAACATTCCCTTATTTGATTTTCAAACAGCTGAGCAGAACTGAACGTGCTCAGACATTTCTCACTTTACTTATTCTGATCATCACTAAATTGACACACAATATTTTTAGCGCAACGCAATCTGACCTTCAATAATCCCTACAAAAGAATGGCCCTGACTAACAATAACTATACCTTTCATGAATCACTTACCTCAGAAAAATCTTCGTTACTCAAACTACTGCAATACAGCGAGTGCCACTACTGCCAGCTAAATAAAAGATTCTAACTACTGAAGTCACTAACTACTGATAGGCATAGTTAGCAAACGAAAGATTGTGATAAAGAACAAACAATGTATTTACCTCAATAGTGTTCAAAAGTCATTTTATATATATATATATCAGTTCATGGCATCCAGTCTTACAAATTTACTGCCTCTGATGGACACACGTCCAGATCATCCGCTCTCAAAACTCCGCCATCTCTCTCCCCACATCCACCACTGCTGGCGGCTCACCTCCAACTGCGCAACGCTACGTGCTGTTAACAGCCAACTGCACACCACTACAATAGCGAATATTACAACAATGCTAACCAGCCACAGACTGCACACAGCACAGCCAGTGATTTTCATACAGAGCGCTACGTGGTGTTACCAATATAAAAACCTAAACAGCCTACTTACAACTGTGGATCTGTGTCTAGAATGATATGGACTACCGTTCGATGTTTCTGAAGCAACGCATTATGCTTGTGTTGAATGTATGGCAGAGCGTCTTTGAGAACATAAAACTCTATCCAGCGACATAGTTTGTCTTTCGTAGTTTCTTCTAACAAAGAATTGAAATCTATTCTTTCTTTTTGAATCACTCTGTACAGGAGCCACTGATATGATGTACAGACAACTGGAACATTTGATTGATATTATTTCTGAAGTACTAATAGACTGGAGAGAAGATTTAATATATATACTTAATTTGAACCTCTTCAAGTCAGACACAGATATAATATTGTCATAACTGCATTCATGAAAACGTTGTTACAATGACTGTGTACAGCCTGTCACAACTAGCTACCGCGTTCCTGTGGTGCTCATTATGCTCAGCTGCCGACATTATAGAACAGTCCTAAACATTTCTTTTCGTGAGCTAATGTTTTTCACGTTCTTACTGATCAGTAGCTTATGATTCCAGCCTCAGTTTATTTTGTATTGTTCTCTGTTGTCTTTTGGGCACAGTGGTTAGGTCGGTTTATAGGATCCTGTATTGATCTTGATAGCACATTAAATCACTTTTCTTTACAAGTTTATCTGACGATTTATTGCCATAAAGGGCGCTGTGGCCCCTTACCTACAGGAATATAGCGGCTTTGTGCATGTCTTGTAACCGAAAACTCTGCTTAACTGTTTGATCATAAAATGGTTGTTTTCCCAATGCCTCATATGGCTGTTTAGCCTCATCAAAGCCCAATGCGAATCTAATAATAGCATGAGTCTTTCCTTCGTACACTGCACCGCGGACTTCAGGCCTTCTACTATAGTTGGCGGCCATCTAGTCATGAAGGATGATTCTTCAGGCAGTTTCAAGTAACATAGACTACTGGCCATTAAAATTGCTACACGACGAAGATGACGTGATACAGACGCGAAAATTAACCGACAGGAAGAAGATACTGTGATATGCAAATGATTAGCTTTTCAGAGCATTCACCCAAGGTTGGCGCCGGTGGCGACACCTACAACGTGCTAACGTCAGGAAAGTTTCCAACCGATTTCTCATACACAAACAGCTATTGCCCGGCGTTGCCTGGAGAAATGCGTACCATCACGTTTCCGACTTTGATAAAGGTCGGATTGTAGCCTATCGCGATTGCGGTTTATCGTGTCGCGACATTGCTGCTCTCGTTGGTCGAGATCCAACGACTGTTAGCAGAATATGGAATCGGTGGGTTCAGGAGGGTAATACGGAACGCCGTGCTGGATCCCAACGGCCTCGTATCACTAGCAGTCGAGATGACAGGCATCTTATCCGCATGGCTGTAACGGATCGTGCAGACACGTGTCGATCCCTGAGTCACCAGATGGGGACGTTTGCAAGACAACAACCATCTGCACGAATAGTTCGACGACGTTTGCAGCAACAGGGACTATGAGCTCGGAGACCATGGCTGCGGTTACGCTTGACGCTGCATCACAGACAGGAGCGTCTGCGATGGTGTACTCAGCGACGAACCTGGGTGCAGGAATGTCAAAATGTCATTTTTTCGGATGAATCTAGGTTCTGTTTACAGCATCATGATGGTCGTATCCGTGTTTGGCGACATCGCGGTGAACGCGGATTGGAAGCGAATATTCGTCATTACCATACTGGCGTATCACCCGGCGTGATGGTATGGGGTGCCATTGGTTACACGTCTCGCTGACCTCTTGTTCGCATTGACGGCACTTAGAACAGTAGACGTTACATTTAAGATGTGTCACGACCCGTGGCTATACCATTCATTCTATCCCTGCGAAACCCTACATTTCAGCAGGATAACGCACGACCTCATGTTGCAGGTCCTGTACGGGCCTTTCTGTATACAGAAAATGTTCAACTGCTGCCCTGGCACGCACATTCTCCAGATCTCTCACCAATTGTGAAAACGTCTGGTGAACGGTGACCGAGCAACTGGCTCGTCACAATACGCCAGTCACAACTCTTGATGAAATGTGGTATCGTGTTGAAGCTGCGTGGGCAGCTGTATCTGTACACGCCATCCAAGCTCTGTTTGACTCAATGCCCGGGCGTATCAAGGACGTTATTACGGCCAGAGGTAGTTGTTCTGGGTACTGATTTCTCAAGATCTATGCACCCAAATTGCGTGAAAATGTAATCACATTTGACCAGTGAATACCCGTTTATCATCTGCATTTATTCTTAGTGTAGCAATTTTAATGGCCAGTAGTGTAATTACTTCGTTTTTGGATCTATGTACGCACTGTTTGTACCAGTTGAGCGTACTGCATTGTTTGTGTATTTGGCCTACGCTGGTTCCGTTTCAAGCAAGTTACTCTTTAGAGGTTGTGAATACTTAATGTACTTCAGAGCCTTATCCACTTATATCATCGGAGACATCTGTAACGGGTTTTGATGATATCATAGTTTTTCGGCTTATCTTTCGGTGGTTAATGACTAAGAAATGTTCGAAAGCGTTGGCAGGTTCCTGGATGTTCGATTACGGCAGAGAATTTCTAAGGCGACGAGTGTATGGTTTATAAACTGAAGGACAAATAAATCAGTTACACTTTTCACACACTGTTGTGGACAAAACCTTGTATAATTAAGTTAACCATGTTCTGCAAAATAACCGAAATCTTGTTCAGAAAATAAAGCTTCACCTTTTGACTCCACAAAATAGTTGCTAGTGTCAGAATAAGCCTCTGCTATGTTTTGGTAAATGAATACTATGTTTAAGTACAGTATTTAGGCGGGAAGCATTCAGGTTCAAAAAGTACCAACTCAGTTTACTTTTCCGTAAGGAATGTTTACTCATAGAGACTATGAAATGTACAAAAATACGAAAAGTATAACAGAAAATAACGTAACAATGACAACACAACGTTGAAGTGGCAGCATCTGCTGCTGGGACTAGGAAGTGGCCACAGCGATTCCTTCCTCGCCTTCGTGGCCCGGTTACGACTGGTAGCCGTGGTTACTGGCTGGTAGCCGTGGTTACTGGCTCGGAACGGTTCCTGCGAGGACCGCAATTTGGGCGCACAGCCCGGCGCACCCTGAGAGAGAAGACTGCAGCGTGACGTCACTGCAGAAAACTGGAGCCTCACTTCTTGTGGTGGCCATGGTGACCGCCTCCATAATCACCTCCGATGTCTCCTCCGTGGCTGCTGAAGCCGCCACCTCCGCCGTAACCACCGCCGCCTCCGTATCCACCTCCGATGTCGCCTCCGCCGTAACCTCCTCCGATGTCTCCACCGTGGCTGCTGAAACCGCCACCATCTCCATATCCGCCTCCGATGTCGCCTCCGTGGCTGCTGAAGCCGCCGCCACCGCCTCCACCGTATCCACCCCCGATGTCTCCTCCGTGACTGCTGAATCCGCCGCCGCCTCCTCCGTAGCCACCTCCTACGTCGTGGCCGCCTCCGTATCCTCCGCCACCTCCGTATCCTCCGCCACCGTGGCCTCCGCCTATTCCTCCGACGATGGCGATTTTCACGCCACCACCGCCGCCTCCATATCCGCCGCCTCCGTAGCCGCCGCCTCCGTAGCCGCCGCCTCCGCCATGACCGCCCCCTATTCCACCCACTATGGCTATTCCTCCTCCGTGGCCACCTCCGTATCCTCCGCCTCCTCCATATCCTCCACCTCCTCCGTATCCGCCTCCTCCATATCCTCCACCTCCATGATGACCATCCTCTATAGTGTAACCAACGACGTAGTCGCCGCTGCCTTTCTTGATGTGCTTGTAGACAGTGTTGTATTTATGTATCGTCTTCACTTTGATGGGAACGTGAAGAATGTACTTCTTTCTGAAACAGTAGGAAAGACTGCAGTCAACAAAAGATAATCGTACAATACGACCATACAAAAGCCTAAATACCAAATTAATATCTAAATTTCAGAAATCTATGTCGAGTATCGACCGAAAAAAGTCGTAGATTTAGTGACCTGTGCTGACCTTATCTTTCATGAAAAAAGAAATTAGTGGAATTATAATAGTACGACAATAAATCATTCATAACTTACTGTAAAGTTGACTCAGGGTAAAGAGACTATTTCCTCACGTAAAAGCTTGGAAATAACTATCAGGATTCTGGCATTCGATGCTGTGTACGCAGTGGCAATGTCTGTCGAAATTACTACCCAGATTAAAAAGTACTATACATAAAATTAGTGGACAACACGAAACAGAATTACAGCGAACGAAAAGTAAGATTGCTAATTCGTTCAGGATGTCTTCTCGAAGAGAAGCTCATCGATTATATGAAACTAACAGATTACTATGGCTTGTTATTCAGAGAGAAAAATAGGACTAATGTCGTTTTCCAGACAGCTGTATTTTAACACAAAAAACCATATCTATGGCATTTACATCTAGACTAAAGACATCGTCTAACGCAGCGGGTCCGCAGCTCGTGGTCGTGCGGTAGCGTTCTCGCTTCCCGCACCCGGGTTCCCGGGTTCGATTCCCGGCGGTGTCAGGCATTTCCTCTGCCTCGTGATGACTGGGTGTTGTGTGATGTCCTTAGGTTAGTTAGGTTTAAGTATTTCTAAGTTCTAGGGGACTGATGACCATAGATGTTAAGTCCCATAGTGCTCAGAGCCAATTTTTTTTATTTATTTATTTTTATTTCTTTTTTATTTATTTTTTGTTCTATGGTTGCCTTCCCATTGCTTGTAAAGGCCGTACAGCGTTCCGTTCCGTGAAATGAATCCGACTGCGTGCGCCATTAGATCGCGTTCATCCGAGAGCGGTATGTGCTTCGTAGCAAAGTATATCAGGTGTAACAATGCTACTTGGATGTGTAGATTGTGTTAGTAATGAGGAGGTACTGAATCGAATTGAAGAGAAAAGAAATTTACCGCAGAACTTTATTTTAAAAAAATGTATCGGTTGATGCGACACGTTATGAGGCATCAACGAATTGTCAGTTGGTGTTGGAAGGACGTGAGGGGTGTGAGAATTGTAGCGATAGACCAAAGGATGAATCGAGCATGCAGATTCAAATGGATGTAAGTTGCGGTAGACATTCGGAAATGAAGGGCGTTGCGCGGGATAGAGTAGCGGTGGAAAGCTGCATCAAACCAATATTTTGACTGAAGGCCACAACAACAAACAAGGATTCTGCACCGCGCAGCAACAGTGCAGAAGAGCATAGACAAGGGGAGTCTAGGTAGTCTCTTTAGTGCATTTACAGTATCTTATAAGTGTTCTGTCAATAAAACGCAGTGTTTGGTTCGCCTTCGACACAACGTGATCTATGTGATCGTACCAGTTAAAGTGAATAGTAATCATAATCCCTCTAAATTTGTGTAATTTCTCGTATTACTGCAGTTTAACAGGTGGTCTTAATACTTATCTGGAGGAGCTCATAATTTTCCGATGCTCAGGGTTAATTGCCACTTTCGAATCCTGAACGTATCTTATCTAAATTAATTTGCAATTCCTTTCGATCAGCTGATGACTTTACTAGTTGGCAAACGGCAGTATCATATGCAAACAGTCTACAAGGGAAGCTCAGATTGTCTTCTAAGTCGGTTATACATATACGGAACAGTTGAGAGCCTATAACACTCCCGTCAGGAACCCCAAATATCACTTCTATTTCTCTCAGTGATTCCGCCTCAATTACTAAGAACAGTGACCTTTCTGACAAGAAACCACGAATCCAGTCTTGTAACTGCGACGATACTCCATAGGCACCCAATGTCACTAGAAGCCGCTTGTGAGGAATGAGGTGAAAAGCCTTTTGGAATCTTGGAAAGATGGAGTTAGCTTGAGATCTCCTGTGAATGATTATTATAGGCATTCTCTGCTGTATTTAGAGGTGAACGTAGAATACTGAATTGATTTTTTGAGATTTTTTTCCCTTATCCCTGTGTTGGTTTTTTGGTGTTACTCACCCGCCCCCTCCTCCTCCGTAGCCGCCGCCGCCATAGCCGCCTCCTCCGCCCCCGCCGAATCCTCCGGCGTCTCCCTCGTGCAGGACTACCGACGCGAGCAGGAGCACCAACTGCGGACCAACATACAGTGTTAGAGGCACGGCAGTCAGGACGACAACAGCACAGTCCGAACTGAGGCTAAGCATTGTCACAGGAATACAGTCGGCGCGGAGGTGCCAAGGGAATTTAGTACGAGGTGACTTGGGGAAAGGGGAGCTTTCTAAATGCGTCACGGTGGCCACTTAGAGTTGGCAACATTGCAGAACAGGTATCTTGACCTAGAGGCATTTTTGTGGCTTTGAAACTTAAGCAGACCCTAACTGTGGATTGCCAGTTTGCCTACTGATTTCCAAAGACGTGAATCATTACAGAACTATGTATAATCTTAATTTATCCATTTTACTGGTTGTTGAGCTCCGTGGCTGTGGATTATATTGCTTTAAGAAATACAGTAATCAGCCACTATTTTATTTTTTTTTTTATTTACACCAACACGTCTTTTCGGGGTTTCAGCCGTCTTCAGTTAAAGTAATGCGTGTTTCAGTCTTCAATTAGTATAATATTAAAAACACTGAATGCAATTTGGATGCTGCAGCAGCCTACCTATACTGTTTATTTTTGCTCCTATTGTCGATATTTACAAGTGTGCCAGAAACAATTTTTCTTTTTGTGACGAACTTAGTAAATAACCATACATAGCAATTGTTAAAACCATAAAAAAACTGTAAAATAAGCTAACTTGGCTCAGGCTATCGCATAATAAGCAATTTTAGCTTTTAATCTTTCAGAAGCTTAAATTTAAAAAAAATTAATATTCGCACACAAGTGACTTCCACAGTATTTTCAGAAGCCGTAAGCAAAGTGTAATGTTTGATTGTAGACATTATTTTCGATTGTAAACAAACATGTCAGTAGGCAACATGGCGAACATTGTGCTGTTTTTCTGCATCACGCAAAGAAAAACTGTTTGTGCCTCTCTTACAAAAGCGAAAAATAGGAACAACAGCAAGCGTAATAGAAAGACAGTTGCAGCATCCAAACTGCAGTCTATATCTTTAACGATGTACTATTTATATATTGAAATACGTGTTTCGCCAACTCAAGAAGGGCGAAAGCACGAAACACATATCGGTATAAATAAAAACACGTAAGAAAGGGTCTGTTGCCGTATTTGTTGAAACAGCATATACTCATTCAAGCAACATTGTAATTAATCGGTGATGCAGAACCCTAAGCGTTAGTCTTTATAAATGTGTATGTTTGATTTTTTGTTTGTGTGAAAATTAATTATTAATAACAATAGACAATCTGAGAGGCTGTACGGATTTACTTTCTAATGGCAAATAAACATAGAATTGTTTTATTATGCAGTGAAACGTGTACCGTATCATCATACGGAAAGGAAGAAGACGCAGTGAGCATTAAGTATTTCGATATGATCAGTGTTGGGGACATAGGGGAGGCAGAACCAGACAGAGGCTGCTCGCTGAGATAGAAACGAAGGCTGCGTTGGGCAGACTTTAGGGCTGCAAGTGGCCTATGAGTCGGCTGCAATGTACGCCTGAGCAGAGCACGCCGCTGTACGAAGTTGTTCGGAACGCTCCATACCAGTGCAGTGTTAACGATCTCGGTATGTACTTTGTATTAGATTTACCTTTGGACGTTGCTGTAGACTGACTTTGCTGTGTCTACGGACCAGTTTGCTTGCAACTTTTCCCGGGAAGTCGCTCGCCTCCATGTACGGACAGGTACGAACTCAGAACGTAACCTTTACGTTCACCAGCTAATCGGTAGGCCCTTAAGTGATCGTGAACTCGAACCCGAGCACCATTTTACGGAACTCAACTTCGGCGTGCGTAATGTACAGTGCTAGTTTTTATCTTTCTGGTTACAAGAACGCGGAACACCGTTGTCTAACCATGAAAACATGTTATAGCGCTGCAGTGCTAGTTTTACAGTTGGTCAGAAACAGTTCTCATGCTTTTTTTCAGTTAGAACATAATGATCACAATCCCTCTCCCATCGCGATAAAAATGTTTATTACAGACATTGAGACCATTCTAGCTACTCTGGGTATGGTGAAGAGAAACATAGAGGAGTGTGTAATTGTGACTACCCGACTGCTACCGAGGCTGTGCCTGTTTCTGTGGTGTCACCGCCAGACACCACACTTGCTAGGTGGTAGCCTTTAAATAGGCCGCGGTCAGTTAGTATACGTCGGACCCGCGTGTCGCCACTATCAGTGATTGCAGACCGAGCGCCGCCACACGGCAGGTCTAGAGAGACTTCCTAGCACTCGCCCCAGTTGTACAACCGACTTTGCTAGCGATGGTTCACTGACAAATTACTCTCTCATTTGCCGAGACGACAGTTTAGCATAGCCT
This sequence comes from Schistocerca nitens, assembly GCF_023898315.1. NCBI lineage: Eukaryota > Metazoa > Arthropoda > Insecta > Orthoptera > Acrididae > Schistocerca > Schistocerca nitens. The sequence continues at coordinate 791,353,664 of NC_064618.1, read as the reverse complement.
TCAGCTACGTCATTTGCTACGACCTAGCAAGGCGCCATTATCAGTTACCATTGATACTGTGAATCATGTACCGGCAAGACCGACGTTCTTCATTAACGAATAAAAGTTAAGTATTCCACCAATATTTCTAAATTCTAATTTCCTTGTCCTGTTCCAGACCTCACGCCAGCCTGCGTGAGCTAAAACGCGTGCCTTTCTGCCTCCTCTAGTAACACGGTGTTGGCCCTCCTGCGAACCAAAACAGTTTCAGTCTAACGGGACCCATGGCCGTCATGTAGTGAACAAGCAGCGCTGCCTTTGTTTCCTACTGTGAGTGCTCACATGATTCAACTTGTTGGTTCAAACTTCCCAACGCAAGGGCTGCATTTCGTGCAGCAATTGATGGAGATCTCTCGTTTCAAACAGCATGTTATCAACAAATGAAGACAACAAACAACCCTACTGCGGAAACTGATTGTAACGCAAGCAATGGGCGACGCATGAGGTGCGTTTTCACCGCGCAGGTTGGGTCAGCAACCCCAACCGACATTATTTTACAGACAGCAGTGTTAATGCGGATTATGAACGTCGTTTACACCCCTGCAAACTAACGATATGTTTGTAGTTTCTACACATGGGGTCATCGGAGCTTACTTTCATCGAGACTTGAGAGCAGTCTCTAGACAGGAGAGCTTACTGATCAAGCCGGCCGAAGTGGCCGTGCGGTTAAAGGCGCTGCAGTCTGGAACCGCAAGACCGCTACGGTCGCAGGTTCGAATCCTGCCTCGGGCATGGATGTTTGTGATGTCCTTAGGTTAGTTAGGTTTAACTAGTTCTAAGTTCTAGGGGACTAATGACCTCAGCAGTTGAGTCCCATAGTGCTCAGAGCCATTTGAACCATTTGAGCTTACTGATCAGAAATGATCGGTAAGCTGATATGCGGAAGTGTTTATGTCCAGATACGTCACAAAACGTTTTATAGCGTTATGACTTCTACTTTCGAAGCAGTATTGCGAAACTGCACACATTCGGTTGCAGCTGTGCAATAATTGTTTGCCAACCATATCATCAACATTTTGTGACATTCCTCCGCCCCAACAATACCGCGATTAGTCCATTTGAAAAATTTTTCCTCTTGGATTAGCTTCACGATCCTCATTAGAGGATACAATGCCAGCTTTAAAACAAACGAATGTAGCTTTTAGACCTTTTGAATATTAAGAATGGCCGTAGTCGCTCGAAACCGATTAAATTACTTCTAAGACCCGTCACGTTATGGCTAAACTTAACGTTGTGATGGAGAAATAATGATACCTCATCTTCTCTACGCTCGAATTTCTGAAAACTTCCATATGAGGCTAGAGATTTATTACAATGATGAAATGGGAGTCTCCCTAGAGCTCGAGCTCTCATAGTGTAAACTTTGGAAATTCTTCGCATTAACCAAACGGATTCGAGCAAAGTAAGAGCTAACGAAAGATGGTTCGATTGGTCTTCGGCTTGTACCTGGCAGGAACGATGACTCTGATTCTCTGCTGCGTATTCTGGCTCAGAGGCAGCATTCAACTTCCGTTGGCAAAAATGCTCTTCGAAAAATCTTGAACTTGCAACTTCACGTTGGATTTAACTGGGAGTAATAACTTTCTCTGTAATTAGACTTCCAGCATCTTGGTCATTCAGCAAGATAGCTAGTGACATGGTGATGTTAGTGTCACTTATCGATCATTGTTTCAAATGGTTCAAATGGCTCTGAGCACTATGGGACTCAACTGCTGAGGTCATTAGTCCCCTAGAACTTAGAACTAGTTAAACCTAACTAACCTAAGGACATCACACACATCCATGCCCGAGGCAGGATTCGAACCTGCGACCGTAGCGGTCTCGCGGTTCCAGACTGCAGCGCCAGAACCGCGCGGCCACTTCGGCCGGCCGATCATTGTTTGACAACGTAGTAACGCATTTCTTTTGCCATTACTTTTCCACGTCATCATACAGGCGTTTGAATCTTGCAAGTGTAGAGCACATGCAGAGTAAGGGTGTTTGCAAAATCCACCTGTGTGCCCAAAGAGACATCCGAACCATTGAGAATAGTGTGAGAGAAACAGTATTACGTCTTGGGATGTTTACCTGGTCGGATTACAGCAGAATGGACTCGGCGGGTAGCCGATACTGCAGGAGACTGCGTTTTCGTACCACTGAGGCTACTCCACGCTTCGTCGACACGTCACGGTTTGCGAAGTCTTCTGGCGAGATGGCGATCGTCTATTTAATGGCGTAACCCAAAAAGCGGAGGTCGGTAGCTTTATTCTAAAGTTGCTCAGGCCTATGTAACACTCACCACTTGCCCACTTATCGAAGAGATCATTGTCTAATGGAGCACAAACTCGGATTAGGCAAGGGTTGAGGAGGACGTCAGTCGTGTCCTTCTGAGTGAATTAGCCAGACACGCACCTCAAACGCTTAAGGGAAACAACGGAAAACTGAAATTCGGACCGTCGGATGCATATTTGGAACTCGCTTCTTCCAAATGCGTGTCCGTTGCGCCGTCACCCTTTAATATTCTGGAATGTGATTCAATTGCTCATGAAATTCATGTGGACGCTGCTCTATTCTGAATATATTTAGAGACTGAAAACATTCTCCGCACATCTGTATCTTGTATCTATTATTTTGGAAATTCATTATTTGAACAATTAGAAGACTGGGATACAATTTATTCAGTCTGACGGAATCTGTCCTTATGGGTGACGGAATTTGCGTAATTGGTGGACCGATCTTAATAGTATCTGACATGTCCGACGTTATCTTCAGCCCCAACACCATTAAAATTATGTTTATGTCCCTGGACCAAGATGCAGGTGTACAAATTAAACTTCTGTCTTTATGAACGAACTTAAGAATGCACTAAACGAGCAACACATGTTCTTCTGACTCTACAGAAATTCAGTGATGACTGAAGCAGACCTTTAATAAATTTATTGTGGACTGTATGAAAATTGCGAGTTGATGTAAATTCATGGTGGAGTACGAAAAACGAATCGAGAGTTTTTGTATTGTTATTGTGAACTATTGAAAATTTATCGGGGTCTCTGGAGATTAACAGAGAATTCTAATAGGTCTATTACAAGCTGTTGAAAATGTGTTACGAGCTGTAGAAACAATGTCACAAACTACTTAAACAGTGAGACAAAGCATTGAAAAGTTTCAAGAACTGCTGAAAATTTGTTACGTGAAAACTAAATAATAATTAATACAGACAATAAATAATATAATAAAACCATTTCATATGTACGATAAACATTTATAGGCATCTGTTTCGGTAACCATAGGAAGCAGAGTTTATGTTTCTATGAACTTTTTTGTTTCACTTAGTCATTATTGTCACGTCTCAGAATATTCTCCTTATCACCTGGGAAACCATGTGTAGTTGCTATATTCGCAAGACGAGTACAACCGGCAGCAGTTCAGAGGCTAAAGTTGGACGCCTTTGAAGCTGTTCCTAAGAGTAAATCTTCTCTAATAACTCCTCAGTATTGCTGGAGTTCAGAAGCGTTTGTAACTGGTAGCAGCCAAGGTTGGCACCTCCCACTTGAACCTGTAGTCCGTTCCCCAATTGACGGCAGGGGAAAGGCCGTCACTTTCCATGTCGAGTAATGGCAGTCACACCCATCGCTACAGAGTGAGAAAGTGTTTCATTCGCCCGGCCCGGAGGCCCACTAGATGGCCATCGCACTGAACTTTCTCTCTGTGAGTTCTCCATCCGTGGGTCCAAAGAGATTATTATCGGAGGGGAAATTTCCTGTCAGATCCACTCTCTGCGCCTGTTCGAGGCACACGCTTATTTTCTCACTTATAATTGACGTGAATCACTAACTTTCTCAACTACACGAATTGTTATATCGACCCCAGTTATCGATGGAGGGGAGAAGGGGATTAAAGTCTAAGCTCTTTCATACGAAATACGATAGCAGACATCCATAGGAAGAGATAAACATATGGCCCTGCTGGTGATGCTTCTAAACACGTAGGAGCGAGAAAGGTATGGACTGGATGAAAATATTTACTTTATGAAATTTCCTGGTGAATTAAAACTATGTTCTCTCTCGAGACTCGTACCTGAAACCCTTCCCTTTAGCGGACAAATGATCAACCGACTGTGCAATCCAAGCACGACTCTGTAGAGCGCTCTCCCTTTTTGCTTGTTTCAAATGGTTCAAATGGCTCTGAGCACTATGGGACTCAACTGCTGTGGTCATAAGTCCCCTAGAACTTAGAACTACTTAAACCTAACTAACCTAAGGACAGCACACAACATCCAGCCATCACGAGGCAGAGAAAATCCCTGACCCCGCCGGGAATCGAACCCGGGAACCCGGGAGTGGGAAGCGAGAACGCTACCGCACGACCACGAGATGCGGGCTTTTGCTTGTTTCAAATACGCACACACTCTACTGCCAAGTGGAGATTCATTCTATCTACATTCTGCTGTACATAATCTGAGAATTTAAAATAATTTTCTATTAATACCTCAGTAATAGCAAGTATAAATCACAGGGAACACAAGGTCATCTACAACTTGTACAAAAACCAAACTTGAGTTAGAGTCGAATGGCATGAAAAGGAGAGCAGTATAGTTGAGAAGGGAATGAGACAGCATTGTAGCCTATTCCCGATATTTTTCACTCTTTGCATTGAGCAAGTGGTAAAGGTAAGTGAGGATAAATTTTGAAAAGGAATTATAGTTTAGGGAGAAGGAATAAAAACTTTGGCGTTTGTCTATGTTATTGTGATTCAGTCAGAGAAGACAAAGGACTTCGAAGAGCAGTTGAACAGAATAGATAGTGTCTTGAGCAGAGGATGTAACATTAGATATCAACAAAAGTACAACAAATGTAATGAAATATACTCGAACTAAATCAGATGACTAGATTAGAAAATGAGACACTAAAAGAAGTACATGAGTTTTCTACTGGTCAGAAAAATAACTAATGATGGGCAAACTAGATACGACATGGAATTCAGACTGGCAGTAGCAAGAAAAAAGTTTCTGAAAAAGGGCAATTTGTAAGCATCGCATGTAAATTTCTGTGTCACGAAATCTTTTCTGTAAGTATTTGTCTGGAGTGTACCACTGCACGGAAGCGAAACGTGGGCAATATACAGTTCAGACAAGAGGAGAATATGTTATTTTGAAATGTCGTGGTACTGAAGAATGCTGAAGACTAGATGGGCAGACCGTACATCGAAAGGTTCATGAGATTCAGTTCCCTTCGTTCGAAAACCGGCTTGGATGAACTGTCGTTTACTGACAATAGCAGCTCCTGTCCGAATCCGACTGTCACTGAAAGGCACTGACTGTTGTGCTATTTTTACGATCAATGTTCGGTACATCACGTGGCTACGAGTAGTAAATCATTTCTTGTAGACACGTTGGACAATCCTCATTGACAGGCCAAAAACTCGAGGGATTAAACTGAAGATGTGGTCATGCGCACATTCTTACTGCTATTCTGTCACGTTTCGAAGTAGAGCCATCTTAATGCGCTGATTCCATACAATCGACTGGCGCTCACACATACCGTTTCAGTGCCACGACATGCATGAGCAGTGGAGGCTCACGTGACTATGTGGTGCGAGTTATAAACCATCTGCAAGCCTCCAAAGCAACCACTGTGTGATTGCATGGGACTGACTAATGTTTTGGCTGGAGAGCTACACCGTTGGTGCATACTAAGAGCGGTTACTGTTTCCACAACCAGCACATGGTTCCCGACATATACACTAAGGTAAAGACGCGGATTAGGAACTTTTCGTTAGGAAGACCTGTTTTTGGAACCATTTTGTAAATTTACGGGCACTGAGGAGGTGTAAACGAGAGACACATTCACAGTTTCATTCCTTCATTTTCGTACATGCCAGTCACAAATGCCTTTCGTAATCTTCCCTGTTCAAACGAGACAACTACTTAAATGACATAGAGTGTAATGTAAATTTTCTAATAGATTAGGAGAGCACAGGAAGGTCTTCGACAAATAGCACTGTTGAAAGAGGCTCCCTTTGTGATGGGTGGTGAAGTAACATCTACATGTAGCGAAAAAATGAAGAATTTACCACGAAAATTCTTGTTTTTAACGGTACATTATATGACCTTGGGAAATAAATTCGGCGGTATAACATGTGTCAAAATTTGTATTAATATGTTTCACAAACGTAGTCACGAATTACGTGAGTTACGCCTGCCACGAATCAGTCGTTTCGCCTCCCTTGCCACCCACAGGTCCGTCTCGACTTATCCATTTTTCACCACACAGTCGAACGGTTGCATCAGAATGTGACGGAGCTCTGCCGTGTACTTTGACGTTTCTCTAAGGGAACATCCTCAAGGATTCTTCGAAGGAGACGCTACAGAAGTCGGAGGCAGTTTTGTTGGACGCAAAAGGTCAGCTGATACAATTTCCTCAGCTGTTTTTGTCTGAGGTCACGTTAAAAGTGTACTGCATTCCCGTGATACTGTTTGATGGAATGAAATAAGTGCTTCTCAGAAATTTCGTAAAGAACTAAATGTACTCAAAAGAATTCAAAGTTTCCTGCGGAGATGAGTACAATATTGAAAACAGCTGCAAAGTCGAGACACTGGACATTTTTAACAGGCAGAAGTCATGAAAGTCTCGATGATTAAAAGCAACTTGACTTCTATCATAATATCCAATATCTTTTGTTAATCATTACTAGATACGTTTCATATATATATGACGACGTTTACAAAGATGAAGTCAACATTGTCTCATAATAATAAAAACGCGGTTGTTTCGCAAATGATTTGCTTGAAGGGCCATTTTACTGCGGGGATTTTACTTCTAGTATCGCGCATTGTCAACCCCATAATTTTGCACCATAAATTATGGTTTACTGTTTATACTCAAATACGGCGGTAAATTTGCTGCAAACCCCATTCACAAATCTTTGAGTATCTTTACATCAAAAAATAAACAGCACACTAAAGCGAGAGGACGAGGAAATGGGTAGTAACTAAACAGTTACGATTAACTTTTAATAAACGATTCGATTACACAGTTGGCGATAAATCCCTTGGAACAGTAACAAGCATAAAATATCTGGAGCGATGTAAAGTGAAAACGGCAGACAAAAGTCGTCTTAAAAAAGGAAGATAGTTGACAGATTCATTGTAAGAATCCTTTTGCCACGCACTGTTCGCGACTGGAACAATTAAGTGCGTAAATATAAATGGTACCAAAAGTACCCTCCGCCACAAGGAGTACAGACGTTGGACCACACACAAGCGCTAAATGTATGGTGAATGTACGTACTGTGTTACTGATGTGACGCTCCGAATCTAATTTTTCTCATACTGGCCGATGGTAATTGTTTTGGCCCAAAAAATTTATAAACTGGGTGAAGCTATAAAAAAGGTGTGACACAGAGAGAATCTTTTAATATAATCGTTATGTTATCATAATCTTCTTCTTGGATTTTACATCCTTCAGTTTAGGGACTGTATTTATGGTACGACGAATTCAGCTAGGGATGAGAAGGTATTAACGTTTGCGAATAAAAATTTATTCGGGATTGAGCAGTTGAAACTACGCCTGCGGAGGAAACGACTCACGTTAAAGTATAGTGTCCCGTCGACAGCGGTGTCGTTAGATGTGGAGCACAAGCTCAGCTTAGCAAAGTTCGGGTAGGATTAGTGCGTGGCTACATCACAGGCACCATCCCAACATTTGCTTGAAGTGCTTTAGAAAGTCTACAGAAAATCTGAGTCTGTATGTCCTCATGGTGATATGAACTAGGCTCCTGTAGGACATGAACCCATTACTTTCTCCGTAGCGCTGTCTGTTTCGGTTCAACACCCCCCCCCCCCCTCCCACACACACACACACACACACACACACACACACACACACACACACACACACACACACGTCACTTTCCAGTACATATTGCTATGCGGACTTTCATGCATTTTCTGTGACGGAAGGAGCAAAAATTCTAAGCAGATATATTTACTGACAAAGCGTGAAACTCTAAACTCGCTGTTCAGCAGACTCAGCTTTCAGACTTTCAGCATTTCAGTGAGTATTGAGACAGAAAGACAGCGTGGCCTGCGCCTAGCGGAAAAGCGCGTGGTTGCAGTCGACTGCTTTCGTGCCGCAGTGCTGCGAGCGTGACGGCGGTTCGCCCCACTCAGAGAATCGCGCACTGCGATTAGCGGTTGCTTCGCTCCATCCATCCCGTTCTCTACTCCGCAGCGAAGCGAAAAACACCCGCTACAATTCTCGTTCCTCTCCTCTCACTCGCACCTATCAGTTACGCGGTCCCGGTCAGCTGTGACTGCGAAAACTTATTAAAATTACATATCCTGCCAATGAGGATAGTAGTTAACATCACGGAAAGCTTTATTCTGATTTTTCGCGGCGGACGTTCCAAAACCCTCAGTGGTTACCCTATTGATAAAATCTGTAATCTCATGGAGAAAATGATACTTTTTTATGTACTGGTCACAGTCGCACAGTGGTTAACGCATTCGAAAGCGGATCAAAATTCTCACCAGTTTATCTGTGTGCAAACTTTCATGTATTCAAGTGATGGAGCGGTTCAGAAATCGGTTTTCTTACTCCTTGGAGAGTATACTCTGCGGTGATTGCATACTTCCGGCTGCTACTCTGCTAATGTTTGTCCAACGAAAGAGAAACATGCACGTTCAAAATGGTTCAAATGGCTCTGAGCACTATGGGACTTAACATCTATGGTCATCAGTCCCCTAGAACTTAGAACTACTTAAACCTAACTAACCTAAGGACAGCACACAACACCCAGTCATCACGAGGCAGAGAAAATCCCTGACCCCGCCGGGAATCGAACCCGGGAACCCGGGCGTGGGAAGCGAGAACGCTACCGCACGACCACGAGCTGCGGACATGCACGTTCGATTCCCTGTTTGGTACCTATTTGTAATCCATGATAACGGGCTTGTTTACCTCACAAGACCGTGGTCGACTCTCATCTCGTCCCTTTCCAACTGAACTAAAATTCCCGCAACAATATTCTCGGCAACATCAACGGAAGGGGAGGTTTTCATTTGAAGATAACCTTCTTCTTATTTTATGCATTAGGCTGTAAGTGTGTTTCGTTTCCACGCCTCTTCTTAAGACTTCCTTCGTCTCATCGCCCTGCCGGATTGTAAGCTTTGGCATTTCGCACACTTAAACTTTAAATAATCTTTTACAACGATTAGTAGATTAATTACTAACGTGCATTGTTGCTAATTTCCATTAAGCTCTTGTAATGATTTTCCATTCTGTGTGTGAGGACGGTGGCTCTGTGTACCGTTTCGGCACTGTACTAGAATTTAAAGCCCCATCGAATTTTAATAGCATCTTCTTCTACTTCTCGCTTTAGTGTAACTAAGACCGGAGCTACGGGAGACGCAATGCCTGGCGCCACCAAGGTTTTTCCCGAGAAGGTAGCACTGGTGTCGCTTAAAAACTCTTACTCAAACAACTTCTGCTCTTTTATTTCTCAGTCGGAGCGCTTACTCCAAGAACGAGACGAGTTTGAGGCTCGTTGTTTTTAACTAAGGTTAGTGAAAACAGTTTTTTGGTATGTTATCCTGAGGTTAAAATAATTGGTGAGCTACATTGATGAAGAGTTCGGGAAGGACTATGATCCTCATTAATAAAATGACAAGAAGAATGCTGTGACGTGTCACATATTTGCCGGGTAAACGGCGCAATGAATTTCGACCTTCAGTCAATCTTAAAATGTAATGTGCAAGTTATACATTTTTTCTATTTGTTTATACTATACCATATGTTAAATGTTTTTGTTAATAGTACGCACAATTCTGTTCATAATACTGGATAAACACCTTATAATTTTGAAAAGAAATCTGTCCTACCATTCGAAGCCACGGTAAATTCGTGAAACTACCTAAGATTAAATATCATTCGACGAAATTGTGACTAGATTTCATTTTTTTGTTTCATCATTAGAACTATAATCATTCAGCGTGTTCTTCAGCTCGCGTGCGCAAAATAGTACATCAATGGTGATGGTATTTCTCTCCATCATCTGCTTCTGCACTCTGCAAGACACTGTAACGTGTACGGAGAGATATGTACCAATAGAAACATAACCCACTCCTCTTGCATTCGTGGATAGTATGTCTGAGTCAAAATTTTGGTTCCTCACTGTAGACAACCGAACTAATCAGATTTTATCCTCGTGGTCCTTAGGCAAGATATAAGTTGGAGGAAAATGCTTGATGCATTTGAACATGGTATTTCAAAATTTTGAGAGTAAGTTACTTGCCAATGCACAATAATTTCTTTTATTATAAATTTCTCTCTGGACTTTTCTGACCGTTTCTCTGGTACTGTCACGGTAACAAAATAAATCAGTGTAGAGACAAGCTCTTTTTTTAAATCTCTCCTCCCTCTTAAGAGATCCAGAACGGCGGACACTTCTACAGAATCGATTGAATGAGGGTTATGTAACGGTGTTCTACATGGATTGAATACTCTTCGCCTGGGAGTTTGGGTATTCTTCCAAGGGTCAGAGTTCCTGGAATAAGCGAACAGTTGCTAACTGACTGTGCTAGAAGAACAGTCGAACGGTTTCTGGGGGAAGCAACTGGAAAGACCCCTCGCTGCTAGATCCACGTGGACAGTAATAAAGTGGTCCCATAGTGTTGTACTCGTGAAAACTCACCTAGAGACAATCTCCCACCCACAATGTACTTCCCTACTCTGCTAGAACCGTAAGAATGGTAACGTTGCTTATGTAAGTCTGCAGTCTTTCGTGGCCATTGTCACTAAAGTTAAAATATTCTGGGTTGTTAGGCCGCGTGATATTTCTTTATAAAACAATCGAAGTTTCCACCCCCTCTGCTGGGATCTTCTTCAGGATGTTTCGTTGTCCACTAATGCTAGAACGTCCTGAAGAAGATCCCAGCAGAGGGGTCGAAACGTCATTATTTTTGAAGGAAATATGACGCGGCCTAACAACCCAGAATATTTAAGATGTTTCAGTGTCCACTATTGCTAGAACATCCTGAAGAAGATCCCAGCAGAGGGGTCGAAACGTCGATTATTTTACAAGGAAATATGACGCGGCCTAACAACCCAAAAGAGTTAAACTTTAGTAACGGTGTTTGTTTGTAACATCAGTGCTCCTGGAGTATTGCGCTTTAGGAGACTCATCAAAGACCTCTTATGGACTCTCTGCCATGTTGACAAAACCTACTTGTAACAGAAGTGTCGAGGAATGGTGTCCTATGGTAGACTCACCAGAAGACGCCCTCTATGTGCTGGCTGATATTTCTAGAATCGTTTGAATGGACGGTAACTGTAATAAAAATGGTCCTGGAGTAGTACCCTGTGGGAAACTTATTAAAAGACCCTCTATGTTCCATGCCACAGGCAAGTGACACCCTGCGGTAGATTCACCCAAAGACCCCCTACGTACTTCCCCTCGCTGCTGGAAGCGCGCGATGGCGTCTGTAACAAAAGTGGTCCCAGAGTGGAGCCCTGTGGTAGACTCACCCAAAGACCCTCTATGTACTTCCCGCCCCTGCTAGAAGCACGCGATGGCGTCTGTAACAAAAGTGGTCCCAGAGTGGAGCCCTGTGGTAGACTCACCAGTGCTCTGAAGGCCATGGCGCAGCGTTGGATCGCGGCTGGTGAGTGCGCTGCTGGCTGCTGCTGGAGAGGAGACGAGTGCCGTGCAGACGCCGGCCGCTGGCGGCTTATATAGGGAGGAGCAACGCCAGTCCTTCCCGGGTAAAAGTGAGCGGCGTGTGTGAGCTCTGGCGTCGCGGCTGGGGTGGGGGCTGCGGCGCTCCGAGCCGCCACTGCCGCGACCCGCGACCCCGGCAGACCCGCCAGCTACAGTGGCGATCGTCTGCTCGCCTTGCACTCTCTCCAGGCTGCGACCTCTGTACAGATCACCACAGGCTTTTCACACTTGTTCTGTTCACAGAAATCACCGTCTGTGAGTTTGCAGTCAGTCACTGTACGTTGGAGACAAACTGGTCTTTCAGTTTCTTCTTCGAAGCTCGTAAATTTGAACTGGTTTTGCCCCATAAAAATTTACCGGAAGACGTCACCTCATTATCATTACATCACCAAAGTAATGCACTTGTGAAAACTATTGGACGATTAGTCTGACAGAACACTGTGGCGGTTTTGAGTATCATCAAAATGGACAAATGCAATGAATATGGATGATATGATACTCTATGGTATTCTGCGGTTTGAATTCACTCTGTTATTTAGCAGTTGCATTGATCTGATTTTGTAAATGATACTGACAATATTATACACATGTATAATGCAATATTCATACTGCAACTTCTCCCGGATAATTATTTTGTTCGAATTGCACAAGAATTCCACCTGATGTAGTGTAATAATGTTGACTGTAAGTTGTGTTCATATCACTAAAATTACAGATCGCACATCAGAGCTTTTATAATTTTTGTCTTCGATGGATTTAATTATTCTTAGCAAATTGATCATGAAAAGGAACCACAGAATACCACCTGCACACAACACTGACGTATGCTACCAGAAATATTTTTCTCCGTGATTCTTGCGTAGTTTGATTTTGGCCTCATACATCAGCCATGAAATCTTGTTCAACAATAAAGACCATCAGCACTGTTCTTAGAAGATGCAGTCTGATTCGATTAATTTTTTTTATGAATAGAGTTCAGTACCACCGGTGCACATTTATTTCTTACACATCGGTATATTGTTTGCAGTT